>NW_023501039.1:600000-1200000 GCF_014066305.1 Letharia columbiana | reverse complement strand
AATATACTTTAGATATTCATAGCTGCATATATACGCCCCCTCTTATATTTCATACATATTTCGTATATTTCGATATCCTTTATATACGCGGTATATCTACTAAAGATAATCTTATTAATCTAATTAATTTCTATTTAATTTTATATTCACTAATTATAAGAAGAGCTCTTTATTTTAATATTATAATTTTATTAATTCGTTATTTTTAGACGCCGGGTTGTTTATAACTTATAATTAATTTATTTACTCTCTTCTCTTCTTCTACTCTAAAGATAGAAGAAGATATTATTCCTTTTTCGCCTTCGCCTATAATAAACTAATTATTATTTTTATAAAATTAAAAATATTAATTTAAAAACGAGATCGTCTAATTAAAAGCGAAGAATATAATACTTTAATATTTTAATACTCGAGTAAAAGATATTATAATATTACTCGAATAAGAAAGAGTTATATTAATAAAAAAGATCTCGAGATTTAAAAATAATCTTAGCGTAATAAAAGGTTTAATTTTTATATATAAAAGATTTAGATAATAACTAGTTTAGCTAATTAAATTATTAAAGCGTCTAAGCTAAATTCTAATTCTATATTAATATCTAATAAAATTTATTTAATAATTTTAAGATATTAATATACGCTCTTATTAATATAGCTAATAATTAGAATATTAATTAAAAAAATATAATTCTTAATTCTAATATTTAAAATAATATAGCGGTAAATAAGTAGTATTAAAGCGAATTAAGTATATATTATATTAAATAGAAAAGCGTTAATAGCTAAGCTAATTAGAGTTTTAAATTAATTAAATTAAATATTAATTCTATATTAGTATTATTATATACTCTTAAATATATAGCCGCTAATTATAACGCTAATTAGAAAAAATTAATCTCTAATTTAAAATATTAGAAATAATATAGTAATATATTATTAAAGCGATATAAGTTATTAAAGCGGTGTGAGTTTCTATTATAGTAAGAAGATAGGATTTATATATTAAATATTAATTTCATTTTATTTCTAATATTTTATTCGTTTACGTATCTCTTTTAATTTCTCTTTAAACGTCTTAATTTTAAGATATTAACTAGACCTTTATTTAGCGTAGACTTAACTTTCTTAATTAATAATACTTAGTATAAGATATTAATAAGTATATTTCGATATAAAGATAGTAATAAACCTTACTTTCTTTTTAATATTAATAATAAAAAATAATAAATATAATAATAAATAAAGATAGTATAGACTATATAGAATTAATTTAAACTTAATAGCGATTATTAGCTTATTTATTAGAATTTAAAAATTAGAAAATCTTAAAAGTAAATATAATTTAACGAATATACGCTCGTCGGTTTCGGAGAGTTACATATTATTTATCGTTATTATAATGAGATTCTAATTTACTTATTTATAGATTATAAAATAAGCGATATAATAGTATATATTAAATTTAAGAAATATATTAAGAAATCTAATTTAAGTAATTTATAATAAACGAATCTAATTAATAATTATAAAAATTAGATATATTTTTAAATTAGACGATATAGATTATTAATAAATAAAACGATAAATAAAATATTTAATTTACTATTTACTCTAGAAAAGATAATATTAAGATTCTCTTATAATACTAAAAAGTCGAAAGCTTATACGCGAAGACTTCTCGAAATAATTTTATCGCTAAATCGTAAATATCGATATTCTATTTACGATTACTAATAATTCTAAGATATTATAACTCTTATATTATCTTGACTCTAATATATAATTAAAATTAATATCTATTATAAAGAATTAATTAATAAGAAAAGCTATAGAGCTAGAGATAAGATTATTAAAGAATTTACTAGTCGATAATATTAAAATCTCTCTAACTCTAAATTATTAATTATCTTATAATCGCTAATTATTTATAATAATTCTAATCTTTTTTATTAATATTAACTAGTAATAATATAAGATTTTTATAGATTTTAAATATATTAAAGATAAATATACTAATTAGAAACTTATAAGTATTATTAATCTAATTCTCGTGAAATATAAGATTTAAAATTATATATTTAAACTTATAACTAATAACGCCAATAATAATAACACACTCTTCGAAGATTTAATTACTTATCTTTTTATTTTTATAATAGAGAACCCGCTTAATATTAAAGAATTTAAGTTCTTAAATTATTTATAATATATTCTCTATATAGCGTATATTATTTAATTAATCTTAAAAGAACTTCTAGATAATATTAAGATTATTTTAATAAATAAGAAATTTTAGAGAAGCTAAGGTAATAAAGAAGATAAGAATTAAGTTTAAATAAATATAATCGATCTATCGATAACCTTAGTAAAGATATAATATTTTTTATTATTATTCTAATTATTATATTATTAATTATATTAAAATTCGAAAAATCGTTATATATATTAATATTAGCGATTAGTATAAAGAGATCTTTTTTATATTATAAGCTAAACGGCTTTAAGATAAAAACGTTTTAATATTAGACGAATATTAATCTTCTAAAAAAAAGTAATATTATTAGAAATACTCTCTTAAGCTTTTTTAGAATATTAAGACTCGCTAGAATTTAATTTATTAGATATTAATCCGCGCTCTACTTCTTTATATTAATATTATATATTTCTTAAAGAATAGATTAACTATCTACTTAAGATTAAGTAATAAAAAATAATTATAAATAGAAATTATAGTCTAAGCGTTTAAATAATTTTTAATTAATTTCTAATAGATTTAATATTTAATTTAGCTTATTAGATCTTTTTATAAATTTATAAAATTAATAAATAGAGAAAAGAAGGTTATAATTTATTACGTCTTTAACGTTTATAATTATTTATTTAACTATATAGATAAAGAGCTTAGAAAATTAAGAAGAAAGAGAATTTCTTAAAAAAAAGAATTTTTTAAAGCTTTTAAGGCGGCTTATAAGAAATTAACTATTTATTATAGTCGAATTTAATTAAATTTAAACTATTTATATAAATAAGCTACGCTTTTATATCTAAGTTATAATAATATAAAGTTAAAGAAATTAAATTAAAAGATTAATATTAGAGAGAAGTTATAGACGAAGATTTATTAGAAAGCGCTTAAAAGAATATTTTAAAATTATTAAAATATTAATATAAGTAGTTAATTATAAAGAGCTAAGCGAATAAATTAATCGAATAAAAATACGCTTAATTAAGCGATAAAATCCGAGATTAAGAATTTAAATAACGAGGATAGATATAATTAGCTTTAGTGATATAAATGAAATAATAAGTTTTCTAGTTATTATTCTAATTATAATCTTATCTTTAATCTTTATAAAGCTTCTTTTAATAATCTAGTAAACCTTTTAATTCTAAAATAATAAAAGAAATTAAAGCCTAAATACGCTATAATCGCTCGAATAACTTATAATATTCTTTATTCTCTCGCGAAGACTATTACGTATAAGCGATACTTCTTAATAATTAAAAGATATTATAATACTTAAAAGTATTATTCACTAACGATATTTTATACTCTAATAATAATTCTTTATACGAAGTATTAAGAAAATAAGCTTAAATAGATTAGACTTAATTTTAAAGAAGATCTTAGTATATTAGATTAGACTAAAAGAGTTAATAGTGCTTTATATAAAAACTTAGTTAATAATTATAATAATTATATTAATAAAGATAATAAGCTTATAAAAAGTACTTCGATAAGTCTAATATTTATAAGTTTATTAAGATATATCGCTAATACTCTATAATATATAGAGAAATAATTAATAGATTTATAATTAGAGAAGATTAATAATAATAGATCTAGTTTTAATAAAGAGATCTAAGATAACTCGAAAAGCGAATTTATTTATAAATAATTAATAAGTTTAATTAGATAAAGATAAATTTAAGATATTTAAAAGAATCGCGATAGAGTAGAATAGAAGAGTAGCGGAGAATTTAAGAGAAGAATAAATATAAAGTTTATTAAGCTTATTTAACGCGTTAAAATAAATATATAAATAGAGATAATTATAGAATTTTATTCTTATAATATTTAAAGATTTAAAATTTAAAATATTCTTTTATATTATAATTTTAAGAAGAAGAATAAAGACGCTTATAGTTTTAATTATTATTCTAATTATTACTATTAATAAAAAGATAAATAGCTATATTAGATTACTCTTTATATTCCCTCTCTCTTAATAAAGAAGAATAAATATATTCTATATATCTTAGTCGGATTATTCTATAAATATAGAAATTTCAATTAATATATCTTATATATATATTATTTCATAATATAATATTACAAATATATTATATCGTAAGATATCCCGTCAAGATCCCGAACCTATACCAGAAAAATGAAATGATATTCGACTTTACTTATATTATATTCGGGTACGATATAATATCACTTAATATGAAATATTTTATAAGATATATTATATCTTTTCGGCTAGTAATTATAACTAGTAACGACCTTTACGTTAATAGAAAACTATCTATTAAGCTATCGAAGAAGAGTCTTTAATAGCTACTAACGACGTCGAATCTAACACTTTATAGAAGAAAGGTTTATAATAATAAAAAACTAAAAACTATTACGCTAACGAAGACCTTAACTACTATCAGCCTCGCTAGAAAGATAAGACTAAAGATTACTTCGCAGGCGCTATTATTATCAATTTATCTACCTATCAATATCGGCGTTACTTAATAAATTTCCCTTTTAGAAATAAACTATATAGTTATCTCGGCAATACCGAAAAAGGTCGTCGAGTAAAACCCTCCTTATACCCGGGATTTTTAAGTAAAGATCCTTCCGCTTTTCCAGTAGCTGTCGAAGTACCCGCTGCTATAGAAATGGTAGTTTTCGAAGTACATACTACTTAAGTCGTTAAGAAGATTATCGAGTCGTTATTTAACTCCACGCCTGAGGTTGGCACTAATTAGGCTTTTTGATAGTATTACTATATTATAGCAGTCGTCTAATTACTTCTCGAAAAGAAAGCTAAGACTGATTACTTAGATACTAGTTGCTTCGTTATCTTAATAAATCGTAAATTTCTCGCTAAAATAGATTCTAGCCTAACTATTAGAACTATGACTAGTTTTATTACTATACGTGAAATTAAGTCTAATAAGTATAAAACTTTCGAATATGTAATTACGTTACTATATCTCTCTAATAAGAAAAGTATAGCGAAGCTTACTTCTTAAGAGATCTATCTCGTCGATAATCTTAAAGCAAATATCTTAATTAATTAGAATATTATAATATTAGAAAAGATCGATATTCTTACTTTTTAATCTAAGGTAATAATTAATAGCTGCGATATTATAGTACCTATCGAAATACGTATTAAAAGTCGAGTAGTCATTTATTTAATTCATACGAAGAAATTTATTATTATTTCTTTATATTCTCAAGCTTAAATTTCTATATATTACGCTAGCCTTTTAGATCGTAATTTCTTTTTCGAGCCTAACTAAGTGAATCTTACTCTCTTCGCTTACTTTATCGACTCATCTCTTATTACCATTCTAGCGAAGAATAATTCGAATTACCAAGTTAAGGTACCTCGAAACCTTCGCTTAAAAATTATCTAAGAAGCTGAATTCGATAACTACTATTATATTACTTTCGGGAAAAATAACATCGTTAATCTCGCTAGTCGTCGATTCTAGAAGAAATATCAGAAAAGCTAAATTAAAAAGGTTTTTAATAAGATCGTTATTACTTCCGCTATCGCTCTACTAGCTATCGTATTCTATAGTATTATCTTAGGCATTTCCGATAGTAATATAACTCTATCAACAACTACTAACCCGCCGGTTGCCATAAATCTAGCTTTCATGATTTTAGCTTTCGCAACCTCGGAAATTACCGTTACTAAAGCCTTCACCGACTTCATTATATTAAACGAAGTTATTGTTTATAACGACTACTTAGAAATTAAAGCAATCGCGAAGGAATTCCCCTTACTTTAGAAAGAAGATAGCTTCGCCAATCTATCGAAGCATAAGTAAATGCGTATTCCTTTAAAATCTAATTAAAAATAGTAAGTATCGAAGACTATTAGAGTGTATCCTCTCAGCTCGAAAGTCAAGAAAGTTGTTAATAAGACTTTCAATAAGCTTTATAACTAAGAAAGATTAAGTTAAACTAATCAAGTTATCTCGTTTAGTTTTTCAATCTTCGTAATTTGAAGAACTATACTTAACGGATCTCGGAAAGAATATGCTATTATAGATATTCGCGGTCTGAATGCCATTACTCAAATTAATATATATTCTCTATCTCTTCAATTAGATTTAATAGATTTTATAAGAGATTATTAATATATTAGTATCGTCGATTGCGTAAGCTTCTTCTATCAATAGCGAGTTTATATATAAAATCATTATAAGCTTATTGTTATTAGCTATCGAGGTTAGAAAACGTTTAATATAGCAGTTATAGACTATAAGAACTCTCTTATCTACGTTTAGAGATAAATTGATTAACTCCTACGCCGCTTTATATTTACTAGAGTATATATCGACGATATAGTTATTTACTTCAGATCTCTATCGAAGTACATTATATATCTATAATAAGTCTTCAATCTCTTTATAAAGTCAGATATTTTCGTGAATTCTTCTAAGACTTTTCTTAAATATCTCTTAGTTCAGCTACTTAGATAAAAGGTTAACTTTTTAGACCTTTAAATCGTCGAGGATAAGCTATAGATAATCGCGAAGATTTTATTCCCGAAGACGCTCTCTAAGCTAGAAATCTATCTAGGTATAACTAATTGATTATATGACTACATTAAAGGCTACGCTATTATCACTAAATCTCTATAAGATCGAAAGACTATTATGCTTATTACCTCGTCGAGATTCGAGTAGAAAAGAAAGAACTTCGCCTTTCGATTAATACTTAAGAAGCTTACTATTATTAAGCTAACGGCTTTTTAGAAGCTTTAGAAAACTTTATTATCACCGTCGTTTCTAGTTTATTTTAATGAGAAATAGATACTATACGTGAATCTTAATATTAGTTAATTTGATATTGACGCTATAGTATATTACGTTAAAGGCAAGCTAGTTAAATACTATCTTAAGCGCTCTCAAGTATAATTAATCCTATTTCTCAGCCGACTTCTTAAGGATATTAAAACTAGATATTAATCGACGGAACTTAAAATAACTGAAATTATTTAGATACTTCGAAAAACTAGATACATGATAGAATTAGCTCCTAAAACGATCGTATATATAAATTATAATTTCGCTCTAAGGATTATTAAATAAATATCTTTAATAACGTTATCGACTATTAAGTTAAACTTACGCCTTATATATATCTCGAAATATATCTAGTAATTTAAGAATCTTGAATTTCGTTATAAGCTAGAAAAGAAGTACATTATTTCTAACGCTTTATCGAGGCTTTCTAATTCCGCTATTACTGCTGAAGTAGCCGCCTATTAATACGATACTAAAGGCGAACTTAATATGCTTTATAAACACGCTTATACGACTATCTTACTTGTCGAGTTAAATCCAGAGCTACGTTAATAGCTTCTTAACGATTATTAGAAAGACTCGACATAATAGAAGGTTCTTATTACCCTAAATGCTAACGAAAAGGTCGACGAGAATACTACATTACTTCCCTTCATGCGTAATAATACTAAATTTATCTAGAAGGTTGACGCTTCTATAGGTAATTATACTTTCACGCCGAGAAGGCTTTATATCCCCGAATTATGCGTTATTATATTCCTGAAAATCGCGTATTCTAAAAGTTATATCGGTTTCGCTAAATGCTAGAAAAGTATATCTCATCAATAATATATTCGCAGCCTTACGAGATAACTACGAGATTATATCCGATATTGCCTATAGTATTAGCTCTATTAGATACCCCGATATCTATCTAATAAATCCTTATAGCCTATTCTAACACCGCCGATACTATTTCACACGCTAACAATCGATTTCATTCTTGCGTTACTAAAATCTAAGAAGGGTTATAATATTATTATATTAGTAATTAACAAGTTCTCTCGAAAGGTTACTTTAATCTCTAACAAGTCCACATTTAGCGCCGAAGATTAAGCTCTACGATTTCTTCGACGTCTATAGAAGATCAATTAAGGTCTATCTAAATAAATTATATTCGATCGAGATCGAAAGTTTCTTAGTAACTTCTAAAAGGCCCTCTTCGTCAAGCTTAATATTAAGCTACTATATTCGATAATATATTATCCATAGACTAACAGAAGTAGCGAGCGTATTAATTAAACGATTAAGATAGCGTTACGCTTCTAGATGTCGACTCTTAACAATATCATCGAGTGGCTAAGAACTATTCTCGCTATTTAAGCAGCTTATAATAACGCTATTTCTACTCCTCTCGATAAGCCTTCTAATAAGGTTACCTATAATTTCTTACTTAATTAATCTTTAGATCTCGATACTTATAAGAAGTAGTTAATATCAAATAACGTCGCTCGCTTAGAAGCTTTCGATGCTATCGCCTTCGCCTAGATATATTCTAAATTCTACTATAATTAAAGATATTAGTCTTAGTTCTTTCATTAAGAAGATTACGCGTTACTACGCCTTTATCGTAAATATAATATTTCTACTACTTAGCTTACTAGAAGAAAATACAATTTATAGTTCGTAGGTCCTTTTAAGATCATCGAGCGAGTAGATCGCCTAGCTTATCGACTCTATATTCCCAACATCTAAAGAGTATATCCAGTCTTCACCATAACGCAATTAAAATCTTATCTAGACCCTTACACTAATCCTTACCCTCGGTCACAGCCTCACCCGAATAAGCCTTTATCGATCTTCGTCAAAGGGAATACCCCTATTAATAAATCTTATAAACTTAACCAACTTCTAAATAAGCGCGTCGTTACTAAAGGTTATAGTTTTACTATCAAGTATCTCATTAAGTGGAAAGGCTATAGACTATAGCATAATAAGTGAATAAACATTAAGAATCTCGGCAATGCTCGAGAATTGATTTAGGACTATAAGAATAAGTATATCGGAGCAGCACCGCCGGCTATTTCTTCAGGATCTTATTTAGAAACGACGCCGCCGCGACTCCTGGAGGAAGCATTAGGATCTCGTTCAGGAACGACGCCGCCGCGACTCCTGGAGGAAGCATCAGAATCTCGTTCAGGAACGACGCCGCCGCGACTCCTGGAGGAAGCATCAGAATCTCGTTCGGGAACGACGCCGAAAGAAACTTCGAAATCTCGTTCAGGAACGCTAGCTTTAACTTCTCCTAATGCTCCTTCCTCGAGAAAGTCAGATCTTCGTGTGGAAGAAGCTTTAGGATCTCATTTAGAAGATCCTCGATAAGAACAGAGGTTGATAAGAGTGGAAATTTCGGTGAAAGCTTTAGAAGGAACAGTATTACGAAGAAGTCAGCGGATTACGGATTCTTGAGAATCCTTATATACTTTATGCTTCTGCTTTAACTTTAGCTTATCAACAAAAACGTTACGTTTTTCTTTTATTGCCGGCATCTTATTAGGGGAAGTAAGGGCTTTCGTCAAGCAGGGCTAAGGCCTTAATATAATTTACATATTCTAGCAAGTAGATTCTCCTAAGATAGAATCAATCAAGTCTTATTACATTAATCAGACCATTGCTTCTAGCATAAATATAAAGAATATTATAAAGAATATTATAAAGAATATTATAAAGAATATTATAAAGAAATTAAGCGATAATAAAATTATTATTATTAAAAATATAATTTAACTCTCTAAAATTTTACGTTATATATTTTTTATAATTTTATATTAAATTATTATTTAATAAGCGAAGAATACTATTATAACTTAATTTATTATCTTTATTATATTAATAATATTATAAAAAAAAATATAATAAATAAATATAAAGAATACTATAAAGAAATTAAATAATAATAAAATTATTATTATTAAAAATACGATTTAACTTTTTAAGATCTTATATTATATATTTTTTATAATTTTATATTAAACAAGTAAAGACCCATGAATTAAATTCATGGAGTTGGAATTTTCTAAGTCAAATCGAATTTTAGCCCTAGCCCTAAGTCAAATCGAACTCTGATCGCTTGCTGTACGTTTTTGACCTACTTTCACCACTATAAAATTGATTTAATCTATATAGTATATAGGTACATATGTGTGGAGAGAGGCGCGCTAAGGCCTAATTAGGAAGGTGTAATAATTGCCTACAAAAAATAGAGAAAGGCCATGTCCTTATGGCAAGAAGTATCGAAATACCGGAAAGAAATGGAGACAACGTGCCAATTAGTGGTGTGAATCCCACAATATCTCCTACCGCAGTGAAATTTTTCGAATAATGAAATAGCTGTAGACATCGGACGGTTTCAATTCGTCCAAATATGCATCGTTTCGGAGTGATGATTTGATGTGGAACCGTGGAGAGCATATGACGTGGGACCTTGGAGAGCTGTCTTGACGATGGTGGCCTTGTTGCCGCTTGGTTTCTCCGCAGTGTTCTCTATAGTGTTCTCCGCAGTGTTCTCCGCATTTGCCTGTTGTAGTTCCTCCTTTTACTCCTTAATGTAGTGGGGATGATAGGCTAAGTTGTAGTGGTGTTCTCCGCTTGCTGAGTGATGATTTGATGTGGAACCGTGGAGAGCATGTGACGTGGGATCTTGGAGAGCTGAGCCGTGTTCTTGACGATGGTGGCCTTGTTGCCGCTTGATTTCTCCGCAGTGTTCTCCGCATTTGCCTGTTGTAGTTCCTCGTCTTACTCCTCCTCTTGTAGAGTATCAGACTGAGTGGCTAGCTGAGTGGCTGACTGAGTGGATAACTGATATGACGTGGGATCTTGGAGAGCTGAGCCGTGTTCTTGGTGCTGGGGGCCTTGTTGCCGCTTGGTTTCTCCGCAGTGTTCTCCATAGTGTTCTCCGCAGTGTTCTCCGCATTTGCCTGTTGTAGTTCCTCCTCTTGCTCCTCAATGTAGTGGGGATGACAGGCCAAGTTGCAGTGGTGTTCTCTGCTTGCTGAGTGATGATTTGATGTGGAACGGCCAAGTTGCAGTGGTGTTCTCCGCTTGCTGAGTGATGATTTGATGTGGAACCGTGGAGAGCATATGACGTGGGATCTTGGAGAGCTGAGCCGTGTTCTTGACGATGGTGGCCTTGTTGCCGCTTGGTTTCTCCGCAGTGTTCTCCGCATTTGCCTGTTGTAGTTCCTCCTCTTACTCCTTAATGCAGTGGGGAAGAATTGGTAGAATTGGTAGAATGGTGGAAGAAGAATGGTTACACAAATAGGTGGAAGGATTATTATTCGATCCCGGACGCGTTTGGTGTGACTACAATATTTGAATGTTAGTTTAACCCACCTATCGCTGGCTTGGGAGGAGTATGTAGGGGAGGACGTATCCGTTCGGGCACCTTTTGAGGGCCTTTCAACGCTCTTTTTGAGGGTCTTTCAACGCGTTTATGAGCAGTAGTAGGTAGCTGTTGGGCTCGCTTGCGGCCTCGATTGCCAGTAGTAGCGGATTCGTTGAGGGGTGGCCTGGGGGCGTCAGTAAGGGGCTCTAATTGGGCGAGGGGTGGAATTGATAGAATTGGTAGAATTGGTAGAATTGGTAGAATGGTGGAAGAATAACAAACAGGTGGAAGGATTATTATCCGATCCCGGACGCGTCTGGTGTGACTACCATGACTACCATATTTGAATATCCATTTAATCCACCAATAGTAGGCCAAACTTCATTATTTTTACAGCGTTAGAAAGCGCACACCGAGTTCTACAATTTACGAAATTATGAAGAAATAGCATCCGTAGGGAGCTGGTTATTTTAGAGTGTAAAACTTCTACACACAAATTTTTGATAAGGGAGCTCGAGAGGGCTAGCGGGCTGACTTAGTCAGTCTAGCCAAAAGGCGTAATAACCCCGAATTGATGATTGGCTGCATATACAAATTCAAGGTTTTTAAGCTCAGCCCTACCTTATTCTTTTATATATACTAATTATTATTTAATAAATAAAGAATATTATTATAATTTAATTTATTATTTTTATTATATTATTATAATACAAGTAAAGGCCCATGAATTAAATTCATGGAGTTGGATTTTTCATTTTTCTAAGTCAAATGGAGTTGGATTTTTCTAAGTCAAATGGAATTTTAGCCCTAGCCCTAAGTCAAATCGAACTCTGATCGCTTACTGTGCGTTTTTGACCTACTTCCACTACTACAAAATTGATTTGATCTATGTGATATACAGGTATATATGTGCGGAGAGAGGCGCGCTAAGGCCTAATTAGGAAGGTGTATTAAGTGTGAAGGATTGATCCGTAATAATTGCCCACAAAAAATAGAGAAAGGCCATATTCTTATGGCAAGAAGTATCGAAATACCGGAAAGAAATGGAGACAACGTGCTAATTAGTGGTGTGAATCTCACAATATCTCCTGCCGCAGTGAAATTTTCGAATAATGAAATAGCTGTAGACATCGGATGGTTTCAATTCGTTCAAATATGCATTGGAGAGCATATGACGTGGGATCTTGGAGAGCTGAGCCGTGTTCTTGGTGCTGGGGGCCTTGTTGCCGCTTGGTTTCTCCGCAGTGTTCTCCATAGTGTTCTCCGCAGTGTTCTCCGCATTTGCCTGTTGTAGTTCCTTCTCTTACTCCTTAATGCAGTGGGGATGACAGGCTAAGTTGCAGTGGTGTTCTCCGCTTGCTGAGTGATAATTTGATATGGAACCGTGGAGAGCATATGATGTGGGATCTTGGAGAGCTGAGCCGTGTTCTTGGTGCTGGGGGCCTTGTTGCCGCTTGGTTTCTCCGCAGTGTTCTCCGCATTTGCCTGTTGTAGTTCCTCCACTTACTCCTTAATGCAGTGGGGATGACAGGCTAAGTTGCAGTGGTGTTCTCCGCTTGCTGAGTGATGATTTGATGTGGAACCGTGGAGAGCATATGATGTGGGATCTTGGAGAGCTGAGCCGTGTTCTTGGTGCTGGGGGCCTTGTTGCCGCTTGGTTTCTCCGCAGTGTTCTCCGCATTTGCCTGTTGTAGTTCCTCCTCTTACTCCTTAATGTAGTGGGGATGACAGGCTAAGTTGCAGTGGTGTTCTCCGCTTGCTGAGTGATGATTTGATGTGGAACCGTGGAGAGCATATGACGTGGGATCTTGGAGAGCTGAGCCGTGTTCTTGGTGCTGGGGGCCTTGTTGCCGCTTGGTTTCTCCGCAGTGTTCTCCGCATTTGCCTGTTGTAGTTCCTCCTCTTACTCCTTAATGTAGTGGGGATGACAGGCTAAGTTGCAGTGGTGTTCTCCGCTTGCTGAGTGATGATTTGATGTGGAACCGTGGAGAGCATATGACGTGGGATCTTGGAGAGCTGAGCCGTGTTCTTGGTGCTGGGGGCCTTATTACCGCTTGGTTTCTCCGCAGTGTTCTCCGCATTTGCCTATTATAGTTCCTCCTCTTACTCCTTAATGCAGTGGGGATAACAGGCTAAGTTGCAGTGGTGTTCTCCGCTTGCTGAGTGATGATTTGATGTGGAACCGTGGAGAGCATATAACGTGGGATCTTGGAGAGCTGAGCCGTGTTCTTGGTGCTGGGGGCCTTGTTGCCGCTTGGTTTCTCCGCAGTGTTCTCCGCATTTGCCTATTATAGTTCCTCCTCTTACTCCTCCTCTTATAGAGTATTAGACTAAGTAGCTAGCTGAGTGGCTGACTAAGTGGATAACTGATATAACGTGGGATCTTGGAGAGCTAAGCCGTGTTCTTGACGATGGTGGCCTTGTTGCCGCTTAGTTTCTCCGCGGTATTCTCCATATTTGCCTGTTATAGTTCCTCCTCTTACTCCTTCTCTTGTAGAGTATCAGACTGAGTAGCTAGCTGAGTGGCTGACTGAGTAGATAACTGATTGAGTGGATGACTGAGTGGATGACTGATATGACGTAGGATCTTGAAGAGCTAAGCGGTGTTCTTGACGATGGTGACCTTATTACCGCTTGGTTTCTCCGTAGTATTCTCCGCGTTCACCTGCTATATTAACTTCTCTTGCACTGGCTGAGTGGATTGGTGTGAGATCGTGGAGAGTAGGCCTATTATGTCACTGCTGCTGATTACTATCTCCGCAATATTCTTTATAGTGTTCTCCGCATTCGCCTATTATAGTTCCTCCTCTTATTCAACTGAGTGCGAGGGTACCGAGGGTAAATGTGTTCATATTGATAAAATTGGTAGAATTAATAGAATTAGTAGAATGGTGAAAGAAGAATGGTTACACAAATAGATAAAAGGATTATTATCCGATCCCGGACGCGTCTAGTGTAATTATCATATTTTCAGGAGCTGGCTTGGGAGGAGTATATAGGGGAGGATATATCCGTTCGAGCTCTTCTTAAGAGCCTTTCAACGCGTTTATAAGTAGTAGTAGGTAGTTATTAGGCTCGCTTACGGCCTCGATTGCTAGTAGTAGCGGATTCGTCGAGGGATGGCCTAAGGGCGTTAGTAAGGGCTCTAAAAGGCGGGCAATAGGGGTGTACATACCTGAAACCGAAGACGATTTTATTTATATTAATGGAATTAATAGAATTAGTAGAATAGTGGAAGAAGAATAATTACACAAACAGGTGAAAGGATTATTATTCGATCCCGGACGCGTCTGGTGTATGGCTACCATAACTATCATATTTGAATATTCATTTCATCCACCAATAGTAGGCCAAACTTCATTATTTTTACGGCGTTAGAAAGCGCATATCGAACTCTATAATTTACGAAATTATGAAGAAATAGTATCCATAGAAAGCTGGTTATTTTAGAGTATAAAACTTCTACACACAAATTTTTGATAAAAGAGCTCAAGAAGGCTAGCGGGCTAACTTAGTAAGTCTAGCTAAAAGGCGTAATAACCTCGAATTTATAATTAACTGCATATATAAATTCAAGGTTTTCTAGTTCAGCCCTACCTTATTCTATTATATATATTGATATTATTATAATAATATTATAAAAGAAAAATTTACTATAATAATTATAGCTAATTAGATCTCTATAAAAGAAATATTAAATAATATATATTTAAATAAATTAAAATTATTTAATATTTATAGCTATTTTATTATTTAAAAAATTTTATTATAATAAAAAATATTATAGAATTTATATTATTAATTAATATATTATCTTTATTTCTTTTTAATATTTTAATATTTCTTATTATAAGAATATAATTTTTCTTTATTTTTTATAAATAATTATTATAAATTAATTCTTTATATTTAATATATCTTTCTAATTAAATCTTAATATATCTTTCTTTATATATATATATATATATTATATAAATTAAATTAATTTTATAATAATAAAAATAAATTAAAAATATATAATAAGTAATTAGAGTTTAATTTAATTTAGAGCTAAAATTAAAATTTAATTTAATTTAAAAAAAATTAACTTTATAAATTTAATTTATAGATCTTTATTTATATAAATTAATAAAATTAGTATATATAATAGAATAAGATAAGACTAAATTTAAAAATCTTAAATTTATATATATAACTAATTATAAATTTAAGGTTATTACGCTTTTTAACTAGATCGACTAAGTTAACTCGATAACCCTTTTATACTTTTCTTATCAAAAATTTATATATAGAAGTTTTATACTCTAAAATAATTAACTCTCTATAAATATTATTTCTTTATAATTTTATAAATTATAAAACTTAATATACGCTTTCTAACGCTATAAAAATTATAAAGTTTAACTTACTATTAATAAATTAAATAGATATTTAAATATAATAGTTATAATAATTATATTAAACGTATTTAAGATTAAATAATAATTCTTTTATCTATTTATTTTTTTTTATTATTCTATTAATTCTATTAATTCTATTAATTCTATTAATTTTATTAATATAAATATAATTATCTTTAATATTTCTTATCTAATTAGAGTCTCTTATTAACGCCTTTAAATTATCTCTTAATAAATCTATTATTATTAATAATTAAGATCGTAAGTAAGCTTAATAGCTATTTATTACTACTTATAAATAAGTTAAAAAGCTTTTAAAAAGAATCTAAATGAATATATTCTTTTTTATATATTTTTTTTAAGTTAGCGATAGATAAATTAAACTAATATTTAAATATTATAATTATATTAAATATATTTAAACGTTATATACTTTTTATAATTTTATATTAAATTATTATTTAATAAACGAAAAATACTATTATAACTTAGTTATTTTATATTAAATTATTATTTAATAAATAAAGAATATTATTATAACTTAATCTATTATTTCTACTATATTAAGAAATAAGAGAAAAAACTATAATAAATAAATATAAAGAATACTATAAAGAAACTAAGCGATAATAAAACTCTTAATATTAAGAATACGGCTTAGCTCTTTAAGATTCTATATTATATACTCTCTATAATTTTATATTAAATTATTACTTAATAAATAAAGAATATTATTATAATTTAATTTATTATTTTTATTATATTAAGAAGTAAGAGAAGAAATTATAATAGATAAATATAAAGAATACTATAAAGAAATTAAGTAATAATAAAATTATTATTATTAAGAATACGACTTAACTCTCTAAGATTTCACGTTATATACTCTCTATAATTTTATATTAAATTATTATTTAATAAGCGAAGAATATTACTATAACTTAGTTATTTTATATTAAATAATTACTTAATAAGCGAAGAATATTATTATAACTTAATTATTTTATATTAAATTATTATTTAATAAGTAAAGAATATTATTATAATTTAGTTTATTATTTTTATTATATTAAGAAGTAAAAGAAGAAACTATAATAGATAAATATAGAGAATATTACGAAGAAATTAAGTAATAATAAAATTATTATTATTAAGAATATAACTTAGCTCTTTAAGATTTTACGTTATATACTCTTTATAATTTTATATTAAATTATTATTTAATAAGCGAAGAATATTATTATAACTTAATTTATTATTTCTATTATATTAATATAATATATTACTATAATAATATTATAAGAGAAGAATCTATTATTATAATTAATTAGGCCTCTATAGAAGAAATATCAAACGATATATATTTAAATAAATTAAAATTATTCGATATCTATAGCTATTTTATTATTCGAAAGATTTTACTACGATAGAAGATATTATGAAATTTATATCACTAATTAATATATTATCTTTATTTCTTTCTAATATTTTAATACTTCTTATTATAAGAATATAGTCTTTCTCTATTTTTTATAAATAATTATTATAGATTAATTCTTTATACTTAATATATCTTTCTAATTAAGTCTTAATACGTCTCTTTTTATATATATTTATTTATATATAGATTAAAAATATATAGTAAATAATTAAAGTTTAATTTAATTTAGAATTAAAATTAAAATTCGATTTAACTTAGAAAAATCTAACTTTATAAATTTAATTTATAAATCTTTACTTATAATTTTATATAATATTAATATTATATAATATTAAAAATTATTAATATTTCTTAATAATAATTCTAATTAAAAAAATAAAAAATAAATTTAATTTATAAATCTAAATTTATTAAAATATAAAAACTTAAAATATTATTTATTAAATTTATTTAATAATATTAATTTAAATAAAAATTATAAGTTTAATTTATAAATCTTTATTTATATATAATATAATTATATTTTTATTTTTATTTTTTATAATTAAATTATTTATAATTATTTTAATATTTTTATAATAATTACTTTTATTATTTTTATTATTTTTATTATTACTACTATTATTATTATTACTACTATTATTATTTATTCTAGAAAATTATATCTAAAAAAAATTACGAAAAAATCGAAAAAAGTGAAGTTTTAAAATTCTCGAATAATTTTTTTTATTCGAATTATGAACTAGCTATTTTTTTTTTTTTTTTTTTTTTTTTTTGGCCTATCTAGTTAAACCCTTAATCTCTTATCTATAGATTTAATTTTTAGCAATTTAAGTAATAACGCCTTAGAATTCGAAAAATTCGAATTAGTGATTTTTTATATAAAAGCTCAAAAAAAACGAACCTTCGGAAGATTCGAGGGGAAGATCTTTTAACTAAAGATATCTCTAAGATTAATAAATTCTATCTAAAATTCGTTATCTCGAATTATTCGAATTATTAAAAGATTCGAAAAATATATACGACTTTATAATTTAATTTGCCGCTAAAGACAATTAGAATTACTTCGCTTTCGAAAAAATCGAATTAATAATAGATTCGAAAAAATTGTAATTTTAAAAAATATACCTATAAGCTTAAAGGTTCTATTTAACTCTCTCGAGAATTAAATTTCGAAAAATTCGAATTAGCTAATTTTTATAATTTTTATCTTTAATAAAGAACTTCGAAAAATATAAATATTCTCGAGAAAATTATTTTCCTTAAGCTATAGCTTAATAATAGCGTATTATAAAAAAATTAAATTAGTAATATAAATAGAAAAGCTTCGAAATAATCGAATCTTAAAATAATATTCACACGGTAAAAAGTTATCTATATCGTACTCTATTAGCGGATTCTCTAGTATTTTCTAAGATTCGAGAAATTCAAATTAGTAAAGAGCTCGAAAAATTTGAAGTAGTAAAAATTAATAATAAAGAAGTTTTAATTTCTCTATAATAGATATCTACTAAGTTAATTTTTGATATTTCGATTTTTTCGAGGGATAGGTATTCGAGAATTACGAATTAAGCGGCCAGCTTTATAAGTAATATACTTCGAGCTTTAACTCGTTTAGAATTTTACTCTTTTCGAAAAATTAATTCGAAATTCTTAAATCTTTTAACAGAATAAAACTTATCTTTATCTCGCCTCCGCGTTATCTAAGTTTTTTATCTTTCGAAATTTTCGAATTAATAAAATTTAAATAAAGGTTTAAATAAATCGAATTTATCGATTTCATCTAATATATATTATAATACTTCTTCTCCTTAAGATCGTTTATATCGAAATTTAGAATTTTTTAAAAAAATCGAAAGTTAGTATAGAAGAAGTTTAAAAAAATTGAATCCTTTAAAGGATTCGAATTATTCGCACTTTCAAAGAATTACTTACGCTTTCTTTTCTTTAGATATATTTACTCGCATAAAGTAATTCGAATAATTCGAGAAAAGCTAGAGAAGTAAAAATTTGAATTTTTTAAAGATAAGAAAAGGGATAGATAAAAGATACTTCGAAAAAAACGCGTTAGCTATTTATATTATTAGAGCTTACCTCGAAGAAATCGAAGTATTAATTATTAAATTAATAGATATCTTATTATAAAGAGATTTATATGTGAAGAAAAAAGAAAAAAATTAGAGCGAAAATTTCGCAGAAGATTACGACTAGCGCCGGATATTAATACTTTCCCTAATCTAGCTAGCTTATAAAATTTACGACTACTATTCGGATCTCGAAATTTTCGCGCTATTACCCGCCCGCTGACTAAGTACAATGTTCCCTGTCCCCGCGCCTGGACGGTTACCAACTCACGGGAATGTGTATTCGCCGGAGCATTATTGCAGAAATTAATTATTTCGAGGAACAATGTTGCCTTCATAGTCTAACTCCAAATCATAGATAATAAGACACCGGTACCGGTAGACACAATGAGAGCAGAGCTCATTTAGGGCAATAATGGGAGTAATAGAAGTATCAATAATAGCCAAAGCCTATACAGCAGTAGCAGCAGGTATCTCGGCCATGGTGATGTGAAATGGTAAGAATTCAATGGTTGTTTACGGAGAACACAATCTTTGCGACGATGAAACAGGGTTACAGAACGGAACCGTAGTACCGTACACATATTCTACTTGTTTTGGAAATATTTATAGCGTTATTTTTAAGCGTTATTTTTATTAGCCAAGTGGTGGCGTTATTTAGTGGAAATATGTAGGGGTTATTTCCAAAATATGGTGGTTGCAGAAGGGGCCCTTTTACCCTGCTGTCTTCGCTCGATAGGATCACAGTCATGCAGTGAGAGCCTCCAACTAGGGATGTGATTTTACATGTAAGGCCATGTGCCTTACAGTAATTACAGTAATGTAAGGCAAAAACTGCGTGACAGCGTGTAAATCATGTAAAACACTTAGTAATCCTTATGTAAGCCTTCTGATTGGTCAAATCCATGGTCTTGGCAATTCTCTGCGGAGAAATTTTGCCTTCTCTATTCAAATCCACCTTTTTACAGTCATCCTTTCACCATTAGGCCTTCTACCAAGCATGCCTCGTCATGGACCAAGCAATACAAGAGACCAGACGGTCTGAAATGCCTTCATCGAGTCTCGTCCTCCTTCAGGGGCTTCGGCTATACTTACCAGCTGCAAATTTCGCACTAAATATTCGAATCTTGCCGTCAATGGCACGGAAATGGTACCTCCCAATAGGAGGCTTTCAGGCCAGTACCTACTAGCGCCCTACTAGCGTGACCGTCAGGCTCATGTGTCTTACAGTAATTACACGTGTAATTACTGTAAAGTGTAATTACTGCAAAGTCAAAATCACATCACTACCTCCAACACGAGGTTCGTATCCGAGCTTTTAGCCTGTTTTACTTCAACGACCAGACTTCCCCGCAAAAGCCAACTTATAATGATTAGCATCTTTTATTGACAGCAACAGGCATGGTGTCGAAGGCTTGTCCATCTACTCGTACAATCCAGAAGTGAGTTCTTTGATAGAGTGAGGACACCAATAGATTAACCGATATTCGGCTAAGTGGAAGGGTTCATTGGTGTCCTCACTCTATCAAAGAGCTCACTTCTGGATTATACGAGTACATACCTCCGTACGATATGCACAATGCCCAGCCTGCGAGGAAGCCTCACCTGCTATGTGGCGCCTCGTGTTTGGAAGCATATGGCGCGGTTCACTACTGATCACTTCGACATAAAGCTGCCTGGCATCGCCCTCACCCATGACTTGGTCGTTTTTACAGCGATCGCTCCACAGTCTCCAAAACAATAATCCGTCTCTACCATCAAGCCTTGGCTCCACTTACCATGAATTACTTTACAATAGCTACAGCAACCGTCATTGCTCAACTCGGGCTTGTAGCAAGCTCCCCGTGGGCCCCGTACCCTCCTGGAAACACGGGGCAATGCGTTGTTGAGCCGCAACCCGGCTATCATTTCACCGTGAGTAACAATAACCGCATTTCTTCCAGTCCTGTCTCCGTGATCTGACAAATAAATCTGCCCAGGCCTTACAAATCTGCACCACTGGCACAACTAAATATACGACTACGCCAGATCAGGGTATGCGTACTTATTACATGAATGGCTCGCTATACTCGGCCTTCCTCACGGCAGGCAGCGATCCCACTGTAGCGGTTCCGCAGCCCTGGGATTCTGGCTTTTGGATCAATACAATGCAATACGGAGTATACCCCGGGTCGGATGAAAACGCTCAACCGGCCCAGTTTTATCCTCCTCTACCTGGTTCCGACACCAACACTCCCACACCTTTCGACATCAACACATGCACACAGTATGCATGTCAAGATGACCAGCCCTGCGCGTAGGTACTCGCCTTGTTCCACTGTGCCAGGCCCTGTAGTTAGTTAACGTTCATCATTAGATTTTGGGGTAATGCCGGTTCACCTTGGGTTCCGTTTGACGCAGCCACTGAACAACAATACGGTGCTTTCACGTGGTGGAACGATACTCACCAAAATAATTACGGGCCCGGCAGTGGCTACACCCTCCTCGACTACCTGAGCCAGGAGCAAACCTTGAACGAGCGTGGCACCACCAACACATGGTTCGACTGCAAGCGAGCCACTCAACCTCCCTGTACTCATGTCGCCGGCATCGTCGTCAACTACCTCTACGACTGCGTCGCAACGGCCCCTACTACCCTGCCCGCACCCGGAGGTAATGAATACAATTCCGGCCTCAACAATCATAGATGGGGCAACGATTGTGGACCTAACAACAACGGCGCTATTGGGATACTCCTGGAAGCCGTCAAACTGTACTACAAGGATTCTGACATCAGGGCCCTGACCACTCAACCTATATACTGCAATGATAATGGCGGCCCCGACATCTGTGTCTTCTACCGAGGCGTCGCTACCGGCAACGGATCCACAACATATGATTTGCTGAACAAAATGCACAGTGTTCTGGGTGGCAACTCTTGTGGGAGCATAGGTGTCGAATATTCAAACCATATTAATATCGAAGCGTATGGCTTTCTGACCGTCGGCCAAATGGGCCAGGACTGTTCCCCACATACCAACATTACCGTTATCATTCCACATAATAGCAATGTGACAGCTTACGCTTGCAATGGTTTTCCAGATTCTTTGAAAGCCTCGCCAGCACTCGTAAGTAGACTCGCACTCGCCTTGTCGCTTTGACGCCACCGACAGCATCATAGCCCTGTTCGCAGCCAGTCGTCAACCCATCTTGTTCAGCTCTTGTAACGGCCTTGTCTTTCTCCGTCAAATTTGTTTTTTTTGTGATAAGCAAGTAGCTACGGAAAATGAAGACACATTGACATATGTTGGCTGATATTAGCTACCATAAGTCAGTAAGGTTGGAAAATGCCTCATTGCAATGCTTTTCCTCCTGATTTCGTTCTCAACTACTCGCAGATAGAGTACAATTACAATGAGCAGAGGCCTCAAGCACCTCAAACGAGTTTGAACTCAGAGGACGACACACAAGCCTGGAAGACGCAACAGCATGCTGAGATTCCTGGCTACATAGCCTCCCCTCGCTCAAGGCTCCCTGTATGAAAGAAATTGCTCATCGCATTCTCCTCCAGTCTTACCAGGCGCCGACCTCGAAGTTCTCCTATAAATGGGTCAGCGTATCTTGTAAGGCCATAGAAGTCAGGCGCCAAACTTACTTCAGAAAAGTAGGTAGTGACCACAGTTCGGTCTGCAAACTTCCTACCAGCCAGTGCTTGCAGGGCCTTACGCGCAGCATCCGGAGTGTCATATTTGACGTAAATCTTGCCAACACCATTCGACTGCCTACTTCCACCACTAGGTCTTGGGACCTTCATCTCAAGCACTTCGCCGTACTTGTCACACTCTTCCTTGACGTCCTCGCAGATTTCTAAAATATGTTAGTCACTCGCCGCGAAGAAAAGCACGTAGTCCAACATGCCTTCGTAATCCTCATTGTCAATGAGCTCCTCTGGTGTGACCATATTGAGCAACTGTAGGACTCGGCCTTCATCAAGGTCGTTCGACGTCGTGCCCGCAAGCATAGACATTGCGTTGACACCCATCTCAAGTCCAGCAGCTTGAGTGACTCCGATACTAGCTCTCGTAACCTTGAGATGCGTGTCACCAAGCTCCATACCATTGAGGCCATCGACCGCATTGTCTGTGACAGCGGGATCGACGTACTCGCAGAAGGCAATACCCTGCGAAGACGTTAATAATGGATAACGGCAATGTACTTATCGCTTACCCTAGATTCCTCGGTACTACTATCTTTGACTAGGACAAAGGCTTTGAGCGGTCCAAAAGCTGTCAAAAGCTCCATTACTTGTTCGTCCGCCAGGCTTGGAAGAAGATTTGCCACGCTTATCTTGTTGGGCGTGTCAGGTACCACAGGCGACACCAATCCTTCTTGGTACTCCTCGTCTTCGACAACGGATGGTACAATATAGTCTTTAGGCCGTCGGACCGAGATACCTTGAGAGCTGCCGTTAGCGGTGCCATTCGAGGTCTCCATGTTGTCATTATCTTCCATCTTGATGCCATCCAATGCCAAGGCAACGGTAGCCTCGGTGGGGTTCTTGAACTCCAACAGTGCGAACGTCCTATCCTTCGAGATTTGTGCTGATATGCAAGGATCTGGTGCGGATATGACATTGAGTCCATTAAGCTGTAGATTGAAGAAATTGATAATGCCTTCATCCGTAGCCGATGATGGAAGATTGTGAACGAACAGGCGCTTCGACTGGCGAGCATTTGATGGCTTCAGTGCCGCGTTGCCGGCGGAACCACTTGGCTGGTTCATGAAAGCTTGCAATCGGCTTGGGTCCATCGGCTGCTGGCGAGGTGCGCCCGGTAGTGGAAACATGCCTTCATATTGAATGTTAATCCTGACGTTCTTGATCGCTTGAGATTGAAATCACTCGCCTGAAAGTTTTGCCTGCTCTGCCGTGACATTCTCGTAGCCAGGTGGCTTGATGTCCCATTGTGTCAATCTCCGCTTTCTTTCAGTAATGGGTACAGTATCAGTCAGATCAGGTGTGGGCTCCTTCTTCTTTGGTGGAGGACTGGCGCTCTTCTTCCTATCTCTACCTCCCATTTGCATTGCGAATTCGTCACGATCGCTTCTCGGGGGACCTCCACGGCCGCCGGCACCTGGCCCTCGGTCCATGCGACCCTCAAATAGATCTCTGTCCCTCCGCGGTGGGCGATCATAGTCGTCACGCCTAGCATCACGCCGTGACATTCCTCGGTCTTCCCTATCGCCTCTGCCACCTCTGTCTCCCCTATCCCGGTCCCATGCCCTATCATCTCGAGTGCCTTCTCGACCGTAGCGGTCTTCACGTTCGCGCGCTCTATAGTCACGGCTGGAGGAGTACGAGTCTACATCAGGCTCGCGGCGTCTTGAATCTCGATGTCTGGGAGACCTCGAACGTCTTCTGTCGCCGCCTCGTTGGTGATCCCTATCTCTGTCTCGGCGATCGTCTCTTGAGGACTAGGTACAGATTATCTTTCAGTGAATTGAGGACGATTCAAGGTTTCATGGAGCTTACATAGTGATCCCTAGATGAGCCATGTCTGCCCGAATCTGCGCTCATGGGATTGTTTGTATCAGTCTCATGTTTCCGAATCCTCGGTAGGGCGTTTGTTGCCATGCCTCTTGACGAGTAGCTGTCGCCGTTCATGTTGCGCAAGTGTTGTAACTGCTTGAGTACCAACTTTTCTAGCAGGTGCAGAGCCAAGAGCTCAATAGTGGTGAATACTGGCCTGATACGAACAAGGCAAAGGCAGAGAATTGTATTGTGATCGGAATCCTTCTGAGGTGCAGCACCAAACGGGAGAGTGGCTCGAGTGGTTCGCAAATTTCTAAGCTAGAAATTCTTAGCAGCAGGACACTCGGTTCAATCAATCACTAATGAATACGGACGCGCCAGGGGCAAGGCGTGTTTTCGCGATTTACTCCAGGGCCCTTCACTATGATTGCTGAAACATAAGTATTCCATCATGGCTACAACGTGTGCGCTGCAATGGCGAAAGATACCTGTGAGTCTGGCAGAGCTTTCACTGGATACGACACTGCGCTGTGGGCAATCCTTCAGGTATTCAGTCCACTTATCCTGTTCTTCTCCATATTTATAATGGATCTAGGTGGAGAAAGTCCGAGGACAATGTCTGGTCTTGTGCTCTTCATGGACGTATACTTTGTTTATGCCAGGACTCTACGCATCTGCACTACAAAGCTATCTTTCCTAGTAAAGCCCAGGCTCCATTGACGCCTCCCTCCTCGGCGCCAAAATCGACGGCAGTATCCTCGCTCGAAGACGATGACACTGAAGCCTTGGTGCACCACTACCTCAATCTCGCTCCGAATCTGACGGAACTGTACGAGCAATGGTCGACCGCAGATGCGAATTTCAAAAAGAAAGCGCCAAAATTCACAGGCGTGCGAATACTGAAGCAGGATGCTTGGGAGGCATTGATTGGCTTCATCTGTAGCAGCAACAACAACATAATAAGGATATCCCAGATGGTACGTCGGGCTGCTTAGATACAGTTCTCCATGCTTCTGACACAAGTGATTATCTGCAGATGGAGAACCTGTGCCTTCACTATGGACCTGAAGTCGGCCATATCGGCGCAAAAACATTCCATGACATGCCTGCGCCTTCTGCACTTACGGCTCCTGGGGTTGAAGCTCATCTCCGGCAGCTAGGCTTCGGGTACAGAGCTAAGTACTTACATCGGACAGCAGTCATGGTGGCAGAAGAGCATGGGGCCGGTTGGCTGGACAGTCTGAGGAATCCTGAAAGCCCTATTATGGGTGCCCAGCCTTCCGATGCTGGTGAGATGCTGCCAGGTGGAAGGGAGGGATATCGCAGGGCTCACGAAGAGCTCTTAACCTTACAAGGAGTAGGACCTAAAGTCGCCGACTGCGTTTGCCTTATGGGTCTTGGATGGGGAGAAGCCGTCCCCGTTGATACACATGGTATGACCTCTCATTCAGCTTCTGGTATTGACTTGTTACCATTTTTGCTGATGACGCCAATCAAGTTTGGCAAATCGCTCAGCGCGACTACAAATTCGGCAAAGGGAAGCACAGCAGTCTGACCAAAGCTACCTATGATGCTGTTGGTGACAAATTCCGGGGCCTCTGGGGGAAAGAGGCTGGCTGGGCTCACAGCGTCTTGTTCACCGCGGATCTAAGAGCGTTCTCAGAAAGACTTACCGCCAAAATTGAAGTGAAACAGATCAAGGAAGACGAAGATGCACTGGTCCTCACAGAGATTCAAGTTAAAGCTGAGATTTTGACCCCGATCAAGGTGAAGCGAGAGTTTAAGGATGAAGAGAAGCCACTGATTGCTGTCGAGGCAGTCACAGCAAAGAGACCAGTGAAGCGACAACGAACAACGTGCGCGTATACAGAAATAACTCGGTCACCGATAGAGTAATGATTGTTATTTGCGCGATTTGCTCACTGCGTCTTCTGATAATCGGTGATGATGATGATGGTGGGTTTATGCTCATGCCTGACTATTTTGAGTCTGACTTCTTATACGTCGATTAATCAACAGCGCATGCCTGCGTGGTAGCTCAAGGCCCAATCGATCATCTGAGATTCCAGGTGCCGTTGCGTCTTCCTCGCCAATAGGCGACCGGGACCTTGCAGCCTTGGGACCAACGCGTGCGTCCGTACCACCTGAAGAGGAAGGAGAATTGAAGGTTCGACGGAAAGTGGGCAGGCCAAGCCAGCCCACGTTAATGTAGCGTTCAGTTGGGATAAGGTATTCTGGATTCTCCCCACTATATCAAGAATGTGTCCTCGAGTCTGACCATAACAAAAGCCTGTAAAGGCCTAGGTATCTGGTTTACGAGCCTGCGTAAAGAGAATCGTTCCGTGATTATTGAATACCCAAATAATAATATGATATAAGGCACATAGGGAGCGCAATTTCATGTTAAAATTCAAGGGACGGGTAGGGACTATCCTGTCATGCTTGCATTGCGATTGGTGTTGGCCTAATCTAACTAGTGCATTTAGCCGCAGATCTAAGGAAAAGGTCGGCCGGGAGGTAGGAGTAAAGTAGACTTGTAGAGGTACCTCATAGGAAAATACTCAACGGGGCAAACGGGAACACTCCTCCTCCTCCTCCTCCTCACTTCACTGACTTCCTCCATAACTTCCACGACATCGACATCATTAATTTCTCCTTACTCGACAGCGACAGGTTTGAAAGTGAGACACAGTGCATTGATTCACTGTCGCTCGCTTTAATTAATGCCTAACTTGAGGTACCTGTAACACCCTAGAACCCCTAAACATCGCTCGAAGATCCGCCAACCTGGCTTCATAACCACCACTCCTCCATTGACCGTCGTCCTGACCGATGAGGCTCTCCTCGTTGTTTGGCCCGACGGCGGCTGAATTCGCGTGTATCATACAGCTATGGCCGATTATAACTCTTATTCGACCGACGCAAGGAGTCAATTACACGCCTGTTCCATCTCCAGACCTCGACCTCTCAAAATTAGGTCACGTCGCTCTCACAGGTGACTTTGACTCAATCTCGTTATATACCTACCAGCAGCAATCGGAGAATGCATTCACGACCAACGGCACGCAAGCGCTCATCACACAACTACCTAATGGAGACTTTGCGACTACGGCCGCGGCCGACGGGTATATCAAGGCCTTGTGTCCTTTCGTTATGTCAAGTGGAAAGTTGGCAGGAGTAGTAGTCGGAGGAAATTTCACCGAGTTGGGTGGCATACCGGCGCAGGGTGTTGCAATGTACGACACAACGACTGGGGACATCACCCCCCTGCCTGGCCTTGATGGCACGGTCAACGCAATTCTCTGCGATCAAGACACAAACACAGTCTACGTTGGCGGCCAGTTCACAGGCGCAAATTCAACGAACGCGGTCGCTTGGGTTGGGATGTCTGGATGGGCGAATCTGCCTTTTGAAGGCTTCAATGGACCAGTGAATTCGATCATCAAGGAATCCAATGGGAATGTTATCTTTGGCGGATCGTTTACTGGACTTGGGAACTCGACCACAGTTATGCCTGAACAGCTCGACCAGCAAGTAATCAACATCGCCTCTGCTAACATTTCCTCATCATCGAACACGAGCGCACCCGGCTTCAACAACCCATCAAACATCATTTGCAAGACGAATGGGGATGATGGACCTGGTAATACGTGGCTCCTCGAAGACAACTCGCCTGGGTGGTGGAGAGCGGACATGAACTTTGGGTACGAGCCGAGCTTGCTAAGGATATGGAACACGCACCAGGATGGCCGAGGGACGCAGACATTCCGGTTCACAGCCATACCAATCAACGGCATCATGAATTTTACCTATACAGACCCGGACACTGGCGTAGAAGGGCACTGTGATGCTCTATGTCCTTTGTCATCACGGACATCAGTGCCATACCAGGACTTCAGATTCATCAATACCGTCGGTATGAGCGCATTTCGAATTGATGTATCCGCCTGGTACGGCCAAGGAGGTGGGCTTGATGGAATTGAGCTGTTCCAGAATGGTAAGTTCGATTTCCATGTGCACTTTTACAGCTCGCTAATCCTTCCAGATATCTTTGCCTATGCCGTAGACACGTCCAACGAACCGAGCTGCGCGAACATCCAATATGGCTCCAATGCCACTTCCACTGGTCCATGGACAGTAACGCCATCTTTGCAAAGCAACTCGGAATACCTCACTGCGAATCTTGTTGGGCCAGGCGTCAGCACAAATGGTGTCTCGGTAACCTTTGAGCCAGACATTAGACAGAAAGGCAACTATTCTGTTACCTTATTCACTCCAGGCTGTATGCAAGACAACACTTGCGGTACTCGCGGTATCGTCAACGTCACTGGAATTTATAGTATATCGGGCGTATCGACGCCGACAAACATCTATCAAACCAACAACTACGACAAATATGACATAATATATCAAGGTCCGGTTGATGCGAACAGCGATAGTTTCCGACCTACAGTCACACTTGCAGCTCTATCTGGCCAAAAGGACGGCGTCACACTTGTGGCTCAACGAGTCCAGTTCAATCTCACAGACTCGGCTGGTGGGTTGAATGGTCTATACGAATTCAATCCCAATGCCAACACTACTGAAAGTGATTTTTCGAATTCTGCCATTGACAGTGCAGGCATGGGGTTGAGTGCAGGAGCCATCATTACAACCATCCAAGTGCAGGACAACGTTACGTACGTTGGTGGTAACTTTTCAAACCAGGACGTTGGCTTCGAAAATATCTTTTCGATCGGGAATGGCAACTCTACAGCTTTGCCAAATGGCGGCCTCAACGCCGAGGTTTCCAGTATGATACCATACGCCGACCTGCTATTCATCGGAGGCAATTTCACAAATACCATGAACGGAAGTGTACCTGGTTTGAGCAATATCGCCATATTCAATACCACAAGCCAAACTTGGGAAGCCCTTGGTGCCGGAGTCAGCGGAGCTGTTTACAGTGTAGTCACCCTACAAGTCAACATTACGACCGATCAGCCAGAAGTTTGTGTATCCGTCAACGGATTCTTCGATCAGATACTGCCTACAGGATCGAGCAAAGCGGTTTCGGTGGCGGGGTTCGCCATCTGGGTACCTACCCAACAGAACTGGCTGCAGAATCTGAATCTCCAGTCTCCTGCGATTTCTGGTCAGCTAAGTGCGATGACCAATGTGACTGGAAGCGCAACTCTTCTCGCAGGGACACTGTCTTCACAAGACATGTCTGCTGAGGACGCGGTCTCTCTCACATCAGATCCTGTCGCCATCAATGCTCTCAAAGTGGGCATTCAGCCCCAACAGATTGGGCCAGTGACCCGCAAACGAGCTATCAGCGGACAAAATACTACCGGTGTGTTGACAGGGCTCTTCTATAACAATGGCGGCTTGAACGTGACTGTTCTTGGAGGCGCCTTCACAGCCATCGCGACCAATGGTACTACAATCGACAACCTCGCTCTCCTGAATAATACTGGCAGCAACCCTGGCATTGTCTCCGGTTTACCCATAGGCTTGGATTCAGACTCAACCTTTCTCGCTCTCGCTACGACGGGCACTGTCCTGTATGCTGGTGGAACAGTCTCAGGAACCGTCAATGATGCTCCTGTCAACGGACTCATTGTCTATGATATGGGACTAGCGAACTATTCATACCCTCAGCCGCCAGCCTTTGGGGGCATCGACGTTGCTGTAAATGCGATTACTGTAAGACCAAATAAACCCGAGATTTACGTTGGTGGCAACTTTGCCACGGCAGGGTCATTAGGCTGTCCCGCTGTCTGCGTTTTCCGGAACGGGGCTTGGAATCAGCCAGGCAATGAGCTTGGTGGGAGTGTCTCCGCATTTGCTTGGCAAGGAAACAACCAGTTACTTGCTGGTGGAAACCTGACAATCAACAACAATGCCACAACTCTAGCTACCTACGACGCTTCCAAGACTGCATGGACAGCTCTTGATGCCGCCAGCGACGTTCCAGGACCGGTGACAGCACTTGGACCGGCAAACAATGATGCTTCTGAGTTCTGGGTTGCCGGTAAAAGCACTAATGGATCTGCCTTTCTTATGAAGTACGACGGCAGCCAATTCAGGTCGATTGGGGACTCTTTAGGAAAGGAAACCACGATCTTGGGCCTGTCGGTGCTTCAGTTGGGCAAGAACCACGAGAACAGTGACCTCGTCCAAAGTAACCTGGTCCTCCTGGTGACCGGTCAATTGAATCTTCCTACCTTTGGCAATGTTTCTGCCGCACTCTTCAACGGCACCACGTTCTCTCCGTTTATACTGTCCACTTCTGGCAATGGTCCAGGAACTCTGTCTAGTTTGTTTTCCGAGAAAGCAATCAGTTTCAAGAACCCAGGTGAGATTCACGCCTTTCCACATATACACCCAATCCCTATGCTAATGTTAATCTAGGTGGCCACATGGCTGTTGGCTTCGTTGTACTCATTGCCCTCGCTTGCGCTCTAGGCGCCATCTTCCTGCTTGTCGTCGCTGGCATTCTCATCGAGCGTTATAGACGCAAGCATGAGGGCTACACCCCAGCTCCGACCCACTACTTCGACAAGACCAGCAACATGGGTCGAATACCGCCGGAACATCTTTTCGGCCGCTTGGGCGCGAGTAGAGAACCTCCATTGCTCTAACAGCTTTCAGCGATCTGACGACATGATACCCACTCCTTTAATATATCGGCGTTTCTCTTCGGGGCGTTCAGACCTCTAGCGACGGCGTAACGATTCATTTTCATCATCGTGATTGTATAGGAAAAATTCTACTTAATGCTGGTTAGCCACTCCCAGAAAGCGAGTCGGCACAGGCGGTAAAATTTAATCCGGAGGGCTACGGGGCGAAATTCTACTGTTTACTCATAATGTCTCTTATGTCGCAGGATCATGTCTCCGCAGAGCGATGCATCGCCACGGAGTGTTCATCGTTTCTCTACCATCACCTTCAACGAACCACGTCGAGACACGGGTTGATTATAACCTTCATGTACTTCTTTGAGAGAGAGAGAGAGAGAGAGAGAGAGAGAGAGAGAGAGAGAGAGAGAGAGAGGGAGAGAGAGAGAGAGAGTCAGGAGGGGTGTCCATCATGTTATTGTCCTAGACGACAGTATTGTTCGTTACTCTGCGGCGCAAGAGCGTTGGCTTGGGGGATGGAATTGTGAAAATGTGTATTTAGATAATACCACGCAAAAGAACTATCCAAACAACTGCACTATTCGCATATGGCGTCATGCTCACTTCGATTTGATTATTCTGCCTTTCAAATAATTTCCAATCTTCGTTGAGACCAGATTTGCCTCTCATGACAGGTTTACGCCAAGCCCATGCCTACGAGGCCCCCACAACGACTTTCTCGACTTTCTTCGTATGATCAGTTTGAATGCCACAACATGCTGTGAAAAACCCATACCAGCACCATGCTTCTCTTAGACTACCAGAATGTGCTCATCCAATCCCTGCTCACAGAGCGCTTCTCAGGGTGGCCCTCCTTCCCTCCAACGTCTGCGTCAATGCAGTTGCTGATTTGGAGACCAGAGCCCCTCCAGTATCCATTGATCAAGTAGTCTCAGACTTCGACAATGTCGCCTTTCACGTCTCTACGCCCGAAACGAAATCCAAAATCCTCATCTCTATTGCAGTCAAATGCTACAAAGAGCTCCTCCAGTATGGCGCTCAAGAGGTCCTCGAGAGAGAATACGGCACATATATTGTATCTCCGGAAGCGGGCTATGACTTTTCCGTGCTGATTGATCTGGACAACCTGCCTGCCGACCAAGGTGAGCTGTTTTGGGATTGAAGGCTACGAGAGCACAGCTCATGAAACACGTCGCAGAAGCACGAGAGGACTTAGTACGCCGAGTCTCACTTCTCAAGCGTAATGCCATGGCCGCACCTTTCGAAAGAGCTTTCGCCGATTTCGCCCGCAGGCAAGAGGAGGCTTCCAAGTTTACGAGCGAGTCTGCGCCAGAAGGCGTACGAGAGGGTGGAGAGGTGATGGCGATCCACTACAGAGACGAAGAGGCTATCTACATCAAAGCGAGTCACGACAGGGTTACGGTCATCTTCAGTACTATCTTCCGAGAAGAGACGGACCGGGTGTTCGGGAAGGTGTTCTTGCAGGAATTTGTCGATGCGAGGAGAAGGGCAATACAGAATGCTCCTCAAGTGCTCTTCAGGAATGAGCCGCCGCTCGAGTTACAAGGTGTGAGAGGGCTGGCGGATGGAACAAATGGAGAAGTGGGCTACGTGACGTTTGGTAATGCGGACTGGCTGATCGTGGTGAGGTTGCAGCTAACAGACTGTAGTATTATTCCCCAGGCATCTCACGCTGCAACGGAGGCAAGAAACCATCTCCCACATCCAGACTTTTCGAGACTACTTCCATTATCATATCAAAGCCTCAAAGGTAAGGGTACTCCGCAAATATGATGTCGAAGCCCAAGCTAAGATGACATGCTGCAGGCTTACATCCACTCGAGAATGCGACGACGGACGGCGGATTTCCTGCAGGGTAAGTAGCTTAAGGATTCTCTGGCCTTTGCAATGACGCTGATCCCTTATAGTACTCAACAGGGCGAGACCGGAGAACGAGGAGAAAGAGCGGAAGACAGCAAGCGGTCGAACGTTCAGAGTCCAGGGATGATTGTTCCATATGTATGTTACCGATCAAGAGGTAGCCAAATCACGGCGACAGGGCAACATTCATGCTTCTCAATTATCAAAGGTCAACCGGTCTTGCTATTTGAGTCACTTTGTCCATGCTTGGTTTTGTAATTTCTGGGAGTCTCAAACTCCTTCTCGTCGGCGCCTCCCCAGAGACCTTTCCTTCTCATCTTCGCCCACCACTCCGCCGTCCTATATTTTTCTTCCAGTCCTGGACCAAATTCGGCACCCGTCTTCGCCTCGTATACCGTCGCCAGGCCCAGCTTCAGCATCCGGTATCCCACATCTCGCCTCAGCAACCACTTTCGCACATACACAGTGGCGACCGCCCTATCATACTGATCTTTTTTGTATACATAGGCCCTCACGCGTCTGTGTAGTATGTATCCTGTAAGCCAATCCAGCGCTTCCTTCGAATATGGCTGCGCAGGGTGGCCGAAATGTGCGCCTTCGGGAGCATCGATGCCAGCTATTCGTATTGAGACCTTTGCCATCAGCCTCTTAATCGCCCAATTACACCATTACCACACGTACGGTATTGTCTTTCAACCCTGCTCTTCCCTCCGGCACCCTTCTCCAAGGCAACCACTCCCATCCCGCCAATCTGCCCCCAGGCATGTGAAACAATCTGAAGCCATCTCCATCGCCCACAGTCGTAACCCTCCCGAAAAGGCTCCTCTTTCTCCAGAATTTCGGCGCTATCAGTGCAGCTTGTGGTATGCGTCGTAGGTAGGAGCGGTAGAATGAGTAGCTACCGAGGACCGTTGCTGTTAGGAGAACGACGGGGATCACGTTGCGAGGATCGGTATAGTGGGTCCAGTCTGTTGCATTGAGGGTGTCGCTCCATTTGACGGGCTTCTTCTCGTCTGGGTCCTTGGACGTCCAGGGTGGCCATCGCATGACGGAATACAGCTGTTAAGACAGAAGCGAATGTGGAGTTTGCTTTCTGAATCCGGGGGGTGCTGCAAGCGCGCGGAAACCTTCACCGTGCCACGCGCCAAAACATGCACTGGAGAAATTAGAAGTGTCCAAATCTCTCAACGAATAGCAATTGACTTTTGTTTGACAAACAACTTTCCAAGAGCGTTAAGCCGTGCTGGTTATCGTTCTCTTCGCCTTGGACTTGTTTGCTGCATATTTTCTTCGCCGTCAAAGCCCAGGAGGCTTGCCTCTGACTGGGCACCCGATTCGGCGACCAGCCTCGAGGCTCGAGCTCACATTCATTGAGCAAACATGCCCGCCAAATCCCGTTTCACTCGGCTAGACGCCTTTACTAAGACAGTAGAAGATGCAAGAATACGGACGACATCAGGGGGCATTGTCACAATAGCTTCTTTGCTCATTGTCTTCTATTTGGTATGGGGAGAATGGTCAGATTACAGACGGGTGACGGTGCATCCTGAGCTCATAGTGGATAAGGGGCGAGGTAGGCAATGAGAGAGTGGTGGAAGCCAAAAGTGCTAATATAGCAATTTGCAGGAGAGCGAATGGAGATACATCTCAATGTCTCTTTCCCCCGGATACCCTGCGAACTCCTCACACTCGACGTAATGGACGTATCTGGCGAGCAACAAACAGGCGTCAAAGATGGTCTAAGCAAGGTCCAGCTTGCACCAGTATCTCAAGGTGGTCTCCCAATCTCAGTCTCGTCATTGAATCTGTAAGATTTCCCCAACCCGTGCCCGAGTTTGGCATTCTCACAACCTCCCAGTCACGGCGAAGAATCGGCCTCCCACCTCGACCCCGACTATTGCGGCAACTGCTACGGCGCCATCGCACCCCCCACAGCGATCAAAACCGGCTGCTGCAACACCTGCGAAGAAGTGCGTGAAGCCTACGCCTCTGTCTCCTGGGCTTTTGGCCGTGGCGAAAACGTCGAACAATGCGAACGCGAACACTACAGCGAAAAGCTAGACGCCCAGCGTGGCCAAGGCTGCCGAATCGAAGGCGGATTTCGCGTCAACAAGGTCATTGGAAACTTCCACATTGCGCCAGGAAGGAGTTTCAGCAATGGAGCGATGCATGTGCATGATCTGAATAACTATTTGGATACGCCAGATGGGAACCCACATACTTTTACGCATCACATCCATCATCTGCGCTTTGGGCCCCAGGTACCGGAAAGTGTGACACAGAGGCTCGGAGCAAAGAATGCGATGCCCTGGACGAATCATCATCTGAACCCGCTGGATCAGACGGAGCAGCTCACGGACGATCCCGCGTTCAATTATATGTATTTTGTCAAGGTGGTTAGTACGAGCTATCTCCCACTTGGGTGGCAGGGGAAGAACGGCGCGTTTGGGGGCCAGGATGATGCGCTGTTGAATGATCTTTTGCCAGTGGGAAGTCATGGGAGGGGCGAGGATGGGAGCTTGGAGACGCACCAGTATTCGGTGACTAGTCATAAGAGGAGTCTGAGTGGGGGGAGCGATTCGCAGGAGGGGCATAAGGAGAGGCTGCATGCGAAGTAAGATCGCCGCCCCCTTTGACTTTCCCAAATAATCTTGGCTAACGGTGTACCAGGGGCGGCATCCCAGGCGTCTTCTTCAGCTACGACATATCGCCGATGAAGGTTATTAACAGAGAAGAGCGAACGAAGACTTTTGCAGGTTTCCTAACGGGCGTCTGCGCGGTCATAGGAGGTACTCTGACTGTTGCTGCGGCGATAGACCGGGGGGTGTACGAGGGTGCTACGAGGATCAAGAAATTGCATCAGCGGTGATCTTGGAGATTCTGTATTATAAATGTCCAAGTATTTTGTTCCAATGTACAGTCATGCCTGGTACACCTACAGGCAGACTTATGCGGCGACGTGTCATTCGGAATCCATTCCCAAGTAACTTTGTTGTGTAGGCATTACGAGAAGGCCAAAGCGGCCTGGCATCACAAGCCTATCTCGTCACAATCGATGTGATAACACTGCCTGTCATAGGGGTCTCACGTCTCGGCTGCACTCGCCGGCTCAAAGAAAAAATTCTTTACACACTCATGTTGATTGACAGCGTAGTGGGGGCCGTGAGAGTACCTCGCAATTTCCATAGACACATCGTTCACGACGATAAGAGAACCGGCAGAGTCGTGGTGGCAATCGGTCTTGCATAATCGCCTCGATCCCATTCGATGCGTTTTGATCTCTGTGATTGGTTCCAGACTCTTGCAACTGCTGACTGTACGAAGGAGGTGGAAAGTGCACCACCATGAAGCCGTCCGCTTCAGTCAGCACGATAGGCTGCACGGGAATGTCTGAGGCAGGAATGCAGAGACTCCATACCGATAGGGCAGACACCCATTAATTTCCTTATGACCGGCCCGGTCTGCCATCTTTTCCAGCCAAAGATGTCGCCACTCTCTCTCTCCCAAAATTGAGAGGTCTGCGAAGGGGGAAGTCTCCATTGTGAGCGGCGCGCTCGAGGGTCGGTGTCAGAGTACATTGCCGACTTCAGATATCCGCTAGTATCGTTGAACAATGTATAACTCTATCAAAACACGAGCTGAAAGGGTTGAACTTCTGTTGAGTATTTCTCACAATCTGATGAACAACGTCGACGAATTTTGAAGCCTTTGAAGCAATTGGTGGGCGTTGAGAATTTTTTCAAGTTCGACTTTCGACAATTTTGATTTCCGCGAAGTCGAGTCGGCACTGCTAAGATTACTGCAGGAGCCACACTCGCATTCGTAACCATGAACTGTAAGAATTTCGCTAGTCAGGAGGCTCCGCTCTCCCTTCCGATGAGATAGAAACCTTAAGAGTCTCCACAAGGGAGCCTTCGGCCAGCATGACCCCACAGTTGGTACGAAGAGAAAAGTTCTGTTATGCACAATGATTGGAAGCCCGTTAAGCCTAGCTCCTTCATTCTTGCCGCTGACGCTTATAAAAGAAAGTCGCCCCATACCCTTACCAGTCAGAACTCAGATCACCAACGGTCATCATATCGAATGTTCTTTGCAAGCATTCGACCCTGGCAAACCCGTGATTCGTAACGTGACTGGCCTGATCACGAGAAATGGGATCCTCATGCCTACGAGTAAACCATGCGGCGGGTCCATCGTTCCGCTAGAAGTGTCTGCATGTACTCCTACAGGTCAGCTCGCTGGGCAAGCTACATCAGACGAAAGGACCTCCAACGCGTGAACGCTGAACTACCTAGACACGAAAACGAAAGCTGAGAGGCTCAGCCTTTCGTAATACTCCTTCATGGAATTCCTCTGGCCTGGGCCGTTCGACGGACCGTGTTGGCCAAGCTGACTGCTATTTGCGGTCAGGCCGACAGTTGGAGCGTATTCCATCAGCAGTCTATCGGAGTGCAAGTTGCGAGAGGATTCAAGCGACTTTTAAATACGCATTGTCTACTGCATGGCATGCGCCATCGTGCAGAGGGTTCGGAGCTCGGCGATGGGAAGAGCGCTGGTGTGGATCAGCCTTGCGGCCTGGACCTATTAGCCACCTCCTGCCCGGAGGAAGGTAAGGATTGCCCCAATCTTTCGGGGCTCTTTGGGTGGTCCTCCAATCGGATTCCAGGGCTCCGCTGCGCTATTTCCAAAGTCGCATCTCCTCCGGCGCCTCGCCACAGAACCCAGCGACTGATCTCCCACCCATTCAATCACTTCGACTGTGATGTTGCGCCTTAGCGCCCTTCTTCGCTCTTCCCTAACCTGCTCTAGCCTGCAACTCTTCAACGACACATGAGCCGAAGGAGGCTTCGCAGGTGTGAAAGTCATTTTAATCCACCCTGTCATTATTCAGCTCATTGGCCGCATGCTCAACCCGCGCCGTTGGGCCCGGACTTCGACGAGGCTCAACATGGCAGTCCTCAGGATCACCTTGCACCCATGCTCTCGTGCTTACTGGCTCCCTCGAGATACGCTCGATGGGCACACCCTTCTAACCGCGGTCTACAAGGGATCAGTATGGATCAGACTTTGCCAAAACGCCATCGTGCGAGTTCCCCAATAGAGTCATAGCTCTGACAATGGCGGGTGATATCTCTATTTGTATTAATCACTTTAATTCCCAATCTCTAATCACCGTTTCTCTTTTCAATTCAATTATGCAATCTATGTGACGTCCTGCAGCATCTTCAAATGAGCTTCTGGTGCCTTTTCCATCGTGCTTCTATAGACTCCATATGCCTGTGCTGCGACGCGTTGTTGCTCTTCTAGACTCACAAAAGCCTTTTCAAAATCTATGACACAAAACATTGGGATGCAGAACATTGAAACTTGGAGCATGTGTTTTGTGATGATGAGATGTTGAGAGTCTTTGATGGACCTTGGACCAGAACATACATACTGCCATCAAACTGCCAAAATATTTCGACGCGAAAACGGCAAGCGCTCTCTATCCAATGGCAAACTTGACGGTGGCGCGAGGACTTTGCACTGCGCCTTTCTTGCAACTGTCAAATTTCCCTAGCACTGTGGGATGTAAGTGCCTTTTAGAGAATCTTGAATGCTCTTCAATTTCTTGCTGACGTGCATTCAGATCTCGACGGCCGATTCTGCGCTCCTGTACCGTCCGCCGAAGGCACCGTCGATTGTTGCCTACCATGTCCTATAACAGAATGGGTATACTCTGACGGTGCGTGGTAGCTGGATCGAGAAATCTGATACGGGGAACTAAGAGCATGCATAGACTTCAATACGATACCGAAAGCCGCAAACTGGCTCAATGTTGCGGGTATGGTGTGTTCAATGTCGCTGCTCCTCAGCTTCATCGTCCTACCGGTGCAGAAAACCAACCGGCATTACCTTACAATTGGCCTGGTAGTCGCGATATGCTTCTTGCAAGTACGTCGTCCGATGCCAAGTACTCAGACAGAGGAGCTGACCACCGTAGTTGGGCTTCATCATTCCTTTGGGTGTCGAGCCAGAGCAGTGTTATGATGCTATCACACCAAACGATATGTATTCAGATATGACCTGTGCTTTCTCCGGCGCTTTTCTGCTGTTCGGAGGCTTTGCAGCGATTTTGTGGGGTGAGTACATCCATCTAATCTTAGGTACTGACATACTGACATACCGGCCGTTGAAGGCTTTCTTCGTTCCTTATCGATACACTTGCAGATCTGCTGGCAAGTTGTGACGGGGAAAAAGTTCTTCTGGTCTTCGCTCATTGCAGGATGGGGTCTACCGGGCTTGTTCCTTGCAATCACACTTCCACTTACCGGGACCTCGTACAGATTCGGGAACACATGTCACATCAACCACACAAAAGCTGTGCAAGACTATTGGGGACCTCTTTTGGCCTTCGCCGCCATCTCGACGATTTTGCAATTTGCTACTTTCGGCTACTGTATCAAGGTATACATCAAATCACTATTTGACGATGGAAGCACCAACTCCATAACGCAAGTCAATTCCGGTCTCCCCACCCATTCATCTCACAGTGGCAGCATCAGGACTGTAACTGCCGGACAAGCGTATCGGAGAGTAAAGAAAGTCATTCGGTTGCAATGGCGAGGAACTGCCATAGTGCTTATCATTATCATAAACGTTGTGTTCTTGTCAATCGTCTTCGTCCAGATGGACAATACCGTCACATCGGCTGTGCAGGATTTACAAAAGGCAGAGCCATGGCTGCTTTGCTTGGTCACCAATGGCGGCGACAAGACCCCCTGCTTGGACAAAGTGAAGCAAGAAGGTTTAGTAGCGAACGAAGGAACGGTCATGGCGGCCTTGGTCTTGCTCTCCGTGAGTGGACCTAGTCCAAAGACAAATATTGATTGTGGCTGACTTTCATCCCAGCTAAATGGCATATGGACTCTGCTCTTCATCGGCCGAACCTCCATGCTCGTTGGCTGGATAGACCTCGTCCGACGTCCCCTCACAAAGCGAAATGACTTCGCCTCCGTCGATGCCCGCGGTTACTCTAACAGCCCCAAAAATTACGAAATGATAACCTCACCACCAACCACGTCTGGTATGCCCAAAACATCCGACCCCGTCGTCACGAGCCCACGCTCAGAACACGAGGAGGGATTACCACAATCGCCACCATCACCCTCAAGTCAATATACAAGCGACTACTTCAATAAAGAAGCTGACTCCAAGAGCCAGCACCTGAGCTTTTCCCTGCCTCAAGAAGCAGACTACAAGAGTCCAACACTGAGCTTTTCCCTGCCTCAAGAAGCAGACTACAAGAGTCCAACTTTGAGCTTTTCAACCCCACGACCGCCGAGTGCGGGTAGGTCCTTCTCAAGGGAGAGCTACGGGAGATCTTACCAACCGCAAATGGGCAGTACCAGCCCAGGGAGGCCCTTTTCTCCTCCAACAAGAAGAGAAAGCGGAGGATCGACTTTCTCATCAGCATATGACTGGGATCCAGCGACCACCTATGCTCCGCCGAGTACACATGTTCCATCCTAGAGCAGGTCGGATCCGTATAAGGTCTAAAGAAGCGAGCGAGCTCTTGCTCTTTTCCATTCTTACGATTTATTGATAGCGATTCTTCTACCTACGGCATTGTAGGATTGATTGGTTAGCGACGCATTCGGAGGGAAAAAGCGCTTGGAGTATATGTCCCCGCGTGGGCTACTACCGTTCGTTCGTTCGTTCGTTGCGATGAGATTTAGCGAGCATGGGACCTTGGTTGGGAGGAGCATCCGGCGTGCACACAGGGCTTGCCGTAGCCCAAGCCTGGAGCTTCGGGGCACATGCGTCCATGAGCATCGAGAAGCTCACACCACATAAATTCCTCAGGCATCAGAAGCCACATCTTCACTAATCACCGTTTCAGAGAGTCAAAGGTGTCAGCTTTGCTCAGCTTGAAATCCTGAGGCATCGATGTTCCCGTATTCGAATCCTTATGCATCCACCTACTCCATCGTCTCACGTCGGTAGTCTCTGACCCCTTTCCCTCGCAGATTGAAGGATTGCGGCAAGACGCACTTCCCCAGCTACCGTTCGCGAATGCCATACCGTAGTCGACCGTCCGCAAGGAACAAGCACCAAAATCTGACACTAACCCACAATCTGACTGTACCTGAAATCCTTCTGATGAAATCTATCCCCACTACCATCCCTGTCTGCCACCATCTCCACGAACCCTAAAGTAAGCCCCCTTTTTTCTTCGAGATGACCGGTCCTCCGAAAGCCAATCCGTGGGCCGCTTTTGCAGCATGTCATTTTTTACCTTCGAATTCCTTCCGGATCCTTGGTACTAGTATGCGTCGATGCGAAAGGATCATCTACAGCCTCGAGGTTTTGAAAACGTCGTCACGACTCGCGCTTGTACGGAGCCCCGACGGGTCATTCCAGAGGTGGTGTTGATGATGCCATCACTTTCAAAGCAGGAGAGGATCAGAGGCTGACTGGTAATCTACCGGACCGTCATTCCGGAATTCTCTACGCAATCGTAGACACGGCCGGTACGTGTTTCTATCCGTGGAATCGTTATTTGTGATGCGGATGAGGCGTACGTCCAGGCCCTGGGCCCTGCTCCATGTAGCTTTCCGCTCCTCGCGAGTGCGAACGCCAACGTTGATCTCCGCGTGTATATGGAACGCCTGCTCGGGCTCAGCTGGGTTGCAGCTGGTGGCTTGCAGGAGATGGGTAGGGATAGCGGGTCAAGCGATGGTGCTTGACAATCTCCACTTCAGTACCGGCTCTATTATTGAGCATCTCTTGCCGGATCCACGGCTGGGTTCCTGGGGGCTAGCGCACGGAGGATGGTTCGCTGGGTTTAGAAGCATTTCAGGGAGGAAGCAGCTGAGGCCAGGTGTAAATTTGGTCTTGAAGAGCAATTGAGAGTTCGGGTCTTGCATGCATGAGCTGGTTCCTCAGGTCATCTCAGACTCCTTTTTGACCGGTGTGCATTGCTTTTGACGACACCGAACAAGCACATTCCTTCCAAATGTACCTAGATTTCAATGCCTAGTGCGGACTAGTAGATGGCGAGCACTAGAGGTAGAGCACGTAGGGGACGAAGGCTCTGAGCATTGACAGTCAGCCAACGAGTCCAGACCAAGGCCTTCTTGCACTCAGTCAGTTTAGAAGTGCGAAGGCTCACGGATCTCCAAGCCAAAGCATTGGCTATTAATATGTTCAGGCAAGTCAGGCGAAGTGTCTTCTTGGTGGATCTGTACCGCTACAACCGTTATCGTGCCAACGGTGTTTACTCTCTTCAGCACCCCAGGAACGACCAATCGGCTGTTGCGGAAGATGTCTTCAGCTCTCGAGCCAAGAATACCGTTCCAATGAGAGGAGTCTTGTGGCTAATACGGTGTGTTAGGAGCAGATTTATAGAGAGATATGGCTTAAATCATAGACGGCAAGTCGTCTGATTTGATCTCGTTACATCCCAACGAGGCTGCTATGTCAAGAATTTCGTGCAGCAGCTTCTCCCCAACGCCTAAGCCACGTCCTGCGAGTAGAACGTAAAGCCTGTCCATCTCACAGAAGTCTGGCGGGAAAAGCGGGCGTACAGCAACGCATCCCATAACAGTGCCATGACTGCCACGAGCCATTAAAGTCTCATCAGTCGGAGGAGCACAATTTCCTGGAAGGGACTTGAGCTCCCTATCGAATTCCTGAAATGGAAGATCCAATCCTAGTGAATCAGCGTATGCTGCGAATAGCTGGGCCGTGGATTCCAGATCTTGGGCAAACGTGCCCGTTCGATACTGATGATTTCCGGCTCAGCCATCTTCTGCACATGTTTCTGTGGGCCCTGGGTCTTCAGATAAGTACATGAGGTCGAGATGGGGCTACATTTCGAGGTTATTTCACGTAGGCCTAGTTTCACGCGACGCGATAACGCGTCGGTTTTAATTCGGTAAATCTTCGGCAGTTGAATCGGGAGTGCGAAAAAAGACAAACGGGACATCGATATTTGACAAGGTCACTGCAACATGGTGAAGTCTTATCTGTAAGTGCGTCTACCAATTTCCACACCCTATTTGTTGCTTTGCTGACCGTCGTAGAAAGTATGAGTATTCCAATACCTTTGGCCTCATAACGTCTGCTTCTTCCAACGCTGTCTGGTGTGAGGACGAAAATGTTCATACTGCAGCGCTACGTTCCTCGGGTGCAGGAAGAGCCATTGTGGGCGCCGATGAGGAGGTACTATGTTGGGACCTGAAGAAGGGGGAGCTCCTGGGAAGGTGGAAAGATAGTAGTTGCAGCGCAGAGGTCACAGTTATAGCCCGCAGTAACGCCGATCCAGAGATTTACGCTGTAGGGTATGGAGATGGAAGCATAAGAGTATGGGACTCCAGAATAGCTACGGTCATAATAGGCTTCAACGGTCACAAGTCTGCCGTCACTGCATTGGCCTTCGACAAAGAAGGCGTTCGCCTTGCCAGTGGTGCAAAAGATACGGACACCATCGTATGGGATCTAGTTGCCGAGGTTGGACTTTTCAAACTTCGAGGACACAAGGACCAAATCACAGGCCTTCATTACCTTTATACAAGTCATCGACATTCGACCGTGAACGGCGACACAAATGGCAACGGAGTACATACCGACAGCTATAACGGAGACGATGAGAAGCACGCAGGCTTCCTGATATCTACCAGCAAAGATGCGCTCATCAAGCTTTGGGACATCGAATCGCAGCATTGTATAGAAACGCATGTTGCTCAGACTAATGGCGAGTGCTGGTCAATGGGAGTATCGGCTGATCAATCAGGTGCCATCACAGCAGGAAACGATGGCGAGCTAAAAGTCTGGTCAATAGACCTGGTAGGTCTGAGCGAGGCCGCCAGTGAAGTTTCCGAAAGCTCTCCAAAGACCTTTCTTAAAGAAAGAGGCATCCTGTACAGACAAGGCAAAGACCGCACCCTAGGCGTGAGCTTTCATCCGCGCGGCAGCTATATTGCAGCACATGGCTCCGAAAAAGCTGTAGAGCTTTGGAGAATCCGGAGCGAGAGCGAAGTACAGAAAACCTTGGCAAGGAAGAGGAAGAGACGAAAGGAGAAAGCCGTGGCTGCAGCAAGTCAAGACACCAAAGGAATTGATGAGCTAATGGACAGCGAAAAGCAATCCGAAGACCTGTCATCAGCACTCATAACGGACGTCATCGTTCCCTATGTTATAGTCCGAACCGCTGGTAAGGTCCGGTCATTCAGTTGGGCTGGCCGAAGATCAGGTACAAGTCTCCATCTACTGGCGGCGACTACGAACAATCAGCTGGAACTCTACAACGTGACGACGAGGCAAAAGGAAAAGCATTCTAAAGCTGATGAGCCACCGGACTATACTCGGCCTTTCTCTGTCGATATGCCGGGACATCGCACAGATGTGCGATCTTTAGCTCTCAGCTCTGACGACAGGATGCTGGCGTCTGCAAGTAATGGTAGCTTGAAACTATGGAACATACGCACACAAAGCTGCATTCGAACACTCGATTGTGGCTACGCGCTTTGTGCCACTTTTCTACCCGGAGACAAGATTGTGATTGTCGGCAATCGGAATGGGGAGCTAGAGATCTTTGACATAGCTTCGTCTACGCTAATAGACACTGTCAAGGCCCACGAGGGACCTGTGTGGACACTACATGTGCACCCGGATGGCAGATCTATGGCTACTGGCAGTGCTGACAAGTCCGCCAAATTCTTCAACTTCGAGGTCGTCCAGGAGGAAATACCTGGGACAAAACGCTCAACGCCTCGCTTTAAGCTCGCCCATACCCGTACCCTCAAAGTCGCCGACGACATACTCAGTTTGCGCTTCTCTCCCGACTCACGGCTCCTTGCTCTCTCGCTCCTTGACAACACTGTCAAAGTCTTCTTCGTCGACTCATTGAAACTCTTCCTCAATTTGTATGGCCACAAGCTGCCCGTACTAAGCATGGACATCTCTTACGACAGCAAGCTGATAGTTACCTGCTCAGCCGACAAGAACGTACGGCTCTGGGGTCTAGACTTCGGCGATTGCCATAAGGCGTTCTTTGCACACCAAGACAGTATCATGCAAGTGGCATTCGTTCCTCACAACCAAGACGGCAATGGTCATCACTTCTTTAGTGCAAGCAAAGACAATATCATCAAATACTGGGACGGTGACAAATTCGAACAAATACAAAAACTTGAAGGTCATCACGGAGAGATCTGGGCATTAGCCGTGAGCCGAACGGGAGAGTTCCTCGTCAGCGCAAGTCATGACAAAAGTATCCGAACCTGGAATCAGACCGACGAGCAGATATTTCTGGAGGAAGAGCGAGAAAAGGAATTGGAGGAGCTCTACGAAAGCACACTCACTACTTCCCTCGAGCAAGAAGAAGAAGCCGGCGATGAGAAAAGCGAAGCCGTTACTGCTGGCAAGCAGACCGTTGAAACGCTCATGGCGGGCGAGAAGATTGCCGAAGCACTTGAAGTCGGCATCACAGATCTGGCTATCATGAATGAGTATCATCGAGCCAAGGCGACGCAGCCGAATCTAGCACTACCACAGCGCGATCCCATCTTCCTAGCTTACAACCAAATCTCCGCCGAATCGCATCTCCTCAACGTTATCCAAAAGATCAAAGCTGCCGCCCTCCAAGACGCTCTCCTAGTCCTCCCTTTTGATAAAGTCGTCTCCCTCTTCACCTTCCTGCGCATCTGGGCTGAGAGGCAGTGGAACATGCCATTGACCTGCCGTATCCTGTTTTTCATGCTTAAGACGCATCATAAGCAGCTCGTGGCAAGCAAATCGCTGAAAGTGATGTTGGATGGGATCCGCGAGCAATTGAGAGGAGCGTTACAGGCGCAGAAGGATGAGATGGGATTTAATCTTGCGGCGTTGCGGTTTGTAGGAAGAAGAATGGGAGAGATGGGTCAAAAGCAGTATGTGGATGAGAAAGTCTGGGAGGAAGAAGAGGTGATTGGTAAGGGGAGGAAGAAGAGGGGATTTATTGATGTAGCTTGAGGCTGCTGTAGAACCAATAAGATCCAAAGAAAAATGCTCAAGACGTATAGTGTGCCCTTTATTCTCGTGAATATCTCTTTCTCTCATCTACAAGGTTGAAGGGTGCATTTTGTCCATTGGCACAGTTTTGAGGGTATCCACGCATTGCCAGGACCTCCAAAGTCAAGGAAAGCAAGCTCACGCATCGAAAATCAGGGCACATTACAATAGATCCGTTCGGGCAACGGAGCGACAATGGCTCAACGGCAAAGGCGCTGCATCAGTTAGATTAGAGTCCACCACGCACGCAGCTAATCAATTGAGGCCCGATAGGTCCTTTGGAAGTGAGCTCTGATCTTAGTCAGATACGAGATGATTTCCCTAAAAGATTGGAGGCCCCCAATATTTTTGTTTGGGGGGAGGAGAGCTTTGGCGGTTTTGGTGTGGTATGTAAGGTTGAAGAGTATTCAGGGGTGTATCGATGGGATGCGGACGGACGCTCATTGACATATCGTTCGCTCGGCAATGATACATATGTGGCTTAAGTGGCAGAATGTTGATCTTGGTCAAATCGTAATGACTACTAGTCCGGTCATTCAGACCAAACCAGTCACCATCGTCAGGTCGAGACCTGTCCCGGGATGCTTGAAAAGAGCAAATTCAATGGGTATCACGCAACCCGGTCCCCTGCAGTCATTCTTTTGGGCCGTAGCCCCCAAACCACCACGGACGCTGGTAGTCCCCGTCGTCTCAACCCCCCCTTCCCCCTTCTCTCCTGGTGTTATTTCCCGCAAAGCTCCCCAGAAACCCATCAAGCCCTTACTAACCCGTAGAACAGCGTCCACGTCAGCACAAAACTCATACCGCCGTTCAAGACATCTCCGGCCCACAGCTCGCTCCACACTCCCTGGAAGTAATCCCTTTGTTTGCCCTTTGCTAATATGCTCCAGATGAGTATCGAGACGAAGAAGGTGCCGAGGAGGTAGAAGAGGAAACCAGAGTAGGACTCGAGACCGAGGATACCGGAGGCGACGCCGAAGAGAGAGGCGGTCAGGGAGCGGATGTTGGAGATCACCTATGGGGAGGAGTCAGTGGTTGCAGGGCTTGGAATTGGGTTGCAAGAGAGATGTAGGAAGTACACATACCTGGGTGTTATGTTGGACTGATTCCTGGACTAGAGGGGAAATGGCCAGCTCGCGCTCAGTCGGCATGATTGACTTGGTGAAGCTTCGATGAAGCTGAGTTCAACATTTGGATAAGAGGTGTGGTCACTTGGTATGCCGACGTGCGCTAACCTACCGAGCGGCTAAATAAGTGTATTTTGCGGGGAGGATTCTTGCGTCCATTTTTCGAGACTGTCTAGATTTCCGTTTCGATTGAGCAATTGTATACAATGGAATCGAACAACGATCGTACCTGATCCTGTTCGACCATGAACAAGAAGTTCCTGGACCCAGAACATCGGTCTCTCCCTCGACACGTCCTCTTCTGCCAACAGCTGGTATGAGAGCTGCCATCCGAAGCCGTGCCTTTCAATCTCCCACGCAGCAGCGATGGGTCACTTCCTCACCTACAGTCTCCGTCTCGGGCACGACTACCCCCTTGCCAGCCAATGCCCTTAACCAGAAACCCAAGTCGCCTTTCTACTTCGACACCGGATATTCTCTTTTCGCCAAACGCCCCTCTCGGCCATTCCCTCCACCTTTCTTCTCTCCGCCTTCGGGATCCTTTTCAGACCCGTTGAGCACGCACAACCGAAGCAGAGATAGGAGAACCTACGTGAATGGAGAATTCATAAGGGGTATCACCAACGGAGATGACGCTGTTCTTGTAGGAGAGAACTTTATAGGGGCAAACGATGGGGTCGGGGCTTGGGCTGCGAGGGAAAAGGGTCATGCTGCGTAAGCGATGCCATTTGAATGGTCAATGGATGTCTGTGTGCTGACATTCACAGGCTCTGGTCCAGATTAATCCTCCATTTCTGGGCTCTGGAGGCAGAACGGGATGCTTCTGTCACAGACGCTGCTGCTACGTCTTCGGAGCCTGACCCGGTCGAATATCTACAGAAAGCATATGAGCAGACAATAGCAGCGACTTCGTCACCAAATGAGTGGAATGGTACTACAACTGCCTGTGCCGCTCTTCTTCACTACAGTACCAACGAACCCAGAATACCACTCCTTTATGTAACGAATTTAGGAGACTCCCAGTGTCTAGTTATGCGCCCTAAAAATCAGAGCCTTATTTACAAAACTAGCGAGCAATGGCACTGGTTCGACTGCCCACGGCAACTGGGTACCAACAGTCCAGATACGCCCATTGCTAACGCTGTTATGGACAAGGTAATCATTGAAGAGAACGACGTGGTGCTCGCCATGTCTGATGGTGTCGTTGACAATCTCTGGGAACATGAGGTTCTCGCGAATGTCGTTGACAGCATACGAAAATGGGAGTCTGGAGCAGGCGGGGAGGCTTCCGGAGACAGAGCAGGTGGTGCTGCTGGTGGTATGCTCTTTGTAGCGGAAGAGCTCATGAAAGCTGCTCGGATCGTCGCCGAAGACCCTTATGCTGAAAGCCCCTTCATGGAAAGAGCAGTGGAAGAAGGTTTAGCAATGGAAGGAGGTAAAAACCACTAATTCTTGAGGGTCTCTTATCTGGCTGAAGAAACGCTAGGCAAATTGGATGATATTAGTGTCGTGGCAGCATTATGTCGGAAGCGAGGTGGCTGACGATCATCGGATCCAGCGCGCTGCAACCTGGACCAATGCCGTCTCATAGGCTTAATTTCACCTTGAGGTAAACACCGAAAGACTGTAGCATACCACTTCTAGGGCATTGAGCTTCTAGAGACTCTATCATCGGTGTTCGGGTATTCAGTTTTCGAAACAAAACAGGACGTCGACGATCTCCAGGACGCTGGGGATGTACAATGTTGCTGGCCCCGCTTGCAGTGGTCTTCTGACCTTCGAACGTTACAGTGAAGCTGACAAATTCATCACGCGGCAGGACAACGCATCGTCGAGCATGTTTCACTCTTAGATCAACTTGTGAGTCACCCCACTGGGTTCAGCACTCTAGATTTCCTAGCCTTGGACCATTACCTCATGCTGATGAACCTAGGATCCTCGTGTGATGCAGAATCTCAAACTCTGCCTTGGGTATCTCTGAATCAGAACCACACCGGAGCAACCACCTCATGGTACGACCCTGGTCTGCCACGTCAGGAACGAAGAGAAACAACGTCGAAGAATCCTTGGAAAAACCACTAGTGATCGAATTCGTCGTACAACCACGAGGCCGTGTACAGTACCGACTCTACAGCCACAGGCTGTACAGCGGCTTTAGGAATTTGTAGGGTTTGCGCAAAATCAATAGGTCCCTAGCCACTAAGGCTCTTCGCAATACGAAGAGAATGACGTCGTTGCACTGCGAGAGTGTCAGTTGTTGCATCAGTGAAAAGACTCGAACCTAGGACATCGAGACTCCATTTGTTGTACGTAGGATTACGTGTCTCCAGAAACCTGCTAACACGTCGGCAAGGGCAAACAAGATCTTGATCTCGAGGTCATCCCTTCGATTACTAGAGTCCCAAGCACTGATCGGTGGGCTTGACAAACAGTCGAGGCATCTTGCCGACGATCATCATGCCTCTAGCACGAATGCTAAAGTTTCTCTGCTCAGGAAATATAAGACCCACCATTTCCGCTCCTCTTGAAAGCTCACAATCGCCTCAAAGCCCACCTTTATATACCTTGGAAAGTATGGAGCTTCAGATTGCAAGGGTGCATGCGGAAAATCCTATCAGCATTCAGCCCGCAGAATCCAAACATCTTACTCCGATGGCCAGGATTCATCTGGCTGCCTTCCGCAACGACGATTGTGTGAAGTTTCTATGTAGCGACGAAATCCATTGGATTATTGTAAACACGATGCTCGGCGAGCGTCTCGAAAATCGACCCTACGCGATTAGTGTAGCCATGAACGAAAGACTGGGTCGTGTCGTCGGCTGGCTTTGCTGTAGTGTCGTGGGGTACCCGGGAGTTTCAGAATGGGACGGACTTGCTCAGCTTGCATGGACGGTAGCAGCAGCATTCAAGGCGGCGGAGGCTCAGAGGAAGCTTAGTAGGACTTCTGGAGAGAGCGAGCGCAATTCTCGTCAGGCACAGCGGAAGATGTTACGAGAAGCGATCGTGTCCAGAACGAAAGTAGCGCAATCGCTCGCCATGGGCGATGACGTTTACTTGGTCATCAACAATGTGGCCACGGATCCGGAGAATGATCTTGGCGGTGTGACGCCCAAGCTCATCTGTTCGGTTACGGACAGTGCCGACAAAGATGGACTCTCTGTCTTTGCCCAAGTTCCGCTCTTCGCTGTGGCGGACTTTGAATGGGCTGGGTTCCAACAGATTGCCGGATTCGAGCCGCAATTGGACATACATCAGCTCAAATTCATGGTGCGCAGGCCCAAGGCCAGATAGTAAGAAAGGACGCTAGGAGTGAATGGTTGCCCGCCTCGAAGCTTGGCCATCCGTAGCTGGAGTCTTCCAACGAGCTGGCTTCCGCAATATAGCACGACTGACAGCGGCTTTGGAACACTATTCCCTCTCGGGAAGCTATATGCTCAAATTCATCGTTCGCAGAACAAGGCGCGAGTCGGCATGCAAAGACGCCGAGAAGGAAGGGTTGACGCTTCAGAAGGAAATGCATGAAGGTTGATGTCTCGATCTCAAACATATTTGAAATTGAGACGATAGATTTACAAGCTATGGGTCTTTACGAATGGACTCTGCGGCTGCAGGATTGCTGGAGGTTTGTGCAATTTGTGAAGAGGGCGCCGGTGAGGGTGGGAAGTGTCTGGTGGCGGATCTCTCATGGAGTGGTCGGTGCCATTCAAATACTGTTACTTAACCAACGATTTATATTGCCCATCGATATAAATACTTCAGGTGTCTTGTTTGCCAGATTTGAGATTCCATCCTCTTCGAAATAAGCTCGCTAAACACGTCATTCTAGTAGTTTGTACTACAACTCCGAAAGCCTACCACCTCGCCGTACGGTTACCACGAGCAGCCTCCTCGACTGTCAGTCCCCTACGTCTCAGTTCTTCTCTCCACTCGTGCTCCCGTTCCCTTCCAATATCTATCTTCTTTTCTATTATACTGAATCGACTTAGGAGACCTTTGAAACACGGATAGCCTTTCCACGTACACCCCACCTCGCTGCTTACCTTGGGTTGATCCACATAGTCTCGCTTACCTGGCCTGTGTACGACCACAGCAAAAAACTCGCATTGTGCTCCTCCCTTTGGGCAGATTCCAGGCAACTAAACCAATTGTGGTAGAGACCAGTGGCGTGCTAAACTAGAGCTGCCATGGCCAGTGCTCGGAAGTTTTGGTCGTACCAGTGCGAGTGGGATGGATGTAGTAAGGTAAGCAACAAAGCTATCCAATTCTTTGAATAAATATATGCTGATTTAGTCTTTGTTCAATGGCAGAGCTTCAAGAGTATATCAACTTTCGAGGCCCACTACCGCAGGCATACGGATCAGCGTCCTTATGCTTGCGACTACGGGTCTTGCGGCGAGGCTTTTCATGACCGTGGGGCCTTGAATCAGCATCACCTAACTCATGCAAACGAGCGGCCTTTCGCCTGCAAGTACGACTCGTGCGGCGAGGCTTTCCAGGATCGTGAAAAACTGACTGAGCATCACCGCGCGCACAAGCAGCGCCCCTTGGCTTGCGAACATGGTTCTTGCAGCAGGACATTCGCTCGAAGGGAATCTTTGGAGGCCCATATGCAGATGCATACAAGAGAGCGACCTTTTGCTTGCACTCACGAAGGTTGCAACAAAAGTTTCTGTGATCGTGGGGGATTGATCCACCATGAGAATAGTCATATGAGCAGAATTCTCCAGCCGTGCGGATACGAGTCTCGCCATCAGACGTTCAGCAAGCCTTTGCAACTCCCCCGCCACTGTCGTGAAGGACATGAAGAGACCGTCACACCAGTGGAGGAGGTCCGTCCCATTCGGCTTCGGTTGAGTCAGCCCAAGAGACAAAACCCTGAATCGTTGGAGGATAGCCCACGAAAAGGCCTGCTTATACGCCTTCCTACGAAACAGACCCTGAGTGGCACGTCGACTTCAGATCCAACGGAAGCTCACGAACATTGCTCTGAGTCGAAAAGTTTTGCCAAACGGCCTACCATTCGTATCAAGGGAGGAAATGGACATGACAATGCTTGCCCGTCGAACTCTAGCTTCAGTACTAGATCCACTTCAGACGCCAGCGGCAAATGTCAGGTCTCCAGCCATGGCTCCAAAATTACCCCAACGGCTGCACCGCGTATCCCCACGCCCAATGTCCGCCCACTAGCTCCTATATCGCAGCTCACAGTCAGTTTAAGATCTGCCGAACACAAGGACTATAGATATTGTACCGATGGACAGTCTAGTAGGACTGACACCACTGTCTATACAAAGGCCTGCGGCGTCTATTCCAAGGAGAAAGCCTCCCCAAAGAAGGTCAGAACGAACGGCGGTCGGCATCATTGTCCAAGATGCGATACACAGTTTACACGAGCACGCGGTGTCAAGGGACACTTTGTTGGGTGCATCACCAAATATGGCAATCCCGACAGATTGAAGTGGACTGATCACCCGAGTCTTGAGGGAACCGTCAAATTTTATGCTCGCAGCGGACACCAACGTCAGGAAAATGTCTTTGTACCGCAGGCAGCGGACTTACATCGAAACGAGAAAAAGTCGTCTTCCCTCGTACTTAAACCGCTGTCTACTATTGTCGAAGAAAATAGTGGGAGTGTCGAGCCAGTGTACACGCCACCTAGACAGGACGTCTTACAACAGAAAGATATCGTACAGCCTATACACAAGCGTCGAGACGCCCTCAGGCGCTCGAAATACAATGCGGAGACAATCGCTAGAGATGTCCTGCTTGCAATGGGAAGCCATCCTGTTATGGATCCACTGAATGCTCATCTGGACATACTACGGAAAAGATCCAGAGTTGTTAATCTTGAGTCGAACATGAGCACTTTCAGATGGGATCTTGTAGATCCTGAGCAAGAAGCTCAGCAAGAACCTGAACGACAGGCTGAAGAAGAAGAAGAAGAAGAAGAAGAAGCCGAACCAGAACAGTCTGCTCCTAAGGCTTCCGAAGCCGAGGGAGATACAGAAGAATCTGAATTCAACAAGGCCCAGTGGTACTACGATGCATCGTCCCCTCTTTCGTCACAATCTTCAACGGAAACGGGCGTCTTTCACCATGAAGTCCCCTTCAGGGTGGTTTTGCCAGAAAAGACGCACTTTGGCCCAATGTCGACTATATTCGCAAGCGTCTTTGATCGCGACCCGTCTGCTAGGCTCATGTCTAGTAACGGGGACCTTTGGGCTGCCATATTCACCATGCTCGAACGAGGTTACCATGAACGGGACTTTGTGCTCCATGCTGCCGTGAGGGAATCCACTGGCGAGGTTGTTGGATGGGTCGCATGTCAGGAGGTAGATGCGCATCAAGCAAGGCCCGTAGATCCATCAGCGTACCTGGACTGGACGACAGCTGCACACGTCCTGCCTTCGCAAATATCAAGATTCACAACAACGAAGGAAAGCGCAAAGGAGAAAGCTGAGCATTCGAAGCAGAGAAAGGTCGGCCAAGGTCTCGCGTCGACGATCCAGGCTCGAGCCACCGAGGCCCAAATGTACCTTGTCCCCATTGGTCGTCTGGTCATCAATGCCCTCGTCGTTCATCCTCTACACCAAGGACGTGGAGTCGCCTCTGCGCTACTCAATTCCATCACAGAGATCGCGGACATGAGAAAGAGACCAATCTGGGTTCAGGCACCGGAAGACCCTGCAGTTGCGCAGGGAGCGCTCAAGGAGGGGCTTTTTCGGCGAGCAGGCTTCACATGTGCTGGTGAGCTGAACTTGGATCTGGATTCCTATGCCTCGGGGTCTCGGCAGTGCGATAAGGGGAAAGGAGTCTCGCTTGGTACTTACAAATGGAACTACATGCTGCGCTTGCCTCAGCCGGTAAAAGTGAAATCAGCCTAGCAAGAAATAAGTCTCAACCCCAGTGTGCCGCCTGGATAGCGCACATTTTGTCCGGTTGGCGGTCCCATGATTATGCTGTGTTTTCTCTTTGAAAATGAGCTATCACTTTTTTTCGGGGAGCTATGTGGCCTGTTGGCCGCCCCCAGTATTCGCAAAACTAACAAGCCAATGGTACCAATAAGACCGGGAGCAGGGCAGAACTAAAATAGCTCTGCTCGATGATCCTACGCCCAAAGCAAGAGGGGACAATCCCTCAAGAAACAATGTACCTGGGGGTGGAGCAGTTTTGGACCCAGGTTGGTTCGGCTTTCACCCGTCAAATGGCGAGCCAGCACCAGGTGGCAAGTATTTCTCAGCGCTTCCCAGCGCTGTACTCCAATAGAACATCAGTACAGTACGGAAACCCTCTCAGACTTGGCCAATTATGCGGCTCGACGTTTCGAGACGATAGTCAATTTCGGCAAGCCATGTCTTGAGCTAGGTTCCTACACGGACAACAGCCGTGAGGGGTCAAAGTGTCGGAAGGGTAGGCTTTGACATCGAATCGTGTTCAAAATTGGCCAGTCGTATGATACGTCCTCATAACACTTGGTGCCTGAATTACCCTTCAACCTATGAGCTCTTCGGGTCCGCGGTCCTGCAGTGAGAGCTCAGGACCAGGTTTGCACGGTCTTGACGAGTTACCCTAACCATCCACAGCACTCACCCTTCCTGGCACGTGAACCTCAACGTCCAATTGCGATGACTACCATTTCCTCTCATCAAGAGGCCGGTTCGACCCTATCGTGATGATCTCATACGCTGCCAGCTATGCTGGACTGCATGGACCTTGTTGTTGCCTCCTGGCTTCCGGTCTTCTAGACATTCACATACTTCCCCACAATTCTACTCCATCCTTCCACGACTCGGCGTTACCACTGGGAAACGCCTCGAAAAGCCTTTTCGCTGTCATCAGCTCACAAAAGACCCTCCACCTACCAAACCAGCTGCCACCAAAAAGGCTTTCCTCATACTCAACCAGGGACCGCCAAAAACGCTTTCCTACCCCTAGACAGCTGCCGCCATGCAAAGTATTCTGGACATCGACATTCTGCCAGCCCAGCACTCCAGTGTTTCCACGATGGCCCACGTCTTCATCAATTCATTTGACCTAGATGGTTCCGTCAAACTCATGTATACAAAAGATGAAATTGTGCCAATTATACAAGAGATCCTCCACGACTACATCGACGATGACGCCATCCAGTTCAGACTAGCTGTGGCTCGGCATACAAGACGCCTCGCTGGCTGGATGTCTTTTGGCGTCATACCTGCACTGGGGCGAGTGCCGGAATTTGCATTCAACGAGATGACAAGCTGGGCAGCGCAGAAATTGATACATAGCTACGCGAGCGACTATCGCTACCCTCTCGCCGCGCAGCTAGAAGACAGATCTCGCCATGGCCAGAGTCTCCACATGCTCAGACATAGGCTAGTGATAAACACCATCGTCACCGACCCAGAGTACAGGCGTCTCGGCGTTGCTGGGAAGCTCTTGAGGTGCGCCGTGGACCGTGCTAGAAGCACTGACTGGGCCATATGGGTCCAGACCCCAACTGTATACGAGGGTTTGTTCTGTACGTGATACTTTCCGAGGAAATTCTTCCCCATCCACTCGGTTTTACGGATTGTCAGACATATTTCAAGATTTCTCTGCTCCTAAGACATGTCTCGCGACTCAGAGTTTCTCCCGAAAGAGTACTGCTGACTTTGATATCATCAAGGGCGTAACGGATTTCATGACGTCGGTACCTTCGGTTTGGATCTCAATGCCTTCAAGCCTCCGGAGGAAGTGGCTATGGGTGTTCATGGGAGACAACTCGGCATACAGACATGGAGGCAGATGAAGCTAGGTAGCAGAGCCGAATCGCTGCTGGAAAGGGCGATAGCTGAGACGGCCGAGGCCGAAGGTACTCGTGGACATGTGCCCAATCCGAGGAGCACGTCCCCTCCGTCCTCGGCTTCTGCAAACACTACGACCCACTAGTCAACTTCCTCCTTGGACAGAATGAAGGTGAAACTGCGCTGGCAGTAGTCGTGAACGGACGGACATTCCAACGGCTCACAGAACGACCTGAGGGATTGGGTCTGAACGGCTGTGGCTGTTATCCAGCGTCCCCTAGTCATCCATATGTCCATGGTGGAATCGAGCTCGAGCTCGGCGCTCATCGAAACGGCTTCTCAGGACGGAGCCGCACGTCACCGTCGTCTAACAGCAATCGTTACGACGGAAGAAGTTGTGGACAGACGGAGATGGCTGGTTCTTTTGGAAAAGAAAATTAAAGACTTGAGGGAGATTGATCGGTAGCTGATGTCTACACTCCCGCATCCTCTAGAATAGCGATAAGCCCCCTTAGCAGCAAGACTCCATCAAGTTCATCTTCACATAAGAACATCATTCAGCGTCTATTCTTCTCAATCCAGGCATCATGCAATAATGCTCTACAACTTACCTACCGGACTGCTCACATGGATATAGCTTTTCAAGCCGACCTCAGCGGGACCCAGCCCCGCTCCCTTGTGCGTCCGGGATTCATATTCGATCGTCTCCCACTCGTCTGTGTCCGTGAGGCGGTAGTCAGACCCTTTTTTCGGCGAGCTCGTACGCCAACCTGCGTCCGTCAGCCGTCCCAATTAGCCAAACCCCATCATTTCGCTGCCTGGTGATACTCCTTTCAGGGCGTACTCTATGCCTACATACCTACAAAGCATGAAATTACACCCGTCACCAAAGCAGTCGACATTCCCGCTCACCTAACAAAATCTCACGCTACGACTTTCCATTCTTACATTGTATCTCCCACACAAGCACACACTCTCAAACATATAGGCAAGAGGCTAGGGAAGGGGAGTGTTGGGGGAGCAGGGGAGTGGGGTACTCAGTCGTGGACGCAGATGGCGTTGAGGGCTCCGATGCGGAATGCGTAGAGGTCACGGGGGCGAGGGGTGAAGTAGCCGTGTAGTGAGCGTATCGGATGAGTTCAGCAGAGATTGTATAATGTCAATGCTTGTTTCAGTGTGTCCGGGCGGACCATGGGGATCGATCGAAATGCAATTGGTCTACACTCGCCACGTAACGCCTTTCGCTCCGCATCTTGCAACCATTCGTCTCTGGCCATGGAGTGCCGCGGGCTACGTCGGCTCTCGATGTGACTATGCGCTGCCAGCCATCACGAGGTGTCGTCACATGTCTGCCCGATCTTGTGCTCTGAATAGGTATAATAGCTACGCCGTCTGAGCATTCATCTTCCTATCTCAAAGATTCAGAGTCCATCCTAGCAAAGCAAGACCGTCTCTACAATTTTCAATACGTCCGCAAAGTCTTCCCACTTACATACACCACAAGGCCTCCACCCAGCATGCAAAATCTTCCGCTTCGGCCAGGACCCGCCACCACGTCTCCGCCCCCAGACATCGAAATTTGGAAAGCCGTCCCCTCAGACGTGACCCCCATGGCCGACCTCTTCCTGGACAAGTACGGCGGAGACAAAGCCACCCGGCTCATGTACACCACAAGCGAAGTCTGGCCCACCATCCTCGACACCATCGAGAGCTACATCGACTTCGAGAGGGAAGTCCGGTTCATGATCGCCATGGACATCGACACGCGCATCCCCGTCGGTTTGATCTCCGTGGGCGTCGTCCCCGATGGCGTCCACGTGGACGACTACACGGGCAGCGAACTCTCCGTGTACGCGAACTGGGCGATGCGGGCCGAGCGAGCCAGCGCCAGAGGCGAGGATCCACGGCGTTTGACCGACGCGAGGCTAGGGCTGTCGGACGTGGTCGACAATCGCTCCCGTGCGGGCCAGGATCGATACATCGGTCGCTCACATCTGGTTCTCAACACCTTTGCCGCTGATCTCGAAGGCTCTACCGGGCAAATCTACCAAAGCCTGTTGACATGGGCCATCAACTTTGCTCAGATACGTAACTGGCCGATCTGGGCGCAGTTTCCCGCAAGGCACGTCGGCCCTTTGGTACGTGCGGGGTTCGTGAGAGTCGGGGGCTTCAGCTTGGACTTGGACGAGTTTGCGCCTCGTCGTGCTGGTTTGGGGGTGGAGGAGTATGTGCAGATGGTGTATCGGAATCCTAGAGGGAGGAGTAATGTTCGGATGGAAGATCTGCGGGGCCATCGAAGTGGGAGAGGACGGAGGGAGAGCTTCTGAGCTGGCCGATAGCTGACGGAGAGACCAGCTTTACGGGTGGCGAGTAGCTGGCGAGTAAGACCCGCTTTTGAGTTAGCCAATAGTTGACGGATAACACTGTCGGGTGTGCGAATGTAACCGATGTTTGATTGGTCCATACCGAGAAATGAAGAATAAAACTGCCTGACTGACCCTTCTTCGCCCACGTACAGCCTTCTTGCCGTATCTTGCTTTCATTCGGCTCTGGACGTGAGTTGGAGGTCACGCGTTGTTACGATCAGGCCATTCACTGGACGCCAGCTCCGTGAGGTGTAGCTATGCCATCATGCGTGACTGCTCATATACTAGTCTGATCCTGTTTCCATTATAAACTGTAGTCCTAGAAGAGGTATCCTATCTCCTTCATCTTCTTCACCACTGGAAGCTCTGAATTTGAGTTCAGCAAACGAGACTCCACGCCATTTTCGACGTACCCCAAAAGAAGTACACAGGTACCCACCAACTCTTTACCATGCCCAGAGGAACAGAGTCCGGAGGAGACTCACCGGCCGAACTCGACTTTACGGAGCTGGACGAGTTGTTCATCATGACCCGTGAAGCCGAAAGGGGCGACGTCGGCGCCATGGCCAACATCTTCATCAAATCGTTCAAAGACGACAAGACCGCTCAGCTCCTGTACCCCCACGACGAAATCTGGCCCGTGGTCGTTGAGATGCTGAGGAACTACCTGGACGACGACTACACCCACGTCATAGTAGCCGAGGACAGATACACCGACACGACGGTCGGATGGACGTCGGTAAGCCTCGTGGCCTCGGATCAAGAGGACCACTTCAAGTTCTGCGATTCGACCGTCTGGGCCGGTCGCCGGTTGCTACACTTGGGAAGAAGCGAAGGCCCACTGCACGTGGACGAGGTGAGGCGGGCTGGTCTGATCACGCAACTTAGCAGAAGGTTCACTTCTACTCACTGGCCGAAAAAAGCAGCTTCCACTAATTTTCTGCCGAAGGAACCGCGATGGTCAAAAAAGAGAGATTGATGGACAACACCTGGTCATCAACACCTTCGCCATCCATCCGGATGTATTTGAAGAAGAGATTCCAGAGATCGCCTACAAATTGATGGATGATACCAGGGACCTCGCGAAGGGAGAGGGTCTGCCCCTTTGGGCGCAATTGCCCCAGAATTCCCTGGGCAACCTGGAAGAACTCTTCCAAGAAATTGGCTTCGCCGAAGTGGGTTCCTTCGAGTTGAACCTCACCGGGTACACCAACGAAGAACATCGGAGGAGAAGGAGGAATTGGGGGTGGCAGAAGTGGACGCAGTGGGTATTGAAAATCGGAAACTGGGAATGCGGACGACGGTACTAGGCTTCTCAAACAGTCGATCATTTCTCAATTTGTCGGGTGAGCGAATGAATCTGATAGATTACTGGCCTGGTCTACACTTTAGAATCAGAGATGCACTGCATAGCTGTTTCAGCTCGGGCCACATGGGACCTTCTCTGCATACCTTCTTTTTACTCGTCCTTCCCCCAATCAGTCTTTTGAGCGTGAGGCGATCACCGCGTACTTCTCCTGACGACCCCGCTCGACATCAAGAAGTGAGGCTGCCTCCACGCCGTGATTGCCGACTGGAAACCAATCACAGTATTCCCTGGCCGCATTTATTTGTGTTAAATGCTTACGTCCTCTGGCATAACACTTTATCCTCATCCTTTTATCATTCGCCCCGGATGTGACTTGCAAGACTTATCCTACTAACCACCTCCCATACCTTAACTTATTTCGAAGTGACATCGTCGAGCTTTGAGCATACCAGTACGAATCTCCGTAATGCCTCCCCGACCTCTTCGTACGTATATTTTGAGTCCATCTTTCCTCCTTTGGACCAAGGTTTGATTCTTGAGACATGTCTTGGGATTTTCTACTCTGTAGAAATGTTCCAGGGCTCAATGCAACCCCTCGAATAGGCAATACTGATTCCGAAATTACAATCCAGGACGCTTGGAGATTGAAATCGACCGAGCCGAAACGTCAGAGATCGTCGGCATGTACGCTATCTTTGGGGAAGCCTTCCCGTTCGAGAACCCCAAGCTCGCGCGAGTCATGTACGCCGGATCCGATCCCGGACCGGCGGTTGAAGACATACTGAAGACCTATTTGCACTCCGAGTACAATAGATTCATGATCGCCTACGACGTGACGCAAGGTTTGGTCCCGGACCCGGGCTGTGAGATGGAGGGTGTTGACGAAGACGAAGGCATGAGTAAGGCAATTTTCGGAGTTATCTCTTCCTATTCGAAAGTGCTTCTTGAGTCGCGAGATACGTTGGAGGAACAAGTTAGCCATTTTGCCACTCTTTCTACTCTCCAAACACGTCTTCTTACTTAAACCTTGATCATTGAGTGGGAATGCTAACTCCAAAATGTGCCAGGCTACGGATGGATATCAGTAGGGCTCGTACCTGACAGCACCTCGATGAATTCTTATGCAGCCAGTGATCTTTCCGTCTGTGCATCGTTGAAGTTGTTAGCTACAGAAGCACGAGATAGGGGTGAGGATCCACGACAGCTGATCGTCGATAAACCTGGTTTTCGCCTAGCTCTTGAGCTTAGAACCCGGTCAAAAGATGGCCAAGCCAGGTATATCACCAATCCACATCTAGTCGTCAATACTCTTGCTATGTGGCCATTTTCACATAGTGATTCGACGTGGGAGATGGCTTTTAAACTGCTGGGATGGGCTGTGGAGTATGCAGATAGACACAATTGGCCAATCTGGACACAAATCCCTGTGGGCCAGAGGCCCTTCTTCCATCAGGCCGGCTTCAGAGATGTGAGAGCGTTCACCTTGAACCTAAACGACTACAAGCCTCGTGAATCCAGGGATGATTGGGGGACGCAGGAGTGGGTGCAGATGGTGTATCGTGCTCCGGAAGAAAGGCGCGCAAGGTCGATCTCGCCAAGAGGTCGAGGTGAGAGGCGACGTAGACTGAGCTTCTGAGGTGGTCGATGATTGATGGACTGGTTTGATGCAGGGAAGTATGAGTGTATGCGGCGGATAGACTGAAATGCGATTGGGAGCTATTGGAACATGCGGTCGACTTAGATTAGAAACGTGGATATTATGCCTCCTCGATGGCCCTTGTGGCAACAAACTAAAAGTCGCTGTCTCCGAGCTTCCCAAGCTGAGACCGTAAAGAAGCAGTCCCTCCCCACGAAGGCTGTGTTGAATCTGAAGCTACACTTGACGCATTGGGTTGAGATTTGCTGCAGCACCTGTGTTGAAGCTACCCCACATGGTGGCAAATAGGGGTATAAGTAGCCCACTCAGCGATGAGCAAAGCGTTGTTTCAAGCACCCTGTCCAAATAAATAGTAGAAACCTCGAAACTCAAAAGATGATACAGCCTAGCGTCTTGGCGGCTTGGCGAAGTGAAGCTTTTCTTAGAAGCTCGAGAAATTTGCGGACTGATAAGACTACAAATCGTACAACCCTTCAACAAGCAGAATTTTTAGGCCCACAAGCTGCAAATAGCGTAGGAATCCTGACATCCATAAGACTCTTTCGAGCCGATAGAAGTACCGTGCGATAACGTTGAGTACAGTGCGGAGGTTTTCACTTCCCTGTGCAGGTGGGAGCCTTAGTGAAGGAGGACCGGGAGTGTGAAAGACATCGAGACCGTAAGCTTGAATGTATCACATAGCTCGAGCAGAACCTTGCTCTTAGATGGCCGTATAAGGAAGGCTTGAGCGAAGCAATCAATGGTCTTTCTCAAGATACGAGAGTCAGTGGATGGGAACTTCAGAAGGGTGGTATCCCGGCAAAGGCAGAGTATGAGGGCGGCATACTGAGCAATTGAGCAGTGCTGGGTGGCAGGGATATTCGCCATGTGAGAAGGATCTGTGAGTGAGACACGACTTCTTTCAAAGAATGGATTTATCAATAGAAAGTATATTATCGCTAAGGTATGTAAGCTCTAAATGACACGCTACCACAACCACCCGAAGCAAGCAGGAAGGAGGAAGGGCTTGCTCCCATCCCACCCGCAAACAAGTCATAGTTTCTTTTCTCGTTGCCGTTCATAGATTCATGACTTCGATCAGTGGCATTGTTCTTCTCCAAGCGTAAGAGCACCTCTCCACCCACCCCATCGAAGCATCCCGCGCGTGTAATATTGATTGTCTCCACGCAAGAGTACCCAAGAGGGCCGTCGGAGCCATCACACCATATCCTCAGTGCGCTGATGAATGTCCCGATTAACGTGGATACTGTTCCCCCTGCCATCCGAAATCTTCTCCAACTGATTCCTGTCCTGCAATTCCATAGAGGTGATATGATTGTCGACGGTACCAAAACCCTCCACGGCCTCAACCGAGTGCGCAAATCTCTCGTTCGATTCGCTTGCAGGTCCGGGGCGACTGGTCGTATTGTGGGAACCTTTGGGAGAGCTTTTAGGGGAACTTTTTGGGGAACTTTTGGGAGAGCGCAAGGAGCGAAGACTGATCTGGCTGCGGATGGAACGGATGACGGACTCTGGCGATACGCCGTTGAAGAAAGGGCGCAGGGTGGGGAGGCAGGCGCCGATGACGCCAAGAGTAGGCTCGATGGAGGTCCAGAGCACGATCCAATAATAGTGGACTAAGCGTAAGAATTAGTGAGAAAGCTGAGGTGGAGGGCGGAGAGAAGACTTGAAGATGGATCGTTGAGCGGGAAGAGGATGAATTAGTTGCTCACATGAAAAGTTGAAGTCTGCGAGGTCTCGAAGCTTAAAGTAGGACACCGTTCGACCAATACCAGCTACGACTACACTAGATAACAAATTTAGCTTTCCATTCTCTCATTGACGGTGACATTGTTTGCTTACACGGCACCAGTCATGAAGATGCATAGCACTGCGACTTTTTTCTCCAGGGGAAGCTGAACCTTCCTCATAGGGAAAAAGGGAAGCGCCAGGATTACTATATCGCTGACGAGATTTGTGAATGCGGCAGTCTGATACATGACGTTGATGTTGTTCGGACAGCCTGGTAGCTGCAAGGGATTGGTTCCCCAATTGTCTGAGATCGGATTGCACTGGAAAAGAGTGGCGAAAAAGATGCTGATCCACCAGAGGAGCACATAGGTGGCGATCACCCAGATTGCAATTCTGAGGTTGCGAGAGGAGTTGACCGGAGTGACGAAGATACGCCAGTAAAAAGTCAGGACCGAAGCTTTGATGACCGGCATGGCACATGTATGCATGATTTGCATCACAAACATGACCTTGCCATCAGGCAGCAACTCTTTGGGAGTGGGGAACAATGGAACACCATCGCCAGCGTAAATGTTGGTCCATATCTCCTGCTCGCCAATGCCACCGACTGCGACTCCGACGATGTTGTTGATAGTAACACCAAGCGTGAGAGCCTGACGTTCTGTAAGCGAATTTGAGAGAGAAAATAATGCAGCCACTCAAATCAGCCAGGGTAGAATGATCTTACCAGACCACCAAGGATCAGCCAGTCTTCCTTATGGATTCTTGCGCTTTTGTAAGTTTTGGTGTAGAAGCGGAGAGCGACGGCTAGGATGGCTAAAGCTGATAGGACGGCACTAACAGCGACGATGACCTTTGCTTGGCCGTTTACAGTTTGACCGTCTCCCATGGCTTTAGGTGATGGTGTGGTTAATGCAAGGAGTACAAGCAAAGGATGACCAAATATAGGGTCTTGGAATGAAATGAGAGAAAGAATTATGGAGGTCGGTGGATACTGTCCTTTTCAAAATTTGATGGGGGAGAGAGGAGACTTGCTGAAGGGAGCCTTCAGTGCCATCGCATTTCTCTGTAACTTACCGGGTGTGCAAAGATTGAGGGTCACGGTCCTCACTCAGGCGCATGGGGTAGCTGTAGAAGTCCGTAGTATGGGGACAGCTTCACCCAAGTCCATGTTCGTGCGGATCTGGGTCAAGTGACCGCACCAGGCGGCGTCTAGATACCCCATCATTGGATTTCCAGCTACAACGATTGCGGGTGCCCGCGTCTCGCTCATAGCCTACGGCCATAGGCAAGCGTCAAGGAAGCAGGAAGGCATCATGGACGCTTATGCTGATGCAGGATCTTCCTCAACTGGGAAGATCAGGCTGCGTGGTAATGCCTTATCGCTGAGCTTTCGTCCAGTCAAAAGCTGTGTCCTGCACAGCCTCAAATCGAAAGTCCTACGATAATCCGGCTAGTGGGATTTCTTCAGGGACAGTCCTGAACGCTTGGCACATTTTTCGAGATGATGATGCCAATACTTCTCCTAGTCATCTACACCGAATTAGAGTGCAAACATTTTTGTCGGAAGTGGGCGAAGAGCTGGACGCTGGGGATTATGTTACACCGCAATGAGCAAATTCATCATCGATGGTCGGTCGTCAAAAAACTAGCGCCATGCACATCATACAGGCACGTACCCGAGCGCTTGCACGAATGTGGCTCGGCTCGAACGAAGAGATGCCTTGTCGGTAGCCTTTTATGCTGATCATAGGCTAGTATCGTGTATGCGAGTATGCAATGCAGTATCGGGAGGGTGGAAGACGAATCATCAGCTTGGAAGCTTGGAAGAGGGGTAGAGCCCAATGCTCTGGATGAGACTCTGGAGAGTTCGGGAGAACGCTGTCAATGGTACTTTCGCTCCAGTGTGCTTCCGTGCGTGACCGAGATCCAGCTGTGTACCAGTAACTCTACCTCTTTGGCAGTATGCACTTGGCCCGCCACTTTGTTCTTTCGCCGCCCTTTAGCCATGCACACGTCCGGATCAAGCTCCCTTCTCGCGACCAGACTCTAGGCCGTAGGAATGGAATACCACGGCTAAATCAGGCCCTGATGAGTTTTACTTTTGGCCAAAGCTCTCAGTCGTGCCAGTTCTGCAGAACAGCGGCAGCTTTTACCGAAGACAGTACGGTACAATCTTGGGGAGTTGGGTACCTATACCAACACTCTTTGCAGATCATTCTTCAGACGGAAATGTGGCACAACGCTTTGTATTGTGATTGATTCAGGCCTTAGGCATTCGCGTTCATGTTTTTAGATACATCGGTGGAACCGCGTTTCTGCAGCCCAACAACAGCCATCCGATAACGTTCCGCAGTAGATAGCGCCAGAAGTGCTGTAGGCCTCCCGCAAGAGCCTACTTGGTTTTCCAAGTTTGCGGCACCAGCGGCTCGGGATTAGCATCAGGGCCTTTCTCTGAAGGAAGTCAGCGGTATCATTTTTGAAACAGACCCATCATACCGTTCCGCTGCACGACTGGAAGAGTATAGGCACTCGATCCTAAAGCTAGCACGGGCAGGTGTAGATGGCTTACGGAGGCGATGAGCTGTGCAAACCGGCGAGTACTTTGACGGACTCGGTGCTGATTTTGTCTGCGATCTTGGAGCCGCGCGCTCTGAATCTTGTGCATCTAGAAAATCCAAGAGAGCCATGGCTTTGAATACGGTATGTATCTGGCCCTGGAACGCGTCTTCCATGACTTGTCCTCTCAACTGGGCCACCACCAGCCAAGGCTTAAAGCGACGATAACGCCGACGGCCCGAGATTATTACGGAACGCATATGTAGGCGGCCTTGCCTGAACGCTGCTTGCCGCCTTACTCCATACGCGACGCCCCACTTCAAACTCCGCTGTCAAACGGACGGGCTCTCGGATGCTGAGTAGCTGACACATTTCAAGCGAGGAGAACATACATGACTCGGCAATGACAGACACTCTTTCCCCAACTTGGACGTATGTCCGACACTTCAATGAAGATCGAAATCGCCATATGGACAGGGGAGATGCCGGAGAATACCGCCCGAGTGGACGCATCCCAGGCACTGTAAGGCCTATGCTACCATTGACGGTTCTCGGAGTACGCAGTCGGAAAGCTCAAGGAATCGTCCAGATTCTGATCAGCTCCAAGCATCCGGAGTTTCAGTCGTACTAAGGGACATAGAAGCATGGCAGCATATCATCTTCTCCAGAACAAGGAGCACGACGAAGAAGTCGCGACTCCCTCGAGAATTGGTACCAGAAATGTCAGCCGGAAGCTGTGGAAATGGGTCTCGAGTTTGGCCTGCTTTCTTTGTGGTTGCGTCTTCACGATTATGAGCCTCGTCGCCGGCCAATACGTCTTTTCAAACGAGACAGCACTTGCGGAAGACCTCTCGATTCTGAGTACGTCTCCGGAGAAGGCATCTGCCAAAGAGATCGTAGCTAACCGAGATTCGCGTTACAGTTCCCCCTGGTCTCTTCTCCACAGAATTTACGCTCGACGAGAAGTTCAGGATGAAACCGTCGCCGGAGAGTGATGAAGCATGGCGCAGTATTCTCCCAAGTATGTCTAATTCAGCCCACGATGGAAAGAGCCGCACTGATGAATGCTTAGACGGTCTTGGTGTTGTGCAGCATCCGGTTATTGGTCCAGAAATAGTCAATCTAGCTTTCGTCCACCAGCTTCATTGTCTTGTGAGTTATTCCATTCCCATCTCCAGGACAAACCTTTGCTGATCCGACCCACAAGGCTACCATACGCAAGAACTACTTCGCCGGTCAACAGCGCGCCGCGACAACCGAGACGGACAAGCACATGGTGCACTGTCTGGACTACATCCGCCAGGCACTCCAATGCCACGTCGACACGAATCTGGAATTTCGAGTGGCGTTGGGGACACGGGACGCGGCGTTTACAGGATACGGCGAGCACAAGTGTCGAGACTTTGATAGAGTGTTTCGTTTCGCGGAGAAATGGAGGGTCTATGATGGCAAGAATGCCAGCGAGTGGATCAAGATCTCGGACGAAGAGACAATCCCCGGTCGAGTTATCAACTACGACTATGTCTCATCTCGAGGAGATCCAGAACCTAAATAGTCGGACCGGCATTTTAGTCTGGGGAGACCTCTTAAGAATTTGATCCTATTGTGTATGGTAGACCCTGCTTACATTTGATGTTGTATGCGTTGGCTTAGTGCTAGGCCTTCAGGCAAACTGTCCCGCAGTTCCGCCCAATTGTCCACGGACACAAAGCCTCGATCATGACAGCACTAAGAGCAAGTAATAGAATTTCTTATTCATCGTCGTTTAATGATGATGCTGTTACTGATGATACCTTGAGACGATCATTCATCCACGTAGAATCTGCCAGAAGCCTTCATTAACAATTGCCACCACAACAGACAAGACGATACATACTCTTGGAGATTTTTCTGACGCATGTAGCCGACTGTTCGCAAATTGTGACCTTGTCCAAGAGATAATCAGTGTGGCGGTCCGGAACAGGGAAGCTGGTTCTGTTTCATCTACAAGGCCTTCCATCTGCGCCAGAACACCAAAGCTAGACCCGCCTACCAGACGGCCATCAAAGCTGCATTTTGGTATCTCGTGGTGAAGGGCCTTCAACGAGCCTACAGTACCCCGAATAAGGTCTGCGCCGTCATCCTAGTGAAGGAACGGCATCTTCCACCAGAGCCACGAAGCTAGTCAAGCACCTTTAGGCAGGGTTGCCAATGCTACGGACCTGCTAGATCATCTCCAATATGTTTGACTTCTTCTCCACCGAGTGGCGGCCCGCATAATTGAAGCAGGGTCCTGAACGGCCGTTAAAACCCCTCTGTCAATCAGGAAGTCTCCGAACTAGGAAGTCGGACTTGAACATCGTAGCACCGACCCGTTTGGTGAACATAGAATTACCAAAAATCACGAGCCCGGCGACTCGGGAGGCGGTGACGGAGGTACCTGGCAAGTCCTGGCCTATTACCTTCGCCGTATCAGGCACTCTTCCTTCGCACATTGGCGGTCCAGAGGGGAGAAGCAGGGTCCTGTACGGCCGCGGACGATTATGTCTCCACAAGTATTCCGGGCTAGACATCAGATCATCGGTGTGCACCTACCCGCCTAGTGGTCTCGACTCATCATTTTTGAAACATTGACAGTCATTTGCTTGCCTCATCCCAGCAAGACGAGCGAGGAGCCTCGACGCACATTGATCGGAAAAACTCTCTTGGGGCTAAAATCCAAGTCACCCTTGATCGAGAAGAGGAGCCGAAGACCCAAGGCTCTATTATACAAAGCAAAGATCCTCCTCCTTCTCTCTCCCTTGCCTCACTTTTCAGAAGCAATCGCTTTTATCAAAGCCAAACACCAGAAGTAGAAACGACACCACCAAGTTCACATCGATTTCACATCCAACCCCAATACGATAAATAATTTAGTAAGTCAGCTGTTTGTCCTGCTATTGCAGTCAGTGTGCTGATAGCGCCCTTTTGAAAGCGACGATCGACACGATGCTTTTCACGATTGTCCTCCTGGCAACCCTGGCCCTCAGTGTCCTTGGCACTCCTATCGGCAGACGCGGTGGTACGTTATCTTCATAGTGAAAGCCATCACGATGCTAACACACCATACAGCTATGGTCGAAGAGGTACGCGCTGAGCAGACTGCGGTGGTTCATATGGAGGAAAGGGCAGATGAGCAACCCGGCTTGCCTAAGAACTGGTCGGCCGAGAAAAGGGCAGATGATGAACCCGGCGCGCCTAGCATCTGGTCAGTGGAGAAAAGGGCGGATGATGAACCCGGCGCGCCTGGGATCTGGTCGGTCGAGAAAAGGGCACCTGTGGCTGCCAAATCCAAGCAGCTCAAGCGTGCGAACTACCCTACGCCTCAGCCCTGAGGCCAGCCGCGTAGGCGTGAACAGCTAAGAGTTCCCGGACGTAGGTCTTTTGCCACTAAAGTTCTGGCGTTGACTAACGATGATAGATAGCATGATCCAAAGATGACCTACCGATGTCTTGTTGAGGAACATATGTAGCTCGGAGTGGTTGTGGGCAAAGAGGAGCGGAACATTCATGCCCTTTCTTTCCGCCATGGATACATTGTATGATAGAATAATAATAAATGTTGGCGAATTTGGGCTCGGTCCCGAGATAATGAGACTATGCTCGTTTTGCCGAATCAAACACTTTTCGAAAGACGGCAATGCAGAATCCGTTCCAATGAGCGTAGAAAGGAGCACGTCGTTCTCAAAGGAGGAGTCAACAAAGTCTCAAGTACCTTCCACAAAGAGTTGGGGAACCCCACCTCAGGACTGCTTACGCTATGTAGGTAGGGATTCCATGTTCATAGTAGCGCTTCGTCTCAAAGGCGGTTTCGCCATAGATTTTGCAATTATCGTACTCTTAATAGTCAACCCCCAATCTTTGTCTCTAGCATATACGGGGCATCGGGTTAGCTTCCAGAGGCTGCCATTCCCTCCGCCTACTGTCTCACCATGAATCCACCTGGCTCTGCCGCAACATTCCTTCTCCCAGCCTCGGAAGATGATATACCATCACTCATACGCGTCCACATGGCCGCCTTTTCGCATGACAACTCGGCACGGCTCATGTTCAAGAACAACGACGAGTACGAAAGCATGCTGCTGGACATGCTCAAGGCACAGTTTTCCAACCCCCAATTCGCAGTGATCAAGGCCATCAGCAAAGGTACAGGCAACATCCTGGGATGGCAAGCATGCCGCTTCCTTGACAAGGATGATCACTTGGAGAGCAAGGGAGGGATTACGAGGGTCGAAGGAGTGAAAGGCGAGACGAAAGATAAGAAAGATGATGGCCGCACTCTCCGCTCAGTGCTCAAGGAGGACTACGTCAGAGTCCAGAAGGATTGGATGGCCAACAGAAAGTACATACATTTCGACACGCTCGTCGTTGACCCAGCTGCGCAAGGTCATGGCGTTGGCACTGCGTTGGTACGCTGGGTCACGGACAAGGCTGATGATCATGGCTTGTATTGCTGGCTGCAGTCTTCGCAAGCCGCTCATGGCATCTACCTGAAGGCAGCATTCAAGGACGTCGGCAGCTTCGAGGTCGACCTTAGAGAGTTTGCTCCTGGTGGCATGGAAGGGGGATGGGGATGGGGGATGTATAAATTTAGGTACATGTTGCGATTGCCAGAAAGCTAAAGCTAGGTATGCAAGGTAATCAGTATAATCTACAGAGCTACTTTAGAGGCATATGTACTTACAAACCAATTATTCGCGCTCGCTTGGAAACTGGCACCGACTCCGAGTAAACAACAAGGTACGGTAGCAAGGAATCAGCTCGTGTGGGTAGAAGAGGAAGAGGATGTAGATTTCTGTGGAAGAATCCTTAAGGATCTTAAAAGGATCCAGCCAAGCAAGCTATACTACATATGGCTAGCAAGAAAGACCCCGCAGGAAGCACCTTCCGACTCGAGTAAACACCCCCCCATGCCCCCAAGGAGAACCGGTGCACCAGCCCGCCGCTATTTGAGAGTTGGCGCTTCGACCCGGGCCATCTCCCTAGCTCTCGAGTCGCCTGAGGGTACCTTTTACCTGACCAAACAATCAAAACATACAAAGGTGATTTATAATTCAAAGGACTAGCAAATGTTGCTTTGAAATCAACCAGGGCGGTGAAGGGATGAATATCTGCCTGCCTCCAAACGTCAGGATGATATTATACTCCAATATCCCTCTCTCACACTTTGCAATTCAAACCCACCGAAGTTCCCAAAATGCCTCTCTCCCTCTACGACATCACTGTCCCGGTCTTCATCCGCGGCCTCACCAACCTTTCCGCCATCCTCTCTAAGGGCTCAACCTACGCCGATGCACAGTATGAATCCTCCAGCCCCATTTCTCCTTTTTGGGCATCCTCGGGAGTCCTGAGACATATCTCCCAACTTCCGTACTCCAGAAACATCCTTCGAGAACCCGAAATGCTCATCTGAAATAACAAAGCGCTGACTCCACCACTCCACCAGAAACCTCCCCCCAGCCCACCTTCTCGAAGCCCGCCTGATCGAAGACATGGCCGCTCTACCATATCAAATCCAGAGAGTCAGCGATCACGCCAAAGATTCCGCCGCCCGCCTCGCCGGAGTCGAAGCCGTCCCAATGCCAGACGACGAAACCACCTTTGAAGAGCTACAGACACGCATTCAGAAGACGATTGACTTCCTGAAGACGGTGCCGGAGGACGGCATGGACGGGAAGGAGGAGGAGGAGATAGTCCTGAACGTGAAAGTGGCGACGTTGGAGTTTACCACCGCGAAGAGTTACGTCTTGGATTTCGTGCTGCCGAATTTCTACTTCCACCTCACGACGGCCTATGACATCCTTAGACACAACGGGGTGCCTGTCGGGAAATTGGACTACATTGGGAGTGTTAAGATGAAGGCGGAGAAGCCCTGAGAGCCGCCCGCTGTGCAGCCTCCGAGAAGGGCCTGTGGCCAGTACCTTATTCTAGAGAAGCCGTGACGGCACAAACACACTTGTATTGACCCTCTGAAAACCGTGATTGCTGTTTTCTTTCATTCTTTTGGATTGATGAGCTCGAATCCCGATGCGCCACAGCCATCGAGCTGCCTCGGAAAGGTCTACCTTTGAATACGCTAGGGAATCCAATTGCCTTGCCCTGCTCCTTTGCAGTTTTGAAGCTCTTTCAGAAGAGATTTAGAGGCCCATTTGGACGCCTACCAGCAGTATTTCCCATTCATAGGTACTTCTATGTATTGTTTTAAAGCCGTGAGCGAGGCAAAAGCATCTTGAGCGCTAAGCTTCTACACAGCGGTGACCGCAATGCATCCACCTCCCTGATTTCCCTCTTTTCCTTTCTTTTTTTTCGATACTCATAATTGTGCGTACGGAAAAGCCGCCAATGGCAAAGGCTGCCAACATGCTTGAAAGATTTCGTGGCCTGGAAATGCACGATGGTCGAATCTCTCAATTCCTTCGCTAAAGTATTTACGAGTGAATAGCCATTGTCCAGCTGTTCCAGATCCCTCAACTTTTATGCCTTCCCTAAATCCACACCGGGAATAGAAAACAATGGAATACGCCGCGCCTTATGCATGCTATGCAAGATCGTGAAATTGGAGACTCATGAATCGTGTCAATCACGCCTAGAAAGATCCGCCAGTCTCGTCAGTCTCAGTCCCTTCCTCTGCCTCACTCTTTAGCCCCTCCTCATCATCACTGTCAGTCTCTGATGCCTGCTCGTCGTCCAAACCGGGAATGCCGCTCCATTCTCTGTAGTCGCCTTCTATCCACCTCTTGCTCTTCGGCAAATGGTAAGGATCAAAAGGAAAGTACGCGTCCAGGTGCTGGTAGCTTTCGTCTCTCCTAGCTGAGAGCGCTGTCTCCCGGTTTGGTTGGCCATATCCGGTGCCGGCAGACTGCAGAACCCGAACTCTTTTATTGGTCTCGAGTAGATGATAGACGTAGACAATGCTGAGATGATTCGCTATCCGGGCGAATTCGGTGACGATTGCCGTCGAGCACACTTTGAGTGGGTTGAGTTTTGAAAAGACGTTCTGAGAGAGAGCTTCTTTGACCCCAGATTTCCATTGATGCTGTTGACCGTAGGGAGTGTTCAGATCGTCGTCTTCAAAATCATCGTCTGGAGCAGACTCGAGATCTCGCCATCGAAAGCAGAAAATATAAAGTAGAGCTTGTACAAGGACGTAGAATGATGAGTATCGTCTCATGTCCGGACCGCGGCAACTGGGCTCATGGTTTCGACGGAGTCTCGCAAGCTCGCCGCCAATATAGCCGAAGACATCTCGCACGATATTGGACGGCACATGCATCCCTCTGGCAACAAAGCTTGCGAGATAGGCTGCTGATGCTTGGCGTACAATAGCTGGTTGGCCTTTGTCGAAGGTTATTTGTACACAAGTCCCAACGAAAGTGTCGATATACTCGGAAGATTGCTGCGCGAAATGGAAGAGAAGGAATTGTGTGTGGCGAGATCTGTGCGTAGGTAGGATGGTGGTAACGAACTGAGATAGAAGGATGTTGAGGGATCCCACTTGCTCCTCGACGGAAGGATGACTAAAGCTTTGTTCGTAATGCGAGAACAGAATGTCCAAGATCGCATCCATCTTCTCTACATTCTTTGTGATTTCTTTCGCTCTCTGCGCTTCTTCGTCCTCCTCATCCTCGTCAGAGTCCTCCTCATCGCTCATGTCTGAATCCTCCATGTCATCCATGAGATCCGGTCGGGCTGGTGGAATCTGATCCACCAAGCCTTCTCCCACATCCTCCGCCAAGTCTTCAAGGTCAACCTGCACCTGAACATCTATTTTGACGAGGCGTTCCGTGATAAGCGCCAGCACCTCCCCTCGTAATTCCGGAGAATACCCAACGAGTTTGAGCAGGTTTTGTACGTAAACGACATGAGAGCGCCTTGAGTCCGTTGGATGAGGAAATGCGGTGGTCATTGTGGAGGAGAATATGCGACCAGCGGAAGGTATTAGCTGTAGCAAGTACTGCAAGGTCCTGTGTACTCGAGCATAGATCATCAAGCGTGTAACCACCGGTAGATCTCTTATTCGGCCGTTAGATGGAGGTGCTGTTGACCGTTAGAAAAGGCCCCCAGCATTTAGAGAGGATGGGTCTGACCAGCTGTCAGATTGTTCACCAACATCTGCACCACGTCTCCTAAGAACACTCCCTGTGCTGATGAAACATTTGCTATTAGCCGCACAAACAGAGCCACATAGTCTTCTGTTCGTCCCAGCCAGTCGCTACTCAAGACAGCATGAACCAAGTCAGAATTCGATTTGTTGAGCACTGAAACGTTTGCGAGTAATGAGATAGTGTAATTCTTGATTGTGACAGGACTGAACTCCTCTTCATTGCCATTCTTCTTGGAGTAGACATCCTTCAATTTGTCATAGCCTGAGTCGTCGCCCAATGCTCGCTTTGCAAAGGCGCGGCGCACTTCTTCTTGGATGAGATGCGGCGCCTTCTCCCAATCGCCGACCACCCTCACCTCGACATCCGAATCAAAAGTGACTTTGGCTTTCTTTCTGGGGCTAGAGGGAGGTGCTTCATTGTCATCTTCTCGCTTGCGGACCAATGTAGGGCGGCGGAGGAGTGGTTTTGGTGTCGTAGCAGCGATAGCGCCCGTGAGGCGCTGGATAGTGGACATAGCTGAGGTCAACACTGAAATACATATCAACAATCGAGAAGAGTCAACTAATGACGTTAAACGGGGCGTTGTTCACTATGACTCTTCTGTGCGGAGGAAGAAAAAGTTGCGGTAGCAAGCGAAGGCACGCGACTGTAGGGCTGGGATTGCTAGTGCAATTGTGTGAAGTTTGGTCTTAGGAAATATATATCTTTCTGGATGGTTACCTGAACAATTCTTTCTTGACCACATTAATTATCGACAGTCAAGATGAGGGGCAAGCGTAGTAAACAATACCGGAAGCTTATGGCCCAATTTGAGATGACATTTGGTTTCCGGGGCCCATACCAAGTTCTCAGTCCGTTTGCAAGCCTTTTCCCTTGATATTCTGCAGCTGACGCTGCTTCTCACAGTCGATGCCCAAATCATTCAAGATACCGAGAAATTTAAGATGGACCTCGTAGGTGGATTGGAGCGTACACTCAGCGCCAAGGTGAAGCCAAGTATATTTCCAGTCTCTACAGTCATGGGAATTAAGCTAATCATTGCGTTTTGTAATAGTGATTACACAATGCTCTATGCGGCACCTATATCTTTTGAAGCACCTCCCTCAACCAACAAAAGATGCTCTGATCCTCACCGCTCAGTCAATGGAAAGACGACGCTGCAACCACCATGTCCTTGACGAACCGCTCTCAACTCTCGAATGCTACAATTCTGTTATTGACCCCAAGAACTCGCACACAAACAAGAACCGTTATATTGTTGCAAGCCAGGATGATGACGTAAGAAGGCATTGCAGGGGGATCAAGGGGGTGCCGCTGGTCTTTGTGAAGAGGAGTGTAATGGTGATGGAGCCTATGGCTGCGGGCAGTGTCAAAGCCAGAGAAGGTATGGAAAGGGAAAAGTTTAGGAGCGGGCTGAAGACAAGAGGCATAGGGCTCATTGGAAAGAGGAAGAGGGATGAAGATGACGGTGATGCAGTTACGGGAGAGGGCCAAGATGCGAAGAGCATGACTGAAAGTGAGGAGAGAGCCGGAAAGAAAAAGAAAGTGAAAGGGCCTAAAGGCCCGAATCCGTTGAGCGTGAAGAGACCGAAGAAGGCGACGGTTAGCGACCGTAAAGAGGAAACGAGGAGGGAAGGCAGATCGGATGAAGCTCTAAGCTTTCCAGACGCTGAAGAGAGAAAGTCAGAGATCAGAGTCTCCGCTGTAGGCAATCTTGACGGACCCTTTGACGAGACACAAGATCGTGAAGCAAAGCGAAAAAGAAAGAGGAAACACAAGTCGAAACAGCTTGAAGGGCTAACCGCTGCGATAAATAATGGCAATGAAGGCACCGAATAAGGCAGAATGCTATCGAATTGATACCCCGTTCAATGGTTTCTTCAGTGAGTAGACTATGGCTGTGACTTTTCGCGCCAATGACCTGAGTAGAGAAGATATCCACTTGACCGCGTCTCCGCTCGATTCAAGGCTCCTGGTCTTCTTCGAAAGCATTGACGGCGTGTTCCTTGGTCCCCGAGTAATGCATAACGCCGCGCTATGCTTCCCAAGTACACCCTCTCTAATCCGTCGTGTAGCCTTATGAAGTCCAGCATGCCATCCTCTCCCTTAAATACCTCCAGGATCTCTACAACCTCAACGTCAATGTCACGATTCTTCATCGATCTCTTTCCAAACTCTCTGTATCCTCTCTTTCTTTTCCTTCGCCTTCTCTCGGTTCTTAGCCGTCCTTTCAAGCCGTTCTGCTCGTAGACACTTGTTGACCTCCCGCTTGGCACCATTGCAGTTGCCCAGGACTTTGTGTAGAAAGCCTTGGGCGTGGCATTCGTCGAGGGCAGCCATTACTTCTTCGCAGCCTAGGTGGAGAGGTCAGTACGGATTCTCTAGTGGAGACAACTTTGTATGAGTGCGCAGACCCCTGTTGTCTTTGGTGTGTAGATGAGGATGCATTGCAGTATCAATAGTGACAGGGTACCGCGAATTGCAGGGTCAGAATGATTGGGCGCTGAGTAGTGGTGGAGACTCGGAGTCGGAGAGCCTCTTGCGGCATGTTTGGTGCGGAAGAAATCCGTTGCCGTCCAAAAGCTTGTGATGCTCCGCCATCAAACTCTCTCCTCCCCACCAAACGTCGCTTCTGCTGTGTCGGGCTCGATAAACGATGATGGCACAATCACAGATCACTGTCAGAAAGCAGCAAGGTATGTTACCGTACTGCTTTGTTCTCTCGCTGCTGACCGCCTTGGCTAGAGCTACAGCAGCAATACACCAACTACAAGAACAGCCTTCAACAGTTAGCTCAGAAGATCGGCGACATTGAACAAGATACTGAAGAACATAAGTACGTAATCTACGTGGCTCTCGATCTCTAACATCTAGGATCAAGCACTCGGCTTGCTGGCGAAGACCTTTTCGGAAGCCACACCGCTCATTCGTTGTTCAAACAGACTTGTACTAGAGACACTGGCTCCCCTTCCTCCGGACCGCAAGTGCTTTCGAATGATAAATGGAGTCTTAGTTGAAAAAACCGTAAAGGATGTTACTCCCGCGCTTCAGACAAATTCGGAAGGATTGAAGAAAGTTCTGGAGGAGCTGGTCAAGCAGTATAAGCGGCAGCAGGATGACATGGAGAAGTGGAAGGTGAGTTTCTTTATTTGAGAATGTTACAGCCACAGTTACGATGGGCACACGGTTCTCGTCTCGATTTAGTTTAGGGCCTTGATTCGTGGACCTACCATTCGGGAATTTGCTGATGAGTCTACATGGGACGCAGAAGAAAAATAACATCCAAGTCGTGCAACAATAGCCTCTACACAAATTTCCAATCCAAGCGGCTTCATGTCCGCCTTCGTCACTAAACAAGAATTCCTTACTAAGGGACCGAGGGCCCATGACAAGGCACTTTCATTGCATTGAAGATGTGCAATATGGCGAAATCGCAGCATCGTGGATGACGAGCGAACTGTTCGATTAGTGTTATCGGTGCCGTGTCATCAAGGTGTCCTTGGCAGGAGCATACTGTTTGCTAGCCAGAATCGGGATGCGTTGATGCCTGAGTTCTCGTCCACGAGGTCATACGGTTATTCTCTAGGGCGAGCGTCAAGCCACAAGAATTACCGTTACAACGGTTATTCGATACCATCGGAACATTATGGCTTGCAGGTGCGTTGGCATGAAATCAGGGTATGAATGACTGGATCGGTGGTCATGCAGGACTAGTTCAGTGTGGGAGGAGCGGTCATAGGATGCTAATTCAAGGTACGAAACTGATTTGACTGGACGGATCAACGTCACCCCGAATTTTGCTTGGGGAGATATGGCTGTTATACATATGAGTTTCGACATGTCTAGGAGACAGGGAGCGAGTTTGCTGCTTTCTCCAAAATAAAATTACGCGTCATCGGACACGGGCACGGACATGTGCTCCCAAATCTTGAGGCAGCCAACACAGCATTCCCGGCAATCCTACCCTGCGTCGTATATGCAGCCCAGCCTCATCATCCGAACCAAGGTTTTTTGAACGTTGAACGTGCAGAGATCGGAACGGAGTCGCCGCTGCATGGTGCAAAATACGCTCCATGCTTCCAAGTGTCAAAAGCATTGCATGATCATGGGAGGATGTATGTACAATGAAAGGTCAGTCATTTGCGCATCAGCGGATACCCTTGGGCCTTGGAGATGCGATGGGCTGCTGTTTGAGGCTGTGTCTGTAAAGTGCAAACGCGTTGATGTGATAGCCGCCACTCGACATGAGCTCTCCAATCTTAGATCCTGCAGAGTTTCCTCAGATCCTTGACGTAGCCAACACATATATGTAGCCAGCATACATCGAAGACCGTTTCATGTAGTGCCGTTGGGACCTTAAGTATTGATACCCAGCCGGAGACTTGAAACCCCTCTTTTACATGAGGTGTGGGTGCCACATGCCCCGCGCGTGGAGCACATGCTGCCCAGTTGCACTGACTTTAGGTACCAGATTCCCGAGGACTTTGTTGGGCTTTTGGGCGCAGCCCCCTAGGGTATCCATGCCAGTAGTCATTGGGAGACGACACTTTTAAGTAATGCCATGCTGATTTGGTTGACTGCCGCGTCGACCGCGTTTGTGGTGGAAGTGTGGAGGTGTGCTCAACGGGTAGGGATCCTTGCTGGTTTCTAGAAGCTAGCCCCAAGGTTTCAGTCCGAGACCGTGCTCGAAGCCGTGCCATGTCGTTGAACGGTGAACACGGTACCTCCCTCTCCCACCTCTCAATTGGTGTGAATCAAGCAGCAGAGCAGACCATCATACACTCCTTGAGGCGACCATACACGCGTTTGACGCGACCAGTTAGAATCGCAGCTTCACTCTCTACATTAAGCTCCGAAAAGCTCAGCGAAGCCATCTCTGACTCAGACCAAGCTTCACTTTGCACTCGGATTCGACATTCGACACTTCTCTCGACACACCCACCGCCCAGTTGCGCCTGAAGCAAGACGTGGCCTTCCAGTACCAGCGCTACTAAAGTTAGGAAGCAATCGTATGCGCCTCCAACGTCAAGCTCCTTCTCGTGGAAATCTAAAGTGCTGAGTTAGATTCTCTGACCGCCATTGGAGCCCAATTGCCCGGCGGCACCCTCCTTCACAAAACCACGCCAGTGGACGAGCGACTGCGGGCACCCGGTCATAATAATCCCATTGTGAAGACGAATTTGGGTCTAGTGGTTGTTAACCCACGCTCTTGCGCGGGAGTGTATTCACTTCGATCGCGCTTCATATTGTCGAATCGGTATGCAGGCCTTGGGGTAAATTGGCGCTTCGATACCAGTCCATAACACAGCCTCATCTAGATCGGCGCACGCGGAGAAAATCACTAGCCCTGCTCTGAAGCCAAAGTCTCGCAAAGTACCTACCGTAACTGTTGTTGAACAGCACAGCACAAAGCTGCGGTGCGTCATTTCGAGAGCCCAACGTGCCAATTCACAGCTCACCCCATTCTCAAGCTGACCCCCGATTATTCTGTTGGTTGCCTTAGGCTGCAGCGGTTCATATATTATTATGTCGGAATCCCCGCCCAAAGAGGGTGTCGAGCAAGGAGATGCGACCCCAGAACACTCGGAAAGTATGGAGAGAGGAGAAGAAGCTCAAGTGAGGGAAGCGTACGACTTTGAGGTGAAGGAACAAGATAGGTGGTTGCCGATAGCGAATGGTTGGTCACGCTCAATTCCTCATGCATTCTCGTCCACTGAATTTGCGCGTTTTCGTCTTGCGACGCTGCATGATGATGGAATATCGTATTGCCGTCGCTTCTCCAATTCCTACGCGCGCAAAATCGTTGGCTTCCTTCTCCACAGTCTAAAGATCTGCGCCAGCATCTTGTTTCTTTAATCTCTATGGTCAACAAATATTTGCCCATTTGCTTAGTGGGCACACACAATGTCCCGAAATTCCCCGCACTCTATATCACCTCCTCCCCGTGGTTCAAGACCTCACAGCCATGTCTCGGATGCTAACATTCGCAACTTTGCTCCAGTGGCCCGGATCATGAAGACGGCGTTGCCAGAAAACGCGAAAATCGCGAAGGAAGCGAAGGAGTGCATGCAAGAATGTGTCTCCGAATTCATTTCATTTATTACCTCCGAAGGTTTGCACATTCAAATCCTCTACGATGACCAATTGCCTGACTTAATCTGATCTTCAGCCTCGGAGAAATGCCAACAAGAGAAGAGGAAGACGGTTAATGGAGAAGACATCCTATTCGCTATGACATCTACCGGCTTCGAAAACTACGCTGAGGCACTAAAGATTTACCTGGCAAAGTACCGAGAAGTAAGCTCATCCGCCCTTTGCCTCCCCAGCCTTTCCTTGACAGTCCTTTCTTCCTTTCCTTCTCACTTGCATTTGGGTAAGACATATCAATCATATTGACCGCTGTCTACAGTCCCAATCACAACGAGGAGAGGCACAGCAGGCGCGGCCGAGCAGTGGCTACGGCGCTCAAACGTCGCAGCCGAGTGCAGCCAGTGCGAGCACAGCTGGGCAGTCGGATCCATCAAGCTCAACCGCCTATCAAGGACAAGAAGAGGGTGTCAACAACATCCTCAGTCCCCATGGACCAGATCCCTCTCAGCAATTGAGCGGCTACGGCAACGTGTACCCGCCGAGCTCGAGCAATAACGGCGTCGGTAACGACCCTTATTAGTGACCTCCTCCTACCAGCGTCTTTTGCATTCGAGTCGAGAAGGATGGTCCTCTTCTACTGTCTACCCGCTCTGCCAATACCGAGGAGCATGGAACGGCACTGTCCCCTCGCACTCGAGACTCCATGGGGAACTTGAATTTCATTGTGATTATTTGCAGCCAGGACTTGTGGGGCGCCTCTAGGACCACGTGTACCTGGATGGACGCGTTCACACATTTGTATATTCCATCGAGCATGCTCTGGAAAGGGAGCGATCTGATAGTTGCAGCAGGGAAAAGCACTGAGGAGCATTTCGCCGTGAAGGATCTTAGCGATGGAGTGAAAGGATTTTTTTTTTTGCATAATTAGATCAAGGGAAAGGGCAATTGATCTGGAAGGAAGGAATTTGGGATTTCTACTTGCGAGATACCAAGACCTGGATGTCTATGTACCATACTGATTTTTTTTTATATTAGATGGATTTCATCAATCGTCCTTTCCATTTGGGCTTATCGAATGCCTCAAGCCCAAGCTCAAACCCCATCACCTTCAACTCTCCATCCTCCATCCCCAAGCTGGGTTGCTCCAGCAGCGAATCCGCTCAAAGTGGACACACCTATCTTATCCCAAGCCATTGACCAATCAGCGCTTCGGAATTTGACAGCCTGGTAGAAATGTCTCACATGCTGTTTGTACCTGCATGAAAGACGAACATGAGCCCCACTTCCTTGTCCAACTTCGGTTTGCCTCCTTCCTCCTTCCACGCGCTCCAATATCCTTTGGTACCTTGACAGACGCGACAAGAAGAGATCAAATGTAGAACAGCACGAATCGAATTGCGCTGCCTACGGCTAGCCTCGGCATTCCGAAAGTCCGCCGCCCATGACGCACTTTTGCAGCACAAATGCTCCGCATCCAAAACGGCTGCTACACCATCACGCAAAAAAAACTCTATCTCCGCCACAGCTTTAGCTTCTCCGTTTTATGGCTATGGCTGGGTAGGTATCTCTCTGTAGCAAACATTCCACAAATTTACATCCAATAAACATCTCGCCAATCCGCACATTTTATCGCCTTTCCCCCATTCTTAACAGTCTACGAACTCTTTTCCAGCATCTCCGGCCAAAAGATTACCATGGTGCCTCCATCGGCCCTGGACGTGCGAAGCACGACAGATACACAGATCGCTACCTTTTCTGATAAGCTCAGCGTCAATGGCGTTGCAGCGCGACGCTCCAAGGCGCCAAGAATTGCTGGAGGCATAGCGGCGCATGCCAGTAGTGACATGTTCAAGAGTCCCGTGAGGCTTTGCAGCTTGGCTCTGGGGGGACGACGTTCTGATCGGGTAATAGGGACATGGTAAACCAAAGGCGAAAAGATGGGATCGTACGTTCGTATCCATCCACCTGTGTCAGGACCAGTGGGCATAGAGCTGATGGGGTAGCAGATCGATTGAGTGAAGAAAGCTTGGCAAGACAGGTCAGAACAAGATCGAAATGAGGAAGGGGTCAGACTATTCGTTGCCGATTACTGACATTGCGACAGCCGTCTTCCTTGAAAGGAGCTGCCAAATATTTGACAATCCCTGGTGAGTGGCCTACCACGTAGATTACCGAAACCACAGGACCTGTTCTCAAACATTGAAGGCCTAATATCTCTGGGCGGCGGTCTACCTTCGAGCCAGTATTTTCCTCTAGAGCACATCGATATCAAAGTACCCGTACCACCACACTTCTCAGAGCAGGAGACGAAAGAGTCTGGGGTAGTCAAGAGGATAGGAAAGCATGATATTGCGGAAGGAAAGAGCATATACGGTACGCTCGACAGATGACGAGTTAGAGCTACAACAGCGACTGAGATACAGGGTGCAGACATCCATGTGGCCCTTAACTACGGTCAGTCGACAGGGTCGGCACAGATGTTGCGATTCATCACAGAGCATACAGAGGTGCGGGACTCTGAATGAAGCGCCCAAATCGATGCTGATGAAGCCTTGCCAGATTGTACACCATCCGCCATACAAAGACTGGCAATGTTCTATGACCGTTGGCAACACTTCTGCTCTCGATATAGCATACCGCATGTTCTGCACGCGTGGCGATTGCATCCTGACCGAAGAGTTCACCTTCTCCTCAGCCGCTGAAACAGCTCGACCGATGGGCGTGCAATGCATAGGCGTAAAGATGGATGAACAAGGTCTTCTTCCCTCACACCTAGATTCGATCATTAGCAATTGGGATTCAGCCGCTCACAATGGTGCTCCCAAACCTTGGTTGCTCTACACTGTACCTTCCGGCCAGAACCCCACAGGTGCCACACAGTCCAAGCAGCGAAGAAGAGATATCTACCGCATGGCCCAAAAGCACGATATCTACATACTCGAAGACGAGCCATACTTCTTTCTACAAATGCAACCTTACACCGGTCCAAATGCTCCTGACGTCCCACCTCCATCCTCTCACAGCGCCTTCATAGACGCCCTGGTTCCCTCCCTGCTCAGCATGGACATTGACGGTCGAGTCATGCGCCTGGACTCCTTCTCCAAAGTCATCGCTCCTGGTATGCGATTAGGCTGGATCACAGCCTCGGAACAAATAATTGAGCGTTTCGTGCGGCACTCCGAAACGTGCACCCAGACTCCCAGCGGGCCTTCTCAGTTGATCATGTTCAAGTTGCTAGAAGAGACGTGGGGACATGCAGGCTACCTTGACTGGCTGATCAACATCAGACTGGAATATACGAAAAGAAGAGACAACATCTGCTACGCTTGTGAAGAATACCTACCGAGGGAAGTAGCGAGTTGGAATCCGCCGATGGCGGGCATGTTTCACTGGATCAAGATTGATTGGCGAAAGCATCCTTCGAAAGAGGGAAAATCGATGCTTGAGATTGAGGACGAGATCTTTCATGCTGCCATTGAAAGAGGAACTTTGATATCGAAAGGCAGCTGGTTCCGGGCTGAGACTGGCAATCCGGGAGACGACATGTTCTTCCGGACTACCTTTGCTGCTGCCCCCGCGGACCAAGTGGCTGAAGCAATTGAGAGGTTTGGTACTGCGTTGAGAGCTGTCTTCCATTTGGAGGCCGCGAACGGCCATGGGCAGTAACTGGAGTGTGGAACGGATCTAATTGCATCAATAGTCGGTACCGTTTGGGAAGAAGCGGTATTATGTTATCTGTGTTTGAATGAGATGCCTACGCCATGATAACGACAACTTTATAGACTCGGACTCCTAGGATAGACAGGCTTTTGCCAACCCTAATTTGATATCGTACACGATGATCCGGCTCCGGCTCTTTTGATATCTGAGACCATGACGTTTTTCTCCTCACACACAATCTCTTACACTGCCCACTCGCCTAGCGCTAGTTGATGAAGTTCACGCAGAAGAAATGCAGTATCAGGCTCCCGAGCACAAAGTCTGCAAACGCCCTACAGGATTCAAAACCTCGTCAGCCCAAACGTCTCCCCTCACCCCTCCGTCTCCCCCAGAAAAGCCCTCTTCCTCCGACGGCCCAGCAGCAGAAAAAGAAAAAGAAGGGAAAAAAAGGGCCACCTAGAAACTCACCGCTCGTGACTGACACTCTCAAACTCCCGCCGGTTCTCCGGATTCGTCTGGATCCGCAAGCTGGCCGTGAGCACGAACTGGCCGACCGTGGCGCCGAAGCCGGACAGGAAGGCGTTGAACGGCTGTACGCACCCCACGCGGGTCAGCATCTCCGTCAATAAATTTTTATTTACCCCCCCCCCCCTTTCCCCCCGAACCTCCCTAAAACGGTACCCTCGACGCCCAGAAGCGGGATACATATATGTATACACACGCAAACAAACCGAAGAAAAGGAAAAACCCACATAGTTCCCCACGAGCACGCAGTACGCGAACTGCAGCCCGCCCACCGCGACCAGGAAGGCCATGAAGGCGTCCGTCAGCTTCACCCGCTGCGGGGTCGTGGACCGGTAGTGCCGCCACAGGGCCGAGGACACCTCCCGCGCCGACTGGGCCGCGGGCGACGACGGCGGGGCGGCGGCGGCCTTGGGGGAGGGTTTCGGGATCGGGGGCACGGCGGAGGCGTGGGGGGAGATTTGGGGGGCGCGTTTGGCGGGCATGGTGGATTGGTGCAGCGGGGTGGGTGGGTGGATGGATGGATGGGTGGATGGGTGGATGGATGGATGGAGAGGAGGGGAGATGGTCGCTGGTGGGGTGGTTGGGTAGAGGTAGGGAGGAGCTGCAGAGGAAAGGAAGGGAAACGTTGCCCGGGTTTTTGGGCTGCCAAGACCGCGGCGGAAGCTTCCTTCCTTCCGCGGCAGGGATGTTGATGGGGAAGCTCGAGCTTTGTCCGCAAATCGTTTTGGAAACCCTCTTTCTGGAAATACCCTCTGCGACTTACTCACGGCTACGATCGAGTCGTCGGATCAAACCAATTCAATTCAACCCATACATTCACAAATGGTACGCGCGCCCCATCCCCATCCCCAACCCCAGCTAACCTCGCCTCAACACTCACCGCAGGACGACCCCGCAACGCAAGCCTTCCTGCTCGCCCTCCTCACCGCCGGCGGCGGGCTGACGGGCTACATCCGCACGGGCTCCATACCATCGGTCGCGGCCGGCATGACCGTCGGCGCTCTCGTACGTCGCCCTTCCCCGACGCGCGTCGTCTTCTCTCCGTGAATGGATGGCTCTTTTGACGAACGGCCCCGGTTAGTACGGACTCGGTGGCCTGCGCATGCGCAACCGCCAGCCTTACGGGGTGGAGATGGCGTTGCTCGCCAGTCTGGTGTTGGCGGGGAGTAGCGTACCGAGGGCGATGAAGACGCAGAAGGCGCTGCCGATTGGGTTGAGCGTTGTTGCTGCGTTTGGGTTGTATCGATTTGGGACCATGTGGAGAGCTCAGGTGTGAGAGATGATGGTGGGAAGGGAGTCCCGAGCTGTGGAGGGCTAATGACAGGTTCGATTGCATGACTATGGGGTATCTGTGCGACTTGATATCTGCAAAGAAATGCAAGCAAGATGTGCAAAAACATCCCAAATACGTCCAGCCGTCCTTCTATATCAAGTCCGCGACTCCGCGATCTTCGGGAGCGGGATCCGTGATGATCTCGTCCTCCTCTTCGTTCAGTAGGTTGCCAATATCGACACTGTCCCTCAATATCTCTCTTGCCTTCTCCTCGTCAACTTTCATGTCGTCCATGACAAGAAGTACTGCCAGTTCCGGGACCAGGACCGCTTGCACGTATCTGGAGACTCCACCAGATGAGATGAGCTTGTCTGAAGCCGCCAGTCGACGAAGTTTGCCGGCAAATCGGGACATGATGTTGTCCGCCCTGAGAAGGTCAGAAACTTCCAAGGTGAAGCATGGTCGTTCAACGCAGTAGCATTGTATGACGGGGAGTAGGTGACTGAAGGAAACAGGAGCCATACATCACCTTCGCACCTCTGCCGCCATAGTATCCTGGCGAAGTCCCTTCGATCTCCTCTCCTGCCATCAGGCTCTCTTGTATCCTCCTTTTCTTTCCGCTCTTCAAAGAGTCTTCAAAGACGTTCCTGTAGAAGGAAAACTTCCTTCTTGAGAGTATGTCGTCCATGGAAGTATGGAGTTTCCCAATTCGAGCGTCCAGCTGCAGCCAATCGATTTTGGGATATCCCCGCTCTGCCCACTCGGACTCGGCACTTTGCTCCTTGTGGGCTTTGCAGAATTGAGCCTGTTGGCGGAGGCTCATACGCGTACCCACCTTAGTAAATTGTTCCAGATACGACTGGTCAACAGGCTGCTTGCACATTGGACACACGGCTGGTCGTGGTTTTGCATCATAATCTGGTATATCTCCAGATGTGATGATGGGAACACCTTCTAGGCTAGAACCGAGAGTAGAGTCGTCAAGAGAAGAAAGCGGTGAAGATTTTGTAGTAGCCGCATCAAGAGATATTGGAGGAGCCGATGAATCACGTATCTCTGGTCGTGGAAGGTTGATTTGTACATCTGATATGCCAAGTTTGTTTGTAGCAGTTTTAAAAGCATTCTGTAATTCAGATGACTTCAATGTGTTAGCTTCGGCGACCGCAGCTGGCTCCTCAACTGGCGCCGGAGACCTCGTAGCTCGTGGAGGATCCCTTTCTTCGCATATCACTGGACTAGCTCTGAATTTTGGTACTCTCTTGGGAGATAGTCGCGGAGGCTGCTTGAAAATTTTCGAAGAACTTTGAGACGACTCTTGTGTGCTCTTGTTCGAGCGTTGTGAAGCCCTCTGATCCCGTAGCGAAGTCTGCGTAGATGGAGTCTCACTCAATCCATTTGCCCTCAATCTATCAACTACTCGAGGTCAGCCATGTTCATTTTTAAATGGCCAATGCTTGAACATTATCCTACAATCAGCTAGCAGCATGGGATGAGTTGGGTCCTTAAAAGCAGGTCCTGCTCTCCCGCTCTCTTTAAAAGGCATTTTTTTGGAGTCTCCAGACTTCGTGACCGAACCCCTGTGTGTATTCTTACTACCGTAGCCATAGCCTTGCTTAGACTTTTTCGGCTGGGAAAAAGAATTTGGCACATCATCTTCGTCCAGGCCAGCACTCTTCCTCTTCTGGCTGCTCTGCGAGCCATTGCGGCTCCCAGGGCCTTTCCCCGACGTAAAGCTACCCGCTCGTATGTTCGAAGGTTCAACGCTCAACTCCCTCTTTTTGGCGTCCTCGCCCTTGCCTAGACTAGAATCTGTCCCTGTTCTCGGCAATGCGTCTTTCTTGAGTTTCTCCTTTTTCTCGGTTTGTCCAAACTCAGAGTCATCAGACGCCCCATCATCTGGAAGTCGCTGCCCTTCAGAGTCTTCGTCGCTAGAGCTGCCTCTTGGAGGAGCAAGGAGTGGAGGACTGGGCTTTCGAGTTTGCTCTGATTGTCGTTTGCGATCTCCATGCAGACTGGCGAGATTATGGCCGTGTCTTGTCAAGCCGATGCTCCTCGGGGGACCTGGCTTGAGGTCTAACGGACCTGCCATTACTCCTGTCTTGTGATCATAACGGAGCTCGATCAGCTCGCGTACAGCGTGTATGTTTCGATTGAATACAAATGTACTTTCAAAGTAGTTTCACTTCACGCTCACGCTCCGAGGTACTTTAAGCTACGCGCCAGCGCGTTCCCGGAAGGGAAAGTGCTGCCGGGGTCAACCTCCACTCTTGAGTATTGCTTTCTTGCATACGAGCACAGGATCCAGGCCAATGGCGCGAGCTTGACCCTTGACCAAGTGAAAACGCGCCCAAGACCTGTCAGCCATCGTGGTCCACCGGCTTCACTCCTTATAGCGGTGAAGTAACCACAATCACCCGTAATATCTGGCTCTCCGCCATTATATGCTTATGTCCCGACGTCCCAATTCGGCCATTTTGACCAACGTAACTACTGGCCAAGGATCTCTTCCAACTCTGAGCGAATTGGAACCCGCTCTTCTATCCAAGATAGACTAGCTCTACGCTGGCTCGGAAGGTTTGTCAACATCCGTAACACTCCTTAACGGCGTTTTCATGATAAACATCAAGAGGCGCGTATATATGGATCCTCGGCTGGCCAATCTAAGTCCTGATTCACATGATGTTTGCTTCATCGCTAAACAGAGTGATCGAAACAGAAAGCTAACTGGGTCGATCAAACATTGGTCCTTCTATTGCCAGGGTCACTTTTATCACCTATCTACTCCGGGGCTGCGTAGGGATACTATTGAAAAGAGCTCGAATGGTAGCAAGAGCCAGGGTGTTCCATATAAATTGAACCATGAGGATTATAGTGACGTCGATCCAGAAGACTGGAGAAGACTTCAAGAAATTAGGCGTCGAAGTCTTTGATGGCATCTAAAGTTGGGCCAACGGATTATAAGTTGGCTGGTTGAACAGCTCCCTAGCTACGACCTCTTCGATGTCGATTATTAATATTCCGCCAGGGTAATGGTAAGCAAGGCTGTTATGGGACTATACAATTGCACTCTTTTTACAGGCTCAAAGACGTAAGTCGTGGATTGGAGTTTCGGAATGGGGGATTGGCCGCACGTCAACGGTATTGAGCGTGGATTTATCATTGCAACACCATTGCCCGGTAGGCGTGGTCTACGTATGCTAATTAGTTTTCCAAGGTTCCGTTGCTAGTAAAAAGATTATGCTAGTTCGCATAAACCGGCAGCGAGAATTAGAAATGGCTCAATCAAAGATGATCTTTAATCTTCAGTGTCAACAATCCCATTGCTACACGCACTGCGTCTGGGCTGAATCGCTCCAGTGCACAGACATCTCGATGATGCTATGATAAAGACATTGTACAAAGAAGTGCCTGAGGCGTTTAGAGCCCAGCCTCCAGGGTACCAGGCAAGCCAGTTGAACGGAAATAGCAGCTCAGACACGTTGGCGGCCGTGAAGGGCCCCTGCGAAGACTGCGTCGGGTTCAAGGTAGGTCGCGAAGCAGTCATGGAATGTTGTCTTCTAACGCTGATGTCGACCTTGTCTAGGAAGATATCCTGCAGAAGCGTTGGAAAGATGCATTTCTCGGCAGACGCAAAAAGCAACGGGATGGAACGATAACAAGGGTCTGGCAGATGAGGCCCTGGCATTTGATCGACCGGCGGATGAGATCCAAGATGAATGATACTGAGCTCGCAGGTAGCGAAAATTCTCAGAGGGTTCTAGCCGAAGAGGCCGTTGTCTGAATAGCTATCCGAAACATTCAATCCAAAGCGGGAGCAACGGGAACACCAGCAGCCGGATCACATACACCCCATACGTAGCTTTGAGCCACGTATGGGGAGAGCAATGGTCATGTACGACGATCACTGTCCAGACCATCTCTAATCAGACGCGTTCTCATACGGACAATGGTCCTAGGCTCTTGAGATTCCCGGCGAAGGGGAAGCTCGCTAGAGCTGGTGAAGTCACGCGGCGGTTTGACCGCGCGACGCCAGCGACGAGCACGAGATGAATGAGAATGGAAGCGAAAAGGGGGACGAGATTCCTCATGCTGATCCTGAGAGCGTCCCCGGCGAGAGATCCTACGTCGCTAGACTTGACGGTGGCAGCGGGCTAGGTAACGGTGTGATCGAAGACACTTTGGTCGCAAGTATGATGAGGAAGTGGTCTTGGGCCGAAGAGCTGGTGAAAGCATAATAATGCTACATATGTATCTACAAATATTAAACTTTATGTCCAGGTCTCATCACATCGAACAGTCGGACACTGACGACTTCCTACAAGGCGCCTCGTCCGAGCAACTTCAACGAAGAAAGAGATACAGGGACTCGAATCGAATAATTTAATACACAGAGATGAATAGGACACCCATCCAGACTGTGTTCTCTACCGAAACAATACAGGGAGAATCCACTCGCGACGGTCGACCAGAAGATCACCCGACTACTCAGCAGGAAAGGACGCAGGTATTGGGATCGGCATGACAAGAGGCTGCACCGCAGTGCTGAACCAACGACGGCTGATCAGTTGTCACACCGTTGAAGCTGACCGCCTGGCAAATCAACTGCAACGCGCGTAATCGTATCAGCGAGAATTTCTTGCTCCTTCGATATGGTTGAAAAGCGATAATATGGGAGAAGGAACAGGACAGGGTAGGTATATACCAAATCATAGCGGTTTTCGGAGCAGCCCCTTACTCCCGCGGCGCCGGGACATTGGTAACCCTCATGGTAGATGTTCTCGAGGCATGTGACCAGAGGTTCGGGCGCCGGGAAGCGGGGAGGTTCTGCGAGGGTTCCGGAGGTGAGGGCGAGGAGGAAGACGGTGGTGATTTTGGCGATGGAGGGCATGGTGGATCGATGGAATAAGAGTGGGTTTTGGTGTGGTAAAAGACTGGAGTTGGATTGGAATCAGGTGGGGTAAAGACTGGACTTATATTGGAACTAGGTGAGGTAAAGACTGGATTGTGAGTGTAGAAATAGGAGATCAAGGATAGAGACGGAGAGAGATGGAAGGGGCCAGCTTCTTATAGCAGTGAGATTTGAGTAGTACTGGACTCGGTTATGTGTTTTTACAAACCCTTGCACTGGCTACAGCACCATTCATCCTCGCCATCGACTACAGGGGAACAAGAAGAAACTTCGACAGGGACGAGAATCCAAATCAGCGTAAAGCGACAAGCCTTTCGTTTCACGATACAAGACCGATCTGAACAGCGGTGCAGATCCCAGACGCAAGGTAGTAAGCAATTCATCGCTGGCAGTTGCCTCCAGCAGCCCGAATGCAAAATTGGATGAAAGGAAGTGACCAATGAGAACGATCCGCGCTAGAGAGACGCCTTACCGGAAGTGTACCATATCGTGAGATCATCGTCAATCAACATGATTAAAAGGTACGTTACCGTAGTGAGGATGTCATTCCATTCCCTGTCCTCGCTCGTGGTATATGAGCCAGGACCACATGTAGGGATGCAGACGTCTCCGAATTCCCAGATTTCGTTGGTCGATAGCGTGTTTGCGTTTCCTCGCCGGGAATGATTGATTTCGACCGCGGGTTTGATATTTTTGGGAAACGAGCTTTTGAGAATATGGGTTCCCCTGGGGTAGTAGAGTATTGCTCTTCTCACTCTGCAGCGGTCTCGAATCCTCCTCGGAGATGTCGGTGGTTACTCACTCGTAGGTTGATGATTAACGAGAGTTGAGAGCGGAGCATGTTGTTACAGAGGGTCGAAAGTAGTTGATTTGGTTTTGAAAAGAAGGTAGATATTTTAATGCTAAATCTCGTCTATTTAAAAAAGGTTTGTTGAATAGATCTATGATAATATTTAGAGGTTATATTATTAAAATAGTGTTGAAATTTGAGTTCCCTATCCGAGGTGGTGTAACGGCTAGCATTCGACGCTTTCATAAATTATTTGACCCGTCGCGACCGGGGTTCGACCCCCCGTCTCGGAACCAATTTTTTTGCTTTTGGTTGTTGGCATAGATAGATAGATAGATAGATAGATAGATAGATAGGGATGGTGGTGCAAAAGACGACCTTCGTTCGCCACAACTGCAAATCATGTTGGCGAACCATTCTGCCTACCCACCCAGGGAGAAAACAAAGAGTCCTCGAACGCTGATCCGAGCCCGGATCGTTTCGCACCGGAGTTGTAAAAACGGGTCTGGCGATGTCTTCCTTCGATCATCAATCGGCCTGTGCGAAGAGATCGTGGACTATTGCGTGCCGGATATATATATATGGTAGCAATATGTATGTATTTGCGGAGTTTTTCCACACAAAGACCATTAACTAGAAGCGTAAGGATCCTTCCTGCTCCCTTGGATGCTACGAGTGATGCTGCTCGGGCGGATACGGTGATCGAGGCGTCGGTGGAGCGTGTGGAGGAGGTCTCCCAGTTTGAGGGGGGGGGGTTGATGGGGAGGGAGTGCATGGATATGGGGAAGGGGCCGCGGTCAGGATAGGAGATTTTATGATGCATGCATGCATGTGAAGGAGTAATTCTATTTTTCTAATAAAAGCCTTTTCCAACAGGACGTGGCGATGTGCCCGTGAGTGGTTCAGGGTTGGTAGGCGGCCTACGAAGGGACAAACCTGATAGTTCTGGGTTGAGCCTCGATGCCTCCTTTCTGATCGAGACGGAATGCTATCAGTGTATCTCGTCTCCCCTTTTGGAACGTACCAAAGCCACCCCAGCGTCACGATGATATATGCTTCTTCGAAATGCCGGCGAGCCAATGTACTCATGCCAAGGCAACTATGTCAATGCACCTATGCCAATGCGTCCAACACCCGTTATTACTCCCTTCGTATCATTTACAAAGATGAATCCCTCAAAGGTACACCGCGCTATGCCAAGCATCAAACTCCTCCCAAATCATCCGAACGTTAACTTCACTTCCTTTTCCCGCCCGAAATCTTCATCGTCCTCATCAGCCCAAGCGTTGTGCTCGATTCCCAGATCTGGGTTATTCGTGCTCGCACTGCTGGGCATGGTCGATGAAGTTCGCAGTGGCGGGCTTTGAAGCGCTGGTGCCTCGTTGATCGGTTCTCGTTTTGGGGAGATTATCCGACCCCGCGAGTCGGTAGGGAAGTGGGAAGAATACCGTGGAGAAGGGGAGTGGACCGAGCTTTCGAAAGATAGTTTGCTATGTCCTGGGCTTCGATGGTCCAGGTTGACTGCTTCGGCGGAAAGGTTGTATTCGTCGTAGCCTTGGTTGAAGGGGTTTTCCCGCTGTTGAGGAATGTTTTCAACGGAGTTCTGCGAACTAACTGCCTCGCTCTTGGGGTGCATAGCCATGCTCGCGTCATAGCTTTTGGTTTCGCGTAGACTTGAGTGCGGGTTTTGTGGGGGTTTACCCCCATCTGTGGCCGAACCATTGAGGCTTACTTTCATCGGCGGTAAGGTGGACTCGAGCTGCTTGACCTCGATTTGCTCGCTAGCCAATTCGGCTTTGATAGCTTCAATGTCGAATAGAACACTCCCGCCCTCAGCACTACCCGTGCCGAAGTCGTCGCTGCTCTTCCTCATGCTGTCATCGTAAGTCTCCCAGCCCTTCTTCTCCGCCAACTTTCCCTTCTTCCAGAAACCGAATCGTCTCTTTCCTGGCTTGACCTCTGCTTCCTTTCTTGCCTCGTCCAATTCCTTAATAAGTTCACGTTGCCGTTTTTCATGGTTTTCTGGGTCTGGATCTTCGATTTCGGTGAACTCGTCAGACTCGACTTCCCAGCCTACTTCGCGGAGTAATCGGGGCATAGCAGCTCGATATGCCATGTGGCCATTGACAAGCTTTGTCACATCGACGTTTTCGAGGCCGCGGATGCCCTCAACAGGCGCAAGTCCAGCTACTCGCATGATACCGCCAGAGGTGGCACGGAAGAGGTAGCCTACAACTCTGATTAGAGAAGACTGAAGAGGATAAAGAAAAGGAGACGCACCAAGAATCCAGTCGTTCGAAGCATAGCCGTTGACAAATCTTCCGGATACGACGCATCGGGCCCGCAGATATTCCTCCTTGCTGTTCACGATCGGCGATCCAAAGAGATACACATTTTGGATCAGTCCAAAAGCACCTCTGGCCGCTAGCTCTCGTAAGCAGGCAAAGATGACTCGAGCTCCTAGGGAGAAGCCAACGAGTGTGATGGGTCTGACACCAAGGTTGCGGTCAATCAACGAGTCCGCCAGAATAAGGCCGGCTGCGTTTGCTCGACCCATGGAGACGGTCCATGGATTGTCTATCAGGTATGAAAGCTTCGACAAGACGATGGGAAGTTGGAGTGAAGCCATAAGAGCGACCAGAATGGTGCTACCAAGGACTTGCTGTAGTCCCTGAGTAAGAGCCTGTACGTCATGAGCTTCCATCTGAGACTGGACAGGAAGGAATGATTGTTCACCTCTGTTGCTAGGATATTAATGGTGTCACCCATACTTGTCAGCATCTCCGGTTCCCAAAGCACAGAGTACATATCTCCCATGACCGGATCAACAGTACTGTAAGGTAGCCGGACATCGTCAATCTTTCCGTGCATCCATCCAGAAACGGTAACTATCAAATTCACTCGTTTATTATTGTGTAGAGGCCGATATTCGAAGGTTTGAACGGCACCTGTTCTTCGATTGGAAGCTCGGACAGCAATAGTTCCACCGGAGATAGCGGCCCCAGAAGTGATCAAAGCTGTGCCTCCAGCTCCTGCGAGGAAACCGCTTGTGCCTGCAACGCCTATAGTCGTAAATCCAGCAGCCAGGCCGGCACCTATCACAGGAGCAAGTAAGCCGGCGGAGAGCCCAATGACAAGACTGCCACCGACGGTAGCCAGCCCCATCATCATGTACCTGCGCTTCAAGGCTTGCTTCCTTCGATTCTCCATGTGCTCAGCTTCATTCCAGGTCTCCTTATTGGCTGCTTCTTGCATCTCCAGCGAATCAGTAACGCGTTTTTCGAAGCGGCAAATCTCTAGCCATGAGACCTCCATGGATGTTCCTACACGCTCGAGAAGGACCCTCGAGCGGGCGTCATAGATTGAGTCAGCGATGAGGACGAGGAAGAGGTCGCAAAGCACTGTCCAGCGGAGATCGAGGTCGATGTTTCTTGGCATCCCAAGCTGTGACGGAGTACGAACCTCGGGCATCTCTTTGCCGTCATGTTCGGAGTATGCAGGTAAAGAAGAAGTCTCCGCCCTTTCATCTGAGCGACTTACTGACAAAGCGCTTGTCGATCGTTTAGACTCGCCATTGACTTGAGGAGAGACAACCGACTCATCGCCAGCTGAGGTGTCCTCGGCCCTTTGGTCCGCGCAATTGACGGAGAGAGAGCTCACTGATTGAGTCCTCTCGCCATTGAGCTGCGGAGAAGCCAGAGACTCTTTGTCGGTGAATGGATTCTCGACCTTTTCGTCTGAGGGATTAAGGGAAAGCGAGCTTGTCGATGCTCGCTTGTAGCCATTGAGCTTCGGCGAGGCTAAACATTCTTTGTCCGCAGGCGACTCATCAGCCATAGGGTTTTTCACTCTCGCATTCTGCATCAGCGTCGGCGTCAGATCTCCTGGCTCAACGCCATGCTCAGCGAGCTGCTCGATCATAACTTGTTCAGACGAGTCGACCTCCATATGCATATACAACCTCACCATCATCTGCTGGCTCCACATCTTCATTGATTCCGCCGCAAGTGCGAGCCCCTTCTTCGTGTTTTTCGTGCCCTCCATTTCATCCAGCTCCATCACCATCTTTGCCATTGCCAGTCGCGTTACACCCACGTACGCTATCCTTTGTCCCTCCGTGAGCAGGTTTTTCGTAGCCTGCAGCTGGGCCAATGGGTCTCTCTGTTCCTCGTCGTCATCTGCCAGATCCGTTCCCTTGGGCTTGAATAAATAATTCGTATTATCATCCATACTCGTAGCTGATCTTGCATCCTCATCGACCTGAACCCGAGTATAGCCCTTCCCCGCACCCCCCAGCCCGGCATATGCGTTATCTTCGTCATCAGAGTCTTTCTCTTCCCGGGCTACCAGCCTATTGTGATCATCGTAAATGTCGTAAGGCGCAAAGGCCGGCATGTCCTTCCAATCCTCCTCCTGCTCATGGTCTTCTCTTGGCTTGTGAGGGGCAAGCGCTTGGTGGGACCAGCCTGATGCGCCTCCAGTGGCGCCACCTTGGAGGAGGTTATCCACGATAGCTGGTGGTACAGTTCGAGTATTAAAGTCCTCCTGGGGCTTCTCTTCGGTTTTGCTAGGCAAGGGTTGGTCATCTTGGCCATCGACTAGCGACTCAGCTGACTTCTCGCGCTCCGGGTCAACGGTCCCGTCATTGTGGGCTACGTGATCTTGTGTGGGAGGTTCTGGCTGCGATTCTGGAGCGTCCTCGAAGTGCTGTCCTGTTGGTTGTGGCTCTCCATCTTCTGGTCCAGTACCTTCGTCATGCGGGTCATTGGGCGACCTCTGTGTCCTCTTCACAGGTAGACCAAAGTCATCCGTCTCCTCCTCATGCTCGATTGTCCCATGCTTCGAAATCCCTACATGGGCGACCGTATCCGCATCTGGCGGGCTATTGATAGCTGTCCCTACAGACACGTTCGAGGGCGATTCGTCCTTCTCCGTTGGGTGCTCACTACCGGTCATCATGGGGAGACCCATGCAATTGAGCCAACGTGGGGTTGAATAAGACTATAAACATTCTAAGCTGTCAGGGTGGTAGCTTTGACGACCGACGAACTAAGGTATTGATTGATGAGCCACAAAGAGCTAACAAGGATCATTGTAGGTCTGTCTGTCTTCCTTGGCGCTAGGCCTGCTACATCAGCGCCGCATATCTACTACAGCCAACTTCTTAATTACAACACGAGGGTCTCGAGTTTGTGGAAAGTCGTTTCGGAATTGGAGCTGCTCACAGAGGGGAACGTAAAGTCACTGTTAATGGTGGATCGCAAGGTATTGTATGAACTCGTAACATTCTAACTCCTTCTACCGAACTAACCCCCTAAAGCTCTTTGCCAGATCGAGGTCGAAGGAAATGATCGCAGATAATGAGCGTGAGTAGCTGAAGCGACAGATCGGAGCAAGCGACAACATCACAATGAACCCCTTCACATCAGGCCAACCCGGACGCCCGTCGTAGCCTTCGCGTCTTGTTCCCAGCAGAGCAGCGGCGAAGCTTTCGTAACACAGAAGATATCCACAGGAATAAAAGTCGATCAAGTTCCTTGCGAAGCCATAGGGAAGCCCGTCCCGACGCTTGTGCTGGCCCGAAGGTGCATTGCCTAAATCCATACTGGACAGTCTTTGCTGAAGGGGTTGTTATAGCTGCATCCAAATAGACCCATGATCTCGTCGAGATAGTCTTCCGCACCGAATTTGCAGAATCCGTTGCTCATCAGATACTGCTCCTCCTCGTCCAAGATGAGGACGTCCCTCGCACCCATCTCCTCTGCTAGCTCGTTGACCTTTGTCAGCTCAGCCCCGAATGGATGATCGGCTTCAGGCTTGTGGGAGAACATTTCAATGCTGTTACGTGCAGCAGTAGTACTGTGGATTTCAACAGGAGGCGGAACGGTCTGCTGGATGGATCGCTTGCGAGCAGCAAGTTGGTGAGATTTCTTGGTGTGTGATGGCATTCGCTGTGGAATGGCGGGGCTGTCGCAATCGCTTGAATCCTTTGATCTTCGCGAAACAGAGCGGTTGGCGTCGGCGAAGTAGGAGGACAAGTGGTTTGGCTCAACCGGGCTAGGTGGATCGTTGTCCGGAGTAGTGGCGCGCGTAGAATTAGAGAATGTCATGGAGCCTTCAGACTCGGTGTCCGATGAGCCGTAGATATTGGGCGCGTTGAAGGCGAGGACATTAGTTGTCGATAGGAGCTGGAGTGGTGCAGATATCTCGCTGCGCTTGATAGTCCCTGTCCTCCTCATGCTTGCAGCCCGTTTAGGCTCAAAGCGAGATGAGTCTGATATATTCCTCTTGCGACTGGTGAGTGCTCGTGCGAGCTCCATCGCGATGTATCGAGGAGGGAGACAGATGGAGATTGGCTAGATTAAGTCTTGAAAATTGGCTCGAAGATATCAGTACTGCGAAGCTGCTGTCAGGTTGAGTGTGATGATGGTGATGTGCGGCGAAGATTGAAATGGAATGCCCAATGTGACTTGATTCGATGCTGAGGCTGAATGAGAGTGTCCTGCGATGCTTTCTAGCGAATGAGTGTGGCTAAATTGTAGAAACTGCGGACACAGTCCGGATTAAACTGATAACAAATGTATAAAGAGAACGTGGTTGTTGGGTGATGCGAAAGAGTGTACAACACCCTGGGCGGCAAGAGAATGTGTGAGGTTTGAAAGAAGGAAGAGCGTCGACTGGTGAAGGAAAGTGGGTGGTGGTCAGGGAGAGAGAGGAATTGCCAGTCTTTTCGGGGGGGCATTACACACTTTCCCCTGGATTTCGAGCTAGCTCTCGCTAACCGAACGCCAGCATGCTAGCGCGGCCCAGGAGAACTAGTTCCTTACGGTTCCGAACATCAAGATTTGTTTAGTAAAAACACAAAGTAAGCTTTCTGCAACACTGATTGGCTTAGACAGCCATAGGAAGCCTTATTACAAGATTTTGATTACATAGTATCGTTTGTGATATCCTAGCGTGATTTAGTGGAGTGTCCGTTGCGAATCGATCGTGGTTGGCTCAGGCCTGGGCAAATCCCACCGAATTAAAGGGCCAGTTTCAGGTGAGCTGAGCCATCAGGCAATCATTATTGGCTGAAGCCACAAGCTGGCGATGGGGTCTCGGAATTGGTCTCGACGTGACAACGTCCATGATCCAAGCGCTCCTCTCTGACAGCAACGTTCTGCAACTCTGCTAAGCGCTCCCTTTCAGAGTCACAACTACTCTACGAGAACCAGCACCCTGCAAGGTCTTGTCATTTCAAATTGCCTCTCGAATAATTCTCCGATGTTGCGAATTGAGGGGACTCTGGCACGCAATCCTCATTTGGCCAATGCCCTACTTTAAGGAGTCGACGCGCGGCACATCCAGAGCCAAAGGTTTCATCTTGGTTTGAATCGTCAAATACAAATCTCACCGAATACTGGAAGGACGTCCTGCCAGCGAACGAAAACTCCAATAATATTAGCGGTAGGATGATGGATGTGGGCTCAGGGATTGAGGAAAAGGCGCAGAGGTCCGACGGGCTGATGGCTAATCCTCGAATTTGTGTAACTAAAAGGGGTATCTGGAAGCAATAATGATTCAATTCGCATGCTGCACAGCTTCAAGCGATGCATGCCGATCAACTTTCTGTCGCATCGCGATGTGATTTCATGGTAAATCGTCATCCATTGACTCCCACCCATTCTCCGGCATGGCATCAGCACCCCCAGGCTCGACTCCTCCTTCGTCTTCAGAATCGCTGCTGTCTTCATCAACACCTACAATTCTCTCCTCCTTAGCATCGCCACTGGTTGGAACCATGCGACTGGCGAAGGCGTGACGGACCGCTGCATTGGTAGAGGTATCCCAGACTTGCATCGCGCCCTTACTGCCTGCGATGGCCAGTCTAAAGGCCACCTCAGGATCAGGTGCAAACTTGGTAGAAAAGACTCTCCCTACGTCGACGTTGCGCGACACCACCATGCTAGGTCCATTTGGCTGCACATTCCATAATTTGACCGTCTTATCTGTCGACCCTGTTGCGAGGAAGCCGGGGATAACAGGATTGACATCGAATGACGAGATGCTCTCATCGTGAGCCTGCAATTGCCAGACCGCTTTAGAGACTTCAGGCGTCGAAGGAGCGTTTCGAGTATCGTAGATGTGAATAATTCCGTTCTCTGTGGTGACGTAGAAGTAATTCGAATCGTGCGGATCCCACATCACTGTCTCAACGTCGCTTTCCACTCTCCATCTCGGTACCTTTGCATCTGGGGCTCGCATATCCGCCGCTACAATGGTCCTGTCATAACTGCCACTCAAGAGCACGGTGGATTCTTTGGGATGCCAAGCTATCGAGCAAATTTTGTCTGCATGATGTGAGTATGATTTGGCGCATTTGGTGGTGTTTAGGTCCCACAGTTTGACAGTTTTGTCTGCAGAAGATGAGGCTAAGAGGTTACGATGTTGTCTGTTTGCTGCCAGTGAGAGAATTGCATCAACATGGTAGTCGTCGTTGGCTTTCTTGGACTTCTTTCGTTTTTTCTTTTTTTTCAACTCTTGACTAGGATCCGCCTTTGCTTCCTGTCCACCTTGACCTAGAATGGCATTAGGGTACATGCAATCAATTGTATCTAAGTCCCAGATCTCAATATCAGGGTCGAAGGTTCCAACAGCAACGTAGTTGCCCCTTGAATCTGGGTCAACGGTATTAGGATTCTTTCCGACAGGTAGATCTAGCCATTCGATACAAAGAGGTATTGCTGGGAGCATAATGTCGTGGTGGACGTAGAGGTTATCAGCCCCATCTTCGTACACATAGACTTCCAAATGGGCAACTTCATCCTCCACTTTGGCAGCGACCATCATATTGTCTGTAGCCAAGATCTGCAAATCTTCTCTTTCCTCGTCCTCGTCGTCGTTCTCTTGCATTGTCATGTATGGATCATCTGCGTTAGATTCATGATACGCCAGTGACCTCGCGTTTCCAAACATCGCCATTGTCTCGCCATCTCTGACCTCGGTATCGCTGTCGTAATGTTCAAGGTCGTATTCTTTGAGATCATCATCTGCGTCTCTGTGCATCGATCAGACCACCTATGATGATACGCACGGATGTTACTTACGCGTGCGATTGCTCCAAGTTCACACCACTTTCTTCCGCATCTGAATCCTCTGTCTCCGTTTCGCCTAGGCGTTCTTTCTTCGCATCGCTCAGGTCCTCTTTGGCATCCTCAAGTTGTAGCTTTGCGAGCTTCGAGATTCTTGCAAGCTCGTCTTCATCGATATCATATTTTTCGGGAAATACCGCCGCCGCTCCCCTCGGCACCCATAAGGAGGCCGTGATCATGGACATGGCTGACTCGATCGGCGTTTAACATTGTTTTTCCTTGAAGACCAAGACAAGAAAGTTCGTGGGTCGGAAGATCTTCGGCGAAGCGTCGGCACTTGACGCTCTACAACGCGGATGTCAACGGCCCGAGGGGCCTCTCGAAATGAGTTAGTCAATGCTCATTGTAAACTTCTCTTGCTATCATGGCTCGCGAAGATAGTCCCAAGAGGCGTAAACTTGACTCTGACCGGTTTGCCGTACCATCAAGACCGTCGACTGCAAAAACGTTCCGCTCAGCTCAAACCCCATTGCACAGTAGAAGCAGTGGGAATCAGACACCATATATACAAAAGAATGGGGTTGGGAATGCGTCTGCATTTTCGACACCACAAGCCTCTAAATATGCCTCTACACCGCGCCAAAAGGAATTCGACGGACCGGAGCCATTCGTCAATGAGGAAGACGCCAACGCTCTAGACCGAGACTGGTATGCGGGAGACGAGTTTGGGCATACGTTGGGTGACGAGTCCCACAATCCTTTTGGCTCAGATGCGTCATGGGCCAACCGGCAAGCAGAAGCGGCCCTGGCCGAGAAGAAGAAGAGCAGCCGGGTCAGCGCAAAGGCTGTCCAGAAACAACGGGACGTGGATGCTTGGGAGACCAATCGATTGCTCACTTCAGGTGTTGCGCAGCGCAGAGATCATGAAGCCGACTTTGAGGATGACGAAGAGGCTACAAGGGTACACCTGTTGGTCCATGATATTAAGCCGCCATTCCTAGATGGTCGAAAGATTTTCACTAAGCAGCTCGATCCAGTGCCAGCAGTGAGGGACCCTCAAAGTGACATGGCTGTCTTCAGTCGCAAAGGAAGCAAAGTGGTGAAGGAGAAGAGGCAGCAAAAGGAAAGGCAGAAGCAGGCGCAAGAGGCTACGAATATGGCTGGTACTGCGTTGGGAAATCTTATGGGTGTCAAAGAGGATGAAGGGGACAGTGCGGCGCCTGCTCCGGGCGACCAAGAGGTCAAGAGCGGCAACAAATTTGCTGAGCACCTCAAGAAAAACGAAGGACAAAGTCTCTTTAGTAAGAGTAAAACACTTCGAGAGCAAAGGGAGTATCTCCCTGCATTTGCGGTGCGGGAAGAGCTACTTCGAGTGATACGAGACAACCAAGTGGTCATCGTGGTGGGCCAGACAGGTTCAGGGAAGACGACGCAGCTCACACAGTTTCTCTACGAAGACGGCTACGCACAGTCAGGACTCATAGGATGCACGCAGCCTCGAAGAGTAGCGGCCATGAGTGTCGCTAAACGAGTCAGTGAAGAAATGGAAGTCAAGCTTGGCGGACTAGTTGGCTACGCCATTCGTTTCGAAGATTGCACCAGCAAGGAGACCGCTATCAAGTACATGACTGATGGGGTGCTCCTCCGCGAGTCCCTAAATGAACCCGATCTGGACAGGTACTCTTGTATCATAATGGACGAGGCTCACGAACGCGCACTCAACACTGATGTGCTCATGGGTCTGATAAAGAAAGTCCTCGCTCGGCGGCGAGATTTGAAGCTAATCGTCACTTCGGCCACCATGAACTCGGATCGATTTTCGCGTTTCTATGGTGGAGCTCCAGAGTTCTTTATTCCCGGGCGTACTTTTCCTGTTGATATACAATACTCGAGAACGCCTTGCGAAGATTATGTGGACAGCGCTGTCAAGCAAGTCTTGGCCATCCACGTGTCCCAGCCTGCGGGAGATATCCTGGTCTTCATGACCGGCCAAGAGGATATCGAAATTACCTGCGAGCTTGTGGAGGAGCGATTAAAGCTGCTGAATGACCCACCGAAGTTAAGTATTCTCCCAATCTACAGTCAGATGCCCGCGGATCTACAGGCGAAGATTTTCGAAAAGGCTGCGCCTGGCGTGCGCAAGGTCATTGTGGCCACAAACATTGCGGAAACTAGTCTGACTGTGGACGGTATTATGTACGTTGTTGACGCTGGCTTCTCGAAGCTAAAAGTTTATAATCCTCGAATGGGCATGGACGCTCTACAGATCACGCCGATTTCTCAGGCCAATGCATCTCAGCGTGCTGGGCGTGCGGGAAGGACAGGACCGGGCAAATCGTTTCATTTATTCACGGAGGCTGCATTCAAGGACGAATTCTATATCCAGACCATACCAGAGATTCAGAGAACCAACCTAGCTAACACTGTACTATTGCTGAAGTCATTGGGCGTCAGAGACCTTCTAGACTTCGACTTCATGGACCCGCCACCGCAAGATACGATCACGACTTCTCTTTTCGACCTATGGGCCCTTGGAGCTCTAGATAACATTGGGGATCTCACCCCAATGGGCAAGAAGATGACCGCTTTTCCTATGGACCCTTCACTCGCTAAGCTGATCATAACCTCGGAGGAATACGGCTGCAGTGAGGAAATGCTCACCATTGTCTCCATGCTTTCAGTGCCAAGCGTCTTCTACCGTCCAAAGGAGCGACAGGAGGAGTCAGATGCTGCACGAGAGAAGTTCTTCGTCTCTGAATCAGATCATCTCACGCTTCTCCACGTCTACACGCTATGGAAAGCAAACGGCTACTCAGACGGTTGGTGCATACGGCATTTTCTCCACCCAAAGGCCGTCAGACGAGGTAAGGAGATTCGAGAGCAACTGCACGACATTATGAAAGTTCAGAAGATGGAACTGACCAGTTGTGGTACTGATTGGGATGTCATACGCAAATGCATTTGTTCGGGATATTATCACCAGGCTGCTAAACAGAAGGGTGTTGGAGAATACATCAATCTGAGGACTAGCGTCACTGTTCAGTTACATCCGACGAGTGCCTTATATGGGTCGGGTTTCATGCCGGACTACGTGGTGTATCATGAGCTCATCCTCACTTCCAAGGAGTACATGTCTACTGTCACTGCTGTGGACCCACACGTAAGTCACATTTCTTCTCTCAATATCTGCACACATGCTCACAGCTTTCATAGTGGCTTGCCGAACTTGGAGGCGTCTTCTACTCTGTGAAAGAAAAGGGCTACTCGGCTCGCGAGAAGCGAGTCACCGAACATGAATTCAACCGAAAGATGGAGATCGAGGCAAAGATGGCTGAAGACAAAGAGCGAGAGGCTCAAAGGATCACGAAAGCTGCGGAGCTTGGGACGGCCGCTAAAAGGCCAGTCATTTCAGCGATCAAGCGTGTGTCAACACAGGGAGCAGTGAAGAGACCTCTAACACCTAGGATTGGACGAGGCTTTTGACGAGTTGTAGCTTGAAATCTAAATGTCTTAGTGAGTGAGAAAAACGGCATGCAAAGGTCCTATTGCTTGACATCTTAACGCTTTCAACCGGCCTACAAGAGAGTATTGGGTTGTAGGTCGAGTAGAGTAGGGCAAGGCAAACGACGCTTTTTAAGGAGTGCAGGCGCGCGTTTCTACTCATGCTAACCGAATTAAGCTCTTGCATCTACAATCATGCCGGTGCCGCACGAACTTCCTACCTGCCTCTCTCAATGCTGTGAACACGACTGGTATCTTCCTAGAGGTATACCCGATGAACAGCGGTTTCTGACAGCTTAAGGCGGTCTAAATAAGATGGTATCCAACCACGAGAAGCAAAGCCTGGAGGGTGAGTTGAAACGCCCTTGCCACTAATCATCATTGAGTACAAGCTGGTCGTACGTCTAACGCTAAGGCCAAGTCCTCGCTCTGGCTTCTTCTCGCCCAGGCTTCTTTCCTTTTGAGAAGCTACCGCGAGAAATCAGAGTAAGGGTCTACGAATATGCACTTATCAGTCCTTGTGGATGGATCAACGTCACAAGGAACAGCGTGGTGCGCAACAGAATCAGCATTACCGAATACCTTTCGCGAACAGTGCTTCTCGGCAAAATGTGTATCTCGATGCTGTACCTCAACAGTGAGCCTACCTTTCCCAGCCATTATCTCATGGTCCACCCAGAGTTTGAATCTCAAGACAAGTTCCGCAGGCTATGTGCTCCATGGAATTGTTTTATCCAGATCACATGATAGAAAAGGAGATGCTGATTCAGAAAGCCTGAAGAATATATCCACCAAGAAGCCTGCAAGGTCCTCTATGGAAGCAACCTCTTCCATTTCGACTTTCCTCTCGATGACATGCTCTGCTCTGTTGGCAGGGTCCCCATCCGAGTCACAATGTCATAACTTTTCTATCGTCTCTCAGTGAGCCATCCAGGGGATTCGTCCGGAGCATACGCATCTATGCTGCTACCCGGCGTCTCGAAGACACATCACCGGGAGCCGGATGGCCATCCATATGTCGCTATCTGGCGTCAAACGTCCAGCTCAAGCATCTTGCACTAGTTCTAGTGAATCATTGCTCCCTTCAAAAGACTGACGTGGAAGACATGCAACGTCTTTGCAAAATGGCAAAACCGTGGACGAAATACCTCACTTGGATATCCGGTCTGAGGTCGTGTACCCTGCATGCAGCACGCTGCCCATGTCGCGATTCTCCCTTCCAAGGCCGAGGTAAATGTCCTACGACCGTACCGCCGACTGCCGAAGTCATACATCCCTTCAACGAGACACACCAATGGACGGAAGAAGACCGCACGAACGGTTCGGCCATTACGGAGTGGTGGGGGGAGTTTTCCGAAAGTATCATGACCAGACAATTCGAAAGACACCATTGGAGCGCATTTTACGGCGGGCGTGTCGGTGTCTGCATCTCTCAGGGATTCAAAGAAGAATTACGCACCGAGCTCGGCATCGAGTCCTCGGCACATTTGGCTGAAGCGTAGACATCTTGAGGGGCTCGGTTATTGACCGGGTTGGAGGTTGATGTGGAGGTTCGGTGTGCACGGATATCGTCGTGGGAGGACAGCATGGTTCCGCCGCGTTGGGACGTCCTGAGATTGGCGTTGGGGAAGGTTGAAGAGCACTCCTGACTCAGACAAACTCCGGGAGACTATAGCATTACTCTACGAGGCTAAGCAGGAGCTTAACGGGACGGAAGTAGAAATTGTTTCATGTTTACCGTTATCGGCAGACTCTCTACAAATGGATCAGACCGTGCCAGCTTGGGGATATGATACAGAGTTTTACTGCGGCCTGTCAGACGACACCAAGAGCAATATCCATCATGAACATGTTGATTATCGACCAACTTTCATCATCACGCCGTCGCTGTGACTCTTTCTCCTTCCCGTCTCCATTCCTCGCCGCCGGCTTCCTGGAAGACGGTGATCTCGCACTGGCACTTGCCCGTGTACCCTTCCGCTTGGTGGTCCTGCTTGAGGTGGCAACGTGCTCGTCGTGGTAGTGAGGGTGAGGCATGCAGTGGCCCATGTTTCCCGGTTGGCTTGGTGTTTCCCTTCAAAGGTTGCTGTCGAGGTTGCCGGCTGTTGTAACGAGGTAAACTCTGTTTTCGTCGAGTATGGCGGGATGAACAGATTTAAGCAGACGTTTCGGTGAGAAGCTGCCTTGGAGATATACTCTAGGTCTAAGTCTTGCAGTGCGCATGGGATCGAAGACACCCGGAGTCTCTCCAAAGCGCGCACAGACTTGTACCGATCGAGTTAGGGCCCAGAACGATTCTCTGGCGATGCGAGCACGAGAGGCATCACACCAAGGTTGCTTCTGCACAGGTTTAGCTTGGCTTCCGGTCTCGGTCTGTGAGAGTCGTTTGGTCTGTGTCCGACTGGGGCGTAGATCTTCCAAGCTTGGGCCGCGTCCCACGGAGCTCGACCCAACGATACCGGCAATGATTTGAAGCAAAAGATTCCAGCATCCCTGTGGTAGCTGTCCTCTCGAGGGTGGCCCTTCAGTGGAAATCGGGACTCTCCTTCGACTCCGCGATGACTGCATCGAGCTCGGGTTTCTGCAATTTTTCCAGCGACGCAGTATTTTCCTTGTCCTTTCTGTCTGCTTCGGCCTCCTGAAAGGCTTCCTCCAGTTGAGTATCTGCCGTGTCTCCTTCCCCATACTTGGAGGTCATAGTCTTGGCCTCGGGACCCCGAGCGATGGCCTCTTCAGCCGCCTTTAGCGCGACCTCGAGCTTCCGCACGCCTTGTACTATCTTCTTCGTTTTAAAAGACTCTCTTCCAAGACTCTCCAGCTCGAGCTCCGCGTGCTCTAGCGTGTGACGGACGCTCTCCTTGGAGGCATCATTGTAGCTTGCCTGGGTGCTATCTCGGAAGTCTTGCACCTTTTGCAAGAGACGTTTCGCGCCTATCGTTGCTGACCAATTGGCTTCGATATCGCTCGGTGTGTCTCCGGAAAGCTTGTCATATGCAACGGTCTCCTGGAGCTCGGTCATGCCGCCCCCAATGACGGTCTGGTCAGAGGTTTCGTCGGCATATCCCATCTCTCTTTGCCCAGGATAATTATCTGCAGCATGGCGATGAGTGAGGAAGAGAAGGATAAGGGCAAAGAGGGTAAGGAAAGTGCCTAGGTATTTGGGCGATGAGACAAGCATTTGTGGCGAAGTTGGAAACGTCAGTCACCAAGTGAAAGGGAAGGGAAACGGGTGATGCTGGGAAGGTGGAGAAGAGTAGAAGAGTAGAAGAGTAGAAGAGTAGAAGAGGGGCCCATGACCCAGAGATAGGTATATGTTCTCCAATTTATGAAACAGACTACCTACTTGGCTGTGCTCGCTGACAGACCTTAATCACATACTTGTATAATCCAGAAGTGAGTTCTTTGATAAAGTGAGGACACCAATAAATCCTTCCACTTGGCAGAATTTCTGTTAATCTATTGGTGTCCTCACTCTATCAAAGAGCTCACTTCTGGATTATACGAGTACTTTACGCCTCGTGAGGCTTACCGTACCTTACTTCTCAAACTGACTAGCCTTCTAGCGTTACTTGGACCAGCAACCAACAGATTTTGTGCCGTGACCTCAAAACAGCCGGTTACGGGGCTATACCGGATATGGGCAAGGCTGATGGCGGGATGGCGGGATAGCGGGGCGTGCGGCCTCACTAGGTAACATTCGGCTTTCTTGGCATGTTTCAGATTAGAGTAGCGGCGTATTGGAGACTCTTTCCACTCTCCTCCTTCATGAATAATCCCACCTGGAGATGATGGGCTTGCTGAAATGGAGTAGAGCTCTTACGGCTCCGGTTAGGGTGCTACACCTGTAGCAATTGAAGGTCGGTTTCTACTGACACTGTCATACCGCGGCCGCCAATGGTACCCTACTCTACAGAATACGGTCACCAGTGTGGAAGGCGTATCCGTTTTTAAGCTCCCAGGCTCCACGTCTCCTCAGGCCAAGCCGCTTTTCCAGTCCTCTGTTTATAGGGAACAGCCTTCGAAGATGCACAGACTTCGAATGATTGCCGTGATTTTCCCCTCCAGGGAATATGTCCTCTGTAGGAGAGAGCCTGCCAGTGCTTTCTCATGGCCCAAGGCTTGCGCCGAAGAGTAAGGACTTGCTTGGTAATGTGTTCCGGATTGCTGAATCTGCTAGCGACAAAGGCATCTCTATGATTCCCATGCATGAATCCGATGCACGTTCAATGACAAAATATAACACCATATCCCGTAAATACTTCACATGTCGCTCTCTCAATGTTCCTGCAGCCTTGGCATGTCCTGACGTAAGGTAAGAGTAACTTGAAATGGCTAGCCACCGGATGATCGACAGCTAAAATCCAAAAGATCTGGAGAAGAAGTGGTGTGAATCTAGTGTTTTTAGCCTTGGAACCTCAAATTCTCCGACTCTGAATCTTCCCCGGACGGTCGCATCGACGACATACGTTCGGAATTGATTTCTGTCGCCGTTGGCACGTCCGTATGTACCCTATGAAGCTTTGTGACCCCCATGAAAGAATAGAACCCTATCGTTGCTGGTGGTGGAGGGAGGGGGGAAAGTGTTGCTAGGCTTGCTGGTGAAATAACAACAGAACCTGTAGAAACCATTCGAACACCAAAAAGTGAGCTCGCCTTCTGATCTTTCTTACTCTTCTTCATCAGCATGTACCACTTTCATACTTTGATCATACCTTGACCACAATCATCAACACCGCCGTCATGGGCCTCTTCAAAGGCCTGATGAATGTCATGGCTCCAGAAATCGAGAACACGGAAGAAGCCTTGCAGCAGGGTCTGGCAAATCTCACATGGGCTAACACGAAGCATAGAAAGTCAGTCGCACCACAGCCGCGTCCAGCAGGTCCTGTGCAGACAGAGATTCCGCAGAGAGTAGATACTCCTCCACCGCCAGTTCCTGAGAGAAATCCAACCCGTCCAGGTTATACTCTACGAATCCAGCAAATTCAACAACAACATCATCAACTTGAACAAGAGCATCAATTTGAACAAGAGCGTCAACTCCAAGAGAAGCCACCAGTCAATCACCAGGAAACTTCAGACCTCCCCCAGCCTCAGCTAGACCATCGAAGACGAGTGACTTCACCGAGTGACGCTGAGGTCAGTAGGTTTCTTCGGGAAACTCGTCCAGGTCTTCAAAGACGGGAGACTTCGCCAGATAGTTGCAGAGACGATCCGAGCGCCCAGAGGGTGGGGGGCAGGAGAGTTTTTCCAGCCATCCACCAACTTCTTCACCATCCGCAACCAAGACGCGTACGATCCATCATGGCGGGGACCAGACGCACTGGTTATCTCGATGTGGCTGCTGCAAATACTCAGCGAATCACCCCGCACCAGATTTTCTTGAAAGGCCAAGTCAAGAGACAACAAGATGCAACCGATGAGTGGGCCCGTCGAACTGGCAAATCTGCTCCGCCGTACCAATTCGAGGACTTCATCGGAAAGGGTGCCTATGGGCGAGTCTTCAGAGCGTAAGTCCGAATCTTTAACAGTTTCATCATTGTGGAAATACCGTGGTTGAAAATTTTATCATTTGCATCTGTTCCATCACCCCAAAGCCGGAAAATTAGAGATTGTCTCATTGTGTGTTACAAACCAATATCTTTCGTAATTTTGCAGCTGAATTTCTCCACACACTCCTGGATCTTACGAATGCTTCGGCTAACATGTCCTCGACAGGGTTCATAAAGTCTCTCAGCAACAGTTTGCCATCAAGGTTATGGACGCAGATGCGGTGGACATTCGAGCCAACGCGAAATTCCGGGACGAAAGCATCAAAGAATTCATGCACGAGACTAAAGTTCTTAAGAAGTTAGCAGGAGCGCCGAACGTCAATCAGATTTTTGATGTTATGGAAGTAGAGGCTCAGCTTTGGATCATCAGCGAATATGTTCCAGGGGGCAGTGTGAAAACCCTGGTAGGTCACGGACTCCGAATTATCTTCCCGAACCCATCTCAGCCCTGCTCAGGTATCAGTGTTTGTGTGACATGCTGATAAATGATAGATGCAAGGAACTGGAGGAAAACTAGATGAGTCGTACATCTTGGTTATTGCTCGGGAGGTAGCAAAAGGCCTTAAAGCAGTCCACAATTCCGGGATAATACACAGAGACCTGAAAGGTGAGGCCTAGCACTAACACCCTTTCCTTGCAGGCGCCGCTCTCAAATGCTACCTGTAAATGGGATCAGAGACTGACTGACCTTGTCTCGTGTAGCTGCCAATATCATGGTTCATGAAGAAGGCCGAGTTCAGATCATCGACTTTGGTGTTTCTGGTTTGATGGAAACGAAGGCCGATAGACGTGGAACTATTATCGGCACTTTCAATTGGATGGCGCCAGAGTTGTTAAAGCACGCGAAAACTGAGCTCGCAGATGACCGGCAAGCCCCTGATGGTACAAAGTTTGGTATAGAGGTGAGTGATTGAGATATCGAAAGCAACATTGCGGCTTGGCTCTAGACAGAGGCTGACAATTCAAACAGATCGATGTCTGGTCTTACGGCTGTACTCTGTTTGAGATGGCCAGAGGAAGACCACCGAACGCAGGATTAATGGGTGCGCGTCAAATAGAGTCAATGCTTAAGCGCAATAACCCGAAGCTGAAGCCTGAAGACGGGTTCTCACAGAGGCTGTGCGATTTGGTGGCATTTGTCCTGGAATTGAAACCTGAAAGACGCCCGGCTATGGACAATGTCCTCCGACACCCGTATATCCACGAGACTGAAAAATCACACCCAACGACCACACTTCGGCAACTGATCAGAGTCTATGAGGACTGGGCATCATCAGGAGGCCAACGTCAATCGCTGATCCAGCCTTCTGGAGCCGCCGCTGCTGAATTTCCTGAAGATCCGAAAGATCTCGGAGATTGGAGGTTCAGTGTGGTTAATATTGGAGATTCAGCCTATGATAACGTTGATAACACGATACCATCATTCCACGATGACCCAACAATGGATCCTACCATGGATCTGGAGTTGGCACAGCGCGAAGAGAACAACCTCAATTCACTGATTCCGGAATCCTCCTACACGCCAGATGCCTCGCCACGATTGACTAGCAATCCGGCAGATGGCCCCGATGACAACATCGACCCCACTCACGGCATCACAATGAAGACCACGGCATCAGAAGAATTACGAATCCTAGGAGTTGGTGCACGCTTCGCAAACTTTTTCGAGGGTGCAGGGTACTCGGGTTCAGAAGCCACTCAGTCTGCAGAACCAAGTCGTCCTCACTCCGACCTACTGCTTCGCAATGATACTTCGGAATCAGATGCCAGCCAGAAAGAGAACAAGAAAAAGTCAAATTTTCGGGGCACTCCAGTGGACACTGCTCGAGCCAATCAAAGCGAACAACCTGTTGAACAACCTATAGACCGAGAGGCTCGTCGCGGAACATTACTGCAAACTTGGGACTTCGACATGGCCTCTAGGCCAGCTCAAGAGCCTCAGCATGAGCTCGCTCCGGGGGCTAGTATCATCCCCGACTGGAATCAGGACCATCGGGTCCCTAACCACAGCTTCGAGGATCTTGGAGCTCCAGACGATCACGTCGAGGTGGTCGGACAGTCTTATGCCTTTCCCAGTCGTCCGGCTCTTCACCATTATGCAACAGCTCCAGTCGAGCCTCCCATGGTCCAGAACAACATCGACACCGCGAGTTCTCGCCAAACCCTCGATCTCGACGCTCTGATGAATGAAGGCATTCATAACTACGACACTCCACCATTGCAACAGTACGGCTACAACGCTCTCTCGCCCCAGCGGTACGACGCCCCGAATCCCTACCAATCGTACGTCAACGCTGCTGGCCCTGCAGCTGTAATCGACTCTCACCACTATGGTTACAACGCACCTTCCCCACGCAACGACTACCATGTCGACGCAATTAGACCCGCCACCAGAGCTGAACCAGAAGATGATCAGTCCCAGTACGCCACGATCACAGGGCACGCAGCCACAAACGGCACATCATCTTACAACCTTACTGAGCGTGCACCCGGCACTTACAACGGACTCACTCACACACCAGCAGAGAGCTTTGACGGATCCGATCCCGACGAGATCGCCCGCCCCAGCCCACCTAGTGCTGCTGCCATGGCCAACGACGCTCCTGTGGAGGTTGTGGAGGCGGAATTACTGAGGCTTTCGCATGGGTGGGAACAGGCTTTGCGCTCCGCTGCTGACTTTTGGGGTGACGGTCCTTCCATGAACTCAGACACGGACGGGGAGGATGGTGGGGGTGATTTCACTGGGCCGGATGACAATCAGGCGGAATACTGAGGGCTACTTGTACGCAGTCTGAGGCAGCGATGCTGTGGATATGGACAGGAAATGCTATGTTAATACGGATGCTTTACCGCTGGATATACCCCCCCCCCACGGCGTCAGGAAGGAGATCCTTGTGGATCGGTCAATCGTTGTTTCATAACGTCTTATCTTGCTCGTAGAACAGGATAATAATCAAGCTTTCATCACACTCTAACGGTCCATTGAGCTGCGTGACTGGTCGCTTTTCGAAGGGTGAAAGTGCGTTTTGATGGAGAGCATAGTGGTGTGTATGAGGGCCTTGAGCCAACACGTAGACCGGAAGAGCGCCTGCGCGCTCTTGCAGAAGCCGTTCCAAGGGCTACTCGCCCAACCGATGGAGCGGTAGGTGTTCCGATGTGACCGGCGAACGTCGCTCTAGAGGATTCAAACCTGTGGTGAGCATACGGCCTGGTGATATAGACCATTGATTCGTTGTGGAAGCTATGTACAATAACCCAGTTGAACGCCTGAGCGACAATCTTATTCCCTCTTTCTATGTGGGGATCTATCGGTCAACCTCCCCAAACACCTGCAACCACCAAGTCAGCAAGCCCATCGCACTGGCACATCAGCAGGAAGTAACTCACCAGATCCATCGTCCCAATGATCGCCACCGCATCCGCCAAAAGATGCCCCCGACTGATCTGATCAAAGCTCCCTAGATGCGCAAACCCCGGTGCCCGAATCTTACATCTATATGGTCTCTCACTGCCATCACTCACTACAAAGACACCCATCTCTCCCTTCGGTGCTTCGATCGCGCTATAAGTCTCTCCTGGAGGGACGGTGTAGCCTTTTGTGAAGAGCAGGAAGTGGTGGATCAAGGCTTCCATGTTTTCTTTCATTGCTGCTCGGGGAGGTGGGGAGATCTTGTAGTCTTCAACTCTGATGGGGCCGGGTGGCATTTTGTTGAGGCATTGGTGGATGATGCGGAGGGATTGGCGGAATTCTTCCATGCGGCAGAGATAGCGGTCGTAGCAGTCTCCATTTACCCCGACTGGGACGTCAAACTCTACCTGATCGTACGCATCATATGGTTGGCTCTTGCGTACATCCCAAGGTACACCGCTGCCTCGAAGCATGACGCCGGAGAAAGAGTAATTGAGAGCGTCGGCGGCGGAAACAACGCCAACACCTTGGGTTCGACCTTTCCAGATTCGGTTATCCGTAAGTAATTCTTCAGTTTCGTCGATCCGGTCGCCAAATTGAGTCGCCCATTGGTAGATGTCGTCGAGGAGGCCGAGGGGAAGGTCTTGGTGGACACCACCAGGGCGGACGTAGGCCGCGTGGAGGCGGGCGCCAGAGACACGTTCATAGAATTCCTGTCGTCCTCTTAGAGTTCCATTCGTCCTGAGGAAAGGTGATTGCCACAAGGCACGGGTAGGATAGGGGAAAGATATCATACCATCAACTTCTCTCTCTCCTCAAAGCCCCACAAAAAAGGCGTGAGCGCTCCCACATCCATAGCATGACTGAGTACACTCATCAAATGGTTCAGCACCCTCGTAATCTCTCCAAACAACGTCCTGATCCACTTCGCCCTGTCAGGCACCTCAATGTTCAACAGCTTCTCTACCGCGAGCGAAAAGCACTGCTCATTGGTCATCATAGACACGTAATCCAGCCGATCAAAATAGGGCAAAGCCTGCAAATACGTCTTGTATTCTATTAACTTTTCCGTTCCGCGATGTAGTAGCCCAACATGCGGATCCGCGCGCACAATTTCCTCGCCATTGAGCTCGAGGATCAAACGTAGCACACCATGGGCGGCAGGGTGCTGAGGTCCGAAGTTCACGGTGTAATGCCTGATTTTGCGGTTCTGAGCCATTTCCCCGTCTTCTGGGGTGAGGTTCATATGCTGGGGCTCATCGGGGTTTATAGGGTGGCCGAAGCGCTCGTCGACAGGAACGAGGCGAGTACCGGTTTGTTCGGCAGGCTGGTCGGAGGGTGTGGCATAATGGCGAGGTGATGAGGTTGCGACTGTTCTTCTGTAGCTGGGGCGGGAGAGGTATGTGCGTGAGGTGGCGGGCCGAAGGCAGAGTCGTTTTGCAGAGTGCCCGGCCAAGCGGGCAAAGGGCGATGCCATTGTGCCCGATGGCTGGAAGGAGAGGGAGTACACGAGGATTGGAGGGGTATGAGAGACACTGTTGAGGTGGTATTAAATGAGGTTGGAGCTCGATGATGCACTCGACTTTCTCCGCTGGCGGCTGTTTGCCGCTTTGGCGCGCTCGAACTTTTTGAAGCTCTGTCAATTCATCGTGCGAAATTGTAAGATCGCAACCACCATGGCTCCGGAGCCCATATTGCCAGAGGAAGCTCGGCGACGGAAGGTATGATATCCATCAGCCTCCTGTAACTTCTATAAGCTAATTATCGCACAGATAGTAGGCGTCAACGCCGAAACAGTCACGAATGTCACCTCCACCGACTTCCCAGGCCATCACCCAGGCGAAGACCATGAATGGAGCCTTGAGAAATTTGACCAAGTATCTGCCTCCTGACTTTCCTCATCACACCTCCTGTATTAATATAATCTACAAGAATTTCCAAATCCAATTCCACAAAAACGATTCCCTCGATGCCTCCTTCTCCCTCATCGGTATAGACGCCAGCATCGCCAACGCCTTCCGCCGAATCATGATCGCTGAAATACCAACCCTGGCCATCGAAACCGTCTTTGTCCATAACAACACCTCGATAGTGCAAGACGAAGTACTCTCTGCACGGCTCGGTCTAGTTCCTTTGACAGCGTCCCTCTCAGGTCTGAATTGGTTACAATTTTACAAGAAATCTGCTACGCCGGATGATGATGATGAGGGAGGAGATGACAGAGACGCTGCTGCGGATAACAACACGGTCGTTTTGAAGCTGTATGTAGAGTGTGAGTGGAGAGGAGCAGAGGGTGTTAAAAGTGGGGAGACGGATCCGGAGAAGCTGTATGTCAACTCGAGTGTGTATGCGAAGCAAATCACCTTCGAGCCTACTGGACGGCAGAATCAGGAGTTTCCCGAGCCAGATGGGCATGTTCGGCCCGTGAACCCGGAGATTCTGCTTGCGAAGATGCGGCCGGGGCAGGTTATTGATCTGGACATGCATTGCATCAAGGGAATCGGAGCAGATCATGCAAAGTTCAGTCCTGTGGCTACGGCGACGTATCGGTTGTTGCCGACAATCGATATTGTCAAGCCCATTATCGGGAATGACGCCAGGAAGTTTGCTAGATGTTTCCCGAAGGGCGTCATTGGGTTGGAGGAAGTGACGGAGGAAGAGAGCGAGATTGGTAAGGAGTTGGAGGGGATGGCCGGAGAGAAGAAGGCCGTGGTGTGGAATACGTTCAAGGATACTGTGAGCAGGGAGTGCTTGAGGCATGATGAATTTCAAGGGAAGGTGAAGTTGGGAAGAGTGAGGGATCATTTCATCTTCAGCGTCGAGAGCACCGGCCAGTTTGATAGTGATTATTTGTTCCTTGAGAGTGTAAAGACTCTCAAGGCGAAATGTAGCCGCCTCAAGCGACAATTTGCAAATGTAATGAGGTGACGATACGGGACACGATAGCATGATCAAATAGCGGCATTGCATGGCGCTGGGGGAACATAGATCTAGATAGCCTCTGGGCTGATGCCTTGGCTCATCATTCCGACCATATCAACGTGCTCGCAGATCGAGGCTTCAAGCTTCAAGTTTCAAGTCCCTAGAGTAAAACGTGAACGTCATGTAGAATCTTGTCTGACAACGTCTTCGTGAGGTGTGACAATTGCTGGCAATTCAGCGGTTTTCGCTATGCTTCACCTTAATCAAAAAGATCGCGAGCTGGGAGCAAGTACTGGGACCGGCTTCGGGCGCCCTGCGAGAAGGTGCTTGGTCCGGTGTCTCTTCAGTCACCATGTCGATACCCCTAGATGGGGAGGGGAGTGGCTGGTAATAAAGCCACGGATCAAGAGCCGAAGATAAGCTTGTACTTAAAGGCGATGGTGAATGCCGGGTCGGAAACGCCAATCTCTTCTCCGTCAACTACCAATTCCGAAAGCTTCTTCGAGAGATTTGGTGCCGTCTGCTCTCTGAGCGATTGCGGAAACTGAGAATAGAGAGACTTTTCCTCGCTTCTTAAGGTAGGTTTCTTGAGCTGCGCTTCTGCTCGCTCGCCCAAACTGTCGATCAAGTCTTGCAAAGTCATATTGGGATTGACCGTCAGGTTTCTAGCCAGGTTCCCGCATACAGGACAGTCCTCTTTCCGCTCGGTCTCGAACGTGTATGTGTAGACACCTTCGTCTCCACTGTACATCATGTAGTTTTGGAGGAAGGGGTTGCAGCTCGTTGCGATCTTGAACGCTTCGTTACAGCAAGCAGCGGCAATAATGGCATTCGTGGATGCGATGGCTGGTATGATGTTTTTGACGACTCCTTGGGTCAACGAATAGGTAACCCCTGGGATGTTGAAGTCTTGGGCACGGGCCAAAGCCTTTTGGTAGAGCCAAGTGATGTGTTCTGGGTCGTCAGTGTCGAGCACTTCGTCTTTACGATGCTCCTCCCAGGCAATGATGTGCGCCCACTCTATGCAGTGTGATGGTTGCCGCGGTATTGTCGCTAGCGTACATAGTGGTACAGCGGCGCGAGGAGCGTGCATGTCCAATTGGCATTCGATGCACGAGTTCATGGTGGGCAGAATGACTCTGGCTTGACCCTTGAATCCTGAAAAATCCACATCAGCCTACAAAACGTAGATCGGATATGCTTTTGCATCTACCTTCGGTTCCTCCATCGATGAGTGGTTTCAAGCTCTCAGGATCCTCCATGTCGACCATATCTACCAAAGTGGCATTGATCCATCGTCTTGCCTCGATACTATCAAGACCGCAAATGACCATTTTGAACTGCATGTAGTAATCCTCGTCCTTGTCTTGAATTTTGCCATTGTATGGAGTGATTTTGACGCCTTTGACTCTCTTCTCAACGAACGCCGCAGCCACTTCGGCCTTTGACTTGCCGACATCAGCTTCTCGGAATAAGAACTGACGATTCAGATTGGAAACGTCGATGGTGTCTGCTTCTTGTCAGAGCCGGTTCCAGAGATGTTCATGCTTGGGGACGTATACCCATATCGATGACATGGATATCTTTGAACCCAGAGAGGGCTAGATTCTTGAGGATCTCGCATCCTAGTCCTCCAGCCCCTCTGGAGGTCATCAGAATCAAACCAAGGTCTCGGAAACGTAGTAAGCACTTACATAACCCTACAACATATTAGCGTGTCAACGGCGCTGGGAGACTTGTATCCTTACTGACAAGACCTTTGACGACTCTAGAGCGCTGATTGTCTCTGGACCGGGGACCCAGTCCGGATCGGATGCCGGACCGGGCTTACTCAAGAGGTTGTCGAGATATGTCCTGGGAAGCTCGTCAATGTTTTTTCTCATCGTCTCCGAATATGCTGGGATCTTGACCATCTCTCTCTTGGATTGCGATTACCGTCCGTTACTGTAGACATCCTAAGGTAAGTGTACTGCTTTTCGAAAAGTAGGAAGCTTTAGGAGTGAAGTCAAATAATGCCTTCGCATAGGAGAACCGGCAGCGAATACTTAACTTGCCAAGACCGGACATAAAGCAGTATCCCCGATCTTGTGTGGATGTCAGACCAAGGCAAAAACACCCGTTGAAGCAATGGGACTATTGAGCGTGCGCAGCAGCGATGCCGAAATGTTTATTGAGCTTTCTGCTTCTCAATCTTGAACACAACCGAGATATTTGCATCAGAGTTCTAAAGGTATCGAATTTTTATATTGTCTCCGAGATGAGCTTGGGTATTACCAAGTAGCGGTCCTCTATGTATCCCTCCATAGCATTGAGAAATCCGTCAGAAAACCTTCCAGCTGCCAATGATGTCTTCAAAAACCGTTCTCTCCATAGGGTAGGCAGTTCGTCTCATGTGTTCGCCAACAATAACGCCTCGCTAAATCCACAAGCTCAACCCATTCGTGAACTCCATCTCCGCACCTCCTACGTCCATCTAGCCTCGCCTTCGCCCAAGCCCGCTTCAGACGGTACTATCCTCGTAGACGAATCGAATGTCCCTCGGCCGCTGCGTATTTCTCCTGACAAATTCCTCATCGCCTGGCGGCCGCTCATTTTTTGTATTGCCAGTCAACATGCTCTGGAGGCTCATGCATACAGACTCCACGTTTTGGACTGGTGACCAGCCTTGCGTGCCGAGCAGGTCGAGACAGATGATGCCGTTGGAGTAGATGTGCGGATGGATTGGGATGGTACGGAGGGGCTGCGAGAGGGGGATGAAAGTCACTTCGGGCGCTTCTGTAGGATTGAAGAGGGTTAGATTCGCTCAAGGTTAGATTTGAGAAAGGTGCCGGTTAGCTAAGGGATAGGAGGGGCCAGAGGGAAAGGTGGGAAGTACCTATTGGGTAATTGGTGCTAAATCGGAAGCGGAGGCGGTATGTCTGATCCAAGTAGAGCGGGTTTGCGTCTAGGACGCGAATGTCCATTTCCCATTGTTTAAAGTCTGGGGCGCTGACGAAGTCAATACCGGGGGGGAGGGATTGTTGGATCTGAGGTTTGGGGATTAGGCTGGTATGGTTGATTTGGGAGGGGAAGTGTTGGAATTCTACCTTGATGAGCTCCTAATGGTAGTGTCAGCAAGGAGGACATGAGGATCTGGGAGAGGAGTGGGGGTCTCACTTTTCCCAGACGTTTAGTAGCAAACATCATGGACCTGTGAACGATGAAGGTAAATTAGAGTCCCTGCCAGTTGGGAGTTTCAGGTAAAAAGGGCAGGGTATGAGGAAGTCAGGAAGAAATATCAGGCAGTCAAAATTACCCGAAGCTTGTGGAGGCAGAAGAATGTCCAAGTCTCCAAGACCAACTTCCAAGAAGCATCAACCGCATGTCGGCCCAAGCCGGGGGATCGTCAACGCTAAGGTGAAGCGCTGCGGCATGACGCGCGTACCTAACCGCGAACATCTGTTGGCATTATGCCCGAGGGGCCTCGTGGAAATTGGAATATTGATTGAAGGATACGCAATCCCGGAGGAACAACGCCTTCTCAGCGTCTTTTCGGATATCATATCACATGAGCTAGAGCACATTTCGCTTCTCACCACCTTATCCTCTCCCAAAATCCCCTGTCTCAATCGCCGCCTCCATCATCCGATCCCCACTTATAACATCAGTCGTACAAATCAGAATCTTCCTCCTCCCCTCCTCACTCTTCGCTACAAATCTCAGCGCCGCAATCTCAGTGAATGTAATCCCGCCCAAGAACATCACCACCACAGTCTTTGCCTTTCCCCCAGTACCCGCAAGCATGTGTCTCGCCTTGACCGCCTGATCGTCTCCTTTTTGCACTCTATTGAAAGTCTCCCCTTTGGTATTGCGAAGTGCTTCTTCAAAGCCTTGCCAGCCATGCGCAGCGCTGCTGACGCCATTGGAGGCGGCGGAGGCTCCTTTGGTGATGGTCAGGAGGTGTTGTTTCTGGATGATAGATTGGACAAGGCGGACGGACAGAGGGGCGTAGCCGCTGTAGACATAGGCAATATCATTAGGATTTTGTTCGTTGACTTCGTCTACCACAAGTTTGAGGACCCTGCGTAGATAGTTGTAGTTCGTCTTCGTAGCTTCGGCTGCACCGCCACCCATACCGATAGGGTTGAGAAGTACATTTGCAGATGCCCGAGATGACAGGAGCCCCATCTTTTCGAGAGCGTCCAGGGTAAGAAGATGTTGGTAGCCGTAAGCGTGGAGAATTTGGCGTTTGAAGTTTTCGAGGTCCTTGGGTCGCAGACCGCCTGAAATGCAGGATTCGAGGCAGAGAAGGCGGAGGATGGCAGTGAGTGGGACATCGCGAGAGATGAGTTCTTCTATGGTGTCATGTTGGTATGATGGATCGGAGCCGTCGTAGAGATTTTGCTGGACTTCAAGAGTGCGCCGAAAGATATCGCCTTGAGTATTCTTCATAATCTCTTCTGTCAGACCGATGTGCGTTTTCAGGCTTTGCTGCTCGGTTTGGTATCCTGGAAGTTTATTTACAAAGTCTCGGAGCTCAGATGTGGTTTTGGCTGTATGACGGCTCTCCATGTCACTTTGCAAGCGCCGAGCGACCTTGTTCAGCAAGCCGTCCACTATTGCACCGTTGGTATCTCGAAGTTGTTCGAAAAGCTTGTCGAAAGAGTCAAGCTGTATCTTACGCTTCAAGCCTTGCTGTGCTGGCGCAGCTGGAGTCCTTCCAGACTGTTGAGCTCCTGGCGCTGGACCAACGACAGACGAGTCAATCTCTGCTTGATTGTGCTGAATGCCGAACATTTCATCTATCAGGCCTTCGTAGGTAAGCTGAGTCAGGAGCACGGTTGCAAAATCAATCTCTCGATCTATAATGACCAGGCTCTCGACAGATGCACTTGGCATCAAGCCGAACTTAGACGTAGTGCTTTCGTCCGCCGCAGCTTCCGAGCGCATGCGGAACAGCAGCTCCATCAACCGATGCGCATTATCACCCTTACCAATGATGCGTGGGAACAGGCCGTGGGCTTGCTGGATGGGCATGAGCGCTTGAGCAGCCAGGAAAATCGAGGTTGGATCCTTCCGCTATATCTTGTCAGTATGAACTGACTTTACGAAAGCTTTTACCTATCATACCAGGTACAAATCGCTGAAACAGTCGTCGAGGCATAAGGAAAGCACGTCTTGTTCCAACGGTATGAAGTGCAGAGGGAGTTCCTCAACCCCAACATCACCCAAGACACCTGCTTCTTCCAAGATCTTGTTGCATACTAGCGTACGCCGTGGAACCCAGACGACAGAAAACTCATGGTCGATGTTGCTTTGCTTCTGTAACCGCTTAATCTGTTCTGCACAAAACAGGAATGTCAGCAAGTAATGATGGCGTCGGACCTATTGCAACCGCAGGAAAACGCTATAGATCGAGCTGTATATGTGGTTTTCATTCATTTTGGGATCAAGACTGATCAAGTAGAGTAGGCGAGTATCTACGCAATCTACTTTATGATCCCATGCTAGAGCCTTGACAGGCATTTTCGATTTTTGAATACGTTTGGAGAAGGCATCCAGACAAGAACATGCAGATAATGTAAAATAAGGAAAACAGACACATACATACCAGCAACAGCGATAGGCTGATTTGCCTTTTCTCCTCTCGCCAAGAAGATTACATTCTTTTGAGAAGCATCGACGTTGTCGTTCTCCAGGAAGAAGATCTTGTCGACACCATGATCCTGAAGAGTAGAGAACTTGACAAAGATCCCGATAGGTCCCGCGAGTGATTTTTCAATCACCAGGTTCTTCTTTCCACGGACCTGGGAATGTTTAGCATCTGCCTGGCCCGGAGGATCTGTTGTTGAGCCTTACATACACCTTCGAGCAAGTCCAGAAGATCCTTGCGTGCCTTTTCCCGAATATCATCGGTATTAATGCCCGAATGTGGAGCCATGCCAGCGTTTCAGACAAGGGACAGTGCAATGTCGGAGAAGGAGTGGACGATCATTGGCGGAAAGCGGAAGGCCTCCGCTACGGTGAGAGTTAAAGCGCAAATGCGTCAATATCAAAATGAGGCCTACCTACGTTTGTGAGATCAATGAGTCAACCTCCGAGCTTGCATGCGGTACATTTACAGAACTATTGCCCGGCTTGAGTGCCTCAATTTGAACACACAAATCTCAGTCAGCATTTCCAACCCATCCTCCTTTTACAAAAGAGCCTTCTGTACCCAAACACTCGTTACAGAGACCGCAGACATGGGGAAAGACAAAGTCCCCTACCAGCTCAAGACTCCCAAGGGGACGAAAGATTGTACACATTATTCCTCCATTCACCACCTAGTCCGCCACTAACATATGAAGCAGGGGAGGGTAAAGATATGGTAATCCGCGACCGCATCTTCAACGCCGTAACCACCGTCTTCAAGCGCCACGGCGCCGTCACAATCGACACCCCCGTTTTCGAGCTCCGTCCCATCCTCTCCGGTAAATATGGCGAAGACTCAAAACTCATCTACGATCTCTCCGACCAAGGCGGAGAACTCTGCTCCCTACGCTACGACCTCACCGTCCCCTTCGCGCGATGGCTCGCCATGAACCCATCAATACAGAGTATAAAGAGATATCATATCGCCAAAGTGTATCGCAGGGATCAACCCGCTATGACCAAGGGAAGAATGAGAGAATTCTATCAGTGCGATTTCGATGTTGCAGGGGTTTACGATCGGATGGTTCCTGACGCGGAGATCTTGAGGATCGTCTGTGAAGTATTTGGGGAACAGGGACTAGGATGGACACAGAAAGGGGGATTTTTGATCAAGATCAATCACAGGGGCGTGCTGGATGGGATATTCGAGGTATGCGGTGTGCCCAAGGAGAAAATACGGACTATAAGTAGTGCAGTGGATAAGCTGGATAAGAGCCCTTGGGAGGAGGTCAAGAAGGAGATGGTGGAAGAGAAAGGATTGAGTGAAGAAGTTGCGGACAAGATTTGGGAGTTCGTTCAGAGGAGGGGTGGGAAGGACGTAATGGAGGAGTTGAGGAAGGACGAGCGGGTGCTGGGGAATCAGAATCTCGTCAAGGGATTGGAGGATATGGAGTTATTGTTCGAATACTTGGGGGCATTTGGGGTGCTGGATAAAGTCGAATTCAACCTAAGCCTGGCACGAGGCCTGGACTACTACACCGGGGTCATCTTCGAGGTCGTTACGGAGGGATCAGCCCCGTCAAATACCACAGGTCAAAAGCTTCAGAAAGCCGCAAAGAAAGAAAAAACAAACGAGTTCGACGAAGACCGGTCCAACGACCCTTCCGTAGGAGTTGGTAGCGTCGCAGCTGGTGGCCGGTACGACGAGCTTGTGGGCATGTTCTCCGGAAAGACCCAAATCCCTTGTGTCGGCATATCCTTTGGGGTCGATCGGATCTTCTCAATCACAAAAGCGCGCATGGAAGCCGACAAAGGCGCCGCGGCCGTGCGAAGTACAGAAGTCGACGTCTTCGTCATGGCATTCGGAGGCAAAGGCTTCACCGGGCTGTTGAAAGAGCGAATGCAGGTCACCAAGACTCTTTGGGACGCTGGCATCAAGGCTGAGTTTGCGTATAAGCAAAAGCCGAAATTGCCTGCCCAGTTCAAGTCGGCTGAGCAGAGCGGTATTCCATTCGCTGTTATCCTAGGAGAGGACGAGCAAGCGCAGGGGAAAGTGAAGATTAAGGAGATGGGTTTACCTGAAGGTCACCCAGAGAAGGACGGGGTCACGGTTGATACGAAAGATCTGGTACAAGAGGTAAGGGAAAAGCTGAGGAGGAAGGCTGAGAGTGATGGACTGGTTGAGGGGATGACGGAGCTTGATACCAATGCGGGAGGGGAGAATCTGGGACATGATGGGGGTCCCTGACGAGGGATGTTGGGGCAAAGCGTCTCGAGCATCTGATGGGGCTTGTACCATATCTTGAGGAGCATCAGCGGCTGCGTGCTAGATGGATGAAGCATTTGATACCTAAATCTGCCTTGACTGGTCATCAATGGGAGTTGACATGGCAGCAACATCGTCTTGGCGCAAGGGAGTGGGACCGAAGTTGCGAAGTTCGCCAGTGGCAAGCGGGACCCTCACGGCATCTTAAAGCAGGGGGACTGCCCCAGAAGAAACCGTCAAATATTAGAGATTCGGTCAGGGATCGATATTGGAGCCATCGTTGACTCCACTAGTAATCATTATGTACAAAAGGTGACCTTCGCAGAGCCAGCCCGGGTATCACCGCTGAAGAACACCTTGGAAAAACGAAACGCAAAAGGCAAAAATGATCCTGTCTGTCCTGATTAGCGGCCACGTTGTCGAAAAGCTCAGTGACCAGAACGATTACACCACTGGTACAAAGGTCAACAGCAAAAACCGGCAGCCAGACGTGTGGCCCCAACGGACTGCAAAGCAGCAGGGCCAAGTTCCCGAAACCGAGCTCACAATTCCGCCAACGCCCTTGCGCAGAGTTCCTGATACCTCTCCGCTGCGAACCGCTCCATCTTCCATCCACTCGCCTTGAGTCTTGCGATCCTGAATCTCAAATTTGCTGCCCTCGATTCTTCGTCTGCCCCGTGGCTCGCTAGTCTCTTTGTAAAGTACCTTGCGCTCTGTACCCCTCGGGTCTTCTGGATCAAAATGTCGATTGTTGAGATGTGGTTGGCTATCACTTCAGCGAACGCAGCGAGGCGGTTGTTGTATCGCTCGTACGAGCGGGCCTGAAGCCAGGAGTCGACAGAGACGGAGAAGGTGATGGATGTGGGTCTGGAATCCGACTGGGCTGTGGATGCACGGCGCTGTTGCGGAGGACTGTGAGGGTGTAGGCAAGGCGAGACGGACTGCTCATCATCTCCGCTGTCCGTGAGCTCGTCCCTGAAGCTGGGGATCTTCCGTATACGCAGAGGGGAAGGCCTGAACTTCGTGCCGGCTTGAGGCAATCCGTCCGAGTCGATCGAAGAAAGTGACGAGGTGTTAAGAGTGGGGTGCTCGTGCTGACTTGAGCCACGGGGTCTGGGTGGGTTACCACTCCAGGAATCGGATCCCTCATCACTCGGAGTTGAACATGTGGAGCGCGTATCGGCGTCGGATTGGCCATGGTAATCGTGGGTGACATCTGCCTGAGGGAGCGATGAAGCAGCAGCTTGGTAGGAGATTTTGGCCTGCTCGAGGAGGTGTATCTTGACAGGCGACAAATTATGGGTGAGACGACCTATCGCTTCGCTCGAAACCGCCGAGTAGAAGTGGAGGTAAGTAGTGTGTAATGGATGAGGCTGCTTTCGTTGTCAGTATGCTTCGGACCTGATGGGATGTCGGTTCATACTTGGGTCTTTGCCTTTAGCAGAAGTTGACTGCATTGAGCGGAGCAATGTTTCCATTGTCCCTTCAGATACAAAATATTCACCTGCTCGAGAGCTGTTTTCCATTGCTGAAAAGTTTCTGGCAGCTCAGGAGACTGGTGGAATGCCATCGAAGTAGACGAGGGCAGAGGCCTCTTGTCTTTGCTAGGAGTCATGTTGGCGCTAAAAGCGTTTGCAAATGACGATCGCTATCCAGCGCGGTGGCTTTCTGGACCTCAAGATGGTTTGAAGAGAAGGCTGCCAGAGAGTGTTGAAAGGGAATCGAGTATCTTTGAGGTTGTAGAGACAGTGAGTGAATGACTGGCAACGATAAGAGATCTTCTGAAGAGAGTAGCCGCTTCAAGCTGGTGATGACCATGTAGGAAGTACTTGAAAAAGCAGTTGCAAATTTTATTGTTGTTCCTTGCGACGTCAACAGTATCCCTGGTAGGCTCGGTCTGTTGGTGTTTATTTGTCAACAACCACGACTTGAACACATTTTGCCCAACCAACTGACCAAGTGACCGACCACATTTTGTCTATGAAACGCGCCATTGCAACTAGAAAACGCAAACAACTTCAAAACACAAAGCAGCAAACGAGGCTTGATCCATGATTATCTAGTCGTCCTGTCGATGGCCGGAGACTGCAGCTCCTCAGCCAAGGAAATCGGCTCTCCATGTTTGATCTCAGCCTAGGTGCTTATTTAGCGTTTCGAGAGATCTCTTCAGAATTTTCCGATTCGAGGTCTTGTGTTGAGGGCATTCGTCACTCTAACAATGCTGAAATTACAGCTGCAAGGCGATATGCAGCAATCAAGACGCTCCAATCAAGAAAGGCGCCAGAGAGAGAAGACAAGGATGAGGGCAAACCGATAAACGAAGGGCAAAGGACCCTAATGGTCAGCACTACGAGAACAAAGTCGTCTTGCATAATCGGAAGCTGCTGTCGTTGGTTGCAAACAGTGCATGAGCATGACACCTCCACGTTAAGGAGAGATCTTTGGGTCGATCATACTTTAGACTCATAGTTGCCAACTTCAAGTTCAAGGTCTTGGCGGTGGCGGTTGACTTGCCGTTTGGCGCCGCCGGACGCGTCTAAGAATAGACTGGACTCCAGGCCACACATTACTGCATGTCACTCGGCCATTAATTTATTGTCAAGAACTTAAAAAGGAACATCGGACAAGGCTAAAAGGTCAAATAAGAAGACAGGTTGAGAAAGCAAAGCATTCACTTGGCAAGATCTCTTACGGAGGTGCCTTACTGGAATCCGACTGGTGCTCAGGCCACTGAGGCAGTCACGGGCTGCAAGTAATAGGGCAGATTAGGACGTACCGCTCATGGGGGCCCCCAATTATGTTCGTATGCCCTACGGACACCTCCGGAAAACACAAGTATTAGGTACTGCATCTATTCAATCCCCAGGGGGGCACCCAATGGATCTCTTGCAGAGTGCTCCCCATCTTTCGACTTCTCCATGCGTACGCACGTAGTGCATGCAAATGATGAAGCTCTCAGGACAAGTCAAACTCGCAAATAGGCCCATGATAATAGTGCCGTGCTCGCACAAGGTACCAAAATGTGCAGAACAACATAGCGAAGCCCCAGACCAGACACGCCCAGTTCATATCAACCGCAGTGACCTTCGCAGTCTCGGGCCAAAAGGAGAAGAAGAAGGCAATGGCAGCGTACACGAGACCAACGATGTTGGCCAAAGCTCCCCACCGGCCCAGTTTCCATGGTCCGTACCGGATGGATTGATTGAGAAAACGTCGCCGAAGGATCAAAATAATCGGCATCATATATGAAGCCAACACACTCATGACGCTGAGGGAAATGATGGCGTCGAAAGCCGTGGATGATCCAATGTTGATAAGGGCGAGAAGAAGACTAATGATGACTGTGATACCAATAGAGTAGAGAGGCAGAGCCGAGCGAGGTTCGACCTGTACGAAGATGTACGATGAGACGGGATTCTCAGTATACAGGAATGGATTGGCAAGAAAGGGATGAATATACTTTGGAAAGCCAATTAGATCCGGGAAGGCCATTATCTCGAGCAAAAGCCCAAGTCATGCGAGAAGCCGTTGCGATCAGACTGATCGTTGCGAAGAAAACTAACGCCAGAATGACACACACCATAGCCGTGGCACCTCCATTGGAGTTTGTCGCCTGGTAGAAAATTTCGATGAATGGGTACCCGGTCGGGCTCATCTCTGCATTGTCGACGTTTCCCGCGCAGAAGAGAATAGCCATGAGGGCGGCGAAGCCGAGGACGCCGTTGAGAATAGTTGTAGCGATCATTGTTCGCGGGACCACGGTCGAGGCATTTGGGATCTCCTCGGCTGCGTGTCAACAAACCGTCAGCGCATATCCATCGATAACCAACGATCCAGCATGCAAGCCATTCAAGGAAGCCTACCCATATGGCAAGCACCATCGGCGCCTGGCGGTTCTCAAGACGTCAGCTTTGATATGACCGCCAGATCGAGGCCTATAAGATAGAACTGACCGAGGAACGAGTAAACACCGGTTACGATGCCGACAAAGAACGACAAGCCTTGCGTGCTCCATCCTCCACCATTCTCAAATTGTCCGAACACTTCCGACGCGCTGCCGTGGGGTGCCGTACACACCAGTGGTATTAAGACCCCGAAGAAACCGCCGACGTGGATGACGAGGATCAAGCCCTCGATCTTCGGGAGAAATGCCACCAGGAACGTGTTGAAGAACAAACTAACGAGAATTATAGCGTAGAACAGCAGCGTGCTCTGCCATCTCTGAGGCACGTAGGTTGGGTTGTTAAGCACGATAAGACCTTGGATCATGGTCCCTCCCAGATATGCGGAACTTGCGGTCGCCGACTGCCATCCTAGGCAAGTAAGCCAGCCTGAGAAAGGTCAGCCAGAGCAAAACGTTATACCAGATCTTTGACTGCACTTGCCAGTTATATAACTCAAATATCTAGAGGCGCCAGGGGGCGCATACTCGGAGACCATCGAGTACTGTCCACCAGCGAGGGGAACTCTGCGATTCCCTGCATGAGCACGTTTTATGTTCCCGAGAACAAAACTCACGCAGATGCCATTTCCGCCAGGGAGCAGTTTAGGCCGATGGTACCAATCCAGCAAACGATGAAGCCATAGACAAGCCCTGCAGGCCCACCGTTGGAGAAACCAAAGATGAATACGCTGATGTGCTCGGTTAGTCAATCCGATTCTGAACGTGACTGGGGTTTCCCTCAAAGCCAAACCCACGAGAAAAGACCCTCCCACGTCGCCATCAATGTACATGTCAGGCCGACCATGGAAATGAAGCCAAAGTTTCGCTATTGTAGGACTTCAGCGCCAAAAGCCATGGCGACGGCGAACGTACCTTCAGCTGTCTTGATGATTTGGGAGTCAGCGTTACTCTTTCGGGAAGAATTCTGAGTCGCGAGACATGTCTTAGGAGCAGAGAACTCTTGAAACACGTCTGAAATTCATAGGACAGCATGACTGGGGTAGAGTTGCCTCGGAAAATATAACGTACTGCCGCTTCCCAAACACAGCCAGATCGTGCTCATCCCGATCGTCATTGGCTTCGGCTGTGGGAAAGCCATCGTGCAATCCTTCTTTGGCAGTGTAGGGCTCTCTGATATCCATGGTATTCTGGCCTTCGTTCATGGCTATGGAGGCGGATGGTAGGGGATGGTACGCAGAGCGAGGAAGAGATCGTACGAATACATAAGATAGGCTGTGAAGGCCGTATATAGTGGAGGTTTTGTATCGACCTCAGCCTCGACCGTTGTTATCATAGATGGAAGAGCTAATATAAGCGTGCAAGTAACAGGCCGCGCCGTGAGTAATGCATAGTTAACCAGCCACTTGGAACGGTGTTTTCCGGTGGAGTCAGGATTCAGGATTCAGGAACCGCATCTGAGCTCAACAATTGAGACCCTGCATAGGTATGATCACAGTCTGCTAGCAATTGAGAAACGGCGATCCGTCGAGAATGACAAAATTTTGTGAATTAAATGGAATCTGAAACAAAATCAACACTTTGTATTGCATTTGTCTTGAACCTAGAAACATGTTCACATCCTACCATTTCGATGGTTTGATGCTTTTCATTTCTATATACAGTAGGAGATCAGGTATATACTTTCCATCTGCGGACAGCAAAAAACCTTGTACCTAAGTTATTCGACAGGGTCGCAACTAATCAGCCACGTCAGTAACGACAAAACTTTTGCGGTACAAAGGGTAGAACAAGAAATTCTAAAGAGTTCTCATACTCAAATTATCAACCAAAATCCCTTCGTTGCGATGTTATCAAGACCGTACTGTAGAGGTGTACGGGCTTTTTCGCTACCCGCGAGCTTCCGTACCTAAAATCGGGCCTAGGTACTACCCCTCTCTTTTTTGCTGTTGTCACACCTCTTCGATACTCCCTCTCTGTCAGTGTAAGCACAAATTCATATTCTTTAAGCGATGGAGTACGAAGGGAGAAGCCCATTCTTCGGGAGCTTTGTGTGCAATCTGAACTTTGATGCAATTTGGTAAAGATCATAAAGGGCGTTTGTTTGAGTCTCTGGTAGTCTTTGGTACAATGGTCCAACCGCCGCGAACAGCAGCGATTCGGCCATCGCGATACTTGCTTCAATGCCTGGATAAGTTGATGGTCCGATATGCCAGGCCAAGTACCAAGCTAACCAGAATCATCGTTGCGAGCGTGTACACAACATGAAGAAAAAAACACGGGTGTTTTGGGTTTGTTGGTGTTGGTGTGTCTGGGGAACAAGCCTGTGTTTATAGTCCAAGATATAGGCGAATCGTGAGATACGGAGACGGGTGGAACTGAGCTTTGATTTTCCTCGCTCTCGGTATGCTGGTGAAACAAAAGTAAACAATCTGTGTACAGAGGTCTGCACCGAAAGTCCTGCACCCGCACTAGTGCAGCCCTAACCCTACTTTCGGAACGCGGCCGCTGTAGACATAAACTAGCTACTGGATAAGCGAATGACCAATGGACATGTTCGCTGGATAGAATTAAGGGGGGGGGAATTTTGGGTGGTTTTTTGTAAATTTTCTTTTTTTCAATATATCTTTTTTTTTTTTTTGCGGTTATGAAAAAAGGTGTTTTTAAAATTTTTTTTTTTTTTTTTTAATTTTTTTTTTTTTTTTTTTTTTTTTTTTTTTTTTTTTTTTTTTTTTTTTTTTTTTTTTTTTTTTTTTTTTTTTTTTTATCTCCTCCCCCCCAGGCGATAGCATAATTTAATTTGTTTAGATTTGCTAGTTGGGTGGGAATCGGGGCTACTTCCTCATTTTTTTATATATAATAAAATATAAAAAATTATAAAACGTTTAATTGTTGAGTTTTTGTTTTGTTTTTTGTTGTTTGGGGTTATTTTTTGGGCTTTCTTTCCTTTCTGCTAGTTATAATAATAACTATAACGAATATGAATATCCAATATTTATTCCCCCCCCCCCTCCCCCCCAGTAAAAAGATTTGTTTTTGATATCCTGTTTGTTTGCTTGGACCCCGGCCCCCCCCCCCCCCTCCCCCTCCCTCTCCGCCCCCTGCTTTCCCCCCTTTTTATTTCCCCCTTTTTTTTGCTTCTCCTTTGGGGGTTCGTTTGGTTGGGTTGGTTTTTTTTAGGGTGGGGGTGTTTTTTAACTATTCTTTTGTGTTTTTTTTTTTATTATTGGGGGGAAATTTTTTTTCCACGTATAGAAGAGAGAAGAGGTAAAAGTAGCAAAAGTGTAAAATAAAATCTTGATCTAAGGATATCCTAGCATGCTTTTCTATTAATAGAACATATTAATATTAGAATAATTAGCTAAAAAAAGCTTTTAACGCGCTATACTTTCGATCTTAGAAGATATATATCTTAGAAGATTTTATATAGAAAAGCTTAGCGCATTATTATATTTTTATTATACTATATTTTTTAATTACGATATATATACTATAAATTATTTAAAAACGACGGTCTCTTAGTAGAGGACTAATTATAGGATATTTTATATCGATATATATATTAAGATAATTTAAGAAGTAATAATTTATATATAGATCTTAATATATAAAAAGTATTCTACGATTCTCTTAATAGTATTTTCTTATAATTATATCCTCTAATTAATATCTTTTAATAGCACTATCTATTATTATAATCAAGGTCTACTCTAAGTATAAAAGCTTAAGATAATAATATTTTACTCTAATAGATTATATTAATTCTTACTATATCGCTCTAATAACTATTTTTTTCTATTCTAGATTCTAATATAGAGCCTTAGATTATAGAGCTTCTTATTTCTATATTCTTAATAATATTCGTATTATCGATTCGTCTAGTTTCGTAGTAGATTAAGCGCTTTCTAAGATCGCGTAGTTAAAATAAGAATATTTATTAATATCGAAGAGAAAATAAAAGAGTTAGCTTATAGTTTCGAGTTTAGAGTAGAGGAGCTATAAAGATATAATTAAGTTAACTAATATATAAAAGAGGAGCTAATAATAAATACTTCGTTTATAATAATACTAATAAAATTACGCGAGGAGAAGTAGAGAGCTATTTTAAGATAAATAATATATATCTAGATTAGAATTAGATAGCGCGTAAAGAATATTATTATAAAGGCTATCTTCTCCGACGCTTCTTCTACTCTAACTCGTCGAATTTTAATATCTCTATAAAAAGACGTAATTAGTATATTATCGTATACTATTATTAGCTAAGTATTAACCTTAGCTAGTTTCCTATTTATATAGTATATCTCAGACTAGCTTTACCTTCTTTTATTTATCTTCTATTCTATTTAGCTTCTAATATATATCTAACTAAGCTTAAGATACTTATATTAAGAATTCTAATAGATTATTAAGCTTTACTTTTGAAACCGGGTATATACTTTATGCTATTCTGCGTCGTATATATATCGAACTATATCTTAATAAATAAGCGTTAAAATAAAAATCTATTAACAAGCTTTTATTCCTAAGAACTCTAAAGATTTATAATCTATTTAATATACTTTATAATCGTTACTTACGTTTCCTATATATCTTAATTAATAAATTCTATAGCTTATAGAAGTATTAACTTACTTCTTTATACGCGAAGCTTATAGAATTAATATACTAAAGTACTTAATATTAATACTTTAAATCTAGAGTACTTTATATTTAATTTTATTATCACGAGCCAACTTACTTTCTCTTTAAATCTCTTAGACTCTTTAAATCTTTAACCTTTCTCTTTATACTTAATATCTCTTCTATCGCTTAGATTTTTAATTAATATATTTAAAACTACGAAGATTAATATTCTAAATATAGACTCGTAAAAATTACTTACTAGACTTTTAATTTTAAGAACCATAAATATAATATATATTAATCTCATTATCTTCCTATCTTATTATTCCCTCTACTTTATTATCTTACTATCTTTATTATTAGTAGAATTAAAATCCTTAATAACTCTTCTTCTTATAATATTATTTAAATTACCCTCTAATCTAGAAGATAATCTCTTCTAATTTTTAAAATATAATTCTCTATAAGTCTTATTATTCTATATTATTAATATTATATCTTAAATCTTTAACTCGCGTTATTATTCTAATACGTAATTATTCTTACTATTATTAAGCGTTAAGCTTTCTCTATTATTAAGATATTCTAACTATAATTTTTTATACTCGAGTAATATTCTATAGAAGATATTAAAATAAAAGTATCGAAATAATTATAATAATAATATTAGAAAGCGTAATTATTAAGAATAAATTAAAAAACTAGAACTTCGCGAAAGTAATAGAGGTATAGTAGAAGTATTAAGAAGTATTAAAATGATATTAATAGTAAAAGGAAATAGAGAAAACTAGAGAAGAATACTAGAGATAAGAATATGTAACGATAGATTAGGAAGGACGGGGATAGATAGGTCTCGACGGGGATAGATGGGAATAGATAGAGATGGATACGGAGATAGATGCGGAGATGAATGCGGAGATAGATGGGGAAGAATGGGGATAGATAGAGATGAATAGGGAGAAATTCTAGAATCGATATTAGTGTAGAATTACGACAGCAAATATATAGAATTACAATTCGATATTTTCCATCGAAAAGTATAGAATCTAAGGAAAAGCGGGAATAATCTATTAAAGCTTAGAGTATTATCGAGTTTATAGCTAGATTAGATAGTAATATAGTAGAATCTAAGAAAAAGAGGAAATAAGCTATTAAATATTAGAATATTATTAAACCTATAACTCGATTAAATAGTATTCTAAAGGGGATTTCGAATGGTTATCTAGTAATCTAATTAGATCTGGTGTCAAACTGAATACCTTACCGCAGTTTTCTAAATAAGGCTTATAAGCGATAACTCTATCGTTTTAGATTTCTTCTATAATAATATATTAGATATTAGCTCTTTATTATAAATACGTAGATTTTAAGATAGTTACTTTAATAGATAACTTCGATAAAATTACGATAGATTTTTAATAATTGCAATACTTAAAATTAGATATCTTGAAATATACGTATTTTTTTAACGTCGTTAAGATATTAGCTTACTTTATAGTATCTTAATATTCTATAAAGTACTTATATACTTTTAAATATAGATTCTTATTCTTTAATAAATATATCTTATTTCTATAATAAATTTTTTACGAATTTTATACTCTATAATAGTCTAGATTATTATCTCTAAATTATAAATTTATTATTAAATTTAATAATATTAATAATAGATTATAGATTATTTATTTATTTATTTACTTATTTATATACGCTTTTACTCGAATTATAAAGAGTAATTATAAGCTATTATAGAAGTAATATATATTTATAAAAGAAATCTTATTATATCTCTTTAGATATTAGAAATAGTCCTCACGAGGCCCTACGGGGCCTCTGCGGGCAGGTATTTAGGTCCAAATAGGGGTGTCTGACTGTCAAGCGCAGACACCCTCGGAACCAGCTTTTTTAGCTGAGTTGCTAACAATAGTGTCTGCGCTTTATTTCCGGGTCGATAGCCTAAAGAATCTGGCTAGCCACTCCGGAGCGACACTAGCCATTGCCGAGGGTGACACGCTTAGTCATTGAAAATTTGAGGGTCGGGGGTTCGAGGACGCTTGAATCCCCCATCAAAAATCAGAAACTTGATTTTTTCAGAGAGTCGCTCGGGTAATAGTCACGCCGAAGGCGGGCCCCGAAGCCGAATATTTTCGGGCAGGACGCCCTATACAAATGAGATTTTCGGTTTTTGGGGGGGGGGGGGCTTTTTTTTTTTTTTTTTTTTTTTTTTTTAATTTTTTTTTTTTTTTTTTTTTATTAATTATTTTTCTAAGTCAAATCGAATTTTAGCCCTAGCCCTAAGTCAAATCGAACTCTGATCGCTTGCTGTGCGTTTTTGACCTACTTCTATCACTATAAAATTGATTTAATCTATGTGGTATACAGGCATATATGTACGGAGAGAGGCGCGCTAAGGCCTAATTAGGAAGGTGTATTGAGTGTGGAGGATTGATCCGTAACAATTGCCTACAAAAAACAGAGAAAGGCCATGTCCTCATGGCAAGAAGTATCGAAATACCGGAAAGAAATGGAGACAACGTGCCAATTAGTGGTGTGAATCCCACAATATCTCCTGCCGCAGTGAAATCTTTCGAATAATGAAATAGCCGTAGACATCGGACGGTTTCAATTCGTCCAAATATGCATCGTCCGATATTCCTCCTGCAGAGGCTCAATTGACTGAAATGGAGACAACGTGCTAATTAGTGGTGTGAATCCCACAATATCTCCTGCCGCAGTGAAATCTTTCGAATAATGAAATAGCTATAGACATCGGACGGTTTCAATTCGTCCAAATATGCATCGTCCGATATTCCTCCTGCAGAGGCCTAATTGACTGTGATCGTCGCAGTAGATCCTCCTCTTGTGACGTCATTGCAGTGATGTACCATATCAATGCAGTGGGGATGACAGGCCAAGTTGCAGTGGTGTTCTCCGCTTGCTGAGTGATGATTTGATGTGGAACCGTGGAGAGCATATGACGTGGGATCTTGGAGAGCTGAGCCGTGTTCTTGACGATGGTGGCCTTGTTGCCGCTTGGTTTCTCCGCAGTGTTCTCCGCATTTGCCTGTTGTAGTTCCTCCTCTTGCTCCTCAATGTAGTGGGGATGACAGGCCAAGTTGCAGTGGTGTTCTCCGCTTGCTGAGTGATGATTTGATGTGGAACGGCCAAGTTGCAGTGGTGTTCTCCGCTTGCTGAGTGATGATTTGATGTGGAACCGTGGAGAGCATATGACGTGGGATCTTGGAGAGCTGAGCCGTGTTCTTGACGATGGTGGCCTTGTTGCCGCTTGGTTTCTCCGCAGTGTTCTCCGCATTTGCCTGTTGTAGTTCCTCCTCTTACTCCTCAATGTAGTGGGGATGACAGGCCAAGTTGCAGTGGTGTTCTCCGCTTGCTGAGTGATGATTTGATGTGGAACCGTGGAGAGCATATGACGTGGGATCTTGGAGAGCTGAGCCGTGTTCCTGACGATGGTGGCCTTGTTGCCGCTTGGTTTCTCCGCAGTGTTCTCCGTAGTGTTCTCCGCAGTGTTCTCCGCATTTGCCTGTTGTAGTTCCTCCTCTTACTCCTTAATGTAGTGGGGATGATAGGCTAAGTTGCAGTGGTGTTCTCCGCTTGCTGAGTGATGATTTGATGTGGAATCGTGGAGAGTATATGACGTGGGATCTTGGAGAGCTGAGCCGTGTTCTTGGTGCTGGGGGCCCTGTTGTCGCTTGGTTTCTCCGTAGTGTTCTCCGCATTCGCCTGCTGTATTGACTTCTCTTGCACTGGCTGAGTGGATTGGTGTGAGACCGTGGAGAGTAGGCCTGTTGTGTCACTGCTGCTGATGACTGTCTCCGCAATGTTCTCCGCAGTGTTCTCCGCATTCGCCTGTTGTAGATCCTCCTCTTATTCAACTGAGTGCGAGGGTACCGAGGGTAAATGTGTTCATATTGGTGGAATTGGTAGAATTGGTAGAATTGGTAGAATGGTGGAAGAAGAATGGTTACACAAATAGGTGGAAGGATTATTATCCGATCCCGGACGCGTTTGGTGTGACTACAATATTTGAATGTCAGTTTAACCCACCTACCGCTGGCTTGGGAGGAGTATGTAGGGGAGGACCACAGGACGTATCCGTTCGGGCTCTTTTTGAGGGCCTTCCAACGCGTTTATGAGCAGTAGTAGGTAGCTGTTGGGCTCGCTTGCGGCCTCGATTGCCAGCAGTAGCGGATTCGCCGAGGGGTGGCCTGGGGGCGTCAGTAGGGGGTTCAAAAGACGGGCGGAAGGGATACGTGCCTTAGATACTTAGCAACATTTGGGCGAGGGGTATCGAGGGCGAATTTATTCATAATTGGTGGATTGGTAGAATTGTAGAAGAAGAATGGTTACACAAACAGGTGGAAGGATTATTATCCGATCCCGGACGCGTCTGGTGTGGCTACCATAACTACCATATTTGAATGTTCATTTAATCCACCAATAGTAGGCCAAACTTCATTATTTTTACAGCGTTAGAAAGCGCACACTGAGCTCTATAATTTACGAAATTATGAAGAAATAGTATCCGTAGGGAGCTGGTTATTTCAGAGTGTAAAACTTCTACACACAAATTTTTGATGAGGGAGCTCGGGAGGGCTAGCGGGCTGACTCAGTCAGTCTAGCCAAAAGGCGTAATAACCCTGAATTTATGATTGGCTGCACATACAAATTCAAGGTTTCCAAGCTCAGCCCTACCTTATTCTATTATATATACTGATCTCGAACTATTTAATTTCTCTTTTAAATCTTTAATTTAATATTTTCTTTTATTTATTTTTAAAAAGTTAATTTATATAATTATATATTAGCGAGTAAGTATTAATTTAAAAGATTTATTTAAATAATTTATTAAGATATTATTTTTATTTCTTTAAAGAATATTAATATAGCTAATATATCGCTTATTTTAATCTCTCTTATTAAGATTTATTTCTTTTCTATTTATTTTAAATAGAATATTAGAATATCTTTAATATTTTACTTTCTTTAACTATAAATTTAAAGAAAATAAAAGAATCTTAATAATAATAATAATAATAATAATAATAATAATAATAATAATAATAATAATAATAATAATAATAAATTAATATATATATTATTAATGAATAGTTTAAATATTAATAGATAATTTGAAATTTACTCTTTTAAATTATTTTATACTTCTTTCTTTTCTTTAATAAGATCTATAACTATAGAATATATTTAAATATTTACTTATTCTTATTCTTACTATAATTTTACTTACTTTATAGAGTAATATTATTTAATAATTTTTTTTTTTATATTAAGAGAAGAATTTAGATATATATAAAAGATAAAATAAATATAATAGATTTTAAAGATATAGCTCTAATTATAAAAATTAAATATCTTAATTATAAAGTAGTATTCGCTATTTATCTAATTCTACTCCTTCTAGTCTAGTCGACGCTATTTACACTTATTTCGATAATACCTCTAATATATTAACGATACGCTTCTCCTTCGTAAACTTAAGTAATAGAATATTAAGTAGTTAATCTTATTTACTATTAGTAATAAAGCGTAGTCTTCTAATTTTTAAAAAGATACGTCTCTTTATATCTTAATTAAAATAATATAAAAAGACTTATAGAATCTATATATATAGTCGTTCTATAAACCGTTCTTTCTATATATAAATAAAATTATCTTATCTAAATGAAGTATAAGTAGAGAATATACTAGATAGCTCGTTAATATTAAAGCTATATACTCTAAATAAGAATACTTATAAATTTTAAAAGCTAAACTAATTATACTAGTAAAAAAACCTTAAGTTAAGCGAGAATATTTTATATTTATACTCTGTTAGAGTAACTTAGAACTCTCGAAAAAAGTTACTTATAATCTCTATCTAACTTATCTTAATTAAAAACTCCCACGTATAAATAGTTTAATTTGAGATCTTATTATATACGAGCGGGTTAATATATCTACTATCGCCGATATACTATTTAAATTTATCGCTATTATCTTTAATCTAAGCGGGTATAGAATTTAGAATAAAATTCTAAAATAGTTTAAAGTATTTTTATTATAGCTTTTAAAGAATATTAGATATCTCGAAATTATTAATATTAAAAGCTCTCTCTAAGATAAGTCTAATTATAATTTAAATATATAATTTAATAAGAAGTTAATATTCGACTTTTCGATAATTAGTAAAAAATATTATAATCTTAAAAAATCTAGAAAGAATAATCTACTTAATTATAAATTTTAAAATATATTCTAGAAATAAATAGAAGGGGAAACCTATTTATATATTCGTTTTTCTAATAAAGTATTAATATTCTAGAATGAATTATACTCGATTATTAGAGTTAAGAAATATAAAGCTACATAAATATTTAAAAGAGCCGCCATCTTATCTTCGATAGCTACTTCTAATAATACTAGCTTTATAGCTATATTAAAGATATTATAGATTATTTAACTTACTTAACTTATCGTAACACTAAATTAACTTTTAGACTTTAAGATCGTTAATCAAGCTTTATCTTTTCTAATCTTTATTAATTTAATCTATTTTAACTTCTTTCGAATTATTATTATCGCTATATTTATTATTACTTAAAAGTTTAATTTAATAATAAGAATTATAGAAGATAGCGTAGCTCGTTTTTAAACGCTTAAGATTATAAAAGTAATTAGACTATTACTCTTAGCGATCTAAGATAGAAAAATAATAATTTATTTATTCGCTGATTTCTTAGTAATATATTATCTCTATATTATTAACGTAGTCTTATACTCTATTCTTATATATAATAGATAAAGAGGTTATTTTTATAATAGTATTAGAACGATAATAAAAGCTCTAGTATATTTTAATATAATTTAAGATTTTATATAAGTTATAAGAGATTAAATACGTTTTTAATTAGAGGGAAATAGGAATACGTAAAATTACGTTATAAAGTCTTCGAGTGCTTATTTAATAAGAATATTCTTATAAAGCACTAATATAATTCTTCTAACTATATCTATAAATTCGCTATATACTAGATCGCCTAATTAATTTATAATTAAATCTAGAGCTAAAGTTATCGCCTATAGCGTCGAAGATTCTATTACTAAATCGTACTTTCTAAAATAATTTATTCGTTAAGTTATTATTATTAATATATCGCGAGCTTTTTTATAAAGTATTTAATAATAATAATAATTATAAATATAAGTATCGAAGCTTATATTATCCCGCATATCTTAATTTATATATTATATTCTATAGAATAGATTTATAATAGAATCTAAGAAGCTAGCTACTTCTTATTAAGACTTTATATCTTTAATAAATACTAAAATCGAAGTCTAGACTATTTAAATTTCTCCGTTAATTCGTAGTTTATAGCTATTTTTAAGTATCTAAAAACTCTTCTCTAGCGCCTTAATAACGTTATTTAAATATAATTTATACGGCTTAAGTATAATAGAAAAGATATTTCTAATACGTTATCTTTTCTATAAAGTTAAAGCCGAGATCGTAAGATAAATATTAATTAAACTTCGATATATATTTCTATATAGGCCGAAATTATTAATAAAATATATAAAAGGTAGCGATAGCACTTCAGATTATAAGACTTATATAATTCTAAAATATTCGTAATATTAAATCTCTAGCTTTCTCTTAATCGCGATTAATTAATTAATAAATTAATAGTTTTAACATTAGCGATTAAAGACTAGCTTTACCAAAATATTAATATCTCAATTAGCTTTTTCGAATATACATTAAATAGCTATATACTTCACATATATAATCTACTTAGGCTTTAACTTAATAATATTATCTTCAACTAAAATTATATCTCGAGAATTTAATTAATCTAGCTATATCTTTATAATAACTTTATATATTAATATAAGTATATAATTCTTAATAATAGAGCTTAATCGCTTATCTCGATTAAAGAAAAATATATAAGTAAAGTTTAAGTCGTTATATTAAATAAAGTCTAAAAGAATAATAGAACTCTAATTTTAGAGATACTTCGTATAATTCGCTAAGTAGGTTTATATACTAAAATTCTAATAATAGCTATATTATAGCTCGATAGTATTATTAATAATATCTATTATATTAAAATATAATTTAATATCTCTATTTTAAATATTAAGTAATATTATTATTAAGTATCTTAGATTAAAGTAATATATCTTCGCTATTACTTTAGAGGTATTAAATAATATCTTCTCTATTTTAATAAGAATCTTTAATCTCTATAAAGATAAAAGCGATAGTCTATTATAAACTTAAGATTATAACGTGAAAAAACGCGCGGGTAGCTCCTTCATACTTACTTTACCTCTTAGATTTAAGATCTCTTATAAAGATATATAGTTTAATTATATAATTTCTTTAGCTTCGTATTAAATCGCGAAGCTAAGAATAAAATCTATAAGCTTATATTTAAAGCGATACTTAGATACGCTAATAATATTATCTTTAGAGTTATCGAGCTAAATAAGCGGCTAAAACTTAAGCGAGTCTATAAAAGCTTCGCTAGAAGTAGATAAAAAATTCGTATAAGTATTACGTAAGCGCGAGCGGAGAATATCAAACGCTAATTAAGGAGGCGCGGATATAATAATAAAATTATATTATTTAGAGAGATCGAAAATTATAGAGTCAATACTAGTTTCTCCGAGCTCGAATCTATTACTCTCTAAGAGATATTATATATTATAGCTAAGGCTAGATTACTACGATAAATCTAACTATATCTATATCTTATTTAATATCTTATTCTCTTTATTAATTATTCTTAGAGTATATATCTTAGCTTCTTCTAGCTTACTCGCGCTTTATAGATTTTCTTATATATTTAACCCTAAATCTAAAGTATTCTAAATTTATTAATTATTAAGTTAATATACTATATATAGACTAATAAAGATTTTAGAGTTAAACTCGATATATCTAAGAATAAACGTTATCGACTATTCTAAAATAAGTATACGTATTAGAGTTCTTATAGAATCTCGAGAAGATAAGAATAGTACTTTATCGTTAACTAGAGAGAGATAAAACTCGTTATCTAGATCTACCTTTACTTAATATCTACTTTTTATACTTAAATAGTAATTTATAAATATTCTACTACTAAGAAGCTTTCGAAGATATTAAAATTATATCTTCTATTAAGATAATAATAAAGCTATTATAAAGCTTTAATTAATAAGCTAAATAGCTTCAATTAATAGCTATAATACGCCTTTCTTAAGTCTATATATCGAGTTTCCGCTTCTTTCTTATACGCCCTCGCTTTAGAATTTTTATATCCGCGTATTTAAGACCATCGATATACTTAATCTCTTATATCTTATAATAATCGCGTTAACGACATAAAGATATATTTATATAAATAATAGAATCGAGATATACTTATAATTAAATAAGATATTTAAGTATTAATACTTATAAGCGAAATTCTTTTACGCGTTATAACCTCTACTTAACCTCTTTATAATATCTTCTCTTTTTTTAAATAGTTATTATTATCTATAAGCTAGAAGATCTAGTATTTAAAGTATATTTTTATATAATAATACTTATTTTACTCTCTTTATCGCTATTAGATCTATCTTATTTCGATTATATTACTAAAAGCTAATAGCGTATTAGATCTTCTACCCTATAAGTAAAATCTATCTTTTCTACTCTTTATCACCATTATTAGAAATAGCTAATAGTATAATATTCTTATCTCTAGCTTACTCTATTAAAATCAATTACTCTTATTAATATCTAGATACTTTTCTTTTATTAAATTATAACGCGCTTAAGAAATCTTAAAAATATAAGATAAGACGTAATAGATCTAATAAAGATAATCTTAAGTTAAATAAGAATATAGAAAGAGTATAAAGTAGAAGAGGGGTATAATAGAAACGCGAGAAGCGGGATTAAAGCTATTAAAAGCTAGAGAATAAGAGAGAAAGAGAGAGCTTAATAAGCTAATAATTAATAATAGCATAATAGGGGAATACGGGGATACTGACAATCACGAAGGGAATACGAAGAAGACGTATACTAGATACTATACTATTATAAAGAGAATACGAAAAATACGAAGAAGATATAAAGGGAATATAAAGAGATACTAGCGATTACGAAGAGATATATAGAGAATACGTACTAGATATTATATATAAGTAAGTTATATCGTAATATATATATAAAGTAGAAATAAAATAGATTAGAGAACGCGTTACTATATATTAATTATATATTAAATCTCAAGCTCGTAATAGTAGTAGTCTATAAATATTCTTAATAGCTTATTAACTATTCTATAAGATTAAAGTAGATTAAGAGATAAAACGCTATATATTAATAACGTATTAAACCTCGAGCTTGTAATAATAGAATTCTTTAAATATATTTAAATAACTACTTAATAGAATTAAGTCTAAAATTATTAGCCTATATAGAGATCTTAAATTAAATCTACTATCTTAAAGAGTATCTAACGCGTACTTATATTAATATATAATTTAAAGTTCGCAATATCTAGAATACTAGCCGAAAAGACTTAGAATTTTTTAAACTTAGAATTTTTCAACTTTTACTTATTTTCTTTAAAAATTTATATCTTTATAATCTATTTATAGAATCTTATAATTCTTAAAGCTCTATAACGAGACTAGTCTATTTTATATAAGACGATCTTAAAAATATAATAATTTATATATAAAATATTAAGTAAAATTAAAAATATTCTATATCTTTTAAGATAATATCTTAAAAATTACTTAAGTTTTATATTAAATATTATATCTTTTCGATTATTAATCTAGAATAATAGATATAATTATTAAATTAATATTTATATTTTATAATAATTATTTATCTATTAAAAAAAGATTATTAATTTTAATTTTAATAAATTTTATATATAATTAAATATAATTATAATTAAATTATAGATATATTTTAATATTTAATCTTTATTAATATTTAATTTTTTTTTAAAATATAATTTTATATTTTTCTTTATATTACTTTTAATATATAAAATAAAGAAAAAATTATAGCTATTATTTATTTTATTTTAATTTAATTTATTTTAATATAAATAATTTTATTATTAATTATATATATTAAAGTATTAATATTAACTAATTCTCTCTTTTAATAATAATTAATTAATTAATTAATTAAATATTAATTTACTTTAATTATTAAATATATTAAAATTTAAATAATATATTAAAAGAAGTATTTAATTTTATTAATTTTATCTTTAATCTTTAAAGACTTTATTAGTATATATAATAGAATAAGATAGAGCTGAGCTTGGAAACCTTGAATTTGTATGTGCAGCCAATCATCAATTCGGGTTCGCTACGCTCTTTGGTTAGACCGGCTAAGTCAGCCCGGTAGCTCTCCTACGCCTCCCTTATCAAAAATTTGTATATAGAAGTTTTACACTTTGAAGTACTCAGCTTGCGATATATACAGTTACTTCATAATTCCTCAAATTGTAGAGCTCGCTTTGCGCTTTCTAACGCTGTAAAAATAATGAAGTTTGGCCTACTATTGGTGGATTAAATGGACATTCAAATATGGTAGTCATGCACGCGGGTGACAGAAGTCGTTGCACACTAGCCCCAAATGGAGATTAGGGCTAGTGTGCAACGACTTCGTCACCCGCGTATCATGGTAGTCACACCAGACGCGTCCGGGATCGGATAATAATCCTTCCACCTATTTGTGTAACCATTCTTCTTCCACCATTCTACCAATTCTATCAATTTTATCAATTCTATCAATTCTACCAATTCCACCAATATAAACACAATCGTCTTCGGTACCCCTCGCCCAAAGGTTACTCAACGTCTAAGGCACATACACCCCTTTTACCCGCCTCTTAGAGCCCCTACTAACGCCCTTCTAAGACGCGTCTTCCTCCCCTATCTATTCTTTATTACCCTATTTTAAAGCCTCTTAACGCGTATTAGATTCTAAACATCGTTCCCAGGCCACCCCTCGACGAATCCGCTACTACTAGCAATCGAGGCCGTAAGCGAGCCCAACAGCTACCTACTACTACTCATAAACGCGTTAAAAAGCCCTCAAAAAGAGCCTTTACTCAGCTAGCCACTTAGTCTAATACTCTACAAAAGAAGGAGTAAGAGGAGGAACTACAATAGGCAAATGCGGAGAACACTGCGGAGAATACTACGGAGAATACTACGGAGAAACTAAGCGGCAACAAGGCCACCATCGTCAAGAACACGGCTCAGCTCTCCAAGATCCCACGTCATATCAGTCATCCACTCAGTCAGCCACTCAGCTAGCCACTCAGTCTAATACTCTACAAGAGGAGGAGCAAGAGAAGGAACTACAACAGGCAAATGCGGAGAACACTGCGGAGAAACCAAGCGGCAACAAGGCCACCATCGTCAAGAACACGGCTCAGCTCTCCAAGATCCCACGTCATATCAGTCATCCACGGTTCCACATCAAATCATCACTCAGCAAGCGGAGAACACCACTGCAACTTAGCCTGTCATCCCCACTACATTAAGGAGTAAGAGGAGGAACTACAACAGGCAAATGCGGAGAACACTGCGGAGAAACCAAGCGGCAACAAGGCCACCATCGTCAAGAACACGGCTCAGCTCTCCAAGATCCCACGTCATATACTCTCCACGGTTCCACATCAAATCATCACTCAGCAAGCGGAGAACACCACTGCAACTTGGCCTATCATCCCCACTACATTAAGGAGCAAGAGGAGGAACTACAACAAACAAATGCGGAGAACACTGCGGAGAACATTGCGGAGACAGTCATCAGCAGCAGTGACACAACAGGCCTACTCTCCACGGTCTCACACCAATCCACTCAGCTAATGCAAGAGAAGTCACTACAGCAGGCGAATACGGAGAACACTACGGAGAAACCAAGCGGCAACAAGGCCCCCAGCATCAAGCACGGTTCCATATCAAATTATCACTTAACAAGCGGAGAACACCACTGCAACTTAGCCTATCATCCCCACTACATTAAGAAGTAAGAGGAGGAACTACAACAGGCAAATGCGGAGAACACTGCGGAGAACACTATGGAGAACACTGCGGAGAAACCAAGCGGCAACAAGGCCCCCAGCACCAAGAACACGGCTCAGCTCTCCAAGATCCCACGTCATATGCTCTCCAATGCATATTTGAACGAATTAAAACCATCCGATGTCTACGGCTATTTCATTATTCGAAAAATTTCACTGCGGCAGGAGATATTGTGAGATTCACACCACTAATTAGCACGTTGTCTCCATTTCTTTCCGATATTTCGATACTTCTTGCCATAAGAACATGGCCTTTCTCTATTTTTTGTGGGCAATTATTACGGATCAATCCTCCACACTCAATACACCTTCCTAATTAGGCCTTAGCGCGCCTCTCTCCGTACATATGTGCCTGTAATGTAGGTCAAAAACGCACAGCAAGCGATTAGAGTTCGATTTGACTTAGAAAAATCCAACTCCATGAATTTAATTTATGGGCCTTTACTTATAATATATAATATAATATATAATATATATATTTAAATTTAAATTTAATATATTTTAATAAGATTATTATAATTTAATAATTTAATAATAAATATTCTATAACTAGCTTTAATATAATTCTATTATTTCTTATTACTTCTTTATTATAAAAAATATATATATAATATACTATTACTTAAGAGATTTTATTTCTTTAAAATTTTATATAAATTTTATTTAAAGATTTAATTATATAATTCTTTTTTAAATATTTATTATATTAAATACTTTATATAATATTTAATTATTAAATTTAATAAAGTAAAAACTTTTATTTATTTACTCTAAATTTAATATTTTATTATAAAAGATATTATACTTATTTACTTTTTACTTTATCTACTTTAAATAATATTAAAAGTATATATTAATATATATATTTACTTATAAGATATTATTTTAATTAATAAATTAAGAAAAATTAAATTAAAAAATAATAATAATAATAAGAAAGTATATATTATAAAAAATTAGTTATATAAAAAGATTATTAATAGAGTTATTATTAATTTTCGATTTTTAGAAAGATATAAATACTATTTATATATTTAATAAAGTAATATTAAGTTCGATCTTTAGCTAGCGTAATCTAAGTAGCTCGAACTTTTATTTCACCGACATAGCGAACTTCCTAAGCACTTTAATTTCTCCGCATTTTTATAACACCAATATCTCTAACGATATATCGATCTGAGTTTTTATGTTATAGATATATATGCGAGCTACTTCTAATTCTATCTCTTAAAATCTAATAAGCGCTAATCTAATAATATAGCTTCTAATATCTCTTAGTTTATTTAATTATATCCGCACCGCAAGTTATAATATCCGCAGATATCACCGCTATTAAAGCTTTATCTTCTAATTCTTTACTCTTTAAGTCTTATCTATATATAGATAAAAAGCTATAGTAAATACTAAAGAGAGCTTTAGAGTTAAAGACGCGTATACTTATCTTTTAATACTCGAAGCCTTTAAACGCGTAAGTAAGAAAGCTGATAATAAATGCTATTAAATATAAAATACGAAATAAAAATATATACTTCGAGAAGGGGGTTATAAAGATTAATTCGAATATCTCTAATTAAAAATATAAGACGATTAAAGCTATAATTATATATCTATTATCTTAACTCTATATAATAAGCTAACGAGGTTTAGCGCTAAATATAAAAGCTACTTCTTAAGAAGCCTATACTTATAAATATATAAGAGAATAAACTATATAATAAGATAAAGAAGAGTTTTAATATATACGCTATTAAGGCTATCTTTATATATATAGCTATATATTATTATTTATATATTACCTCTTAATCTTTAATAGAGATTTAGATATCTAATAAATACTCTAACTATTCTAAGATACTTTATTCTAACTTTAAATAGACTTCTTCTATAATTTAACCATTATAGTTAAACTTTATCTAGATAACCCGCACTTTATAAAGTTAGAGCGAGTCATTATACTAGATTTCTATAATATATTTAATTGAATTAAGATTAAGGAATAAAATAATAATAGAAATATCGTTAATATAAAAATTAAGATAAACCTTATCTATATTATAATTAAAATCTTTAACTTTAAACTACGCGAGAATAAGAAGCCGCGTTATACGAAGAAGTAGATTAAGAGGCGTAAAGTATTCGATTAAATAACGCTATCTACATTACTAGAGTCTTCAAAAAATAACGAAAAGCGAGCGTTATCTTAATAAGAGCTAGGTCTAATATAATAAAATCTAAGAATATATATATACTATTTATACTTTACTTTCTACGATTTAGCGATAGCGCTATAGCTTTAATAATAATACCCCTTACTACGTATACTTTACTAGAGATATACTAGACTATATTAGATCGTTTACCTCGACTTCTTTAAGATTTAACCTTAAGATATCTTTATATAATATTAAAAATATAAATAACTACGAGAATTAAGCGAATTAATCTATAACTATTATATAAATTCTCTATTTACTTAGCTTAGAATAAGAGTTTTAATCTCTAATCTCTAATAAATATTCTATTCTATCTTATTACGTTATTATTATTATCGCAATATTATTAAAAGCTTAAGTATACTTATATAGATCTCTAGATTTAGACTAGATTAATATAGTCTCTTATTAAAAATCGATTAAGATAATATATCTTAATAAGTATATATTTATAATACTTTCGATATAAATTTAACGCTATCTTTTTATACTTACACTTACTAAATATACGATTTTTATATTATAGTTTTTAAGCTATATATTAAGAAAAAAGACTCTTAAAATACTTATTAATCTAGAATCTTACTACGAGCTTCGCTAGATAAAATACTATTCTACTAAATATAGCTTATATTAATAAGACTCCCTAAATCCTATACGCTTAATATATATTCTACGAGAATTTTAAACTCGTAATAAGTCTTATTTATAAGACTCTTAGAATTCTTATTAACTTAAAATCTTACTACGAGCTTCGCTAGATAAAATACTATTTTAATAAATATAGCTTATATTAATAAGACTCCCTAAATCCTATACGCTTAATATATATTCTACGAGAATTTTAAAATCGTAATAAGTTTTATTTATAATATCTTAATCTATAATATATACTCGTATTATTTTTATATAAGTATCTCATATCAAAAAAAATAGCTACTCTAAGAAGAGTTTTCTTTACTACTACTCCTACTAGCGTCGATACTTCGATATCTTTTCAACTTTAACGAGATTCCTTAATCACGAGTAACTTTTAATTATCGATAGAAGCTAAAAGCCTAATATCAAGATATCGTTCGTGTAAGAGATTTTTATAGGATATTAATCCTAAGTCTATACTTATCGTAATAAGGCTATTAATAGGGTTGGCTAGAAAACGAGGCTTCTGATTAGCTACTAGTATCATTACGAAAAACCCCCTGCCGACCTTAAAGTATACTTTATGCGGCTAACGGCCGCGCGGAAGCTAATCGGATTTGGAGGGGTGTATATGTATCAAAAGGGGGTGTACGTGTATCACTTCCCTTAATAATTATAATAAATATACTGCATATACTAAGCATCAGCACCGCATATCCTACGTGTGAGGATTCCCGTATCTCGCACACGTAAAAATCGCTAGACTGAATGATTTTTTTTTCACCCCCGATGAGGTGCTGGCATATGCTGAGTGTATCCCTTTCACCCCGGACGAGGTGCATATACTTAGCATCTACTCACCCCTGCCGAACTTTTTTTCACCCCTGCCGAGCTGTGAGCCCCTCACAGCGCATGGATTGGACTTTAGGTACTTCTCTTGGCTTGATAGGGGCATTAAGCTCCGAAACCTGGCTAGGGCTAGGTGCGATTCCGAAGAACTCTAGACGCATTGTCCAGGCACGAGGTAACCCTTTAGGTGGGGCGTTATCCGAAGTCTGAGCGCAAGAGTCTTGGCGGGTGCAGGACTTTCGGTGCAGACCTCTGTACAACAAAGAAGATTTCTCACGTACCGCGATACAATAAGCCTCTGCAGCCGCCATGATTGGCAATGCCAAGAGAAAGAGATTAATCCGATGCCTTACTTTACATGCACTCGAGGCCAGAATACCATATAAATTATTGAAGATTAGCCATAGGACTTCCCATGGAAATAAATCGAGAAACTCCGCAATCGCGGGCTAAGATATGTGATTTTAGAAAGCAGGTAATGCATAAAGTAGTTTTCACTGTTCCCACACCCTTTGCATGAAATAATGGGCGCATCTTCTGCGGTGGGAGGTTAGAGGGTATCTAAGGTAGCTTAATTCGTAATAGGTTCGATTCCTATTGGCGCTGGTACAATGGTGTAGCGGTTTTTTATCTTCTGTGGGCAGTCGGCCTCGAACCAATCACAGCTGAGTTCTCAGACTAACTGCATTTGGGCGCTGTGTCAGCGATTTTGGCGAAAACAAAATTTCCCCCCCCCCCGAAGAACGCATCAAGTTCTTGTCCAATGCAACGAAGTTGGGGCGTATCCCGGCAGACTGAGCTTTCCTCTCTGGAATCCGCAATGAAGCCACATTGAGAACACGGGACCTTCTCCGGTTTTCTCCATTGTTCTCCATCTTCCTCGTCTCCAGGTATACACCTCACTGCGCCAGACAATGCTTCGATACCAGGCAGCCACCGGCTTCAGCTGCGGGGTCGGCCCATACCTCAAGGCATATCCCGAGTGACCGTCAACCATTATCAGAGCCATGGGCATGACCTCTTGGATGAGAAGATTCGTTCGCAAGCCCCCAACGAAGCAGACATCGACAGATCACTCGAAACCAGTCGTCATACGCGGAAGGGACAAGCAGTCGGAAGGGACCCTACCTGCTGGCTTCCACGCCCCCAAGCTTCAGCCATCCTACACCTTTCTCAAAGGCGCTTGGAAAGAGAATGGACATGCCTTCCCCACCACGGATCTGCGCTCAAACGATGTCAAGATCAAGCTCGTGACATGGAACATCGACTTCCAAGCCGTGGCCGGACCCCAGCGAATGGCTGCTGCACTACAGTACCTCAAAAATACCCTCATCAGTAGCTCCTTAGCTGCAGACATGCCCACCGTGGTCTTCTTCCAAGAAATGACTTCCTCAGACCTCGATCTCATCCAGGCGACGTCTTGGGTCCAGTCGCGCTTCCGCATCACCGACATCTCATCCACCAACTGGCTCTCTCGCTACGGCACCACCACGCTGATTGATCTCCGCTTGCCCATAGGATCCGTCTTCCGGACACGATATGCTAGCAAGATGGGTCGGGATGCGCTCTTCGTCGACCTCGATTGCAGTGACGGTACGCGCTGTACGAGGAATGGCAGGATCCGGTTGGGAAATACCCACCTCGAGAGTCTCGCAGCGGATCCACCTTTGCGGCCCGCTCAGGTGGCTCTCGCGACTCGGCTCCTAAGTGATGATAGTGTGCACGGCGGGGTCTTGGCTGGGGATTTCAATGCTATCCAAGGTTTTGACCAAACGTTGCATGTGAAAAACGATTTACAGGACGCGTATCTGGAGGCAGGCGGGATCGAGGGGGCCGAGAAGGAGGGAGGCGAAAAGGGTTGCGAGAAGGGGTGGACGTGGGGAATGCAGAGCCATGGGGGGCAGAGGGAGAGGTTTGGGTGTTCGAGGATGGATAAGATGCTATTTTGTGGGGGCGTGAAGTTAGAGCAATTGGAGAGGATCGGAGGAGGGGTTAAAGTGCCAGAGGGAGAGGTAGGAGAGGGGATTTTTGCGACGGATCATTTGGGGTTAATGGCGGATCTTGTCATAGAGTATTAGCTCTACTGGAAGAGCAATCGTGGTCGACGCACAGAGGCTATACGCTTGAATCATCTTCTAACCGTGGGTCGTAGTCACATAAAGTCAACCAAATCCCCCATCAGCGTCCTCTGATACTTCTCCACCACCTCCCTGCATCTCGTCAGCACGCCAGCCGCCAACATCCTAATCCTCTCCCCTTCCTCACTGCCTCCACCCATCTTCTCAAAGACATTATCCACCCATTCCTGTGTCTCCAGCAATTCTTTCGCGTGCTGTTCTGCCAGTCGTCGCTGGTCGTTCTCATTGATACCCAGCAACGTCAAGAAAGCAAAGAGGAGGGCTTCGAGCACGGAAGGATCGGTGGCCCGGGCCCGTAGGGAGAGGAGTAGATCCCAGAACTCGGCTGTCATTTGCGGGAGGGAGAGAGTGGAGGTGCCGGATGCGTGGAGGATCAGGGAGAGGGTTTTGAGGAGGTGGGACAGAAGGAAAGGGGAGGTGTGGGAGGAATTTTCGCCACTGGAGATCAAAAACATCGTCAGCTTCGTTTATGCCGGAGGCGAACATGAGCCCCGTGTCGCGAGATAAAACTCACTATGATTGAAGGTGTATTCGCCAGCGCCCAGTCAGAGGGAAGAAGAAGCCGTCGGCCACGACCTTGGCCAGTGCATTCGGGATGGGCTTTTTCCTCTTCTTCTCCACGGCCATTCGAGAGGAGAAGGTACGGACTTTGAGTGCATTGGGTCCGGAGAATTTGTCTGCTGCTGCTGCTGCCATGGGTTGGATCATGGTCTTTTCTAGTTGGCTTGATAGGGCGTCCATTGGTGCGGCTTCCGAGGCGTAAATTTTGTGGAGTTTGTCAGGTAATCGTTTCGAAGGGGAAGAGCTCTCTGTTGTTGCGTTGGCGCCTGTCAAGGCAGCGTCCTCCTTGCCCAGACCAGCTAATTCTCGAGCGCCCAAACCAAGGACTGTGAGTACGGACGCTCGTTGTCCCATAGAGTAGTCGCCGTTGTAGAAGGTTCTGGAGAACCATTGGCCCATCTTCAAGGGCTCGGCGATCAGAACGGCTATCATGCCTTGAAGGCGCATCTGCTGAAAGTTCTCCATCTCCCATTTGTCACCGAGACCAACGAGAATTGACGCTAGCTCCTCGATATTGTCAGAGGCTTCAGTACCAAAGGCAGCCTTACGACGGATGAGATCGGAGGAGGTAGACAGCGCCAATTGGTGCCGGTCGAAGTTCTCGTCATCGCGGAGGCCTGCAATGAGGTCGCGGATATACCTGAGGATTTTGGGTCAGCAAGACAGACTCATGCGATACGAATTTGAACATGCTACTCACACTGGAGCCGTAGGTCGGTCCCGCCGTACAAGGGTCGGATCTTCATCTTCATCCTCGGGATCAGAGTCCGGCTTCTCATACATTGGTAGGTCCTCTGCTTCCGATTCGGAACTACCGTCTATTTCTTCGATCGAGATGACTTTGGAAGTCGATTGGGCTGGTTTCTTCGGTCTTGGTGATTTACTACTATTGACCGACTCTAACAGCTGAGCAGATGACTTGGTTGATGGTGTGGATGCAGGCTTCAGATCCTTGATCGAGCCAACCGGATCTTTGACACTGGTCAGGCTTCTGTACCACTGCCCATCGGAGCCATTCATTTCATCCGCGGTGAATGTCATTCGTTTGTCCTTCGGATCGACAAGCTCGGAGAAGGCAGTGCCAACTACCATCCCCAAGAACCGGGCTCGTTGCGACGAAGCGGCAAGACGATTTGAAACAGCATTGAGGTAAATACTGGAACGAGACAGATGCATCAGGTATGTCTTGTCTGCCCGGAATCCGTAACCAGCAAGTATAAGCAAGACTTGAGCGTTCACTGTCTTCGTTCAGTGACAAAAAAATTGAGAAATCTGAATTCTGGGGGCCTAACCTTCTTGGTGCAATGTAGGAGTATGCTTGATGTAAAGCTTGTCACCAAATAGAGCCAGACCTCTTTGCAGTGCTTTGGTGACTTGTTCTGGAAGACGACTTAGGATTTTAAACGTTGTAGAGCTGAGTCTGAGTACTTACCGGGGATGGAAGATAATGCTGCTGTCACGGCTCTGTGTGCATTGTGCACTTGGCCGACAGCATCAGCAGACACCCCTACTAGCCACTCGACTAGGTTATCCTGCAGAGTCGAAACGTCTCCGACGATCGCTCTTACGAGTGCTGCAACTCCTCCTATTGCTTTGCCCTGGCCCTCACGCCTCGAACCTTGGGATGGGCCTTCCGTGGGCAGATGTTGTTTTGAGAGAATTCGTATGATGGAGTATAGCAAAGTCCTCTGATCATGCGCGGAAAGTCTTGTCATGAGAGCCTTAGATTTTCGCAATGAGCGATAGTCACCACTCAGCAAATCCAAGAATCCGGCCTGAACAAGTTGATCTATTCCGAAAGAATCAGCCAGGACGATTCGTAGTGGCAGTCGTTTCGCTAACCTGTATATCCTAGAGTCAGGCCTTTGCTCAGCAGCTGCGACAGCGCTTTCTGGCCCTCAACGTCATCGTCTTTCTCCGCTTTGACCACGTGTTGCATACACCTTCCAAGCCATGCGGCATACTGACTGCCATCTCCTACCCAGCTACCCGCTCTAATACTCGGGCTCAAGTCGCTCAATGTAAGATTGGCTTCACTAGCAACAGACAGGACTTTGCCCGAAGCCACCAAGGAGGCAAATTCTTTCCATTGTAGAAACTTTTGAGATGATGGCAGATTGAAGCCTTCGATATCATGCCATATGGCTGTAATGAAATCCTCCTTGGCCAGGACTGTTTCAAGAACACTTAATAGAATTTCTACAGGCTGGGTCTTGCTGACAACGGGCACCTGAGCGGGCTTTTGACTATCTTTTAGCAAATCAAGTAGGAGACGAAGCCGGGAGGTGATGGCGCCAACGCCAGCAATACTGCTCAGGCATTGGGCCAGTAGATTCTTTTCTTGGCCGCTTTCAACGCTCAATGTCTCCCAATAATCAGGGACAATGTCGTTGATTAAAGTAAAGATTATCTGGGCAGCCTTTGGACCGGGCTTCTTGATGTCGAACTCATCATTGTGGGGTACTGTCCTATTGAGCCAACGAAGAGCTCTGCTAAGAGTCGCATGGTCAGGCTTTGATCTTAGAGCCTCCAATGCATCTTCCGGACTATTTATGGAAAAGACCGGTCTCTTCGTTTGCAGTGATTCAACGGGCAAAAGCTGGGCTTCTGCACGGTCTACTTCGACCCTTGGGCTTGTATGCAAGGAGGTGAGAAGGTCAGGCATTGTGCTGCCTCCACATGATCCATAGGATGGTGTAAAGGGGTGTTGAATGGAGTAAAGCCTGGCTTGGCCACAACTTTCCTATGATTGGTTGATCTTGCTGACTAATCTTGCTTTGCCACAATCCTCGGACCAACTTTCGAGACGTGGACGACGTGATACTGTTGTACGTCCAACATTTGCAGGATTTTCAGGACTCAGATAGGTTTTGAGGACTTTGCTAGCTCCAGGTGCTCGAGACACTCCTTATGTAAGGCCTACTCATCCAATTGCGCTCTACAATGCCTCGATATTCATGATTGAAAGAGGTCTTCTTCCGATAAAATTGACAGCGGGTACCCGTATCTCTGGAGCTTTCCGCATTCAATCACGGAAATGGCAGTTGTGCGTTATTTACTATGATGGCCCTTTTTCGTTTGATCTGATCTGATGAGCAATGGCTGTGGGATTCGGCTTTTCTATGAGCGACCTGTTCGCGGCCCTCAAGATCGTCAAAGACTCTTTTGAGGCCGTCAATGAAAAGAAAGGCGCGGCGGCAGACTATGCAAATCTCGTCTCGGAAATTGACAGTCTGTGGGATGGCTTGGAAGCAGTGGAAGACATTCAGTCGGACCCAGATCTATCAGAGAAGCAGATTGCTGCCATAAAGAGGGCGGTCGATGCATGTTACGACTGCGTGGAATCGTTTCTGGAATCCGTCTCTGATTATCAGCCGCATCTCGGCTCCAATTCGTCTGGCTTTGCATCTAATTACCGTAAGATCAAGTGGGCGTTGTGCAAGAAAGATGATGTTGCCAAGTTTAGAGGGCGGTTGGGAAGGCACATCTCCTCAATCAACATGTTGCTCATCACGTTCCAAGCCAAGCAGAGTCTGAACGCCAAGACATCTAGGAGTAACACCGTGGTCAAAGCCTTGCAGAGCGAAGGGAACAGCACCAAGGGGATGATGAAAGGGTTATCCATTGAGCAACGCCAATTCTTCATGATCATGGTCCAGCAAAACAAGCAGTTGATGCAGAGCATTGAAGATATGAGAAATATGTTGCAGCTACAAGCCGAGGTTCCGCCACAAGTGATGCTTCAACAACCAGTCATTTTCCTCGACCCATTTGGCAAGACGGCACCTTTCCACCTGGAATTTGTCGATTCGTCAGAATGCTTTATGGCTGTACTCAAAGCACGTTTCAGCAATGCTGGAGTAACACCTGCTGGACTTTCAAAATTGGACAATCACGACTTCTTGATCCAGGACAGCCGCCGGCGGCGGCCAATTGACTTGAAGAAGAACTGGGCTTCAGTCTTCAGACCTGGGCAAAACGTAGATATGAGCATGATCTTCCATCGTTTTGCTTGCCCTCCGAGCACCTGCCCCGTCTGTTTAGAGACCAATGAGGACGATCACGAGCAGGTACATTGCCGTGCGTGTGGTCTATGCTATCAGAATGTCCAAGCCATTAGCAGAAGATCTAGAGAATGGGATCCGAATCTTCCCACCGAGGTTAGTGTGAGTGGTGACGATATCCCATACTTACAACGTCGGCGAGGCCGAGAACCCGAAATGAAGGTCTTTCGACCGACGCAAGAAGCCGAAGACGAGCTCTTTGATGGATATCGAAGGGTTCAACTCGTCTCACAGTCATTGGATCTGCTAGACGGGAAATTCCCAGCGCTACAGCTGATAGAAGACTTTTGCCGCTTTGCGGAACTCCTCAAAGGTGTGCCAGACAACACGTCAGCGTTTGAGCCAGTAATCCGCAATCTCCGTGCTCGCGCTGTTCAGCATCTACTACAACAACGTAGCAGCTTTCCTGCATTCGCATCCTTTTCGCAAATTGCGCAAGTGCGTAGACGCCTGGGTCAAGAGTCTCTCGATTTGCGCAAAGAGATTGACAAGTTGGTATACAATTTGTACAACGACAGCGACACTAAGGAGCTGATGAAATACGTTCAAAAGAGTATATCACCCTTTCTTGTTCATCTATCCCCATTGACGCCGCTGACTTTGCTTCTTTTCCAGCATACCCGTCCGATAATGGAAAGGATTACTATACAAGCGTATTGTCCCGGATAGCGAGTCTTTCGGACTTTACGAAATCCAGTAAGCCAAGCGTTCGATCCACAGAGCGCATGGAGTGGCTGCTCCTAGATGGCAGATCCAAGTGAGGAAGCATAGCCTTGCTCTGCAGAAAGGGTTCGTACCGCAACATCGGCACAAGTCCTGGAACGACACGTGTAAATCTAGCAGATTGAGGGTTCGAAACACTTCCCTCAAGAGAAATTATTGCGTAAAGTGCCCTTTTTGCATATCGATTGAGTTCGGCCACCCACGGCCCTCAGCTTGGCGAACGGAATCCGTCATGTTCCAGCGACATATCGAGGGCAGCCGACATCGGCGAGTGGAGGCTCCACGTGTGTGGTAAGTCTGCACTCTGGGACTGTTGACGTGATTGGCTCTGCCAGACTAACCAGGTCGCAGCGTTGCAAATTTGTTTTCCGGGTTGATTGGCAGGCAACAATATATATCATTTTAAGAACATCTCTTCTACATACGGCCACAGACTGTTGAAAACTCGGCTTCCCGTCCGCTCAGCCAAAGATAAGCCTCAGATCGGCTAATTAGTAGTTGGGTCGGTGACGACCAGCGAATACTAGCTGCTGTATGTTTTTGCTCTTTTGCTTTTTTCTTTTTGGTGGCGAGAGACGATGCTACCCACGGTCGAGACTCGACACAATGTGGAGCCAAACCTTCTCCACTAAAGACCCTTGCCGAACGTCTTGCCTTGCACCACTATCCACCGTGAGCCAACTATAGACATATCCAGGACTGCATAAGACTAGCAGTCAGCATGGAGCTCTGAGTCCAGGCTCTGATGACATGCCAGTTTGGCGACTGATCAGATGCAGAAAAAGGACACTCCGAGGATGACAACAGGCAAGGCAGACAATACCTTCCTGGAGAGCTCAAAGATCTTCGATGTCTCCCATGTCACTGCCGTTGTCACTGGCGGTAACAATGGCATGGACCTTATGATGACCCAATTACATAACAAAGCTCCTTCTGTCTGACCTCCTCCTAAGCTCTGCTCGCCAACGGCGCCAAAGTTCACATCATTGACCGCCGAGACTCAGCTCTCAGAAGTGTTGTCAACGTCTATGATACGGAACCCGATCAAATCAGACCGCAAGTAATGTTCCATCCGTTTTCCAAACGCTATCCAGCCTTTTACGACAAACGCATTCAGTGGCCTCACCGCCGACATCAGCCAGAAAGTCTTCGTCCTGCAATTCGCCGCCTGAGAACCCAACAGCGTCCAAATTCTCGTCATATACACCGGAATCACCGTGACAATGCCACTCATTCTGACCGAGCCGGCGAACCCGACCCAGCGACCCTCAGTGCATCTCCATGCACTATGTGAAACCCGAATCTAAGCATTGGGTCGAGGCACTCCAGACCAATTGCATGTCTTCATCCCCTTCCTTGCCAAAGGCCACAGCGTCATCCTGGGCTATGGATCGACCATCGAATCAACGCACGCAGCAACTCTGCGTTGCTCAAACACAGCCCCCACAGCCATATCTCCTATGCCGCGTCGAAAGTCGCTTTCTTGCATCTGAACCCCATGCTTCCCACGACCTTTGCGCAGACGGGAGTTCGCGTCAACGTTTCGGCGCCGGGCACATTCCCAACTGAAATAGCGGTAGATACTTCTCGAGCCGATCAGAAGTCTAAGCTGGAACAGATGGCTATGCCCAGTGTGATCGGCCGTCCTGGACGTCAGACCGATATGGCTGCACCGACACTTGTGCTTGCGTGACGGGGTGGGCAGTTCCATCACAAGCAGATCCTGTACCCGGATGGAGCTGAGCTTCTGCCGCCACTCCATCGCCGCATGCAATCGTGCGACACAGGCTAATCCTCATCAGCCGAGACGCTGAGCCAGTCTACCACGACGTGGTATAAAATCAGGCCATTTCAGCTAGGGCAGTCAATCCGCTGAGAGCGAGTTGTATCATGTGTTTGGGATGGGGTGAATTGCATTAAAAATACTGCTTTGCCATTCATTCTTAGACTGGTAAAACTCTAAGCCCCAAATGGCTACGAGGATAACCGATGTGATTCCCCGATTGGAATGAATGGAGACTTCTGAGAGACGGATCGTTGGTATACAAGATGTCACCGAGATTCGAAAAGAGGGCAGAATCAAGTTGGATGGATATATCTAAAATGACGTCCAATTTGCTGCTACTGGCGGTCTCCGACCCCTCTGTTGCGTAACAACAGGTTGTCAAAACCGGAGGTTGATTCAGTTGTTACTCAGACTACTTCGAGGAAGGGCTTGTTTGTTTGTTTGTTTTTGTTTGACCTAGTGACTACGCGAGGACCAAAGAAGTACCCGTCACTATGCGGCATGGACCTGGGGTGGGACGATAGCTTTATACGGGCGTGGGAGGGTGTGAAGATAGTGCTATGGTTCTGAAAGAGAAGAAGCCGAATGAAGAGCCCGACGCTGGTGAAGGACGAGTATATGTAGGGCTTTCCAGCTGGAAAATTTCTCCATTTGCGGCTATGTTCTATCACGTTCCATGGCCGCATTCAATAGTCGTTCATGGCTACCGGACTCGGCTGTTAGACCCACTAACCCACGGTCCCGGTGCGGCGAGGTTTGCACTTGGATCTGTCCATTGTGCAACCATATACATGAACTTCCATCCAATGCTACTTACCATCGGTGAGCGATTCTGCTGTTCCAAGGGACAGGCGAGGCACATACTTTGCTTTCCGAGCTGTGTATTGCAATCATTCATGTAGACGCTCGAATTTCACCATGAGTCGATCATCAAGCGAGCCAGGCGGATGGCGCCCGAAACTGCCGTCCTTGACCGTGACGGTCTTGAAGTTAGAGTAGACGACCGCGATGACATATCTCATCACTTGTAACAGAGCATCAGTGTATTCGTTCTGTCATCAACACGAGGTGGGACATCGAGAAGATCCTTACTGTACTGGGTGAGATGACTCCCCACGCACATCCTCGGCCCGCTCCCAAAGGCCCACAGCACGCCTTTATTGTCAAGACCCTTCCCCTCGCCCTGTAGCCACCTCTCGGGTATCCACTTATCTGGTTGGTCCCACTGTCTTGGATCTCGATGCACAAGCCAAGGGAATGAGTTGACACGTGTGCCTGGAGGGATATTATCGATGCCGGCGAGGCTGACGGCGCGATCGTGAGGCGTGATGCGAGGCAAGGGCCTACTGTTCGGACGCATGCGGAAGGATTCATTTAGGACAGCAGTGAGGTAGGGGAGACTGTCGAGGGAGGCAGGCGAGGGTAGAGTCGGGTTCGGCTCGCTGGCCGAGATAGTAATGGATAGGCCCGCTGATGCGAGTTCGCTCCGGAGGCGGTTTTGTGCCTGCTGGTTCTGCGAGATGTAGTATAGCGTGTAGCTCAGGACGAGTCCGAGGACCTCTCGCGCAGCAGCTGCAGGGAGGCACAAGTTAGTCACAAGCGATTGCTGCTTTGGGGGAAAGGAATAATACACGTACACATATGATCAAAAAGCTCGCTGGCGATTTCCGATTTCTTGGTCTGCGTGTCGGCTCCGTTCAAATCTGCCCATACCGATTTCTGGACTTGTTGGTAGACAACTGGGATATCCGCTGGATCTTTGAGCAATCCCTGGTCCGCAAGCAAACGAGCTTCGTCGGCCTTGTCACATAAGCCCATCATCCATTGCTCCAAGTAGTGTTTGGATGGAAGATGCCCCTTAGGCAAGATGTTGATGCCCAACGTGTTCATCCATTTGGTAGTCTTCGGCAGCTCCTGAGGCCAAAAAGCTTCTTTACAATGCCGTCGCTCATAGTGTTCTAGCCAGAGCTGCGTGCCGCTTTCACTTTGGAGAAAGTTCGATCCGCTGGAATATCCGAATAAGAAGGCATTGACGTAGTCCAGACATAGAGAACAACTCAACCCAAGGAGTTCAGTTGGCTGGGGTCTTGAAGCTTGCTCATGCAGTCTGGGTATTAGGCGTCCGAGGAGAACATGTTCTGTCAAAGAGGCTAATTGAGCAGAGCCGAAAAGCGCAGATTTGGTGTAGACCACGGAGATTCTCCGTCTGTGAATCGAATGATCTTTTCTTGCAAGACTGCAGAAAGAGTTGGGTCTCCTGTAACCGTAGTCAGCCTCTTCTGTGACATCGTAGCTCGTTGGCAAGGTCCAGACTCGTAGCAGTTGAAGAAGTTAAAATAAGCTGGCTTATCAAAACCGCCTCCATATATTGTTCGTATGCCATCTTCATAACAACTGACGCCGAGGTCCTTGGGTCCGAGTCTCACGATCAGTCCCAAACTTTGATGAGCTTTCAATGCAGCGGTCAGCTCTTCCTGTCGGTACCGTTTCCACAGTATCCACCAAGGAACGAAAGGAGACGTCCAGTGGGCGTTGGGTATCTTGGCCAATGGGGAAATCAGGAGAGGATGGACGACGATATGGTATAAAAGAAAGCTACAAAGAATAATGAGGGTAGCTGGGGCAGCATAGCCCACCAAATCGGCAGACATGATGATGAAAGAGACTTTGACCGTTGTTTTCAACAACAACAACAACAACAGTAGTCCATACTCCTTCTTACCTAACCGTCTCGAGGCTGATGGTCAGATATATGGGCGAGACCCAATACTAGGCCGCTTGGCCAAAGCGCTGCTGCTTTGCAAAGCTAGATGGCATTTTGCTGATCTAGAAGCACCACGTACCCCGCATCCTCCACTATACGCAAGAACTCCCTCGTTTGTTGCACGCGTTCTTGTTGGTCGCTTGTACCTAGTGAGCCCAATGCATGGAGAGGAGTCTTTGGCGCGAATTTGGAAAAACCATGGTGACAATCGTTGGTATGATGATGTACCCAAGGAAAGATTTGTATGGGCCTGTTGTTGGCCATACCTAAAACATCTTGGGCGGATGGGACAGCAAAGGCAGGGAGTGAAGTAGCGACGCATTTTGAGGAATTTTGCAGGTACAGTGGTTTCAGCGAAGTGTACTTATGGTGACCGACATGCCTTTGTAACTTTTCGCTACTTTAAAGGGTCGGTTAGTGGTTTTCGTAATAGTACTAGTAGTCAACCAGCAGCCTGTTATTTTTCAGCCAATCAACCTAATTATACAAGGTAGTTGCATCAACGACGTCCTGACGAAGGCTCTTGACTCGTGTCAAGGCTTTAGAGATGCTCGTATCTATCTAAGAGATCTGGTCAAACCTCAAGACCTGCCGAGGCTCCGACGTTAGCAGGAACTGCGATAGGTACAGGTAAGGTAAGGCATTATCATATCTGGGAGCTGATGTCGATGTTACGCTCGGACTCTGGATTCGAAAATTACGACTCATTTGTTAGCGGCAGATCTAAGGATCTTTAAAGGTAAGTCTATTCTTCAAACGGTTTGGACATAAAGTCATTCTATCAATTTTGAAGCATCCCGTATCTAGTTGTAAATACTCTACTCCGTAAGGTATCGCGCTATCCGATCACTCTACTTGTACGCTATCACTCTACTTATGCGCTATCATCATTAATGATCTCAATAGCCCCGACAGTCACTATTTAAACAGTCTTTAATAAATATATTTATCACAATTAATTAATCCTAGACATCTTTACCGTACTCGCTTTCTTTTTTATAGTTTATTATAGCGAAAGATAGTAAGTCGAAATAATTAAAGATCTTCGAGAATTATAAGATCCTTTCTATTAATTAATAGCTTCTACTTACTTAGAATATATCTAATATTATTCTTAAGTATCTAAAGAATAAGCTTAACGACTCCGAACGCGATAATATATCTTGTACTATCGCTAAAATTTTACTTTATATAATTTCTTCGATAGTTATAAAAGTAATTAATTAATTAGATAATAAAGAATTACTCGTTACTATATTACGCTTAAAATAGTTTATTAAGTATATTAAAGGCAATCTTATAACTATAAAAAACTTTATAAAAATAATAATTTCTAAGATATAAGGTTTAATAGGCGTATAGACGAAAGGCCTTTTAATTGTTTTTTCGCTACTTTCTTAAAGTATATTATTATTATACTTATTATAATTAACTCTACTTTTAGAACTTAATAGAAAAAAAGATTATTAAATTATTATTAAGATTAAAGATAAAGATATAATTTAAAGATTTCGAATTTAAATCTTTAAGTAGCTATAGAACTTTATTAAAATCTATTTTAGATATTATTTAACGCTTAAATTCGTCGAAATTAAAATTACTAAATAACTTAAATCTAAGAATCTATAATTTTTAATAAAAATCTAGAAGAGCGCTAAAACTCTAAGAAATATTAAGAAAGCTAAGAAATAGATAGCGTATTTTAATATTAACGCGTTTATTTTAATTTTTACTTTCGATATAATTATTTATAATATCTCTATTAAACTTTATTAATTTTCGAGAGATATCGAAAGTCTTATTAAAATTATTCTTAAATTAAATATTTATAAAATTTTAAAAGTTAAAATTCGATATTTAGATTAATTAAATAAGAATAAAATTAAGAATCTATTAATTAAAGCCTTAGCGATAATTATTAAATTTATAAATTTCTATTATACGAATATCGCTTAGTTAGATAATCTAAGCTAAGAAATTTTAAAAGAAAATATATATTATAATTACAAAAAGTATATTCGAGAAAATAGAGTTATTAAATACTTTCGCTATTAAAAATTTAAATATATTATATTCTTATATAAAGTTAAAGAATTAATCTATATATACTACGCTTAGAAATACGATACTCATATATATAAGAAGCTTAAAAAACTAGGCTTTAAATCTATATACGCTAATTATAAGAATTAATATAAAGCGTTTTAATTAAGCTATTTACGCTATAAAAGTATTATCTTAAAAATAATTAAAAGAAGATAAGAGTCTTAAGCTCTTTATCTCGAAAGTAACTCTAATTAATTATAAATAGATATTAATTAATCTTAAAATCTAAGTAATAATATAGTTATATTTTAAAATATAGAGTTAAATATAATTAAGCTAAAGAGAATTAAAAAATTTAAATAAGTTATTATCGCCCTCGTCGCGGTAATAATAAAGAAAGTTATTACTTAATAGACTTATTTAGATATCGAAATAATAGAGCTATTATCGATCTATATCGAGATTTTAAATATTTAAATTAAGATATTTATCGAGATCTTTTAATAAAAAACTACGGCGTAATTAGATATTATAATAATTAAAGTCGCAGCGATTATAAAAGCGAATATCTCTTATCTCTATTTATATTTAATAATATCTCTTTATTTTTAGAGAAGCTATAATAGATAATAAAGATAAAAAAAAGAATAAATATAATAAGAAGCTCGCTTATATTATTAAATAAAGATCGCTATAGAAAGTAGAAGAGAAATAACGAAATAATAGTACGGACGTCGCTATCGATTTAAATTAAAATCTTTAATCTTATAAATCTTTAGAGATAAAATATCTTATTTGAGATTTTATTTATATTAATTTTTTAATAATATAAAGATTTATTTAGATAGTTAAGAAGGGATATAGAAGTTATAAAAGTTATAGATAAAGAAAATTAAATATTTCTTGTAAATAAATCTAATAAGAAGGTTTTAGATTTACTCTTTTATAATAAATTAATAAATAAGAAAATCTTCGTTTAAGAAGCGGCTAGAAAGAGTTATATAATATTATTAAAGAGATTTAAGATAGAATTTTCTTAGATTAAATCGAGTTAAATCTCTATAGAAGTATATTATTAAATTATATAAAGCTTTAGAATTATAAATAATAAAAATAGTAATATTAGTAGTAGCGATATTAGCGAAAATATTATAAATATCTTATTCTATAATAACTCTTAATAAGAATATATTCGAAATAATAAGTATTAAAGCTATTAAAATTATAACTTAGAATATTATAGTATAATATCGATAAATTATTAAATATTATAATTTTACTCTTTTAGAAATATATTCTATTTTAATATAATATCTTAGTTATTTAAGAACTCTAAAAGAACTTTAAAAAGAAATAGATATTTTATCTAATTCTAGTAGACTTTTATATTTACTACTCGAATCGCGAAGAATTAATTAGAGTATATATTTATATTAATATTAGAATTTCTAAGAATAAGTAGTATTCTTAAGTATATAGCGTAGATTTAATAATAATAACGCTTAAGTCTTAGAAGCTAGATTAGAAAACTCTTTATATATATAATATCTATAATATATTATCCTCTTAAAGATAAAAGATTTACTCTTATATAAATAGAAATAAGATCGTCTAAGATTACTTAGAAATTATCTTTCTCGATACTCTTCGAATTGCGATTATAAGAAATATAATTAATAAGTATTTAATCGTAAATAATTTTAACCTATATTACTCTCTATAAATAGATCTCGAAAAATATTAATATTAAGAAGTCTTATAGTTAATAGATATTATTAGCGAAGTTAAGCTTTACTTATTAATATTAGAAGATATATTTATCTTTAAATTAAGAAAGCGAAGTAAGATAATTATTATAAATCTTATTTTAGCTATAATAAATATAGTTAACGTTATAATTAAATATAATATTATAAAAAAACTAAATTTCGACTTAAATTACGAAGCGATTCTTATAGAATTAAATTGAAATATATATTTAATATTCTCGAAAGAGGTTTATAATTAGAAAAAGATTAATAAAGTAATTTTCTATAATAGTCTTTAATTTAAACTATTATTAATTAACGTCTTTATTATAATTATCGAAGATCTAGATAAATAGATAAATTATTTTATTAAGATTCTAATTAAAGTAGTATAGAATATTATTTTAATTAGTTTAATTATCGCGAAGTTTAAATTTAATATAAATTTAAAAAGTAAGAAAACTATTCTAAAGATTAGAAGACTAAAATTGCGATAATAATAAACTCGAGATAAAGGGAATAGAAGAAAGCTTAATATAGCTCGAAATATAAAATTAAGATTTATTAAGAATAAGAGAATAAAAGATTAAAGATAATATATAAAGAAATATAATAGCGATAAGAAACTTTAAAGATTAGATAAGTAGATTAAGAGCGAATAAGTTAGAATTATATTCTTTATATTAGAACTCGCGAAATTTAATAATATTATCGCTATCGAAGTTAAGAAAAAGATAACGCTCTTAAAAAATATCTTCTTTTTTAAAGCGAGATAAGTAAACTTAGATAATTTATAAGAATATTAATATCTTAATTTAAAAGAATTTCTATTAATTATAATATAAGAAATTCGATAAATAATACTTATAAGTTATTTTAATAAAGTCGTCGAAGTAAATAAATTAATCTTTCGAGTTTTATAACTCGCTTTTAAATATATAGAGAAATAAATAGATTATATCTATAACGTATATCTCGATCTCGAGTATTATCTAGAATACTTTCACTATTTAAAAATAATAATATTAAGAAAATCTAATAAGAATAATTATATCTAATCTAAATCGTATTAATCGATTACTCTTCTTAGTATATTAGAAAAGAGATTTAAAAAGATTATCGCTATAAGAATTAGCTACTTAATAGAAAAATATTAATTACTTTTTAAAAAGTATATAGATAAAAGAAAATTATTATTAATTAAGAATATAATTTATATAGTACTTAAAGAAGTATATAAGATTTAGAAGTTTAAGAATAATTAGATAGCTTCGCTATTAATACTAGATATTAAAAATATCTTTAATAATATCTCTTATTCTTAACTAATTTATAATTTAAAAAAAAGAGATATTAGCGAAAAAGCTATTAAGTAAATTATAAGTTTTTTAGATAATAGATTAATAATTATTATTAGATTTAAAAACGAGTTATCTAGATATAAAGTCGAGATTAAAATTTCTTAAGACTTTTTAATTTCTCTTATTCTCTATCTATTCTATAATATAAATATCATAGATATCTATAAAGCGAAAGATTATCTAATACTTATATATATTAATAATATTAGCGTACTTATAAGAGACTTTATAATCTAAACTAACTATAAGACGCTAAGAATAATATATATTAAAATTTAGAAATAAATAATAATATATATATCGAAATTCGAGATAGATAAATATTAATTTATATATTTCTAATTAATTATAATAAGAATAATAAAGAAGTAAGTAGATAACGATCTTAATGTATTATTAGATCTAGATACTTATATTATAAAACCTAAAGCGATAATAAGACTTCTTAGACTTATATTTAATTTAAAGCTAGAATAAAAAAATTATATATAATTATTCGAAGTTAAAGCTATTATAAAATTTAATAAACTAGTAAACTACGCGAGATTAGTCTAAAATATTTCTTATAAAGATTTATAAAAACTCTATTAAGAAATAATTTTATTTACGCTATTATTTAAATATATAATCTAATATATATTACTAGTAATAGAATATAAGAGTAAAGAATAAAAGATATTTAAGATATTTCGAGCTATATAAAAAAGAGCGATATATATTATTATAAAAGAATAAAAGAATATCTTAGAGATCGTCTTAAATATCGAATATTATTAATTCTCGATTAATCTCGCCTTAAAAAAAGCTATTATAAAGATTATTATTAGAATCTAAATTTATTCTAACTACGATATTATTAAATCTATATAAAATATAAATAAATAATAAAAGCTAATTAATAAAAGAGCGAAGCTTAAAAGTCTTTTAAAATAAATTAAAGATATTATATATCGATAATAAGCGTAAAACTCGATAGAATAATATATCCCCTATATTATACCTCTATAATAAAAATTATTAAAGATAATAATTAGTAAGAATAGAGAAGAAGTTATTAAGTAGTATAATAAGATTATTAATATTAATTATATCTCGCTATATATATATATAAATAATAATAAAATAAAAAATAAAATTAAAGTCTTTATCTATATTTCTTAAGTTATTAATATTTAAATACGATATCTTAGCGATAGCGAGTACTATACTATATACGTAGACGAGCTAGAAGAAATTAATATAGTATATAAAATAGCTATTAATATTATTTCTTTAGACTTAATTATCTAAATAGATAATTAAGTAGTAATATAATTAATAGCGAATCTTAGAGAATAAGTAAAATAATATATTTTTAGTAAAATAGTAGAGAAGCTAGTAAAGTTTAAAGAAATAAATATATCTATTATTCTATAATAGATCGCGATTTATAAAAACGTCTTAGAGAATAAAATAACGAATAAACTCGCTAAATAGATATCGAAAAAAGATATCGAAGGGAATAAGTTTTATTTACTCTTAATAGTTAAATAGCGTATTAGAAAGCTAATTTATAATAATTAGTAAGTACTCTAAAAGATATATATCTAAGATATCGAGCTTAAGTAACTTATTTTTATATTCTATTATAGCGTTATAGTCTTCTATATAAAGATAAAGAAAGTTATAAGCTTAATAATAATATAATTAAAAATTAAGAAATTAACTCTTAAAAATCTTCTTTATATATATTAGATAATTAATTTATTTAAGTATAACTATAGAGAAGATAATTAGACTCGAAATTATATTTTTATAATATATTCTCTATATATAGAAGATAGATAAATTACTTAAAATAATTAACTAATTAATATTAAGAATATTCTATTTAAATTAGATCTTATAATAAAGATAATAAAATTTATAATAAAAATATAAATATTAAAAGTCTTTAATAAAGTTATAATTTAATTTAATAAATATAGATATTATAATAAGAAATTCGATATTAAAGATAATCTATAATTAAGATATTAATAAATATTATAGATAAAAGTATATTTCTAAAAAGCCGTAAAATTAGAGTTTAATTTATATATTTTAATATTCTTAAGTAGATAATATTTAATTATTCTATTTATAGACTATTTTATTAATATTATTAATATTATTTTCTTTTCTTTTTATATTTATCTTCTATTCTTTAATATAATATTAATTAAAAATATTAAACGCGACGTCTTAAGAATCTTAGAAATCTTATAAGAATTAGCTCTTATAAGAAATATCTTTATTCGTTATTATCGCCCTTTAATAATAATAAAATATTATTATTAGAAGTTATTATCTTTACTACTAGAGGTTAAATATAGTATTTTTTATAATTTATTTAAAGATAATTATTATATCTCTAAGTAAGCTAAAAATATATTAATTATATTAATTAGTCTTTTTATATTTAAAAACCCGATACGCGCTATAGCGGGGAGTCTTCTTAATTTAATAATTAAATACGATAATTCTATAATCTATAAAATAATAAATATATAAGTTTAATAGAATAAGTATAATACTAGAAGTAATAAACGATATAAAAGATAAGACTTTCGGGGATCTTAGAAAGAAAAGTAAATATCTCGTAATTCTATTATAGTCTTAAATAGTAGAGTAAAAATAATATCTCGATTCTAACTTTATAAAATAAGATATATATTATATAGATTTAAATATAGACTATAAAGCCCCTTTAATACTAATATTATTATCTTCTCGAGATAATTCTCTTCGCGAGAATAATAATAAGAGAGAGAGCTTTTAAACTCGAGAAGATTAATTAAATCTCGATTTAATATAAAAGAATATAATGAATTTAATATTTATCTATAGTAATATAATCTTATCTCTCTAATTTTATCTTTTTAAATAGATAGCTTATAGTATATCTATCTATAAGACTAATAGATAAAATCGTATATATAAAATATTCTTACTATAGATAATTATTAGAAAAATAATTACTTTATTAATAAAATAGTTAATAGTTATAACTTATAATAAGAGATTATATATAACTTTAAAGCTTTTATCTTTCTTTTAATATAGATTATATTTAATTTTCAGCTCTTAAATCTTTATTTATATTAATAAATCTTAGATATAATCTTTAATCGATTAAGTTAAATCTTATTATTCTTAATCTCGCTTATAATATTCTATAATATCTTCTTACTTTTAATAATAACTATTATAATTAAGATATTTAAAGAGATATAAAAATACTTATATTTTATATATAATATAGAATATATTAATATTATTATATTTAAAGATAATTGCTTATAGCTTTAGATATAGTTAAGAAAATAAAATCGAGATTAATTATAATACTATTAAAGATTTATAAAATATTCTTTTAAAGAAGTATAATAGTAATTATATCGCTTTATTAGAGAAGCTAGATAATTTATAATAAATAATTAAATTTAAATATCTTCGCTTTAAAGCTATAGTCTTTATATAAAATAAGAATCTAAAGAAATAATATATTCTTATAATAAATATAAGCGTAAATCTTTTTATAAACGATTTTATAGTAGAGTTAATTAACCTACTCTCGAGTAAATATATAATTTATTATTTTAAAACGATATTATAAATAATAATTATTAATATATAGAAAAGAATATATTTAATATTTACTATATAATATAATAGTAATATATTTAGAGAAGCCGACGTAGAAGATATCTTTAGAATAAATTTTTAGAAGCTTATTTATAAGATAGAAATTATTTAAGTATTAGATTAAATATTATAAATAGAGAAGTAATATAATAACTCTATTTAGATATAGAATCTAAGAATATAAAAGATATAAATAATTAATCTAGCGATTATAGTAGCTAAAGTATAATTATAATATAATAATAATTCTTTAAAAGAGAATATATTCTATAGATATCGTTATCTTATATTATAATAGTTATAAAGTATAAAAATAATTACTTTAAGAAAGATATTTAAGATATTATCTTTCGAGTAACTTTATAAAAGTTAATTAATTAATTAATATTTAATAAAAGATAATAGAACGAATAATATAAATAAGGAACTTCGATGAAAGCGAGATAAGATAGAATTAAGGAGGTATAGCCCGAAGATAACTCTTTAATTAGTATATATTTCTTCTCTTCTCTTTCTTCTCTATATCTTTATATATATTAGGCGTATATAATTACTCTAGATAGTATATTGTATATAAAAACCGGATATAGCCGAAAGGGGGGGGGGGAAAAACGGTCTTACTCTTGCTTATATAGCTAGAGGGGCGCCCCTCCGATGTAGGAATCACACACACACACATACACCGTAAGGTCACCACGGTACCTGCGGTGTCAGAACTGGTTCGAAATATCTCGGGGGCAAAAGTCAAAAGTCACCGTTTTCCGAGGGTTTACCCAGCCACTCTGGCATCCCACCAAATATGAAGTTATTTACATACAATTCTACCATAGCTTTGACTTGATTAGCTTAACGTGATTACCTGCACGTAGCATACGACATCGCCAAGGCATTTTAGCTATCTCTCGAAGTCGTACCCAATCTCTACCTGTACTAGGTGGAATATTCCTCTGAATGCAAAGATCTTTGAGTTTGTGGGTGGGGGTTTTTTTTTTTTTTTTTTTATTTTTTTTTTTTTTTTTTTGGTGTTGTCCTTTTGTGGGGGGGTTTTTTTTGGGGGTGGGGGGGGGTTTTTTTTTGTCCTTTTTTTTTTTTTTAAAAATTTTTTTTCTTCTTTTTTGGGGGGATGCCAGAGTGGCTGGGTAAACCTCGGAAAACGGTGACTTTTGACGCCCCCGAGATATTCGGCTCCAAGAACCCTGCCAAGACTCAACTAGTGAGAAACCCTAAAAACCCCTCTACGGACCCTAAAGTAAGGTACGGTAATCGTGGCCCCACTAGATACCTTACTCAAGCCGGTTTTTAATGTTTGGCCACCTTACTACTTTGGGAACGCCTCGGCACACTTTCAAGCCCCACACACACCTGTTCTACATACAATCCTCACTCTACATCCTGCAAGTCATGACCGAGAATACCATCACTGTCCATTTCATCTGTAAGTGTCTCGATTCGGAGATTATGAAGCTATTCAGAACTAAATACACTCCCAGACGCCCCAAATAACTTCCCTCTCGCGCACCGCCGTCCCCAACCAAACAACGCCCAACTCAATGACAACGTCATAAGTTCAGACACAGACAGTCCGATACTATGAAACAGGGTGGTGGATACGCTCTTGAAGCCCAGGATCTTTTCCTAGGCTGGATACGTGCCGGAGATCTCAATGCAATTCGAAGCCTTGATGGAGAAGAATCCGGACTAGTCGGTAGCCGAGGCATTCTCAAAGTAGTAAGGTGGCCAAACATTAAAAACCGGCTTGACTAGACGGTTGTAAAGTGGAGTGCTGTTGTGTCGCTACCGTCTCCAAAACGGAACGCATCGCGCCTTCCTGCAGATGGCATAGACTCCCGTAGCGCCTGGGGCTGGTAGCCTGGTATACATCCCATTGGCCGCTGTGGCAGATTCGCTTTCTTCGCGTTCGCCTTGTTCTGTGTACCCCTCTTCGAGTGCAACGTCGGTGACGTGGTCTGGAACTCTTGGACTTCCTCCGCCCATCTTCCCTGTTCCTCTATCACCGGGTTATTTGGTTTGGATATGGTCAGAAATGCAAACTACACACCTCGGCCGGAGAGCAGATTCGAAATGGCTACTCACGAGTGGAGTGCTTCCGCGGTGAGGTAGTCAAACAAGTTATCTGAATAGTGGATGGTATCGGATTTGAGATGTCGGGATTTGGAGACATGGCTAGGAAGGGTGAAATTGACATTGCTGTTTGGGTAAGGATAATAAGGCCGCACGCTGCATGCTTCCAGGCCTCCTTTCTGTCATTGGCATTGACGCTGAGGGTCTTGCACGCAACTTTGCTGGATCCGGTAAGGGACTGGCTGCGCTGCTCGTTGCAAATGACGAGCTTGCCAAGCCCCCAAACATAGCCGTGATGGATGGTCAAGACATGAATCAGGCAAATTGTAAAGCATGAGAGACAACATTTGCAGGCATCGTTTACCGGTGTGTTGTGCCAGCCGTCCAGTACGCTGCGGCCATGTTTGCAGCAGACACCTGGCAGTACTTCGGTCATCATTTGCCGCACACCAACAAATGGGTCTACAGTAGATCTTCCATCCTGATCTCAGAGCACAACTGCTGACCAGAATTGCATCGTAGAAAATATCCATTCCATACATCACCGTCTTTACCTCTCTTAATCATATGGCTCAGCCTTCATGCGTCCCTCGAGGGCCGATTCCTAGACAGCATTGGAACAACCATCGCCTTCGGCGTCGAAGAGTAAAAACGAAGTTCTTGAGAGGGGTCCGGGAGGCACGATCGATGGGACATTACCATCATAAACAGGGAGTTGGAGATTCAGTAGACTACTTTGGACCATTTGCAGAGGATTCGAAGACGTGAATGAAACTACGCGAGGGGTGCCTTGGTTATTTCGCTAAGCGATCCAGGAACTTTGGGTGCCTCCTTGGGTGGCATCTTCGCGAAGATGGTGTATAACCACCGTCTATGGGAGGTTTGCAATGTCACACATCCTGCTGTGTGCGGTACCCGCGATACAAGATTGGCAGCAGCTTTCCAGCCCCCAAGCTTCATGCATCAAATTGGCCATGACTTCCCTTTTCGCCAATCTGCTAAGATGATCGTTTTGACGGGAAGTTGAGATGTGACAAAACAGGACATAAGAAACGAGCAAGAAACAAGAAAGAAGGTTGACTACAAGTATCTGGCGTGCTTGAACGAAAAATATGATCAAGCGGAAAGTCTGTATTACACTCCTCGAAAACACTACCGGACGGCTACAATCATAATGCGCTTCTACTCCCTCTTCCTTGTCTCCCCCTACCCCTTACAATGGCCCTCCAAACAATCTATCTCCGCTTCTACGAGCGTGGCCCAGAGTATGTCTTCCGCAGTGTGTTATCGCCCCTCTCAATTACTCATAATCAATCCGCTTTCGTACTCCCAAAACGAGTCTCCAATAGCTCAATCCCTGACCTCACAGGAGACGCAATACTAATCTATAGGTACTGCACTAGGAACTCATTCATCGCCTTCTTCTCCAACAGCGACGCTTGCAACGACTCCACGATCTTCGGCTTCGTCCCAAATGGTTTCACCGAATGCAATCAAACTCTCACCATCTTAGGCCACCCAAACAACACATTCACGGGCCGCAAACCCCAGACGATCAATGCTACTCATCGTCGCTGCCAATGGGTGTGAGTGATGATGGTGTGCCAACACTAAAATGTGCTGCCGCTGAGAACCCACCGGGTAACCCCTCTCCCATCACATCTGGATGTATCCAGGATGGTAGGGGCCCGTATGTAGGTGTTCTTGAGTATTGCTCCTAGGGCTGAGGGGGTGGAGAGATGGATTGAGGTGCGTGAAAGGAGGTTTGGAGAGGTTACGAGAACGACACAGGGGGGCGAGGACTGCTTTTTGTTCATGGTAATAAGCGTGCATTCTCTGATAACGAGATGACTCGAGAAATGAACGCTTGTGTGCTTTCTGCTTGGAAAATAATGAGATCGGGGCGTTACATGACCTACTCGTCCGTCTACCACAACCAAGGCAGGGAGGAGACGATTTTGACTGCGAAACAGCTTATACAAGAGCAACAAAACCAGAATTTTTTTAATCAAAATTCGCCTTAAACCCTCCGTAACCCAATAAAAAGCTCCTAACGTTAAGTGTACTATGAGTTTGATACTTTGGTGTGTGACTGACGCAAACTCGCAGTCAGGCTTAGCAGATTGAAGTTGCACAAGCAGCTATAACTTTCGTTGATTAAGTACTTTGTTCATTAAGTAAGCTAGAATTGAATTTAGAACAGGCGTCAAGCTTCAATATTGGCTGGCTCGTGATCAATACGCATCTCTCGAAAAGAAGGCTTCGCTTTCTGTGATTGGGCAGAACCAAAGACAATTTTACGCTCTCACAGCGCCATCAAAGACCACACATCATCTTTTCAAAGAGAGCTAGCCTCAATGATTAGTTGATTGATGATCGTACTTTGTCACAGTAAAGGATTTTCTAATGATGTCTGCGAGATTCCCCAAACGCCCTTCTCAGTGGCGTGCCTGAGCTCGACGGTCAGGCGGCCGTTTTTAAAGGCCGCCGTCGCTACTGATGGGATTTTCGTTCTTTCGTTATTGTATAACGTGTACACCGCTGTAGTCAGGGGGAATAGGGTATTTTGAAGGCTCCATCCCATCTGGATCCGTATTATTTAAAATACTGTAGGCTGGGTCGCTGTGGAGCACGGTACCCCGGAGATGCTTCGGCCCGCCCGCAGCGCCCGCTTTGACACCCCTAAGGTACCTTAGCCAGAATCGCCATCCCATTGATCTCAGCTTCAGCGAAGACGTACTTTTTGATATCGAGCATGGAAGAATCAATCGATGGAGAAAATGCCGCTATGGATGATACAGATCGTCCCGATTACATGAATGAGCGTGTGCTTCATCGGAACCGTCTGCCACCGCGGGCATACTTCCTACCTGCTGAGCACTCGTCTCTGTCTGGAAAGTGGAGATTTCACTATGCTTCGAGCCCGTTGGAGCCAGAGCCGGTGGATGATAGCGCTTGGGACCTGATTGACGTTCCAGGTAAGCTGGTCTTGAGGCTCTTTAAGAGCTCTTTCGAGGGGCAAGCTCTCCTCCAATTGATCACCTGCGAGGTCAAAGCCCGGAAATAGTTATTATCATCAGCACTGCAGAGAGAACATGCTATCCAGAAACAGCTGGACCAGAGCTTCCATCTCATCATGCCTGCTAATGACCTGGTCTGAGCATTATCATTATGTACAAAAAAAGCAATAAGAGCGTTCTTCTACTGCGACGTCTTCTGACATTTTGCCTTGATTCTACGGAGATCTAGTCTGAAATTTTCCAGGTCATTGGCAGCTCCAAGGCCATGGTCATCCACACTACACGAATATCAACTACCCTTTCCCCACGAACCCGCCATTTGTTCCGTCTGAGAACCCAACAGGCCTGTACGAGACTGATTTCTCCGTCCCGAAATGTTGGCAAAATGATGTTTTTTTGTACCGTCTTAGGTTCGAGGGTGTGGACAGTGCCTACCATCTCTGGGTCAACGGCAAAATGATTGGATACAGTCAGGGTAGTCGAAATGCTGCAGAATTTGACATAAGCAATGTGGTAAGAAAAGACGAGGTTAACACTCTTAGAGTCAAGACGTATCAATGGTGTGATGGCAGCTATATTGAAGATCAAGACATGTGGGTATGTACATCTCGGAGTTATTTGCTCCTAGCTGGCACACAATCCGAGTCATGAGACACGTTTTGGAAGTCGCAGAAGGGGATAACCTCCGTGTTTTGCTCCTTAAACTTGTCTTGAGAGTCGAATTTATGTCTCGAGAACGACATGCTGACTCCAGTGTTGTCATCAGTGGTTGTCTGGTTAGTAGCTCTTGACTCATCTCTCGTGCGATCTGGCTCAACCTTATAGGAATATTTCGGGACGTCACCCTCTTTGCCATCCCAATCAAGGGTCACATTGAGGACTTTTTTGTTCAAACCAAATTGGATAAGCAATACCAGGATGCTTTCCTGCAGGTAAAGCTCCAGATCCAGCTCAACTCTGCGGCGGAAGCTCTCCTGGAGTTGACCGATGCAAATGGGAAAGAAGCCTGTCAGCCTGAGATATATGGTCTAAATTCAGGGGAAACAGAGCACGTTTGCAGTATGGCGAAACTTTCGAATCCACTAAAATGGACGGCTGAGCACCCGAATTTGTACCACATGCGTATCACCTTGACCGCAAATGGGCAGACTTTGCAGGTCATCGATCAACCAGTCGGATTTAGAACTGTTGAGTTGAAGGACGGTTTGATTCAAGTCAACGGTCGGCCGATCCACCTTCGAGGCGTCAACCGCCACGTGAGTTATGTTTTCCTAGCCATCTCTTCCTCATTCGTATTGCATTTTGAGTTGCAAAACATGTCGCCGCAGTTAAACACTCCCGGAACATGTCTCACGAGTCGGGTTTAATTCTAGAAGAGTTCTGCTAACTGCGAATTCATATAGGACCACCACCCTCGATATGGGCGCGCCGTACCAATTGACTTCATAAAGCAGGACCTGGTATTGATGAAACAGCACAATATCAACGCTGTTCGCTGTTCACACTACCCCAATCATCCAGCGCTCGTATCATTTGCAAACGAGATTGGGCTTTACGTGATGGACGAAGCAGATCTGGAATGCCATGGTATGGGCGTCGATCTCGAGCATCTTCCATCAGACGATCCTGCTTGGAAAAGGACCTATCTGGATCGTATGCAGCAAGTCGTCCATCGAGACAAGAACAACGCTAGTGTCATCATGTGGAGCCTGGGCAACGAGTCGTTCTTCGGCCAGAATCATGTTGCTATGTACAAGTGGGCGAAAGAGTACGATCCTACGAGACTGGTTCATTACGAAGGTGATCATGAGTATAGAGCCTCTGATGTCTGCAGTTCGATGTACAATTCAATCTCAGATCTCGCCAACCTAGCCACCCGCGATGGAGACAAATACGACAAGCCGATAATACTCCAGGAGTATGGTCATGCTATGGGAAATGGTCCGGGAGCATTGAAGGAATACCAAGAGACGTTCTACAAACATCGAAGACTTCAAGGGGGTTTCATCTGGGAATGGGCTAATCATGGACTCTTGAAGAAGCTTGACGATGGCAGTGGCAGGTCTTTCTACGCCTATGGTGGTGACTTTGGAGATGAGCCAAACGATGGGAACTTCGTTATGGATGGGCTGTGCACCTCTGAACATGCGCCCGGACCCGGTCTGATTGAGTTGAAAAAGGTCTATCAGCCCGTCAGTTTTCACAGAGAAGGGAATAACGTCCTTGTGAAAAACCGACATGACTTCGCGTCGTTGGGAGACTTACTTTATGCATATGAAGTCACCCGCTTCTCGGGAGAGGACGAACACAATCTCGCATCGTCTGTAGGACAGATTCCGGGAGATCGAAGCGGGCCTGGCTCCACATTCCCGATTGAATTTGCTGGCCAGAGTGGATTTATGAGATGCGATACCAGCCAACCAGAAACTTGGCTTAGGATCAAATTCATGACCAGACAGAAGCTACCATGGGCCGCTATGAACCATGAGATTGCATGGGCTGAGTTTCGTCTTCATGGAGGCGAGGGCAAGATAAGCTCGCAACCAGCCCTTGCCAAAAATGTGCAGGCGGCGAAGCTTCAAGAATCCCATAGCCTGCTGCAAATCTCCGGTCCCAGATTTGCAATGACGTTCGATACCATTCTGGCCAGGGTTACTGGATGGAGCTACAAAGGCATAGACCTGATCCTCGAAGGTGCGGGTCCTCAATGTACTTTCTGGCGTGCACCCACGGATAATGATAAGCCGTTCGCTGCCAAGATCTGGCGAGAACATGGCTTGCATATGATGACGCAGCAAGTTCGCTCAGTCAAACATCAGCATTGTGAATATACAGGCTCTTTTAAGATCATCGTGGAGAGTTGGATAGCGCCGCCTGTCCTCGCCTGGGGGTTCCAAACGACTACGACATACACGATACCCAGCGAGGGCCGTTTGGTGATCCATGTTCACGCAGTTCCCAAAGGCACAAACCAACCAAAGATCTTGCCTAGAGTAGGGGTTGAGATGATACTGCCGGAAGATCGCAGTGTTGCTCAGTGGTTTGGGTTGGGCCCAGGTCAAAGCTACAGAGATATGAAGGAGGCCGGTAAGATCGGCATATGGAAATGTGGTGTAGACGATGTGATGTTCAATTATGAAATGCCGCAGGAGAATGGTAATAGAACGGAGACAAGATGGGTGAAAGTCACCACTGAGAAAGGCATTGGGATCAAGACGACTTTGCAACGGGGAGAAAGGGAAGAGAATGACACATTCGTGGAGGCAATGACCCTCGACAACGGCTCGGCCGAACAACCCTCGTCGCCATTTGATGACTGGGAGATCGTATATCGACCCCGTCAAAGGTCGGAAAACCGGACCCGCTTTGACTTCGCTCTCTCCAAATACACCGCAGTAGACTTGGATCAGGCCCAACATCCACATGAGTTGGAAGGGAGTAAAGGCGTTGTTCTTCGTATTGATGATGATCACCATGGTCTAGGGAGTGCTTCGTGTGGGCCGGATACCCTCGAAGAGTATCAGTTGAAAATGAGGACATTTGATTTTACCGTCACCATGGAGGCAACTGGGATATGAAGCTGCAATTTCAAGGGTTCGAGACCCCGAGACCCAGGTCTTGTGCCTGGTTGCATTTTTCTTGAGCTCGCAAAGCAGTACCCTTTAGGCTTATTCTCCGGGGATTGCACCTTTATGGACGGACCAAACCCAAAGCAACTGGTGTTCCATGATCTCTGAAACGTCACTGCCAATGGTAAACGAAATGGCACATGGCATTGATTGTTGACAGGTATCTCCAACTATTCGCCTCATCTGCATTCAGATCCTGCCTAGTAGCCAAGCTAAATGCTGATCAAATCATTCCATTGCCACTCCTGAGGTCGACTCAAGTCACAGTCCTTTGCTCAACGTGCTCCCAATACTCTCTCCTACACCGCCTTTCCCTACCAAGCCCCCAACTCCACTCCCCACTCCATCTTGCACAGCATCGAGGTCTTGGTCGCCGGTTTTTTGACCAGTGAGTACAGCTGAAACAATGAAGGGATCAGCAAATGCTCGCTGGACAGAAGAAACTCCTGTTATTTTCATGAACATACTTTTTAAACCGTAGGAGGCTCTGTTTTCGCCTGTCTTGTCCAGGATGACGTTTTGAAGTGTATGTTGATACGTGTCGAGGTAGCCCCCAACCCAAGCCATGGTGACGACGAGGGAGAAGATGGTGAAGCCAATTATGAGGAGGAGTTCATTGCCCATGATTGTCGAGTAGATACTTGCAAGAGGGAGGTGGTGTGGGGAAGAGGTAAGTACTTTACACTGTTCGTCTGGTCGTGTGTACAGTGTACGAGACCCTCGCTAGACAGGTCTTGGCATTTGCCCCGCCAAGACGTGGGGCAGGGATCATCACGAGAGACACAAGGCTGTGTATTTCTCCCTCGAGTCGAGCCACTTTTAGCTCCAAGTCCAATGCAATGCAATTCCCTTCCAACTCTCCAGATATATCCTGACTCACGCAAAGGATGCATAAGCCCGAATGTCCATGGGAGAGTATTTAGAGAGTATTTAGACTCGAGATCCCTTCGCGGCTCCCTCTTCCTATACACTGGATCCTACCAAACTCCTGACCATCTTGAACCCTTTTCCTGTCTTGTATATCTTGACTTCGTTGCGCTGTGAAGAATTCGATTGTCTTCATAATACGGGATCCCAACTTTCTGATTTTCCAGGTGGCTGAACTCGAGAAGCCTGCAACAGAGCGCAGTAAGAGAAGGGACGAGAAGGCAGGCGCGACCTATATCAAGCTAGGGGCCAGGGGCAGACTTCAAGATGAGTTGTATGTATACCTGCCAGGTGTCAGTTTTGCGCGCCTGCATTTCTCTTATATTCTTTTCTAAACCTCGTTGCTCGGGAAAGACGTCGACATGGGGAGCCAAAAGGGGAAGCGTCCTGAGCTTGACCCTCCTCACTCCAAGAGGTCTCGAGAGGGTGTGCGAACCGTACTTTGTGACTTGGATGCGACAATCGTTGTTGCTCCTGAGAACGAATCTGATTCCACGGAGTGTGCTGACTCGCAACTTTTGTATAGTCTCAAACATGATGAACAAGCTGTCAGGGCAGCCAGACAGCTACGATAAAAAGTACGTAATCCTCTAGTCAGCTCCCCTGAAACTCGCTCATAGAATTCCCAGGTCTCAGTACCGATTCGGCAGGACATTGGGAGCAGGGACGTACGGCATCGTGAGGGAAGCAGAATGCGGCGGAGAAAGATATGCTATCAAGATCATTCTCAAGAAGAACGTCAAAGGCAATGAGAAGATGGTGTACGATGAGATGGTCCTGCTGCAGAGGATGAAGCATCCCAACATTGTCCGGTTTCACGATTGGTTCGAGTCGAAGGTATTTGGAAAAGCACTTGGCATCAAAATGCAATGGAATTGACGTCTGCTGCTGTATAGGATAAGTACTACATCGTCACCCAACTGGCGACAGGGGGAGAGCTTTTTGACCGGATCTGCGAATACGGCAAGTTTACAGAGAAAGACGCCTCTCAAACGATCAAGCAAGTCCTCGAAGCCGTCGACTACCTTCATTACAACAACGTGGTCCATCGAGGTGACAATTCCCTGCCAAGCCTTCTTCATGTCCGTGCTGCTTACTGTCATATAGATCTGAAACCCGAGAATCTCCTCTACCTGACCAAAGACGCACACTCTTCCCTCGTTCTCGCCGACTTCGGCATCGCGAAAATGCTCGACTCCAAAGACGCCATGCTGAATACCATGGCCGGCTCATTTGGCTACGCAGCCCCAGAAATCATGATGAAGCAAGGTCACGGCAAGCCCGTTGACATGTGGTCCCTAGGCGTCATCACTTACACCCTCCTCTGCGGCTACTCCCCTTTCCGCAGTGAGAACGTTGCAGACCTGATCGAAGAATGCAAAAGCGGGCGCATCGTGTTTCACGGCCGTTATTGGAAAGACGTCAGCTCAGACGCCAAAGACTTCATTGTCAGCTTGCTGCAACCAGACCCTAGCAAACGATTCACGAGCGAAGAAGCCCTGCAAGACGTCTGGCTAACAGGCAAGACAGCCACAGACTTCGATTTGCTACCTGAATTCCGCGCTATCATGGCCAAGGCTCGTCTGAAGCGTGGCATCAATGTCATCAAACTCGCCAACCGCATCGAGGCGCTCAAGATGCAAGACCCAGAAGACGAAGACGGAACGTTGAGCCAACCCGATATACCGGCGGACTCGGCGGAAATGGCAGGGCAAAAGCTGGCCAAGAAAGGTACAGCCAGTACTGGATTGCCGACCAACAATACTGGGAAGAAAAAGACTTTGAGCGAGGTGGCCAAGGGGGCTATATTCCGGGAGGTCGTGTTTGCCAAGGTGAGGGAGGAGAAGGAGAAGGTGGAGAGGGAAAAGGAGGCCAAGGCAGCGGAGGAGAAGGCAAAAAGGGGGAGCTACAATCCCCCGAGATGATCACCTTGCCGGCTGATGTGCCCGGGGCTGGCTACTTCTTTATTTTGCCCCCTTTGGTCGCCAGGTTTCCCTCTGCCTGTCTACTACTGGGGTTTCCTCGCTCTGTTCTCGATACCAAATTCAGTATTGGCGTTCTTGAGGGTTCATGCACAGCACGGCTAGATAGTGCACAGCGAGCGTCTTTAGACGAGTATGGATAAAACGAAAACGGCGCGAGATTCTCTTACCTAAGCTCTGAACACCTATCTCGATAATTCTTTCCTGTACGCTACGTGCAATAGCAAGATCGACGAACTGTGCAATGTGTACGGCATTGCCTCATGCAGACTTTTCTTAGCATTGTTCTCCGCAAATAGTATACAGACTCCTGGTAGAAGAACAGCATGACAAGACCGATCCCAACAGCTGATTGACCTGCCCTAGTACTGATGCATCTGCCCGCTCACCAGCCCAGCCACCGCACCTTCACTCTTCTTCCTCCCCTAGGTACAAAGTCCAGGCACCGATCTGCTTACAATCACTCCGCAGGTCCTGATGATCGCGTAGTTCTCTTGTTGAGCTCCGCTTGAGATTTCTCAGTGGCAGTGCTAGCTGCGTCAACTACTTGATCCTTGGTGTCCATGGCGGTTTGCTTTACTTTCTCCGCTGCTTTCTGCACCTGGGGTGGGGGAGCGGCTGAGAGGCCAACGATACCAACAATCAATGCGATGACTGTCACAGCCAAAGCACCGATTCCGCCAGCGACTTCAGGAAGAGCCTTCACGGCTTCGACGGGGTCGTTCTTAGCTATGGCCCAGAAAAGGTCAACCTTCTCGCGGACGTAGTGGACTGGGTCGTCCATGAATTTGAGATCCATCGGAGACTTGGGCGATTCCTTTGCTGGTGGTGGCTTGCTGGCTTCCTCTTCTGCTACTTCGATGGCGTGCTTGACGTCGTAGGTTTCGGCTTTGAGTTTCTCTGCGTCCCCGACGGAGTGGCCAATGTAGATGTTATCGAAGAGGATGTCGCTCTGCATTGTCCAGATTTCAAACCCGATCTAAAATGTATTAGTGGCGGTTGCTAAAGTTAATGGGCAATAGAGTACTTACAGCGCCCATGGGCTCGAACTTGGAGGGCGTCTTGTCCTCAAAGTAATCAGGGTTAGGGATCTTCGCTGGTGCCCAAACACCCTTGTATGCTGGGTTATCAATGTACTCAGGAGTCCATTTGCCTTTGTAAGCAGGGTTTTTCTTGGTTGGTGGCTCCCATTTACCGCAGCCAGAGACTTCCTCACATTTGGGGTTTGGTACCGTGGGTGGGATCCAGTCACCATCTTCCTCATCATCCCAATCTTCTGGCTTCTCAGCCTCTGGGTCTGAGATCATGGTAGGCTCATCCTCGAGCCAGTCGTCAGGCTTAGTAGCTTCCTCGTCGATGATCTCAAATGGAGCGTCCTCATCCCAATCTTCAGGCTTGGTAGCTTCTGGGTCGGCGATTCTGGCCTCGTCGACCCAATCCTCGGGCTTGGTGTCCTTGGGGTCATCGATTTCTTTGTCCGGGTTCACGGATGGCGTGAAATCTTCGAGAAGGTTGCCCTTCTTGCTTGATTCGCCGTTGATCTTGATTTCGAATTCATTGTCTTCGTAGACGATGAGCGTGTAGAGATTGGTAGTACCCTTAGTGATCTTCGCTGATGGGGCGCTCTTGAGATGCTTCTCCTCGTATTCTCCAGTCTTTGGGTTCTTGTGCTTGAAGATGAAGTGGACCTAATGTTACCGGTTAGCGGTTCTTCGCATAGCAGACCGAGCATTGCTTACCTTGTTCGTGGCACCGCACTTATCGGGGCCAAACATGATGACATAAGGAGAGGCGTTGGAGAATTCCTCCGCGTGTAGAGCCTTGTTGTCCTGGAGAAGCTTCATATATGCACCACCACATTCAAGACCGTCTATACATGCCATTAGCTCCCCTACTTCGAACCACGACCGATGCAGATTGACGCTTACTTTGTAACTTGACCTCATACTGAACAACAAGGGTATTCTTCTTGTTGTCGATCTTTTTGGGAAACTTGGCGGATATGGCATGATGGGCTGCTGGATTTTTTACAACCAAACCCTTATCTTGCTCAATGGCCTTGAAGACATGGGGCTCCTCAACCGCCCACTCGCCGACGTATGCCCATTCTTCGGTGGTCTTAGAATCTTCTTTCTTTGCGTGGGAGGGTTTCCACCGTGAGTCCCAATCGTCTGTGAATTGTTCGAAAAAGTCTGCTTTGATTTTGGAAGGCTGTGAGACTTTAGCATGTGCTCACATAGGGAGTGACCAAGCATTGCTTATGCTGGGGGGGGATCCTACAGTGAAGGTCGGCTTCTCGATGGCTGAGGTAGTGCTCGTCTCCTCTATTGAGGTTGATGAAGACTCGACAGCGTCATCGGTGTCGTCCGCTCGGACCTGGCCGAGTAGAGCAGCCGAAGAGTAAAGAGCTGTAGCAAGGACAGCGTTCACACGCATCTTGTCAAGCTGCTAGCTGAAGCAGGGTGGCCTTTAAATACGGTACGAATTGACAGATAGCAGAAGGATCAATGATTCTGGATTTGAATGAAGAAGTAAAAGCAGAATGGGGAAAAGATTGCTTTCAATAGGCGGATGTCACAAAAGGACAGCATGGCTCTTTGAAGCTCCACAGAATTTCGAAGAAGTTACCCGCGGCTACACTAGCCACTTTGGGAAGGTACTGTGGGCGCCAAGTCCTCACGACAATAAAGTAGGAATTGGGGATGAAGCGTCTCGCGGCTGATGAGTCCTTTAAAATGTTGTTTCAAGTTTTGTCTACACATGTATGTTGTATCGCTTCTACATCCTCGTCGCGCACTTTCTTCTGGCCAGATCGCACAGCATGCTACAGTTTCAAACCAGTTTGATAATCCAGATACTCGAAGTCTTAAGTTCAAGCGCTGCTTCTCATGGTTAGAAAGCAACACGTGTGTGCGGCAATTTGGAGTACTCGTTGGAGTACTCGTATTCACTAGGATTTGCAATCTCTAAAACTTAATCTTTATAATTAATTATTCCACAACATTATAATAAAAAACTCGATTTTTTTTTAAAAGAATATGAATTGCGATTTTGATATTTTTAAGGAATTTTTAAAAGTGCATGAAGGCGGTCCTCGAGCATGAGGAAACCATAAAGGCGGTCACCGGCCTTGAATTGCTTGTTTTCGAGAAGCGTATTATCCCAGGTATGTACGTCAGTAGAGCAAATTATTCATCGGAAGTATCTGTTGACGTCAAGATTTTATTGAGGGGGCCTGGGTTGATGCTATCAGCGAGGTTTAGGACAGTCTGAATATGCAGTCCGGTGGGCAGAGCGAGAAAAGAGGACCAAGCTTTTGATCCTGACAGTATGGGTTTCTCGTCTTTCGAGGAGTCTTTCACCTGCTTGTTGTGCAAGCTGAGAATCTTGTTTCCAGCCTCAGAGGCCCCTAGATCTTGCTTGGCTGGACAGCCACCGCTACCGTGATATTTGCGTTCGTGCCTGTCATGCCCTCATTGGCCGCTTTATTTTTCTCTTCGGCCAACTTCAACTTGTCAACTGCGGACATACCGAGGCTTCTGTGGGAAAGCCGACGAAACGTCTTTCACACAACTTCGATTTTGTAGAACGCAGATAATGGCAAAGACGAAGGAATGGAGTGTAGACCCTGAAGACTCTGGCCAGTAGCCACCAGTGGTAATAGTCCTGGCTGCAGATCAACCGGCCTCTGATTTGCCGACTGTGTATCAGATGCTGCAGGTGTCCCGACACTGTTGTGTTTAGCAATTGGCTTTCGATTTTCATGGCTATGTTGATCAACATTGTGTTGACCAGCATTGTGTTGTTCAAGTGAGTCAATTACTTCCAGCTGGCTCTTCACAAGGTTTAATTCTCGAGGTTCCGAAGGATCCCTGCTCGTCGCGTCTAAACGCGCAGGCGCGTAAATCCAGTGAGGCCAAGACCAAACAATGCATTACTTTACAAACAGGCTTTGCGGTCTTCTACTTGCCGTAGACGGTACTCATGGCGTCCGAGAGTCTGGAAGATTCCGATGACGAGGACCATACTTCTCCCCAACCAGTACAACGTCCAGCCAAGCGGCGGAAAGTTGTCTCGTCTGACTATGGCACTGATGCAGATTCGACCGGGGAGGGTGACTTCTTTGCTGCTTCTGGTACTTCAGCCCAAGACCTTCACGCGACGGAGAAAAACGACAACGAAGATGGAGAGAACGCAAAGCCCAAGTCAAAATACAAGATTCACATTCCGAAGAACTCGGAATTGCCCTCTGACGCCTTCTTTACTCAACCGCCTCAGAGGTCCTCAAGTCCTTATCGAATTGACCAGTTCCATTGGCACAAGCCAAGAAAGCCATCGCCACCGTCAATAAATATTCAACGAGAAGGCCCCAAGCAACATACGCCAAGGAACCCGCATGTCAATACGATTTCCACCAGACAAGATCAAGTTGAAGAGCGTGTACTATTTCAGCCTCAAGAACGCGAAGAGGCTGATGACGATTTCGGCCTGGATGAGAGCTATGAGGATGTACTGGCTTATTTACCATCTGACGCATTCTCCTCACCCAATGGTCTTTCCAAAGTTGCGTCTAGAGAGCCAATATTCATCTCGTCGCAGCAAGAGTACCCTTCTCAACCTTTGCAAAATCACAGGCTAGCTGCACCTCTTGCGAATCTTCGACAAACCACCTTGTTCGGGACCCAGGTTCAAGGAGTCCCGTCTCAAACGCAATCGTCGAGGAAACACAATTGGCCAATGGCAAATAGAGAGGAAACCCCAACCCACCACAAGTTGGACCGTGAGGCACTGGCTACTTGGGTCTATCCAATAAACTTAGGCACTATTCGCGATTACCAATATAGCATCGTCGCAAGGGGTTTATACCACAATATGCTCGTCGCTTTACCAACTGGACTTGGCAAGACATTCATTGCGGCAACTATAATGCTCAATTGGTTTCGATGGACCACCGAATCGCAAATTGTGTTCGTGGCTCCCACAAAACCTCTCGTTTCTCAGCAAGTCAAAGCCTGCTTCGACATTGCTGGCATTCCACGGTCGGCTACGACGATGCTTACTGGTGGTATCTCTCCTGGGCTACGCGCAGAGGAATGGCAGAATAAGAGAGTTTTCTTCATGACGCCTCAGACTATTATCAATGACCTAAAAACGGGAATTTGCGACCCAAAAAGACTTGTGCTTCTTGTCGTCGATGAAGCTCACCGTGCGACTGGAGGCTATGCTTACGTTGAAGTCGTCAACTTCCTCAAGCGCTTCAACTCGAGCTTCCGAGTATTGGCACTAACGGCCACGCCAGGAGCGTCGATTGAGAAAGTTCAAGAAGTCATTGATGGCCTCGGAATTTCGAGAGTCGAAATAAGAACCGAGGAATCCATCGACATCCGGCAGTACGTGCACTCGCGTAAGATCGAGACCATACTGTTTGAGAATTCTGATGAGATGGTCATGGTCATGGAACTGTTCTCTAGGGCTTTACAGCCTGTGCTCGACAAGTTGACCGGAATGAACGCATACTGGGCCAGAGACCCAATGACTTTGACTCCCTTCGGCTGCAATCAAGCTCGCACTAGATGGATGAGCTCTGACGCTGGAAGAAAAGCCAACATGGGGGTGAAGGGTATGGTGAACACGATATTCTCCCTCCTTGCTAGCCTATCTCATGGCACCGAACTGCTCAAGTTTCACGGGATCGGTCCTTTCTACCATAAAGTCTTGGCTTTCAGAAATGAAATTCACAGCGATGGAAAGAAAGGTGGCAAATATGCCAAACAGATCAATGAGGCCGAGCCGTTCCAGACTATGATGTCCAGAGTCCAGATCTGGATCAACAACCCGGATTTCATTGGTCACCCAAAACTGGAATATCTACAGAGCGTTGTGATGAACCACTTTTTGGACGCTGGAGACGGACGAGGAGCTTCAGATCCTTCAAGTACTCGTGTCATGGTCTTTTCTCACTATCGAGACAGCGCAGAAGAGATCGCTCGGGTCCTCAAGCGCAACGATCCTATGATCAGACCACATGTCTTCGTAGGACAAGCAAATTCTAAGGGCTCCGATGGAATGGACCAGAAGAAGCAACTGGATGTCATCAAAAAGTTCCAGACGGGTATTTACAACACTCTTGTTGCCACATCCATTGGCGAGGAAGGTCTGGACATTGGTGAGGTAGACCTGATTGTCTGCTATGATGCCTCTGCTTCACCGATCAGGATGTTGCAACGAATGGGACGGACGGGTAGGAAGCGAGCTGGGAACATCGTTGTAACCTTGATGAAAGGCAAGGAAGAAGACAACTTCATTAAAGCTAAGGACAACTACCAAAAGATGCAGAAGGAAATCGCTTCAGGCACAAGGTTCAATTTTCACGACGAAGAGTCGAGACGAATTGTCCCTCGCGACATCGTGCCTGTCGTTGATAAGAAGATTGTTGAAATACCTCCTGAGAATACCCAGGCCGATCTACCGGAACCTACCAAGAGAGGTAGGAAACCGCCGAAGAGACCTGCTAAGAAATTCCACATGCCGGACGGTGTACGTACTGGGTTCGTGAAAGCGTCCCGTATGGGAGAAGACGAAGACAAAGAGGGTGTGCGGCCTACCAGAGTTCCTGCTAAAAATGGTCGCCCGAGTGTGCCTTCACCTGAACCACTACCGTCCCTTGAGGAAGTTCTTTTGACTCCAGCCCAAGAAAGAGAGTTCGAGCGCCGATACTTGGATATCAAAGGCGATGCCCCCCAGATCGTTGAGGTACCTCGTGTGGATGCTTTCCCGGATTTGCAAAGATCTTTACGCCCAACGAAGCATCTTGGTCATGGTCATGTTACGAAGAGGGCGGTCAGCATGCTAAAAGCAATACACAATATTTCACCGCACGCACATGAATGGTACAAGGAAAATCTGCATTCTCAAGATGAAGAAGTCGGCCGGGTGCAGGCGGAGACACGGGCCTTGCACTTCAGATCTTCGCCAGCAGATGAGCCTTCCTCACAATCATCATGCGGAAGTAAACATTCAATTTTAGAGACAACACGAAGGATATCACCCGCGAAAAGAAGGCAAAATGCAATGCCCAGAAATGCTTCTCTTACCTTATCTTCGACCAACGAACTAGCATCTGACGATAGCCTGAACGATTTCCTCAATGACGATATGGGCGAAGACATAGACTTAGATATCGCATCCTCCAAGTCCTCACCGCCGTCATTGCAGAAGGGCGACATACAGTTTAATGAGCCGGGAGAAGTATTAGTCCACAGCGATGCGGACTCGGACGATGGTCTTCCAGATTTCGGCACGCTGGTTCAAAAGGGCGGGTCTATAAGGTCAGTGGCACTTTCAAAGCGATCGAATGAGCAACTGCGTCACGAAACTTTGCAGCGAAGAGGCAGAAGAAAAGTGGTCCAGGATGACAGTGAGGACGAATAATGTATCAGGCACGCGTGTGTGGGAATTGGCAGCCGTGAGGGATTCGAACTCAAAGGCTCAGATGGCTTCATGAAATGCTTGTTAGCGTCCTGCATTTAGATACCCGATAGAGAAACTGAGCAAAGTTGCTATGGATGTCGAGCAACCAAGTTCGGCCGAGAGAAACCAAGTCAAAGTAAACTTCTGAAACCATCTTGTAAACACGACACGTCCCTCCGATCATTCAGTCCTGCTCCCATTTCGCTGCCCACAATGTCCGCCGACGGCCAATTTGACAGCGCCCTGTACAACTAGATTCCCCTCCCCATTATCCTACCGTATGCCTACTAACCAACGCCTAGCGACCTCCTCCGCCGTCTCCCCCCTTCCAACACATCCGCCAACCTCACCCGCATCTGCGCCCTCGCACCAGACCTAACCGAAGAACTCCTTTCCAGCGTCGATCAACCACTTGAAGTACGCCGCTGCAAGAAAACCGGCAGGGATTATCTGCTATGTGACTATAATCGGGATGGGGATAGTTGGAGGAGTCCGTGGAGTAATGAGTTTGAGCCTGCGATTGAGGGGGAAGAGGAGGGGGCTAAGCCGAGTGAGAGGGTGAGAAAGTTGGAGGTGGGCATGGGGGAGGCGGTGGATGTTTATCGAGAGTTGTGAGTACTTTTGCTTCTGTCTGATTGGTGGCACGGAAAAGATCCTGCTAAAGGATTAGTGCTCAACACGCAAATTCAGTTGAAATTCTATCTACTAATTTAGTACGTGTCTTTCTTCTAGATACTACGAAGGTGGTGTGAGCAGTGTCTACTTCTGGGATTTGGATGATGGGTTCGCTGGGGTGGTACTACTTAAGAAGAGTAAGTCTGCTTGGCTCCAATTCTGGAACGAATGCAAGGGCTGAAAACCTAATATGAATATTTGCAGCTACGCCGACGGGGAAGAGTGAGGGAGGCTGGGATTCGATACACGTCTTTGAGTCCATCGATCGTGCCCGCACGTCACACTACAAGCTTACGAGCACAGTCATATTACGCCTAAGTACGGGGAGTGATGCACTGGGGGATATGGATCTAAGCGGCAACATGACAAGACAGATCGAGCAAGACATGCCAGTGACCGATGACTCCAGCCATATTGTGAACGTGGGGAAGCTGGTGGAGGATATGGAATTGAAGATGAGGAATCTGCTGCGTATGCGCATGCATTTTATTCGCATTCCAGACAATGCTAACATTCGTAAATAGAGGAGGTCTATTTCGGAAAAGCGAAAGATGTTGTGGGAGACCTCCGAAGTATGTTACCTTGCTCTTCTCCTCGGCCTTCCACTTACCACGTTGCAGGCATACCACCTTTGACCGAGGCGAACAGGGAGAAGGCCACACATCGAGAGATGATCAATTCGATGAAGCGGTGATAGACACGAGTCCTGATGCACAAGGCTCTCCGGGAGCATGTAGTGTAGATAGCAGTGCTAGAAATCGGAAAAACAGCATAGTAGCTGGCCACACATGACGCAACGTCATCAAGATACCTTATGTGTCCTAAGGCGCATAGATAATCAGTGATTGGGGGCTGCAAAACCCAAACTCTGCACTTTGCTCTTGTACGGTTGAGATTTGCTGGTTTTGGCTGTCGACGCAGCAGATAGTTCAAGATTTGCGACAACCACCTTTTACACACGTATCCAGTCATGACATAAGAACGACCCTGGGACTCCAAATGCACGAGATTCGTAAAATTGGTATGAATGTGTATTGGTCGAGTCGGCTCTGCCCGCAATCCAAGCTGTCCAATGTTCTCGGGTTCAGGTGATCATTATCGAGGCTTGAGCGGAAGAGGACTGATTGATCTGGTCCGTTAGCTAATGTTTTAAGAATATTGAGTAAGGCCTGGAGAGTAACGTATAGGAACCGAAGTTATGGGGATATCAGAGTTGCAAGGGTGGGGTCTCCAGAGATAAGGACATGTATGCTGAAGATGAGGTCAAAATCCACCGGAAGCATCGCAAGCTTAGGATTAATGACACGCTGGACACGATTTATGCGCTCGGGAAGCGCTAAAATGGCAGCAGAGTATGAAATGTCACCAGATTGGAACTGTGGATGGTGTCGCTGGACGAGATGTCGTTGAAATCTCGAACCGAGACTAGCGCTAGACGGTGGCAGGAAAAGGAAGGCGGCTCTCTATCACTAAAACACACATATCCCACCGCCTCTACGGTGACACCCTTACGGATTGCTTCAAATCAATCATTGTACAGTCCTTTCCTTTCAAAATTATATTCAGAGACTTAGATGAATAACCAACGGCTCTCCATTTCGTGCGTGCCAGCACATATCGTAAGCTTGACCCCAGTAAGAGCCGAATATACCCACAGAAGCTAATAGCTGTGGATAGGGACCAGTATCTTTGACCGACTCTTTCAAAGCGAATGAAACACAGCGGTGACCTTTTCCACACAATTTTCTCCGTATCCACGCTCTATATGAGATATGTCGGCCGGGAAAGCCTTCCAAAAAGGTCACGTTCGGGACGGTGAACTCGTGTTCGACAAGAACTTTGAGCTTCTCGATAATAAGAAGAAGATTTCAAAGATTTCGCTGGCACAGTATTTTGCGAATTCTGCACCAAAGTCTCTATCAAGGACGACTAGCCAAGGCGGCTCAGTTTCATTTGCAAACCCCCAAATTCTCCCTTACCAGTATCATCATCTGGGTGTTGGACATCAACCAAATCAGTCGTTCGCTCCTTCTCCAGGCTACGGTTTTGATCTGCTGCCTGGCAGGGAAAGCTTTCGTGGGCCTTCGGTATCTGAACCAAACAGGTATCATCAGGCAGTCAACAGTCATATAGTTCCATCACAACATCCGGAAAACTTACAGGATGATCTATCAGAAGCAATGGACACAGGTTCGGACATGGATGACGAATTTTCGGAAAACATGGACATGAGCTCTGGGCCGGAAGCGGACGGCAGTACTGATGGACGAATACTAACGGAAAACATGGGCGGTACTGCTTCGAAGGCCGTAAGCGTGAGCTCCGGACCAGAGGTTGACGACGAAATTTATGATACTTTTCCATCCAAGGCAGTAGTCATGCTGTCTCCAACGGCAATCAGGCCAGTCTTTGAACTGGAAGCCGATGGTGCTGATTCTCGCTCTGATGATGTTTCGGAAACCCCAAGGATGAGCAGTACTCCTTCGAGAGTTTCAGGGCCGTCTTCTCTCACATCCACAGGACCCTCCAACTTAAGGGAATCAATAGAAGAGACTAATCTTCCGTTTGATATGCTAAAGGCTGTGTCTCCTTCTTCCAGTCTCTCATCCCTACCAACTCCAGCAAAATCCACAACCCCACAGAACTTGAAAGTTCAGACGGCATTAGAAACTCCACCAGCGATGAAACCTCCAAAGGCAATCCCAAAACCGGCACAGCGCCGAACTGTACCAAAAGGGAGAATGCTTCGCTTCGCGGATCTTTCTCCCAGAACTTCTATACCCACTAATCTACCGCCTACTATCCTAGCTCAACAAGGCGTTCATGCTGCGTACTCATCGAGACTTAACCCATTCGCGTTGCATCCGGACGAATACCAGCTCCTTCGAAATCATATCTGTCACCTTCATGTGTCTGCGTATTTGAACATACGAAACCGTATATTGCGGCTGTGGGTAAGGAATCCACTGGTCAGTGTGACTGCAGAGGAGGCCGCTGGTTGTGCTCTCGCCTCACGGTGGCTAGGCTTGGCGGATGTTGCGTATGAGTGGCTTGTAAGGAAAGGTTACATCAACTTCGGATGTGTTGAACCACCCGAAGCGTCGAACATTCGTGTCAAGAGATACGTATCCAAACGATATAAACGAAAGACAGTTGTTGTGATTGGAGCAGGTATGTCTGGCTTGGGATGCGCAAGGCAGTTGGAAGGCCTTTTTGGCCATTACCGCGATAGATGGACCTCAATAGGCGAAGAACCGCCAAATGTGGTACTGCTTGAAGGCCGCAACAGAGTTGGTGGAAGAGTGTATTCGCATCCTCTCAAGGGGCAAAAGGCTAGCGGCATACCTGAGCAAAACAGGAGCACCGCAGAAATGGGCGCACATATAATTATTGGATTCGATCACGGCAATCCCATGAGCATGATAGTGAGAGGCCAATTGGCTCTACATTACTATGCTTTGAAAGACAACTCTACGCTACACGATATAGATGGCAATGTCGTGAATGAAGAAAGAGACCAAATGGCGGAGAAGCTTTACAACGATGTTCTCGACCGAGCGAGCGTTTACCGTCATAGGATGCCTCCTCCAGTGACAGTCGAAGGGGACAAAGAAATGATCGAGGCGGGACGAGACCCAAACCGAGAGGGTGGTCCGCCAATCAGTTCAATTGAAGAAGAGCTGCTCACAGCAAGCGACAACAACCATGCAACAGAGAATGTTCCTGCTGGGATGGACAAGCTCACAGGAAAAGCACATTTGATACCAGGCCCACGCAAAAAGGAACCCCCTGCCCAAGCTGCTGAAGCTATGGGCTGGAAGTTAGCTTCGAATGTGCTAGCGTACAACGATCTCAATTTGGATGTCGTTGCCAAAGCTTCGAAATATCCTACATTAGGCGCAGCCATGGATGAGGCGGTGAAACAGTATCAGTTTCTGCTTGATCTTTCCCCACAAGATCTGCGCCTCATCAATTGGCATTACGCCAACCTTGAGTATGCGAATGCGGCCAACGTTGGCAAACTCAGTCTTGGAGGCTGGGATCAAGACGCTGGCAACGAGTTTGAAGGAGTCCACGCACAAGTCATCGGTGGCTATCAGCAGGTTCCTCGTGGTATTTTGCTTTCTCCAACGAAACTCGATCTTCGCACCCGGAAAATTGTGAAGCACATTGAGTATAACGCAGACAATCATTTTTCAAGTGGAATTACGAAAGTATCATGCGAGAATGGAGACAGTTTCGATGCAGACCATGTCGTCCTGACGACTCCTTTGGGCGTATTGAAGGATGGAAATGTCAAATTTGATCCACCACTACCTGATTGGAAGATCGGGCCAATACAGCGCTTGGGGTTTGGAACCTTAAACAAAGTCATCCTTGTCTACGATAAGCCATTCTGGAAAGTGGATCAAGATATGTTCGGTCTCCTTCGAGAACCCGAAGTGCATGATAGTCTGGATCAAGAGGACTACATTGCCAACAGAGGACGCTTCTATTTCTTCTGGAATTGCATCAAGACTACTGGTCGCCCAGTCCTCATCTCGCTCATGGCAGGCGATGCTGCTCATCAAGCCGAAAGTTCAAGTGATGCAGAGCTAGTCGCTGAGGTTACCCAGGAACTAGCAAAAATATTCAAGCAGACAATGGTACCGCAGCCCATAGAAACAATCGTCACTCGCTGGGGCAAAGACCGCTTTGCTCGCGGTAGCTACTCGTACGTCGGCGCCACATCCTTGCCCGGAGACTACGAGGCTATGGCAGCACCAATAGGCACTTTGCATTTCGCGGGTGAGGCTACCTGTGCCACCCATCCGGCCACCGTGCATGGTGCATACATATCAGGCTTGCGGGCTGCTTCCGAAATCATCGATGACCTGCTAGGACCCATCGAGGTTCCTAGCCCACTGGTTCCATGGCCCGCGGAGACAGACGTAGTAACAGCTGAACCTCCTCAGCAGTATCGACCTAAGGATCCAGCAACTAGAGTACCGGACCCAGCGCCCAGTGAAGCGGAAGATGTCAAACAAGCGCGCCTTGAGGCCTTCGAAAGCGACATTCTACAAGCGATATTGAACGAGCTCGGCTTCCGTCCATCACCACCAGGAAAGCCTGGATCGAACCCATTCCTATTGTTCACGAAAGACAACTGGGCCGAAGTGAAGAAAGTTTGCGATGAAGCGCATCTGCTACGATCAGGAGATCCAAACAAGAAAGCTGAACGGAATGAAATACGCGCAATGGTAGGTCAGATATGGCGAGAAGCAAGCGACGAGGCCAAGAGACCGTACTTTGAACAAACGGAAAGCAATAGGAAGGCGAATCTGGAGGAGGCAGCGACTTTCGAAGCGCGGTTGGCATCGTGGGATGAAAAGGCGATGGAAGTGCGGAAGCAATACGTACAACGGCATCCAGGTGTGCTGTCCGACAAGGAAGAGCAGGCTATGTGGAGAACGTTGGGCGTTCATGGGGATTTCGGCGATGACCAGGAGAGGAGAGGGAAGAAGATGTCAGGATACGCCGAAGACTCGGATTCCAATGTTGACATATGACCAGGTGTATCGCTCGGCGTATGAGAGCATGCCTGGACCTTTGGTGGTAGACTTCTAATACCATAACTTGTATTTTGTCCTGCTCTTTCCCCATCTCCGGTAGTTCCTTCACTGTCATCACCAATTGCCTGGGACTCGCAAGCGGTCGAACATTTTAGCCATCACTCATAGGCACAATCATTTACCCAAGCGATGCAGATCCACCACGAATTTCTGTCTGTCATGGCTTCGGGTCCGGTACGAATTGTTCCGCTGGAGTAAGGTTTGGTTTGGTTCTGGTCGCCCGGTCCTTCTTGTCGACTATGTATATTAGCGGGGGTTCTTTTCTTCGCTTTGTTTGATTATGATTATGGGTGCGATATTTTGGATGAAGTTGGTAGAGTAGGGTACTTGCATCAACCCACACGTTTTCTGTATCCAGAAGTTGAAGTAAGGTTGCGGAGTACAAAAGTAGGTACGAGTAGATAATCTATAGATAATATGTAGGTACAGTACATTGATGTAGGTACATATTTTCCCCTGTTACACGGCTCGACATTCCAACAAGGAGATCCCTGCAACGCTAACCAGTTTCCCGGGTCATCAACCTGCCTATTATAGGTCTAGCAGGACCCTGATCTCTCCCACATGGCTTTCGCTAACCGGGCCCCTCTTTGAGCGACGAACAGGATGTCAGATCTCTGAATCAACAACGAACGGGAGAAAAAACCCCGCATGTATCTTCGAAAACCCCTATACAGTGCCATCTTGAAACACTTGCCAAAGATATAGAGTAATCTTGACTCTGTACATTCATCCACATATTGTGTCTATGAGCATCTTCTTATTTTCTTTTCTTTTTTGATAGTTCGATTGATAAGTTCTTAACGGACTCGGATACTCTCAACACCCGCAGATCGTCAGCGGCATCCCGCAATCAAGCTAGATAATAATAATAATCGCCCCGCTACTCAACGCCGCAACACCACGCCCCCCCCACACAAGGCTCCCAGCTCCCGCTCCCAAACAGCACTACCTACTACTGCCTCGTGCTTTTGCTGCCTCGCTGACCGAAATCCCCATGAGACAAACCTTCCCCATCGTCCAACCTCCCTCTCCACCAGTCCAGATGTGCAGCCATCCATATACAGCAGCTCGTCTTTCACCTTGACCCGCGCGCTTGAGCAGCCCAACACTTTCCACGCCCCACCAAAAGGACCATCGGCCCCTCCTCTATCAATATGTCCTCATTCTTCAATCGGATGCGATCTGGTGCTGTGAGTATTCCTTCTCACTCGCATCACAAGAGACACCCATGCACTGTCTTCTCAACATACGAGAATGGAAATGTTTGTGTGCGCCGATGTAAGCTGAGAGGTCTAACCCATCCGTCTGACTTAGGGAACGTCGAGTCCATCAGCTGGCTCATCCCCGGCCAAGAAAGATCCCAACGCTCTTCAAATAACACCGCTTGAGAAATACCTATTAGATCTACCTCTGGGGCCTTCACGGGATAATGGCAGTGATAAGTTTTGGGGCTTGGAAAATGTAAGCTTCAGGCGATGAAGATATGTATGAATCTACTGACAGTGTGCTCACAGTTCGGAAACACATGGTATGTCGAGTCGTAGTGCTAAGGCCCAGAGACAAGATGCTTACTTGTCCCAGCTATTGCAATTCGATTCTACAATGTTTATATTACTCGGTACCTTTTCGAGAACAGGTTATCAACTACCCAAAACGTTCGCCTTTGGAGTCCGTTACCACCACCTCGACAGGACAAGCACGAATAGATCCTGACGCAGTCATACTCCCTCCAAACCACCCCTCTCTGACGCCCACCAAACTCATGAAACAGCAACCCGTACAAAGTTCTGCGCGAAATCCAGGAGGACCGCCTCCCACACCAAAACCTGAAGACAAAGAACATCCAGATTTTAAGAAGAGAGTGGCGCAAGCCAGGGGGCCTACGCTTTCTATGGGTAATGATAATGCGGCCGCTTATGGAATGCCCGAATCCCTGTTCACATCTCTAAAAGACATCTTCGAGGCACTTCTGGCTCATAAATCCAATGTTGGTGTGGTGAGCCCGACTAAATTTCTGGAGGTTCTCAGGCGGGAAAATGAAATGTTCCGGAGCGCGATGCACCAGGACGCTCACGAATTCCTGAATCTTCTTCTGAATGAGGTTGTAGCAAATGTGGAGGTTCATTCAAAGAAGCTCGAGGAAGAAAAGGGCATGAACGGTCATGCGGAGAAGACTGGTTTTGAAAAAGCGCTTGCATCGGCGATGACGAAAACAACATCCAGCACGACAGGATGGGTACACGAACTTTTCGAAGGCACTTTGACATCGGAAACGAAATGTCTGACTTGTGAAAACGTGTCGCAGCGTGACGAAGCGTTTTTGGATCTCTCTGTAGATTTGGACGAACATTCTTCGGTGACGGCGTGTTTAAGGAAATTCTCTGCGGAAGAGATGCTGTGCGAAAGGAACAAATTCCACTGTGATCGATGTGGTGGCCTGCAAGAAGCGGAGAAACGCATGAAAATCAAAAGATTACCCAGAATCTTAGCTTTGCATCTGAAGCGGTTCAAGTACACGGAGGATCTTCAACGATTACAAAAGCTATTTCATCGGGTGGTATACCCTTATCATTTACGCCTTTTCAACACGACAGACGATGCAGAGGATCCAGATCGGCTGTACGAACTTTATGCTGTGGTAGTGCACATTGGAGGAGGGCCCTACCATGGGCACTATATCTCGATTGTGAAGACAGAAGAACGAGGATGGCTGCTGTTTGATGACGAAATGGTCGAGCCTGTCGACAAGAGCTACGTCCAAAACTTTTTCGGCGATCGACCAGGGCTGGCTTGTGCATACGTACTTTTTTATCAGGAAACAACGCTAGAAGCTGTGAAGAGAGAACAGGACGCCGAGAGCTTGGCAGCTGCTACCAAAGCGGTTGTGGAAATACCGAAAGAACCCGTTGGACTAGGCCTCAAGACCAATGGCTTCATGAACGGTATCCAGCATGTAAAGAGCGCCGTGACGCCAACGTCAGATGAGGATACGAATGGGTACGCAAGCCTCGATAAGGCAGTCACGGAGCCTCCACAACCAATAAAATTATCCACATCGCCGTCCGAAGTCACCGCACTGCCCCAAGTACCATCACGAACACCAAACGAAGACATCAAGTCGAAAAAGGAGCGACACAAGGAAGAAAAGGAACGAAAAGCAGTGGCCAAAATTACCGGGAGACAAGAAGAGAAAGCTGAACGGGAACGGTTAAAGAACCTCGAAGTCAAGCGGAAGGAGGGAATGAAGAAGGCGGACGCAGATACGAAAGCCGCCTTACAAGCTAGCAAAGCGTCGAAGGCGGAAGAGGATCAGCGTGTCGCTGCGGAGAGTGGCAACAAAGACGGTGCTTCTACCCCTGTTCCTATCCCCACAGGAGGCCTAAGCAGGTTCAAGTCGAGTAGCAAAAGCTTCCGCAAGCCGAAATTATTTGGGGGCTCCAAGGAATCTAGCAAAGATGAGCCATTCGCAGAGGAAAATGGAGCAGAGGCGACGACACCGACCGATAAATCAAAGAACCGGTTCAGCAGCTTGAGAAAGAAGACTTCTAATATGATGTTGTAATACTAATCAACACTTGAAAAGGGGAGCCCTTTTCTTCACATTTACCGCATTTACAGTTCTTGTCTGCTGTTAGATTGAGCCATGCATTTACATCATGATACCACTGGGTGGAGTTTGGTGAATGTGAGGCACAACGAATATAGGAGATATTATGGCAATGGATGACAAAAGTTGGATATGCTGAATCTACCGGATAGATATCTTCATTTTGGCAGACACTTCTGCAGAAGACGTCTCCCGTCTCATTGTTGATTCAACATGAGGAAGCAACTTTCGGTCTAGACATGGTTGTACAATACATACATTCAAACACACACTTTGTCGCGAAGCGAAAATGTCTTCCACAAATGTCTGCCTGATACCGTCATAGCTCATGATAGCATCTATTCCAAAGACCAAGGATATCGATTGATGCCTCTCGAGTATCGCCTCATACTCTGGCACAGAAGTCATCTTAGTGGGTATCTCAAACTTTCTCCTGGCTCTAGCTTCCCGGGACAGTCGCCCCCTTGCTCAACAGCTCACCCAAGCACGAGCTCGTAGACTATCACTAGGGTATTGATCACTATCAGCGGTACTAGATTGCACAAGCACTCGTTAGCATGATTTCCATTCGTCCGTTCAAATCACGCTCAGCATCATAAACCGACAACAGTCTTCCAACGAGTTCCTCCCCCTTACCTACTTCCGCCCCAAAAGACAAACATAACTAGCATCCCAGAACATCACCCCTGAGCCACGAAAAATACGTATAATGGAGGCAGACTCACTCCTCATCAGCGTCCGGACACTACTGATCAGATTAATCATTTTCCCCTTCACGCTCGCGGCATCACTGGAACCGCCGAAGGATGGTTCGGTGGGTGCGTTACCCCATCCAACTGCTCTTCATCAGCCACCTCCACTCCCCGGCACATAATCACCACCCGCGGCCAAAGGAATGCTTACTGCGCGCAAGGAATCTGTCCTCTGATAGCACGGCGACGGCGTTGACGAGGAGGATTGACACTGCAAATACGGTGAGCTTTGGCAGTAACTCGTCTGGGGAATGACCGGGTTTACCATAGAAGAGGTTGCCCAAGCCGAAAAGCATCATTTCGATGCTGGAAGGGCGTGTGAGGCGGCTTGGAGGCTGATTGGAAGCTCGCGCGTATTTGTTTGGCCTCTGCGGAGAAAATGCAGCTATGCCTCGCAGGGCTGACAGGGGTGGGCGCGATGCCAAGACCCGGGAGCTCCGCGCGTATCGATGTCGACCACCCCCGTAGCTAGCTGTCTGTTCATGATGATAAGCAAAGCTGTGAGCATTGGCCGCAATGCGGCATCTTATAGGTATGCAACCATCGATGAATGGCCCACGTACCTCTATAGCAGCAATGTCGAGCTGACCCAATAAGCAGATACACTCCTCTCCCTCCTCATCCCATGCGTCATCCTCATCCACCTCTTTCTCGCGCCGTACACTAAAGTCGAGGAGTCTTTCAACATACAAGCTACCCACGACATCCTGACTTACGGCATACCGTGGGGCACGACATGGGAGCACACAGGCTTATGGCTGCGAGAGCACTATGACCATCTTACGTTCACGGGCTCGGTGCCGAGGACTTTCGTCGGCCCGTTGTCATTGGCGGGAGTGAGTTGGCCCTTTCTGCGCTTCGGAGCCGGTCATGGTGGGGAGATCAGGGGACAGTTGGTCGGTGAGTCTCAAGTCGGGATGTGAATGGTTAGGGAGGCCTATGGCGAAGTCTTGGGTCAGAGAAGCACGAGGGGCATAGCAGAGGCTAATCGTTGATCCGTGTAGTTAGAACTGTGCTTGGACTATACAACGCCTGCTGCTTGATGGTATTCCGCAATGGAGTTGCCAGAGCTTTTGGCAGAAATGCTGCGAATTGGTATACCGTATTCCAGGCAAGCCAGTTCCATATGATGTATTATGCGTCGAGAACGTTGCCTAATTTCTTTGCTTTTGGATTGAGTGAGTACATGAACCTCTAGAGATCGGCGGAGCAGTCTGACGGCCATCAGCAACTTTGGCCATGCGCAATCTCCTCCCTCATGCACTTGGAAGTCCGGCCGCTCGATCAAACAGGCGACGGCAGGAACTCGCTCTTACCCTCCTCACCATTGCTGGCACTGTCTTCCGCTCCGAGATCGCCGTCCTCCTCGCATCTCAGACTCTCTACTTGTATTTTCGACCATACATCCGCCTCCCAATCCTCTCAATCATTCCAGCCGGCCTTCTGGGTGCGTTCATCGGTCTCGCCCTCACAGTCCCTGTCGACAGTTTCTTCTGGCAACGCTGGCCACTCTGGCCCGAGCTGACCGGCTTCATCTACAACATCGTCGAAAAGCAATCTTCCAACTGGGGCACTTCTCCGTGGCATTTCTACTTCACCTCGGCCCTCCCACGCCTCCTGTTCAATCCGTTTCTCTATCAGATTTGTCTTCCCTTTACTCTCAGCATATCGATCCTGCGCCGTCAGGCTCTCGACATCCTCCTCCCGAATCTCCTCTTTGTGGCGGTTTACAGCTCCCAGCCGCACAAAGAGTGGCGCTTCATCATCTACATCATCCCGTCTTTTCTCGCCGTTGCCTCGGCAGGCGCAAGCTGGATTTGGACGCGCCGCGCAAAATCGTTCGTTTACCGCGTGCTCTCCCTTGCCCTGGTTGCATCCACGCTTGCGTCTTGCATGGCGAGTTTGGGTATGCTAGCTGTCTCCCGTCTCAACTACCCTGGTGCCGAAGCGTTGAATCGCTTGCATGCACTTGCAGGCAACGATACTGGGGTAGTGAAGGTGCATATGGACACGCTGGCTTGTATGACTGGCGTCACAAGATTTATGGAACGCGCGCCGCCTGTGTTGGCCGATGCGCAGGGTGCATTTTGGGTTTATGATAAGACAGAAGAAGAAGAGAAGCTACTGGATCCGCTATTCTGGGAGGGCTTTGATTATGCGCTTGCTGAGCGGCCTGAGAGGGTCATTGGGAGTTGGCATGTCCTGAGTACCGTGGAGGGCTACGCCGGGGTTGCGATCATGAGGCCCGAGGAGGGTGGGGAACAGGCAATGGAGGATGTGCGCGCAGTGCAGAACTTATGGACGGAGAGTCGGTGGAGAAAAGATGGGCTAGGGACGGCGCGGCAATGCGTGAGGGAGATGAGTCTGGGGAGATTGGAGAGTGTGACCAGGAAATTCGTCACGAAGGGGTGGTGGATGAGGATGAAGATGGAGCCGAGGATTCGGATTTTGAAGAAGGCGGGAATGCCTGGGGGTACCCCCGTTGAGCCTGAGCAGGCAATGGAAGGCTGAAGAAGCATACAATTGCATCAACTGACACCTTCCTACCATGCCTCACTTCCGACCAGCTCACCTCTCCCCGAAGCCTCGCACATATCGGCGTTGAAGCCTGCAACTTCATAATCAAAGCAGTGAGGCAAGCGGACAAGCCAAACAAGAGACGCTCAAACGAAAACTCAGACTCGAACCAAGGCCTCCAGGACATATGGTAGAGGGCGTCAAGCAAGCCTCTCCCGCAGCACAGACCCCCAAGTGCAAGCATCCGTGATGACACCGGTGCCTGCTCTACTCTGCTGACACACGCGACGTGTAAACCGCTGCACCGTTCGAGCTCTCATGGTTTTGGGACGCGGGTTCGATGTGGCATCTCAGGTGATGTAAATCCAACATGATAGACAGACTAAGGCATCAATACATCTTCTCTCACTCTTTCTTTTTCTCTCTCTCTCTCGCTCTCTCTCTGGCTCAACAGTCCACAATCATCTCTCGATCGAGTCTTCCGAAACACAGAGAGAAAGAAAGAAAAGAAAAAGGGGGGTGGGGCGCAAGCTTCCTCACCACTAACTTACCAACCGCCAGCCACAGAACCGCCGAATCCGTCTCGCCACAATAAATGAAAGAATTGGCCACAAAGATCCAAAGCCACTGCTCTGGCACGAAGAGGAAGTAAAAACCATTGCTCAAACGCAGACTCGAATCGGAAGTCTCCACAAAAGGGACGTTCAAATCCACTACACGCCTGCAGCACCGGTCAACTAGAAAGGAACAAATACAAGTGTAACCTATAAGCTTACAGTTGCACTCCAGAGCCAGCCAAGTGAGGAGTGTTCATCTACAATTCTTCCTTGCTCATGACCTTCCCCTCTTTCACCAGTCCAGGAGCAATCCACGGCCTCCCCGGCTGTCCATCGACCGGCAATTCGTTCAAGAATCCCCACTGACTCCTCTCTTTCCACCCCTTCTTCTTCCAGTCGTTGATCGTTCCGTTTGGAAACCAATCCACAACAGGAATCAACCCACCATCGTGCGCCACGCAAACAAAAACATTCTCATCCGCATCAAACACCTCCAAGCGCTTCACGCTCTTTTGTGCAGTTGGAGGATCGACGTACCAGCCTCCAGGCTCTTGCGTTACATTGTAGAATGCTGAAGTTCGCAGGTTCTCAGGGTCGTGATGACTACCTGCAAAGAATGAACATGGACAAGGGCTAGGGAGACGACGATCCAGGGGGACAGAGGACGGGATGGTGCCGGGCATCGGCGCATAGACGGTTGGCCTGTAGGAGCCGCCGAAGTGGCAGATGTCGCCACCCAAGAACACGAAGGTATCGGACGTTGTGCGCGCGAGGCCCGAAATGTGTCCGATAGCATGTCCTGGCACATCGAGGATGTAGAAGCTACCGTCTCCGAAGAGGTCATGGGAAGGAAAAGCGCCAATTTTGTCATTGGTGTCGAAGGAGACTTCGTGGACGGCGCGACCCTTGAAGTCCTCGTCAAGTACTGGGCAGTCCTTGTTGGTAGGATAGCCTGGCATGAAGTTCTCCTTGAATCCAGGGCCAACATATAAATCTGTAGAGTGTGGAAACAGAGAAAGATCTCCCGTGTGATCCCAATGCCAATGGCTCCATACGACGGCATCAATCTTTTTGTCGTCCACCCCACCCTCGCGCAGAATCTCGTTGACGTTTTTTGGAATGTTGAGGCCGGGTATACCGTTCTTGACTGAGGCGTATGAGCCTGGGGAATGGTTCCACCAGTCCTTCCGGCATCCGAGGTCGAACATGATGGTTTTGCCCAACTTCTTGTTCTCAATCAAGAAAGCGAAGGTCGGCATATTCATGTATTCATGCCCATTCTGTACGGGTTCAACAAAGGCTTTGGCCGGCACGACGATATCGGTGGTGGTATTGATGGTGGACACTTCCACGGTAGCGTCGGATTGGGGGATTTTCAGGGGAGGGTGCGCCTGAGGTTTGATCTCGTCGCCTGCCATGATTATCGTGCCTACTTAATTGAAGTCGACTCAACGACAGATGTTTTCTGAAGACAAAAGGCAAGAAGCAAGAGCCAAACAGGGAATTATGAAATCGCATTCGCCTTGCCCCGCGGAAGGATGCGGGGAAAGCTTCGTCATCTGACTTTCGGGGTGGATGAAAGGCATTGACGCATGCTGCAATTAGGGACTTAAAACATTCTAGATCAACACCAGCTGGCACACCGCATACATCAGATGCAACACAACTGCATGATTCTAGACCGGGTTGAGCGTTGCACGCAGGGAGATGAGAAAATGCAAGAGGTAGACGTAAGACGGTGAGCAGCAAATGCTATGGAAGGATGCATTACTCGTATGCGGAACACGCAATGCACAAAAGAACTGTTGTCATTAGCAAATGGGCGAGCTGGGTCACAAGGGAGGCGGAAGCGGAGGCGTATGCGCACACGCACACGCATCTTTTCCCGAGACTCACTAACTCTCAAAGAAAAGATGATGCCAACTGTCGAGGAGCATAAGACGGTTATAGGGTGCAGCTCCACCACAGTCGCCCGGCGCTAAGGCCCTTATATCCGAGGCGCGTCTTTGAGTTTCTCGAGTCACGAGTGGAGAACAAAAAGAAGGAGCATTGAGGCGTAAATCAAAAAGATCAAAGAAAAGGAACCCACTGCTGCTTCGTACCTTACCCTTCAGAATTCTCAGTATGTCCACTGTCCGAAATTACGCTGGTCTTCCAGATCTGGTGAATGCTACGCCTCTGTGAACTGATGAAATCAAGCGCTCATCTGCCTTCTAGGATCCTGCACCTGATATCTATGAGACTCCAGAGCTTACGGAAGACACATCCACACACCCTGTGAGTTTTAAAACATGCTAGACAATCTTCATACGCGTTGACTATCCGTCAGACTGTTACCACCTTCCGCTCCGAATCTCCTGCATCCTCCTACCATGAAGACGAAGACGAATCCAGCGGGATTGTGCGTCATCGCCTAGATGCAGACGAAGCTCGAACGCATTTCCTGCCGATAGGAGAGCGCGACCCCCCATCTTCAAGTCGAATCAGCAGCAAACGGAGATCTTATCGATCTTCTAGTAGGAAGAGGCCGAAAGATGGGCTTGAGATCAACGGCATTATCAATGGAATCGAGATCTCCAGCGACGAGGAAGCGGAGTCGTTGGAGAGGAAGCTCGCACGGCTACGAAAGGAAGTGGCCGAAGTCAAAGGAGAGTTCGCGCAAAGAAGGGCAAAGAAAGAGGATGGAGCTTCCCAAGAGCCGCAGCATGAAGCCGAGAACTTGGATACTTTGGATCAGATCCTGGAGAGCGTAGACTCACCTGATACTGACGGTGGTGCCGGCGCTGCGGGTCGCCTAACAAAGAGACTCGTGGCCACAACAAAACCAGTAGGGACCTCAGTGTACTCACTGGATGGACCGGGGTCTCGGCCAGCGCAGCAGAACGCAGCCACCTCTACGTATACAGTCACCTACGCACCCACCTATCAAGAGGAACATACGCTCTCCAAGGTATCTGACTTTGATTCGCGTTTGACATTGATCGAGGCTGCGTTAGGCCTCGATGCCATTCCGTTGCCTACACAGGACAGATCACCCTTGAAAGCCGTTCTTCCAGCCCTGGATACCTTGGAAAAGCAGTTGTCCACCCTCTCCAATTCTACGGACACGTCCCTCGATAAGGTCAGCCGAAAAGTAAGGCAATTGACGCAAGATGCGGAGAAGCTCGAGCAATCCAGGAAAGCCGCGAAAGCAGTGCAAGAAGCTCTCAGTCCCTCGGGCGAAGAGTCTCCTTCGCTGAACGATCCAGCGAAAGACGCGGACGTTCTTGAATACGCTGAGCAAAGCTCGAAGATTAATGCACTCTACGGCACTCTATCTACTATCGAGTCGCTAGCGCCGCTATTACCATCCGTACTGGATAGACTGAGGTCTCTGCGTTTAATCCACGCTGATGCTGCAACGGCAAGCCAAACTTTGGCAAAGCTGGAGATGCAACAAGAGGATACAAAGCAAGAGCTGCAAGGCTGGTGCGAAGGGTTGAAGAAAGTGGAAAATGCAATGAAGCAGGGAGAGCAAACGGTGAAGGGGAACACCGAGACCGTTGAAGGCTGGGTAAAGGAGTTGGAAGAGAGAATGCGGAAGCTTCATTCGTGACTGGTCTGAAGAAAACGTCTTTGCTTGAATTCTAAGACCACGTCACCTCTGGTCTAATCATGGCCATATACCCCAGTTGCATGCTCGAATTAGCGTTTGTCAAGGCAATTTCTTCACTCTTATACGTCTTAATGATGGTTCTCTACCAAAAACGTGGCTGATCCTGCTGATCGGTACTTTACGCTCACGACATTGAGGCTGTCACTGTCCACGGCCATGTCACGAACGCGTGGCTCGCTTACCAAGTCTATTGTCGAATGTTCCGGGACTTCGCCCCTTCAATTCGACAATCCGAGGTCCAAATCCTCGGGTCCTGACCAATTGAAGCGGATAAACCCCATTTGTTGACGGCGGAATGCTTCTCCGGCACTATTCCAGTACCACTCCCCCTCTAATCCTCCTTCCCCCTCCCAAACAACTGTCATCAGACCACTATTTGGACACTTCAGGTGAGTCTTCTAAACCTGAATGAGACACGTATTATATGTTCTCAAGGCTAATGTCCATCATATCAGACTCTGGTACTGTGCCGAAACCCGACTTTCGGTTTGGTAGCACCATAGTACATCAAACAGCATGGCTTCGACCAGCAGCTTACTGGTGGCAATCCAGACTTGTAAGTAGCAAGTATGTTTTCTTGCAATTTCAATATTTGAATTACTGAATGGCAAAGTTGTGGATTCGCCTGTCACTCTGGGTGCTAACCTCGTTGAATCATCTATGTCTTCGTGGCCTTGTACCAATACACAAAAACACCGCAGCACATTCTTCATCTACAGAGACACTGTAAACTGAATTATACATTAGGTCACATCGACAAACTCCCAAATGAGATACTACACCAGATCTTTCAGAGAGTTCCACGAAGAATCCTGAAGCGCGTCCGACTGTGCTGCAGACGCTGGGCCAGCGTCAGCATAGAGCACGTCTTTGAGCAGATCTACTTTGCATCCCGTTCTGAACCTATCAGAAATTTCGAACACATCGTCCGGGATCCCCATCTTGCTGAATCTGTGAAACACCTGGTCTTCGACGACACTCAGCTACCGAAGAGGCTGCTCCAGCAAGAGCCACACTCCTCAGCACTGGCAGAACATCGCATGTGGTCTCGTTCTGAACAAGTCGCCGCACACGATGCTTTTCGCCAACGCTACCGCGATCAGGAGCAAATAAGGGCCACCTCAAAGGATCTCAATGTACTCTTACGAGGACTACCCCAACTTTTGAGACTCAAAAAAGTATCTGTCATTGGAGGTCCCTCGCACCTTTACTGGCCTCCAATTCCGGCGGGTCCTCACGCCCGAGACCTGGCTGAAACTGAGGTGGCTGCATCATACTGGTCTTATCATAAGGAGAAAAAGGCGTACTACGAACCGTGGGGCAGTCACCGCGTCCAGCATCTTTTCCAGGCCCTTTTTTCCGCAGAAGTATGCCTCACTGAATTGCACATCGGAAATTGGCAGGGCCATCCTAGACCACTGAAGATGGGCTTGCCGTTGTCTTCGCTTGTGGCACCCAATGCCATAGACCAAGCGAGGTTCACGACGAATGCTCAGAGCGTGTTCAGCCATCTCACAGAACTCAATCTGCAGATTGATCTGAACCCCAGAGTCAAGGGTCGCGATTATAGTGGAAAATATCTTGAACCTCTTTTCCAGATACTGTCATCAATGACCCGACTCAAACGCCTTACTTTCGGAGTGACTCAACGGAGAATCGCCTTCGATATGCATGACACTCAACGGCTGTTGAGCTATACCTGGCCCGCTCTTGTAGCAATGAAGCTTCGATGCGTGCGCGTCGATCCTGATACACTGCTCAACTTCTTCGCCAGACATAAGGATACACTGACCACCCTTTTCCTCCATCACGTTGGCTTCGAGCCGAATACGTCGCATACTTGGCTGGATATTGCGCAGCGAGCTGGGCAGCTGCTTCACTTGGACTATGCGGCGCTTGACGTGTACGAATGGGGTGAAGACTCTGATGTCAGCGGTTGGCAAATCAACAGTACTGAAACGGACCTGGTACGTACCATTGGGAGTTTTTCCTTCTTATTCGATATCTACTTTTATGCCCCATGACAGGTTTCGGAAGCAAAAGAGTGTTTGCCTCTTAAGAGTATCTCGTGGCCCAGGCTTCTCACTCTAAGTAGGGCATACTGACTCCAAAACCTGCGCAGGCTATTATTTTAGGTGGAGGGTACGAAGCTACGCGGACAAGCTGCGACCCAAGTAACGGGGAGAGGGCCAGTGGAGGGATAGAACCAACCATTTCAGTGACAGCTATGGAAACGCCCCAAGGTTTTGGCTGCGAAAACAATGTATGTGATCGATGTGGGGGATGGTTAAGGAATGACGCTCAGGTGAGTAGTCGTAATTGACCACCATGTTCACGATTCATTCATGCCTGTCGGAAGAGAGCAACAACGGAGGTCATGTTCACAAATTTAAGTCATATTTGGGTATCAACCGGGAATACGGTGTCGTCTTTGATCAATCTGTTTGAGGAAAAGCGTTTAGGTGCAAGAAGCTCCTCACTAGTATTGATTTTCTCGGAATCTTGAGGATTTGATCCTTTTCGACCGCCACTTTTTCTAGTACCTGGCCTGAAATACACTGATTCGTGATCTTAGCGGACTGTTGATCTCTATGCGTTCTTTACCTTTACTGTCGATGAATTGGGCGAAGCCTTGGAAGTGAAGGCAACTCCTTTTACTACGTATTCCATCTGACTCGACCCTCTTTGTCGGAGGTTATTGATCCATCCACCATGCATGATATGTCGAGAACTTCTCCACCATATTCCTCACTACTTCATACAAGCTTACTAGGTTATACATTGCTGTTTGATTCCCTTTCGGTTGTTTTTGTGCTGTCGTCTAGGGTCTAGCTCTCTCATTCTCAAGCAATCAGGATGTTGTTTCATTCATCACAAATATATATCAAGCCCTTCCACCTTGTACCCTCCACATTCAGGTTCTCTTCCAGCTGAGATTCGAATTGTGGGGCTTAGCGGACTAGCTTTTCGTGACGCAAAAAAGGCACAAACGTCTGCAGAATTCTTCCGTGATATGCGTGAGATTGCTCCGTCATTAGCAGCTCGTCAGAACCACTCTTGGCCGCGCACCAATGGTACAAGAGTAGCTACAGGCCTCGAAGAAAGGCGACAAGGTCAAGCTGGAAATGGCATCCGCCAACTCCTTTTCCGTCTGCGCGGCGGGTGACAAATAGTCTAGACAAGAGCAGGACCACACGGGCCACCCCAATAAGAAGGTCCGGAGCAATACATGGCCAGCTCTTGAATCGATTGAACTGCGCGGCTTCGAGGTTCACAATGTCCACTTGCATGCATTCTTCGACCACCACAAGAGCACCCTTGTCGGCTTGACTCTTGTAATCATCCCATCTGAGCTCCGTTCGCGTGTCACTTGGACCGATCCCGCGCGAGATGCTCGGATCATTCGACAATTCCAAGTTGTGAAGCTCGTCTTTTTCGGCGTGCCCCTAACAACATGAGGGGCTACGATCATCTCGCAGCACCTTTCACTCCCTAATTTCTCCCCTCAACACCCTAGAGCAAAGAGGCTGGAGAAAAGGATCCAGCGAGGGCTGAGCGGCGGAAATGGGCCGCGGATAACCCATCCAGACTGTACCAGGTGGACCGTCCAGACATCCGGAGACTGCTTCGTGTTTCGCGGAAAGAGCGCAAGCACAGCGCTTCGCAGATACAGTCTATGGCCCTTCATACCGGTCGTACCACGACGATAACGAAAAACAACGCCACCATCTCCGGGACTGTCGCACTCTCGATCAGCTCTTGATGGCATTCGAGTTGGGGAAGGTTGACTTGAAAGATTTTCATGTCGGCAATTGCACGGAAATAATCCCAGCGGAACCTCTGAATATGGGACTTCTGCTCTCGTCGCTGAGCGCTCTCGATTTTTTCGACCATTAGATACTGTTGGGCGCATTCAGAATTGCGATTGCCAACCTCACGAGTCTCGACCTGCGGCTCGACGTCCAGGGGCGGGCTTTGGGCCACGATTATCTGGAGGGGGATATGGACGATCTTTTCGAAATTCTTCCTTGTACAGAACGATTGACAAGCCTGTCGCTTGGCTTCCCGAATCTCTGCCTGCACGCAGATGATACGAGAAGTGTGATAGAGAAGAAGTGGCCCGCTCTCCAAGCAGACAGATTCCGCGGCATGAAGGTCACCATTGTTGATCTGCATGTTTTCTTCGAGGGGCACAAGTCACGCTCGAAAATCTTATTCTGCATGATTTTGGGCTCCTTGCAGGTTCAGGTCGGTCCTGGATGCAGTTTGTGAGAAGCGCTCGGGAGTTGCAACGCTTTTCACACGCCGGTATGGCAATATGCGGCTTTATGGATTAAATGATGATGGTTATGCTTTCGACAATAGATCAAGCGAATGGGAACGTCCTGTGATGGCGGAGTTGACTCGTTAGACATGACTTCAAGCCGTCATTAGCACAGTATGTCGAAGCTCTCAACCCTGTCAAGTCTTCCACTATGCAAGGTTCGTCGATAAAACACAGCATCTGGTCAAAGGCAGCACGTGCTTAATCAAACGGCAACCTCCACTCGATTTACAGTCACAATCCACACCTTAGCGGATCATTCCGGCCAATGAACAGGGCCGAAATAACAACCGGAGCGGTCCAAAGCTGGACGATTGGTCTTTTGCACTATGCTAAGCTCCAAAGGGGCCCATTACGACGAAAACGCTGAAGGACTCTGATCGCTTGCAATGGTTCTAACTGCCTTAAGCTCTAGGGGCTGGTAAGAACAATAGATACGCGTGGGAAAGTAAACCCTGACACCTTCACATTTTGTCAACATGACGCATACGAGCCCGTTTTACGTAAACACCACAGCTAAATGCGTATAGCAAGCACTAAGTTGCTGGGTATCCCACGTGCCATCGGACAGCAAGCAAAACCATCATCTTTTCGTACCGGACGCGCGCATCGATTTGGTGCTGGCAATGACGCATCATATTGGAGAAGCAAAATCTGACCTAGAATCGGAACATATGGTGTTCCTTTTGGGAGTGGATGCCCGCTGTAGGTGCTTCTCCAGAGTCTCGTATCAATCTGTCACGCTCCCATAAGGTAATACGTACACTGAATACCGAGCATCTCGGAGAAGTTGCAACTGACCTTATGGTATAATTCCTCAAGCCGTACGGATGTTTTCTTTTAGCCATGTCTGCGGCGGCGTTTCAGAGAGATTCCACCATCATCAGGTTTGGCACGTTTTGCCCGGCCTACCACACTCTCCATGGTAATGCGCCTCACAAAAGCCCATCGAAGCCCACAAGTCTTCCTTCTTCCACCTCGCCCTCTTCACAGTAATCTTCACCCCCATCCTTCAAACTCAACCCTTCAAACACATCGTCCACAGAAGCTAGAACCTCCCTCCTATAAAACACAAAACTCCCACTCCCCACCACCCCCGCCTCGCCATCCTCCGTCCTCATCGGTAGCAGCACCGCCACCAAACCCTCCTCCGATGCCAGCGCCAACACCCACCTACCCTTTACTCGCACGGTCAAGCTTCCTCACACTAAAATACCCCACTTCCGACGACCTCACCCTCGTCCCCCCTTCCTGAACCCCATCACTCACCCATCCGCAGAAACCATCTCCCGGACCGACTTCCATGCCGCCCAGCCGGCCGTCGCCTCGACCGCGTCCGGTCCTCCCACACCCGCATCCGAACCAGGCCGCCCGTCTTCACCCGGCCGACGGTCCTGCGCGGCGGGGCCCGCAGGTCAGGTCTTGGGCCCTGGACCTGCTTTCTCAGACGGGGTGTAACGCGCCGCCGTCTCCGGGCCGCGGCGTGCTTGCCGGTGGCACGGTCACGGGGGCGGGCTCCGCGGAGGTCGCTGCCGCGACAGAACCTTTGGGGGTTCGGGTTGGCCGGGGCGGTGGTAGGATGAGCTGGCGGTGGGGATTGCTTTTTTTTCTCTTTTCGGGTGGCGGTTCGGGGGTTTGTGGGGTCGTTGGTTTCGCGTGGGAAGCTGTGGGTGTGGTGGATGAGGTTGTGGGGATGTGGATGGTGGTTGGTTGGTTGGTCGGTTGTGGGGGGATGGGTTGGGAGGATTCGTTCACGCGAAGGTTCGGACGAGAAGCGGCATTCATGAGGAGTTTGTACGCTGTCTATAGGTTTTTTCTGAGAGAGATTGATCATGGATGACACGTATTTCTGAAATGATACCCAAATTTGAGATGGAAATGAGAGTAGGGTTTAAATTCCTCAGACTGCCGACTCTGTTTTTGAAAGCTTTTGCAACAAAACCATACGTAGATCCGCATCTACACAGATACCGGTCACAGAGCAACGGTTGCGCTGTTGAAGGCGCAGAATCGTAGCAGGGGACCATACAAGTCCAGAGATTCCTTCTATCCAAGTATGCACAGCAACTTCGATCCCCTTCATTCATCATGCGTGAGAAAAAGGCAGCGGCCGTGTCTATTCCCCGTATGCTAGATCGTCATCGTCGTCAGACTTCTTTTCCAACGGCCTGATTCAAACGATTAGCACCCTCTGGTCCGTCGACACGTCCAACAGCCGACCGGATGGAGGCTCAAAGCTTACCCTCTGTAGTCGTACACCAACCTCGCCTGCTTCCAATCATCCCCCTTCCTCACGATGACATGCCGTACATGATGCCTCTTGCCATCGACCTGTTCAAACCCCCACACCTGATCGGCCGTCCACCCATTGTCCAGGCTCTCCGCCAGAGCCTGCACATGCTCCCCTTCCATATCGTCGTACCCGGTCTTCAAGAAGTCGTCTTCGTCGATATCCGCCAACTTGATCCACCGGCTCTTACCCTTGACCTTTCCGAATATCCTGTCCTGATGCTCGCGCCAGGTGAAGTCGAGAAGGCGCTTTTCCTGCGTGGCGCCGACGCCGCCGGTGGCCACTTGGGCGATGTCGATGTGGGTGTATTTCTCGGCGGTGTCGTCGACGTACTGGTTTATGGTGAGGGTGATGGTGGCGTAGGAGATGGCTTTGCGGAGGAACCAGGATACGCCTTGCTGGTTGGGGTGTTAGGTGGGGGAGGTGATCGCGGGGGGAGGAAAGTGGAGGGAGGCTACCATTTGGAGGATGCGGTCGTAGTCATCGGATAGGGACTTGTTCTGAGGGTATAGGTCAGTATCGGATCCAAGAGGCCGTTGAGTGGGAGGAACGAACCATGGTCCATACTCCGTTGAGATCTTGGATCGTTCTTTCAGGTGGTGCTGCCATTGTTGCGGTGCTTCGAAGGGTAGGTAGTAGGGCGATTCGTGTATGGGGAGCAGGGAGGAAGGGGAGTTTGCTCGAGGTATAGGTGTCTTTATGAATGAATTAAGACTCAGCCTTCAGGATTGAGGCGTACGAGGCACGGCGATTCTACTGTAACAAGCCAACATCCGGACTTTGGGTTGCCTGAAACAATTGATAATGGTCTGACAATCTAATCTGATATTCGCTTATCGCCTGTCCGGATCGGCCCGTTATCGAATATCTAGCTTGGTTTCTAAATAAGCGAGGGACTTGAGGAAGGCTCTGGAATTTGTGTGAATTTGTGAAGACGTCGCGAGATTGCTACTTAATGTGCCAGATATGCTCATATTTCACGCCTACATCTAGAATACAGAGGTGTTGCAATCCATCAGATGGGTGCAGCTTCCTTGAGATCGGCTCAATCTATCAAATGATGACCCACCATTGAGTTGTAAACTCTTATGTGTTGTTATGGCGTCTGTGATACCAGGAGTCTTGAGGATCATCTCTCCGAGATCCATTATGAGCTCAACTTTTGATCGTGATGCTTGCACGTTAATGTTGGGCGGTGTGTGTCTCAGAATCTGGGCCGAAAGGGAAGGCGTGCAGCGTTGAACCACTGTATAAACATTCGGGGGATTTCCAACTGTGTTGATTATCTCAGAGGGTCAAGCATACTTGTACGCAGACGCTAGCAGATTGATTTGCTAAAGCGCGAGTTAAGAGTTGAAGCCTGTGCAAAACGTTCAACATGATCTACTGACATGTGTTAAGGCGAAAGTCTTTGACCCGACTGGCTCCTGAGCCCCCTTCCCATTAGAGATTTGGGTGTTTTGACTGATTCTTGCACCAATAGCTGAATTTCTGAGTCTCATCTTGAGATGTACTCTATCCGAAAGCAAAAGCCTTCACTTCGAACATTTGAATTAGTGTTGCTTCCTATTGCTAGGGAAGACAGAGCAGGCCTAGTGCACCCAGTCCACTGGTCTGTGGAATATGGAGGCCGAGAGGAAGGGAATGGAGGCGACAGCCATTCTCCTATCACTAGCATACAATTGAAAAAGTGAAGACGGTACAGAGCAGATAGAAGCTCCATTCGTTCCCAGACCATTTACTGCTTCGTTGTGACATAGCTAATGCCATTGCATGCTTTCGAAAACAATTGGACTGCGGCCTACGGGTAACAGATGTGTGATCACTGATCTGCACAAGAATCTGGTCGCCAGGTCGCTTAGACTACTCTATCAGGTGTAGAGTAATCTAAGGGTCGGCCCGAAGATCGACGTCAACGCTCAACGCTAAACGCTATATTCGTTCCATCTAAAGTACCTTACGCCCGAGTCTTCGAGCTCTTCCTTTTTCTAAGGCACTTTTGCTTATAGTACGAATATTTGCAATCTGACATTCTTCACAGGCCACAATGTCATGATTAAAACCGCCCCTTACCAAAACGCTGTTGTGAAGCCTTTCAACAACAACACCCAACTCCAGCAGTCTACCGCGCCTCGACCTCTCAAGAATATCCGGCATCTTGCCCAACCCACGTCCAAGCGGTATATGTCCGGCACGTCTTCGATCCCTTCAATTTGATCTCTACTCCCTCAGATTTTGGTCAACACGCAACCTAGCTTACTACAATGCCTCATGTCTTTACTTTTGGTGTCCCCAATTACTTCAATTTCACCTTTCAAGCTGGGCCCAAGTCCCCTAGCCTGGGACTTGCTAATGAGACTGTCGATGTTGAATCGCTTCCGAATGACAATGTAGACCTTGACGCCGGTAACCGATGGAAGGCTCATAATCCATCACCGTCGGAAGATATATATCCCGAGGCCAGAAACGAGCTCAAGACCGTTGTCTTCTCGCCTTCATGCGGTACTAGTACGGGGAACACAGCCTCATCGCCATGCAGTCCATGCGGTCCATGCGGTACACTTAGCCGACTTCCTCTCGAAATCAGAATCATGGTCTACAGTAGGGTTCTGAAGTTTGACAAATACATCAGACAGGCGCATAGATTTCTAGATCGGTACCCTCCAATCATGGCGGAAGAGGTCAAACATATCGAAGCTATTGATGCCGCTCTCTTGCGCACCTGCCGCACCGTTTACCACGAGACCGTTCACGTTCTCTATGGTATGAACCGCTTTCATTTCCGCAAGCCGAGGGATATCGAGAAATTCGCGCACGTTGGGCTGGGAAGGAGGCCATTCGGATGGTACCGTACCGTCAGCGAGCCCGCACCCTGCGGCAGACTCACGATGATTCGCTTCATGACTTTGAGAATGAGCTCTGAATGCGTCGGGGATGATCGAAAGCAATTATGGTCCTCGTGGTGCGATTTCTTCTATCCATCCAAGGAGCAAGATCAACTGGTCGGGTTTCCTGCTCTGGAGTGGTTAGCTCTGGACCTCACGGACTGGGCGCTTACTGCTGGAGATGCTGCAAAAGTTAGGGTATGTCCTCATCTCTTGTCTCGACTTCTTATGCCCCTCTACGCTCGGCCTCTCTCGTTTGGGTTCGCCTCACTGCCCAAGCTAATGTCTGTTGCTGTTTGCAGGTTACGCCTTTCCTGAAAAAACTTCGTCCGACAGGCGGATTGAGACATTTAACGCTCATTGGCGTGTATCACGAGCAGAATCTCCACGACTTCAAGCATGGATTTGTCAGGCAGGGGGGCACGTTCCGGCCTGCTTCATGTTCCGTCAAAGCAGTCGCAACTACCACGGTCACACATGACAATCTTCCGGAAGTTTCGATGTACGTTCGCAGTATTGTGGAGGAAGACAGGGCCTCGCAAGCGATCTTGCAAGGCTATGGGAATGCAGCACTGGCGGTATGAGATGAATTCTCTAGGCGTCATGGCCGTGGACTTCGATCAGCTTTGGATTTGGGCGCATGCGGCAAGTAGCAGAGGAACGAAAGACTACTCTAGCACCGGCAGAAGCTCCAGGAGCTCAGGCAAGGACTCGTCAAGCCACGAGGCCAATTCCGAGGTATTGATGAGATGGAGGGAGAGTTTTTCGATGTCACGAATGCCGCCTTTGGGGGCTTTATCCCGAACGTAAATTAAATATGTTTGATTAGCAGTCATACTCAACATTATCAAGCCAGGACCCGACTCTGCTTCTCCGCTGGCCTCTCCCCCTACCTCGCCCATCCACGAAATACCACCTCCTTCACAACCTTTCGTATAATTTCAAATCAAAAATCTATCGAGGAGCTGAACTGCCCATCCAAAAGCCCGCTCGCCTCAGGCCCCCCCCCTTCCCCCCTCCATACATCCCGAGCTCATCCACCTCTCAACGACCCCAACCAACCAACCATCCACCGCCCCCTCCCCCCGCCCACCTCACCAAACCCCGTCTCTCCAACCGTAAGGATTCCGCTCATGCCGTATTCCTCTCACGACGAAACGCTTGCCGCCGAAAAAAAATCTCCGCCCAGGTCCCGCGGAACGTTGCGGCGCACTTGGCTTCGTCGGGGGTTCGTGACGCGGCACGAGGGTTAACGAGGGGGGGGGGGGGTAATCAGCGTGGGTGGGATCGAGCGTTGACCGTTCCGGGCATCTGGCTCGGACGATCTATTTGGTGTCTGAGCTGTGGAGTGTTGATGGTGAGGGTTTTGGAGCTCACTCTGGTCCAGATGTGCGGTCATGATCCGCGCCGGACAGAATTTCGGATGAGATGGAGAGGCTTTTTTTCTGTACTCGATGCGTACGGTTGGTTCTGCCGATTGGATCGTAGGGAGTTTTTTGGGTGGGGGGGTGGTGGGGGAGGGTGTGGAGTGGAGGTGATGAGTCGGATACGATAATGGTGGATATGATTATTATGAAAGGGGAAATGATTGGAAAGTGGGGAGGGAAGAAGAAAATTGAAGCCGAACATGATTCACAATGCTTTTCATGGAGACATCTGGGGACAAGTGTGAGGTTTGAGTCCTATCACCCTACAGAGGTATGTGAAGACGGTGTGCGAAAGCCTGGTATAGTATACATGGACTTTTTTAGATCTGCAAAAAAAATCAAAAAAATCATGCATGTTCGGCTAGAAATGTATTGATTTAATAGTCGGAATTCATGACTAGATACCCGGTGAAGTTTCGGCCGGCGGGTACGCACATACGGAAGTGGTGGCGGTCACCGCAGGCGGCGATGTGCACGTACACAGCGCAGTATACGGCTGAAGTGCTGTCGTGGCCGATGCGCCTCCAATGGTCTGGGCTTTCACGAGCACGGGAATCGCAGCGCCTGTACTCAATCCGAAGGCCTGATGACCGAGGACTGCACAAAATGACAATTAGTGGGAAGTTGAGAGGGCTTCGGGAGAGCAACTGACCACTCAATATGGAGCCAATCTCGCCCGAATGACTCGTGATGGATATGTAGGTACTGCCATCTGTAGAGAAGACGCTGTCAAGGACCCTCTTAGACCTGACGGCTTGGTCTGTACTAGTCTCGCCGTGGAGAGCTACCCATAGCTCATCATCTTGAGTGAAACCGGGCTCGATCCTGTAGCTGGGGAAAATATCGTGGATGTAGGTCTCATTGCTGCGTCGATCGCAGGTATGTCCGCTGATACCTTCACGGAAATACTCCTTGACCAGGGGTATGAAAGGATGTCTAGCCGGCAAATCAAGGCCGTTGAAAGTGTAATTTGCCGTCTGAAGACACCTTGTTAGAGGGCTTGTGTAGTAGCTCTGAGGTGTAGGAATCTTCTGATCCTGAATCTCTGACGCCCAGAACTCATTGACGGCCAGAGCCTGGCTGACTCCCAGTGGAGATAGATGAGCATCGGACCAAGTGACGGTGCTGTTTCCGTCGAGCTCAGAGTAGTAGCAGTTCCATGCGGGCGTGCCATAGTAGGCCTGCGCATCATTATGGTAGCCGTCACCGTGTCGGCCCATATAGAGCAGTCTGTACTCGGTGCCAGGCGGAGCCTCGTGATTGAGCTGGGTAACTTGGTGCTTGAAGCGCTGCCATTGAGTCAGGTTATGGTGGGAATGAAGAGTGGTATCGGCTGGGTATGTGCGATTGATGAGGCCAAAGTTTCTGGTCATGAAATTGAAGGTGCTAGCATTGGTCGAGGGTTCATCTTGCAAGAAGTATCCCGTGACTGTAGTATAATTGATGTAGGAGCTTGGAGTTTTGGAGCTATCCGCTACGCTCAAAGAAATCAACCCGCTTGCTGCAAAGGCCCATAGCAGGACCGAAGAGAGCATTATGATGGCCATGTATTTCTCGAAGACCGAACGGAAATGGCAAGTGGTCATTGGCACAGCAAGCCTCTTTATATATCTTGGAGGACCACTCAGCTTGGTCTGAAGACATGTTGCAAGTTCGCTCGTCGATATAGGAGTATGGACTGTTACCTGTAGAATAAAAACGTGGACAGCGCACGTGGATATGGAGACTTTGAAGCCCGCAGACCCGTGTACCTTAGCCAACCGGGATCATCGGCCCTTTTAACCCAAAGAGGCAGCTGGGCTGGTACCTGGACCCGCTAAAATAGCCATGTTCTAGGCGAGCCTCCTTTGAGAGCCTCGTCAGTCGTCACAACGCTCCGGCTTGTCGCATAAACCACCCTTTTACCGGGCCGAGCGCGTCGACAGTCCTCAGACCCAAACCTCGCAATCCCACCACTGGCCCTGACGTTGCAGAGTAGAGCCAATGTAATTTATCTACTGCACCAAGCATCCTGTTATTGCTCATCCACATCTCCTCGTTGTATCTATCCAGACATGCAATTTCATTTCCTATATCTGCTCCATGAAGAACCGCATGTTCAACGGCAGAAGCTAATGAGTGGGAGTCCGCAAGGCCCATGTTGAGGCCTTGGCCCGCGAGAGGATGGATGGTGTGAGCTGCGTCCCCGATAAGAGCGACGCGGTTGGTAGTGTACGTAGAGGCATGGCGTAGGCGCAGAGGGAAAGATGCAATCGAGCCTTCTTGAACTGACGCAATATGCTGAGGCGTTTCTCCACCGAGATCTGCTTTATTGCCGGGGTGGACCGATTCTCGCCATTCCAGCTCGCCGACTTGGCCAGAATCGAGAGTGAACATGTAATTCAGATCGACCACATCCAGTCTGAAAGCGGCGTTGACCATGGCTACGAAGTCTTCCGTGCTCAACGCCTTAAGCCGCGTGGCTTGCGGTGGAGTCGTAGTCCACACCAATGTAGCGTAGTCGCCAGGTAGAGCCAGGAAGGCAATGGGGCCCGAGGGTAGGAAACGTTGGTATGCTGTAACTCGTTGAGGATTTTCCCTGCTGTGACCGGTTCCTGGTGGGAGCTTCAGCGTAGCAACTACACCGTGACGATCATAGTCCCAACCACGGGTGGATATTCCTGCAAACGTGCGAACAGGGCTGTTCAGGCCATCGGCCCCAACGAGAAGACGAGCGGCGATGGTATGATTTGAGGAGAGAGTCACATGAGGGTAGGAGGAAAGATCAAGGGATGTAGGCGATTCTGCTGGAAATGATAGTGGAGGGCCGAGATGTATGTCGGCTACGGATGTTTTGTCGAAGAGAGATATGGTAGGCAGGTCATCGAGGCTTGTAATAAGAGCGCGAGAAAGGTTCTGGTTCTCAGTCATAGAGGCTATGGGTGGCTCTGATGTCAGGGCGTCGAAAGATATACGTGAATTGGAGGAGAGGCCATCCCATACGCGCATATGCCGGTATGGTTGGACCCGAGAGGTATCGACATTCGGCCATGCTCCAATTTGGGAGAGGAAGGAGAGCGAAGAGGGGGTAAGAGAGCTGGTGCGGTAGGAAAATTGATCTGGAGGAAGATTCCAAGTTCGCGCTCGCTCAAGGTCTTGCGACTCGATTAGCGCGAGCCTGAGATGCGAAGTGGCTTTGGAGGATCCTAGAAGAGAGTCAGTCCGGTGCTCTTGAGAGGGTCGTACAGCTATACATACGCAATGCTGTCAGTAGACTCAGACCTGCAGGTCCTCCACCTACACATACTACATCGTAGACGTCTGGGGAAGCCGCAGTCGCGTGTCTTCTTGACTGCAGCTCGAACGACCTAGAGCATGATGGGCAGATATAAGACCTCGGAGCCTTTGGGAAGCCTCTTCCTATCATCGTGTGAAACGCAAGTCTCATTATAAAAATCGCAAAGAGGCAAGCGGAGGAGCTGCCGCTGGTGCCGCGGAAACTCCCCGGGCTTCCCCGCAAACGTCACCCCCGCGAGCCACAACCTTCACGTTCGATACATCTTTCCATCAGCGTCAATACACATCTGGGTACATGACCACAATCTGCAATGGTCTCTCAGCGGGTATTGGTGCGCACAACTGCAGCCTTGAAAACTCGGGCATCCACATGCCTCTATGCAAACCCTCCGCCTAGATTGCCTACATGTGTAACAGCCCGCAGACGGCTACATGCCTCCAGCAATCGCCTCCAAGCCTCCCCGGCTACTGCTATAGGAGCAGCAGATACATATCCTACGAATCATGAGCAAATTAAGTTGCCGGGCAACACGCCATATTTTCTAGACAACAAATTCGTCGACTCAAAGACTGAATCCTGGATCGATCTCTACGATCCAGCAACAAACAATCTTGTTACCCGAGTCCCCCAGAGCACGGATGAAGAACTTAATGCAGCTATCGAAAGTGCGAAGAAAGCATTTCCAGCATGGAAGGCTACAAGTCTACTTCACAAGCAGCAGATCATGTTCAAGTTCGTGGCGCTCATACGGCAGCATTGGGATAGGCTCGCGGCGAGTATCACATTGGAACAAGGAAAGACATTTGCAGATGCAAAGGGTGATGTTCTCAGGGGCTTGCAAGTTGCTGAGACAGCCTGCGGGATCACAACGCAATTGACGGGGGAAGTGCTTGAAGTAGCAAAGGATATGGAGACGAGGAACTACAGAGAGCCCATTGGGGTGGTGGCTGCTATATGTCCTTTCAGTAAGTCCAATATAGCAGTCCAATGCCGTTGGAACACCAATTGACCAAGAATGCGTTGCAGACTTCCCAGCTATGATACCATTGTGGTCAATCCCCATCGCTACTATTACAGGCAACACTCTCATCCTTAAACCATCAGAGCGCGACCCTGGAGCAGCAATGATCTTAGCTGAGCTTGCTCGGGAAGCTGGCTACCCAGATGGAGTAATCAACATCGTCCACGGATCTGCCAAGACTGTAGACTTCATAATCGACGAGCCAGCTATCAAAGCCATCAGTTTTGTCGGCAGCAATAAAGCGGGCGAATACATTTTTAGTCGTGGCTCTGCCAAAGGCAAGCGGGTTCAAGCCAATCTTGGAGCAAAGAATCATGCGGCTGTTTTACCTGACGCGAACAAAAATCAAGCGTTAAATGCGATAGCAGGGGCTGCCTTTGGTGCTGCTGGCCAGCGATGCATGGCATTGAGTGCGGTTGTCATGGTTGGTGAGACGAAAGATTGGCTTCCTGAGGTCGCCGAGAGAGCCAAGGAGCTCAACGTCAATGGCGGCTTCGAAGAGGGCGCAGACTTGGGTCCTCTTATCAGCCCCCAGGCGAGAGAACGGATCGAAAGCATCATCACGAGTGCCGAGGAGGAAGGAGCAACCATTCTTTTAGATGGGAGAGGCTATAAGCCGGAGAAATATCCACATGGCAATTGGGTAGGTTTACTTGATCAATCAAGCGGCTCTTGCGGGGGAATGCTAACACTCCCTAGATTGGACCCACCGTTATAGCCAATGTGAAGCCCCACATGAAATGCTACACAGAAGAGATCTTCGGGCCCGTCCTCGTCTGCCTGAACGTTGACACCATGGATGATGCAATTGATACGATCAATGCCAACGAGTACGGCAATGGCGTAGCCATTTTCACTCGAAGCGGCAGCTCAGCTGCCCGCTTTCAAAAGGACATTGAAGCCGGCCAAGTTGGAATCAATGTTCCTATTCCTGTACCGTTACCCATGTTCTCGTTCACTGGAAACAAGAAGAGTGTGGCTGGCGGAGGTGCGAATACGTTCTACGGGAAATCCGGGTTAAACTTCTACACGCAGACGAAGACTGTGACTAGTCTGTGGAGGAGCGAGGATGCTGTTGCAGCGAAGGCAAATGTAGAGATGCCTACTCACAACTAGTGGCAATATTTACATATGCGAAGATACTTGCATATGGAATGTGAAAAACCTCCGTTATCAAACGGTCAAAACTTACTCGAGGCGGTCGAAGGGTTGTACTCACGCTCAGGGAACGCCCTGATTCGGTTGTTTCAAGTCTCTCGACCTGGGAGTCCAATCATCAACAGCCCAACAAAGTACTACCTCACGATTACAAGGAACCTAGCTACCTACTGTTCAACGAGAACACGAGTAGACGAATCCGGCTTCCATATACTTGTAACCAATCTGGCTTGTCTAGCGGTGTATCATACTTGATCTCCTCTCAAGCCAGATCAACTCGTTCCCATTCTCAGCTTCCTCATCTTATCTGAGACTATCACTCGTCAGCACATATCATTCTCGATCTCCTCATCTACTCGTGACTCGAAGAAGTCTGAAAATTTTGACGACATGGGAACGGTGCTTGATCTTGATCTACCAGATCTGCCAACGGACCTGTATCTGACCGTCACACGCTATCTCGATCCTATTGACGTTGTTCGCTGACGTCTTGTATCTTAAACATGGTACAGAGAGTTTACAGATGAATCGTTTCTTCGAGATGTTCTCGGTAGAGAGTTTGGCGAAGCTCAGGACATGCACGCGCTGTTAGAATTGGAAGTGAAACAAAAGATCGACTGAACAACGGAGAATGACTTCGGTCACTTCCGAGATGTTTGGAGAAGAACTTTTGACAGAGTGCTTGCCAGGAAGTGAGCTCTTAAATCTGGGAGACCTCGATCCGTCACGAAGCGGGATCTGAGTAGTGGACTCAAGAATCTCTCGGAGAAGCAAACAGATATTCGACACCATCATATTCCGGTTTTCCATGGGCCAGATACCATAGACGGACTGGCCGGTGCAGAAGTGTTCATGTAAATGTGCGGCTTGAGGAGCAGGTACCAACGGATCTCTTGGAAACGGAATGGACTTACGACTCCGGCCTGCTGGTCTATCCTGATTTGATTGAGATGCAGGCCTACCTGTTGCTCGACATCGAAGAAGACACGATATCGATAGTGCCCTTTGACATTAAAGATCGTATTGTTAGAAGGATGCGCCTGAAGCATAATCTACTCGTCTTTGACTGGGCAGAGTGGATACCCTATCACAAGCTAAATGATTTTGGATTTGTCCACCGGCATTATGTCACTGCCTTTGACGTCCAATCAGCCCAAGTCTCCTTCACTTGGCTCCCTCAATGGAAAGCAACGTTTCGGAGTGAATGGAAACTGCATTATCTAGGATTCCCATTGTCCGCGCAGGACTGTTGGTTTTCTGACCACTCTACGACACACTATACCATCTACATTCGGCAAACAAACCGCTCGGTTTGGGGTGAAAACGAGCCAATCGAGTCCTTGCTTATCTGGAATATCTCACAACCTTCTAGTTACCGTCCATCCAACGACCCTTCTGGTAGCAGCCAGGACTCTCTTGGGCCACGCCTTGTGAAGAAGCTCTCGTACGTCGACCTCGATTTTCTAACAATTCGACAAAGAGACACGCCTTTCTTGAGAAAGATCGCCCTAGATGGAAGCGCTTGTGTGTACTTTTTCGAAGAAGGGTGTAATCACGAAAGGGGGTCACACGTCGGCCACGGCTATGGAGCAGGTAGGAGGAATCCCAGAGAAGTGTACTGGGAACGGATAGTGGGTATTCCGGTCCTGGGTCTTGGATCAAGTTGGGAAGATAGGCTTGGAAGGGATTCGACATTCACCCATCAGTGGCAACACACAGATTCCAAATGCGCAGATCCCTCAACGCCAAAGAGAGCAACATGTTGGCGATACGATGGTATGGGTCCCGGAATCCGAAATCAAGTAGTTCATGACGAGTCAGCCGGCATCAAGTACTCCGTCATACAGCGTACGATTGGTCTCCCAGAAATTTGGGTCTCCGGCGATTCGCACAGCTGGAGTGCGATAATTGATCTGCAGAGAATCCAATGGCGATGGAAACAGATCGATGGAGACGAGCGTTATCTAGTTATACAAAGCAATGAGGAGCTGCACGTATTTCACTTTGACCATGGTCTTGGGGCAAAGAAGGAAAGGGGAAGACGATTTGGCACAGCATGCTGAGTGTTTGTCTACTGCCGGGTGCATGATTCAGGCTGGTAAGATGGTCCATTTTGGGAGCTCTGCTGGACGACTGGGAAGGACTGTGACGATTGTGAAATTACTTTAGGTTGATACAAAACTTTTTGGAAAGAGTGCAGAGCAATCTGCCATGGAGGGAGCTGCTCTTTCCATCTTTGTTGGTTTCTCGAATAATAGACGTACCTCTGGCTTGAGGACCGAATCATTACCAGAGTATGAGTGGAAAATCTGTTGTTGGAAAACGGCTTATTTTTTTTCTATGGAGGAGTCCTCGTTCCCTATAGTTCATCCAAATAACAGGGCTGAGTTCAAGAACCGAACGGCTGATCAAGAACAGAAGTCAAACCATGTGCTCCTGGAAGCGTGTGCAAGCATGCTAATCATTCAGTCCGTCCACTTCAACTCCCTCGCGCACGACAACTACTCATCGGTGAATTCCTGCTTTAAGACCCCGATGCTGTAATCTGTTGTACTTGGAAGATGAGTCTTTTCTATGGACAAGGTGAATCTGAGCAGGGAAGGAGCACCGAGAGCGCTCCTTCATCTCCAGAGCAAATCCGAGGACGACGAAAATCAGGTAACAAAAGCTCTGGAGTGCATGTCAAGTCCGAATCTTAATGCCTATTCTGAACGTTACTAGGAGAAGTGTTCCTGCCCATCAATTTCTCAATGTCCACTACCCTGCCAGCGCCAGCGAAGAAGCAAACACCCACAGTCAGAAGGACTAGCGGCCTCCGTCGTCGCTGCCAGCATCCATCTCCTTCTCATGTGAGGAAGCTAAACTTCGTTTTAACATCTGGTCAATGACAACCCAGCGGACATGAAACCGGTAGACTACATTCCTGGCCAATGGCACTGTCTTCGAACCTCACTTTGATACCTTCTATTGACACTTGGGCTTATCCAATCTTAAGGTATCAGCGCTGTGATCTCCTAATTCGACACGTTTTCTACCATCCTTCCATGGCAAGTTCTTCCATCCCTTTGTGACGCCATCCTGTATCGAAAGGTCCAGCTCCAAGTGAAAGCAAAATCACCTCGCTCTCAGAAGGGTTCATCACACCACCGTTCAACATGGCCGTCATTATGCCGTTGATGGTAGTTGCCACCCCTCAGGTCCAGCCTCACACTCTTGAAACGGAATCTGAACGCACCATATCGTCTGAGGAAGATAACAGCCAGCTCCTCGACGCCTTTCTTGAGAGCTGCACCGAAACCGCGCCCACTCGCCTTGCCCCAGCGAACGCGGTCTCGGTGAACACCTTTAATTCGACGATCCTCACTCTTCCGCTCAGCATCATCAGAAAGATCCTCCGCAACCTCCTAACCTCGTCCACCCCACTGATTCTCCAGCACGATTTCATCACCATACCAAGAGGATACCGCACCCACGTTGAGCCAAAGGTCCTTCAGGTCTGCAAAGTCTTCCACACCGTTGGCGTCCCTATCTTGTACGGCGAGAACACGTTCACCACTTCTTCGCCAGCCACTTCCTTCGACTTCGACGAGCATCTCCTATCTTTGTCAGGGAGCAAGAGGCAAATGATCACGGATATCAAGCTTGAGATTGACTGGGCTGATAAGCTGTGGGCTAAATTTCCACTCGTGGCTCGTGCGCTGGTGGAGTTGAAGGGCTTGCTGAAGCTTGAAATTGCTATTGTCGGAAAGGAAGAGATGGTGGAGAAGAAGCGAACAGCATCGATAGAGAAGGACGCGAACCTAAAAATAATGATCACATGTAGTCAAACTTCACCAAGCAAGGACAAAGGAGCCCATCAACGCGCACCAGCCACCGACAGAGCAGACAGTCGAATGAAGAGAGAAGGCCCGGCAGCGGATGTGATGCTCAAGGCCGAAATGAAGATGCTTAAGGATCTGGTCATCGGAATCAAAAGGCTAAAGTTTTTCCGGTTGCTCGGTTTCAGGCATGAGTCGTTTGCTCGGTGCTTGGAGGAGCATGTGCTTGTTGGACATCATTGATTGCTTGGCTGAAGGGTTTGACGATTTGCCAATCAATGGCAGAATTCCTGGACGACTTACCGCTTTGTTGGAAGCAGCATTGGTATATGAGGATGTGTTTCAGGACAACGCGGCTCGAATGGTATGTGGGAGCTTGGTGGATCGAATAGGAAGGAATGTGTTTTGATGGTATCTGTTCCAGGACAGAAAGGCTTCAGGGTATGTGTTCAGGAGCAGAGAGAGATTTTAAAGTAGGAATTCAGGCGCGGCTGTCGCCTTGGCATGGATATTGGTGTCGATACTTGGTCCTTGGATGGTACTATACCCTCGCAGCGTGTCCATTAGCAGGTCGAATAGAACCTTAGGTATGAGACTATTTAGTGGCTTTAGCATTCGGTAGCAACACGGATGTCAATGCCAAGTTTCGAATGCTGCGTTGATCAAATATCCTGCCACAAATGATGCTCACAATCTTCGAGACACTCAATGAAACAGGATTGCCCAAGTCTTTAATAGCTAATATACATGACACCACTTAGCCTTCCGAAGCGGAGGCACCAGTGATAATCTCGACCAATTCTCCAGTGATAACAGCTTGGCGGGTACGGTTGTAAAGGATTTGGAACCTGTTGATCATGTCTCCTGCATTCTTGGAGGCGTTCTACGAAATGCGCATGTTAGCTGGCGGTAGCTCTAGGGTGGATGGGAAGCATGGGTTACTTACGTCCATAGCATTGCGTCGGGCGGACTGTTCGCAAGCGTGGCCTTCTGCGAGAGCCTAGTCGATAGTCAGCACAGTGGTAGGGGCATGGGCTAGGAAGGCAAGGCGACTTACCCAGTAGAGGGAGTTGGCAAGGGCGTATTCGCGGAGATTGGCGAGCACTTCGTCATCAATCTCGAAAGCGGCGAAGTTTGCTGAAAGTTGAGTCAGAGAAGTACTTGTGAGAACAACAAAAGGGGCGAAATTACGTGACTCGCGGATGGCCTCCTCAGAAAACGCCTCAATTGGCGTAGCCTCGTAACTGGTTGCGTTGATGAACTTGTTGTACAAGATTTGCACATCGGCATAATCCGTCGGCAGCAGCGAGATCTGGTCCGCAATGGCTTGTGCATCCGCAAAAGTCGGCACGTCCTTTCCAACGCCCGCAAAGCTCAGCTGGATATTCTTTCCACTCGATCTACCCAGCTGCGCCTTCGACTTCTCGCCCAATACCACAAGATCCGAATTCGGCTTCTTCTCCAACATCCTCCTCGTGGCTCTTGACAGTCCAGAGTGGATACCGCCGCAAAGACCCTTGTCCGAGGAGCACACTATGATGAGGGTTTTCTTATCTTCGGACTCGATAGGCTTGGTCTCTGCCTTTTCGAACACGGTGTTGGAAGTCTCTCCGTAGCTTCGAGAGTCCACCATTGCGCGTTGAGCTCGGTTGAGTTTGGTGGAGGCGACGATTTTCATGGTTTTTGTGATTTTCTCAATGTTGCGGATGGATTTGAGACGGCCTTCGATTTCGCGGAGGGTGGCATAGCCGGCGGCATCTGCGGCAATGGGCCTGCAGGTTGATCATCAGCTGAGTCTGACGGAGAAACGTTTGTTGTGTCTCTCCAGCCTTCTAGAATTCGCCGTGGACAAGCTGGCGAGGTGATTGCTTAGGCAAAGAGCTTACCGGGCGGACACCACGGCTGCAGCATTGAAAGCTGGCCGAACAGCTCGCGAGAGCATCGTGAACAAAGGACCTTCAAATACTTTGAGAAAACACAGCTGACCCCCGGGTGGAGTATAGAAAATGATGGTCAATTGATTGTTACCGACGCTGAAGAACCAGCTATGCTCGCCAAGTGCCAGAACAACTGAGGTTCTCGAAAAGGAGCTAGCCTAGTATTGGACTAGCGCAGCTCTCCCACAACTTTGCGGGCGCCAGGCGGGTTCAACGAGGCCGCCTTCAGTCAGTCCTACTTTACATTTCCATTCATTCACTTTTGGGACCCTTTACTTTCCACGTCTTCACTACATTCCTTTAGATAATTTCAACACGTACCTTTTCTTACACCACACTCCAGCCGACATGCTCCACCGTGCAAGCCCAATATAAGCGTTTTGTTCCTTCACAGTCGCGTCGGCTAGCTGTCATTCAGCGGGAGTATTTAGACCCGACTCCTCCTTGAGTGCTGGCAACATCTCACTGCCTGCATCCTACCTCATCTTGCCACAATGAGTTCCTCAGACGATGACAGGCCTCTGGCTACAACTCATAAGGCGAACGGCGTTACGAATGGTACGTTATCCTCTCGCTGCAATAATTCGTCTGATTTAGGACTCGGCTGGGCCGTTAATAGCGCAAGCCGCCTACTCTACGTTTGATTGTTTCACTTCTCTACCTCACTTGACCGTCTGCAAGATCCCCTTTACTAATGGTATTTACATCAGGACATCCTCTCAAGTCCAAAGACATCATTTCCGAGAGCGTCGACAAGACAATGGACAAGGCAAACCCGCCAGCCGTACACGGGGCACCCGGAATTTCCATCAGAAATGGCCCAGTTGATGAGATGGACATTGATGGGCCGGCGGTCAACGGCAATGCAAATGGAAAGCGGAAAGCCCGCAGCAGCATGGGCAACAGAAAGTCATACAAGGAAGCAAGTGAGGAGGATGACGAGGAAGGAAAACCTCTGGTGCGTTGTTGGCGAGAACCATGTGAAGTATGGAATTGACGTTGCTGACTCGTCACAGAGTAAGCGGCGTTGTCTGTCCAAAGGCAAAAACAAGGCCGACGTGGAATCCGACTCTGACGATGCCCCACTTGTGTCCAAAAAGATTAAAAACAAGTCGCCAACGTTGCTGCGAAAGCCTGTCAAAGCGTCTGAGACAGCCATCGGCGAATCTGAAGATTCAGATGCACCTTTAGGCGAAAAACTTGCCAAAGAGAAAGCCGATATCCAGAAAAGTGCTGCGAAAGAGGCCAAGGCGATACGGAAGGACGAGAAAGAACACCCAAAGAAACAAACAAACGGTACTGCAGCTCCATCGAAGAAGCGCAAAAGCCAAACCAATGATGTCAAAAAAGAGTCAGATGATGATGTGCCTCTCGCTAAGAAAGCGCCGGCCAAAAAGAACGCCGACTCGAAGGCTGAAACGTCGACCCCAAAGAAAAAGGGCAAAGCTTTGAAAAGAGAGGAGACGAAACAAGATGAAGAAGCTGAGGCCGAAGAGGAGGAGTACCGTTGGTGGGAGGACCCTACTAAAGGCGACGGCACGAAGAAATGGACTACGCTGGAGCATGCGGGTGTAGTCTTCCCTCCGGAATACCAACCCTTGCCGAAGAACGTCCAAATGCTGTACGATGGAAACCCAGTAAGGATGGCACCTGAAGCTGAGGAGATCGCTGGATTTTTCGGAGCTATGTTGAACTCCACTCACAATGTCGAGAATCCGACCTTTCAGAAGAACTTTTTCGACGACTTGACGAAGATGCTGAAGGAGACTGGCGGAGCTACTGACAGAAACGGCAACAAGGTCAACATCAAGGAGTTCAGCAAGTGCGGGTTTCAACCTATCTTCAACTATTACGACGCACAGCGCATGGAGAAGAAGGCCCTTTCAGCTGCCGAAAAGAGACAGCTAAAGGCGGACAAAGATGCTGCTGAAGCACCCTACATGTATTGTATGTGGGACAACCGCAAGCAAAAAGTCGGGAACTTTCGTGTGGAGCCTCCCGGTCTTTTCCGGGGTCGCGGCGACCATCCAAAGACAGGCAGAGTCAAGAAGAGGGTGGAGCCTGAACAAATCACCATCAATATCGGCAAAGAAGCTACAGTGCCTGCGCCACCCGAAGGCTACAGTTGGAAAGAGATCAAGCATGATCAAGAAGGCACCTGGCTAGCGATGTGGCAAGAGAATATCAACGCTGCCTACAAGTATGTCATGCTTGCTGCCAATTCTGATGTCAAGGGTCAAAGCGACTTTAAGAAATTTGAGAAGGCACGAGAGCTCAAGGTACGTGGTCGGTTAATGACGGATCTGAGTGTGGAGCTGATTGTTTAGAAACATATTGATCATATACGCAAAGACTACACTGCCGAGTTGAAAGACAAAGTCATGGCGAACCGTCAACGAGCAACAGCAGTGTATCTAATCGACCAATTTGCACTACGTGCTGGCAATGAGAAAGGCGAGGATGAGGCAGATACGGTCGGTTGCTGTTCGCTGAAATTCGAACACGTTACTCTCAAGCCTCCGAATAAGGTCATCTTCGATTTTCTCGGTAAAGACAGCATTCGCTTCTACGACGAGGTAGAAGTCGACGCCCAAGTTTTCAAGAATCTAAAGATCTTCAAGAGTTCTCCCAAGACGGACGGTGACGAAATTTTCGATCGCCTCACGGTGCGTAATCCCAATTGGTTGCTTGGTTCTGTGCTAATGATTACAGACCAGTGCACTTAACAAGCATCTCTCCAATTACATGTCTGGATTGACCGCCAAAGTGTTCCGTACTTACAACGCGTCCTTCACCATGTCGAAGTTGCTTCAAAACATGAAGTCGACTGGTAGCATTGCGGAGAAGATTGTCGATTACAACGAGGCAAATCGCAAGGTAGCTATCCTTTGCAATCACAAGCGTACTGTTGCCGCAGGACATGAGTCGCAGATGGAGAAGCTTGGCGACCGTATCAAAGGCCTCAAGTACCAGAAGTGGCGAATGAAGCAGATGATGCTTAACATCGATCCCAAAATCAAGAAAAAGAAGGAAAAGGAAGAAGGGGATGGGTACTTCCAGCTTGACGACGAATTGGAGGAGACCTGGATACACGAGCACCAGAATTTCCTGGTTGAGGAAGAGCGCCAAAAGATTGAGAAGAAGTTCAAGAGGGAGAACGAGAAGCTGACAGCTGACGGCGGAAAGGAAATGAAGCATAAGGAGCTTGAGGAACGACTTGAAGATGCTGATGAATTGGCTAAGAAGTTCAAGAAGGAGAACAAGACTGGCAAAGTGGAGGCCGAAGGCAAGGGACCCACCGTGGAGAAATGCGAGGGTAACTTGGCAAAGCTGGACCAACGCGTCAACAACATGCTCTTCCAGGCCAAGGACAAGGAAAATAACAAAGAGGTTGCCCTCGGAACGTCTAAGATTGTGAGTGCTTCCTTAGTTTCATGTTTCGGGTAGTGCTTACAAATTCTCGCAGAATTACATCGATCCGCGTCTTACGGTGGTCTTCTCCAAGAAGTTTGATGTGCCCATCGAGAAATTCTTCTCCAAAACACTGCGGGAGAAATTCGATTGGGCAATCAAGTCGGTGGACGAGGATTGGGAATTCTGAAAAGCAGGTTTGCGGGTTGCCACGGTTTCAAGACAGGGAGTTTGAGGATTGCTACGGCAGTAATATTGCATGGCTTGGCTTGGATTACGGGAGGGCCATGTCCTTTCGGAAGCTGGCATGGGGTGAAGGCGGTCCATGAGTGGTGGCTACTTTGGAAAGCAGATTGCTAAGGATCGCATGGCCTGCGGTTCGCACGGAATGACTCGCAGGATCTTTGCATGCATGGAAAAGCTGGTGCATCGATTTTAGAACATCTGTCTTTTCACTGCATAGTCCTCTTTTGTACATAGAGCAAGCATTGCGATTGATGCTTGAGTCATCAATAGAAAAGAAAGGGATTGAGATTGTTGCTGAGAAATACTGCTGTGCTCTCGTGTCGGCACAATCAAGACTGGCTAGGTATTTAGCTTGACCATGTCCGAGTCCGAGTCCTTGTCCGTCAGAGCGAGATACCTGCAGCATGCACCATCCCTACTCTCTCAGAGATGGAATGATTCCCTCAAACAGATATGTTTTGTTTGTTTCATCTTACCCGGTGGGATCATGCCACGAGGCAACCCCATAACCAAACCCACCCGTGATGTGGGGGGCGGGTCTCTTCATGCACAATGATGCCATATGTTTCTGCCTCGACGCATGTTTGCGACTGAAAAATTCCCATCCCTCATTTCCCGAGGCCCCCATTGTTCCCTTGCTAATCTTCGCATTACTTATCTGTTCATATTATTCATCTTCCTCTCTACGCAGCAGTACCTGAAACATTCTTCACACCAGCTTTACTTAGCAGTCACACGACCCAAGCCAACATTGTAACGTACACGTCTCCAGTTTTTCTCTAGGTGCAGAGTTCCTGCGCTGAGCGACGTTACATGGACCATAACTGCATGATCAATAATCCCTCGCCCTTATCGAAGGCCACTGTCTAATTTACTCGCTGCACTGTCAGCTTCTTGGGGGCTTCTCTGACACCATTGATGCCCAATCAATCTCTGCGGACTCTTGCCTTTCTCGTCAGATCATCTCAGCTCAGAGCTCCTGCCTTTCCTTCGCGCTTGATATAAAGCTGCAGCTCTCTGTCCCTCTTCCTTGGACACATTCCTCAAGCAATCAATGCTCCTTCCTGCTCATGCGCCATACACTTGTCATATCTCATACTACTTGCTTCATCAGAGCTTGACTTCTTCAGCTACATTTTCCTAGCTGAAGTCTGCAGGCATCGATCAGTCTCACTGCTCAGGAACTTAAAACCAACAATGGCAGACTTAAGCACAGCCAACACCTTTTCAGGCCCCACCATAGCTGGGCCGAGTGACGACAAGCCCGCGGTCTTGATCGTAGGAGGCCTGGGTATTCTTCCCCCTGCCCCCAAGGCTCCATAATGAGGTCGACCTTTTGCTGATCTCACCAAATTGCAGGTTATATCGGCCGCTTCCTAGCCCTCTACATCCACCGCAACAACCTGGCTTCCGAGGTCCGCCTGGTCGACAAAGTCCTGCCACAACTGGCCCGTCTGCCCCCAGAGTTCGCAGAGGCATGTTCGGAAGACAAATTCATGCAGGCGGATGCCAGCAAAGAAACTTCCCTCGGCCGAATGTTCACGCTTGCCTCAGGTCGCCACTTCTCCTATGTCTTCAACTGCGGAGGGGAGACACGCTACTCACAAGAACCCTCGATCTACGCTCTGCGTGCTACTGCTCTTACTACGAATCTTGCTACACACATCGCGAAGATAAGACCTTCGCCGAATTTTATCGAATTCAGTACTGGCATAGTCTATAAGTCACCGAACTCCTCCACAATATCATCCGGTGGCTGCACAGAGACCGCGCAGCTGAGACCTTGGCTCAAGATATCCAGAGCAAAATTGCAAGCGGAGGAGGCATTGGAGAGGCTTGCCAGGGAGCAAGGCTTGAAGTACGTCTGCTTACGCCTAGCTCACGTCTACGGTGAATACGACGTTGGTTTTCTTGCTCGTGGGCTATGTCTAGCACGGGTATACCAGGAGCTCAACAAGGAGCTAAAGTGGTTATGGTCCAAGGAACTGCGGATCAATACCGTGCACGTTCTCGATGTCTGTTCTGCGGCTTGGAAGGCTGCGGATTGGTGCTCGCGAAACCCTCCAACAGAGCAGAGCAACATGGCGGATCGCGCTTTCAACATTGTGGACAATGGGGATACCAAGCAGGAAACGCTTGCAACCATTGTGTCCAACATCTTCAACATCAGGACTGGCTTTCAAGGCTCTTTCATATCTTCCTTCGCAAAAATGAATCTCGACAGCGTCGTTGATGATGTGAACGACGATGTGCTGCAGCCGTGGGCCGAGATGATGAAAAAGGCAGGCATAGATCACGGCCAAGGGAGTCCACTAAGTCCATTCATGGAGAAGGAGTTGTTGAAAGATAGCAATCTATGCTTGAACGCTAGAAAGGCGAAAGACGTCCTGGGTTGGATAATTGAGAGGGAAAGATTGACGGAGGAGAGGTTGAGGGAGATAATCGCCAGCTATGAGAGGGTTAGATGGTGGCCTTGATGGTGGCCTTGGAGTGAGGAGCTTGTATGAGTATACTGGCATTTGAGCGGTATGAGCGATGCATTGTTTCTGTTATTCTGGGCCGTGTCACCTGTAGAGGGTGTACAATACTAGTATTGCTGGGCGATGACTTGTAATGTCGCGCTGTATGCATTTGTAATGAAACTTCGGTCTCAGTGGTACTTGGCCAATGGAATAGCGATTCAATCGGGGAAGAAGCCAGACGTTCTAACTATTTCTTGTTCAGTTAACCCTTCACTAAGCCACTCTGTGAAAGGAGACCCGAACCGCCTACTCCTTCCTCACTCAGCAGCAGCTGAAGCTCCCTCAGCACAAACCGAAGTCACACACCCCTGAATACCACCTAACAGCCGAACACGTCTCACCCTCAAGACACCCTCACCTCCATCACGCCCCCGCAACCCAAACAATACACCTCCTCCAGCCAAAAATGCCCGTCCCGTCCACCTGGCTCCACCGGTCCTTCCGTAACCGGAGCACCGTAGCCCTCGGAGGGTTCGTCCATCCATTCCACTTCCACTTCCAAAGACGGACCCCCCTTTCCCTTTTTCGCTTTCTTCTTCTTCTTCTTCTTCTTCTTCTTCTTCCCTTTCCCGCCGGCTTCGGCTTCCGCGTCCGCCTGCAGCCGGGAGCGAGTGGCGTCGAGGATGCACGACTCGTGCATGCGCGCGTCGCAGCCGGGCGAGGGGCAGCTGATTAGTGTTTCGTCGGGGTTGTGGTGCAGGATGCAGGGGGGTGGGCAGGGGGTGTGGAGTGGCTTTTTTTTTGGGGGCGTGTCAGCTTTTTTGGTTTCTTTTTCTTTTGGAGAATGAAGAGATTGGATTAGGAAGGGGGGGGGGACGGGGGCGGTGGCATGCAGCACGTACGCTCAGCGCCTGCGCCTGGACGTCGTACGTCTGCCTCCAGAAAAGACCCGCGGCCGGCACGGCCTCGTCCGCTTCGCGCCAGTGCGACACGGCCGTCCGGCCGGCCACGGCCGTTGCGTCGATGACGGCCATGGCGTTGGAGGCCAGGAGCTCGTGGCGGCCTTGGTAGGGGTGGCGGAGCGAGGGGGGAAGCTGCGCGGGTCGGTGGAACCAGAAGACCCGGATCGAGACCTGGCCGGACGGTGTGTGGCCGCGGATCTCGAGGACGTGGGCGGTCCAGAGGGGGGAGTTGGGGAGGTCGTGGCGGGCGGCGGCGACGACGTCGTGCATGCGGTAGCGTTCGTCGTCGACTGGGTGGACGTTGGTGGTGAGGGGGTGAGGGAAGGCGGGCGGGCGGGCTAGTACGTACTGATAACCTCTTTGAAGCGCTGGAGACTGTCCCAGATCGCGGTGGGACGCACGATGTAGACGTCGGAGGGTTCGCTGTCGGTTTCTTGGGATGAGGCTGCTAGCTGAAATTGTTCGACTGTGAACATACAGGGTGGATTATTTGATTTTGGAGGAGTGGAGGGGTCTGAGTCCATGTCGGCGTCAGAAGACATGGTTTGAGATGGAGCCGGTGAATGTTTGGACTTGTAGCTGGCGAATTCGCTAAATGTGGTAGACGTGATGGGGATAGTGTAGGTTGTAGACGACGAGACGTTGGGAAGTAAGCCCATGAACAATGCCCAAATGAGTTCAGATTTTGGGAAGATGCTGGATGTTTGAGGGTACTTGGTGAGGATAGAAGTAGGAAAGTGAGGTTCTGTTCGACTAGCTTCCCTTTTGACTGCTGGCAAACTTGGGCAACTTTCACTTCAGGGGTCCAGAGTCAAGGCAAGCAGCCAATAATTTCAACAATGTTGCAGCAACACCCCCAAGACTTCGGCGATGTTTGGTTTACCCAAGTTGAGTAATGAAGTGAAATGCCTACCGGAAGCCTCAGAAAGGAGACAGTTCTTCCACGCCATACCATGGTATCAAACGCCTCCACATGCATGAGGCTCTTCGAGCCTCTCATGACTTCGTGAAACATGCATAGCTCATCCTAGCACTCCCCTCGCTGTTCATGCAGGTCTCCTCTTCACAAACTCCTCCAAATCACTTTTCGTAGCCACACCAAGCACGAATCTTCTACTCCCATCCGTCACCACCGCAAAGTCTTGCGGTCCGTTTTCATTGACTCCTCCGTTGAAGAACGCTTCCAGCTCCTCCAGCGGTGTGTCCATGGTGATGACCTTGTAGACGTTGCCTCTCCGTTGGAACTTCTGCATGGCTTTTTCGACGTAGTCTGAGTCCTTGACTGTGCCATTCTTCAACAGTTCTTTCAACCGAGGGATGTTGAGGTAGCCTAACAGAGCACGGGTGTCTTCAGAGACGACTGTGAGATGGGTGTAGTCGCGTTCGTATGCATTCATGAGAGCGGTGGAGATGGAGTCTGTTGGTTTTGAGGAGAGTGCGGGAGGTGGGTCGAGGTCTTCTACCGTAGCCTGACCGCATATCAATTCTATAGTTGCAGTGATCACTGCGATTCCAGGACCGAGGCAAACATACCCCACGATACTTATGTGCCCATTGAGAAGTGGCTAGGGGCTGGGATGGCGCAAGATTATGTGCCTGTACGATGGAGGCCATGGTCAACAAAGCTGCTGCTCAGCTGCGCCTCCGTAGTCACCGATGCATATTCCAGAGTCTAAAGCAAGGGAATGTCGACGTCGAATTATTGTATGAGGGAATTTGTCGGGTATAATTGCCTCGCTTGATTTTTAACCATGGGTGGGAGCATCCCTCAGCGTACGAGGGGTAGGGAAAATCGTGAATTTCTATCATATTGTGTAACTCCAAAATAACAAATTTTGATCCCGAATTGCCAGTGTAAAACTTGCTCTTCATCGCTGATAATACGAATCATAAAACGAATCATGAATATGAAAGTTTGAGTGTATGTCTCATCATTATTGAATTACTCAGCTTCACATCTCGGCCCCAGTGCGGTCTATATCACGCACTCGGAAAGCCTCGGATCCACCCTGGAGGATCCTGGAGGGTTTGGTCTCCATGCAATCTCTGTACTTTATATAAACAAGAGCATACCCGCCTGTAAGGTATTGCTGTTTTTTTCGAAATAGATATGCTAGTCTTGATCAATGACCCCTGCTGGTGATCCTACGTCAAAGGTTTAGTGCTGTTGGCCAAGCTGTCCCACCTTCCTTTCTTCCAGGAAGCTTCAAGTCTTTGTTTTGCCATTGGCAAATCGAGAAACTGCTGCGAAGTTGGGTATCTGCGAAAGTGTGAGTTAGGAATGAAAAAAGACATTGATGGGCTGCATATGCTGAGAGTAGCAGGGTTATCATGCTTTTCCCCACCTCGAGCGATATCAATGAGGTCTTCTCCTGCAGACACCCATTGACGACTACCAGATCGCAGGAGTCGACCCCCAAACCTTTGCAGAAAAAAACTGCAAGACCCCAGTTCTCGATATGGAGCGTCACCGAAGATGCTAAAAGCAAGGCCAATGCCTTGAGTGAAGAAGCCCAAAGGGAGATCAAGAAAGCTAGCGCAGCAGCACAAGCAAAAACAGGGCAGATAGAGCTCTACTCAGCCAAATATTACGCTGCTTGCATTTTCGGAGGTCTTGTTGCCTGTGTGGGTATAGCCGAAACGCCAGCACAGGGTTGGTAGCTCACGAGTATGGCAGGGGTTGACCCATACTGCCGTAACCCCATTGGACCTGGTCAAATGCCGTCGTCAGGTCGACTCGAAGATGTACAAGGGCAACTTTGAGGCTTGGGGCAAGATTGGTCGAGCGGAGGGTGTTCGTGGTATTTTCACTGGGTGGGGTCCAACGTTCTTTGGCTATTCGGTATGCTTTTCTAAAGAGGTACAATAATGACTGCACTCATCGGATCCAGGCGCAAGGTGCATTCAAGTACGGCGGATACGAGTTCTTCAAGAAGTTCTACTCTGATCTTGCTGGAGAACAAAACGCCTACAAATACAAGACATCGCTATACCTCACCGCCAGCGCTTCGGCCGAGTTCATTGCTGATATAGCACTTTGTCCATTTGAGGCTGTGAAGGTGCGAATGCAGACCACCATTCCTCCCTTCGCCTCTGGGACTTTCAGCGGAATTTCAACAATCACTGCTAAGGAGGGCACCGCAGGGTGAGCATAAGGCCTGAACTTCATATTTAAGGTTATGCTAATTTGGCTCGACAGGCTTTACAAAGGTCTGTATCCTCTATGGGGCCGTCAAATCCCGTACACCATGATGAAATTCGCCTCTTTCGAGACAATCGTTGAGATGATATATGGCTATATGCCCGGCAAGAAGTCAGATTACGGCAGAGGGACACAGACCGCTGTCTCTTTCGCTGGAGGCTATGCTGGTATGCCTGATACTCAACATTTGAGTGAATTTCATTCATGGCTGACACTTTTCAGCTGGTATTCTCTGTGCCATCGTGTCTCATCCAGCAGATGTCATGGTGAGCAAGCTCAACGCAAATCGCCAGCCTGGAGAGGCCTTCGGAGCTGCCACGGGCCGCATTTACAAGGATATCGGATTTGGTGGCCTCTGGAACGGTCTCGTGCTAAGAATCTTCATGATAGGCACATTGACATCCTTGCGTAAGTCTTTTCTCGAATCGACGGTCTCTACGGATGCTAACAGGGTGATCAGAATGGGGTATCTACGATAGCTTCAAGATCTTCATGGGTCTCCCAACCACAGGAGGCGCCGCTCCACCGCCTAAACAGACCGCAAACCTCTAGATGTCGAGTTGGAAAAAGGGTACATAGGAGGAGCTTGTGCGCATTTCGAAGGCTTCCGACCCTACAAGCTTGAACTTCAAGGGTGTGTGGCGCATGTATGTAGTACATATGGTATCGCTGAAGCCGTGTTTGTTTCTCTTCCGTGATACATAGTATCAAATCCAACAGAGTTTCCCATGCGCCTAGCGCCAAGCCCCGGGAAGACAGAAAATGCGCCCTGGACGCGCCGCCCACGGAGCACGATTTAGTGGCCCTGAGGAGTTCATAGTCAGCTGCTTTCCTTAGTCTGATACAGGCCGCTTCACGCTTCGCGCGTACCGGTCTCGGCAATTCTCGTCTCACAAGCAAGCGCACCTCGCATCTACCACTCTCGACTATCACGGTCGGTACAGACAATGTCCACAATATCAAATCGGATCCACGCTCCTCGACGTGGTCGAAAACGCCTTGCCAGGGACTCAGCGCGCTTACATCTGCGATGGCAAGATCGATTGATTCTGCTTTTTCGAGGACCGATGCGAGTGGTGCTTCAAACACCTTCAAAAGTTGCGGGATGCTTGGAGGGATCTGTGTGCTAATTTTGACGTTCTGTTCGTCGGCCCGCGAGAGAGGCTCGAGAGGTTCTAGATGAGCCATTGTCGAGAGAGATGCATTGTCTAATCGGAACCTTATGACGATGTGACCCTGCTATCGTGCTATATCCTCTGCAAGCACTTCAATTTATAGACATACCCCATGATTCCATTCCCATCCGGCGGTCCCACAAACGGGCCAAGAAAACATCAATCCCAAACTTCTCGAAGATACTGACCTCTCCACCCTCCAACTCTCTTCCCTGTCGCAACCCCTTCCAGCCTTCATCTCATTTTTCTCAATGTATTACAGTATTCTTCATGCAATGAAAAGGAGGGTGGAGTATTGTGGAGGGATTGTGACGGAGGGGGAAGGTCATGGCTTCTGTAGCAAGAAGCCGGGACGCAAAAATGCCGGGGGCCCCAGTGCATGGAGATCATGGACGTACATGAGCTTCGCGCCAGTGATTGACTGATCAAATATACTCAGAAGAATTCTGTTTATGGGGACCACGTCGTTATAGACAATACACCACAGGGCTGGTCCAAATTTCCTGGTTTGGCTTTCTGGGGGCGGATCTAAGGTACCCGCCAAATATAGATTAAGCGCTTCAAGATGCTCGGGGTCCCTAAGTACACCTCTAGAGGGACCTTGAGCCAGACTCCCGACTCAACCACATTTCACGAACACGGAGATGTAAACACTTGATGTACTACGTGCTCAATTGGACGAGCATAATAGTCCTAGAATCCATCCAGCTGGGAGTGAGTAATGTACAGAATCTGCACAGTCTCAGTATATTTTTACTACTGCACAGTATCATGCACACAATCGCCATTTGGGAAACGGACTGCTTGGTCCAATCAAAGTCAATGATGATTGTCTATCAGCACTCTCCTACTCATCATATAACCTCGCGGTAAAGGAGTGGCAGTGAGAGGCGTCAGTGCCCTCACAAAAAAGCAATGCAAAGTCATATTTGAACACTTCTCGGACCTAGTATTCTTGTATTCCTACCTGCTCTTCAATCAGGACCTTGTTTTTTCATCTTTGGTTACACTACTTGTCTTATTAGCATTGGGCGGCCTGTAGGCTGTCTGGCTGTCCGGCCACGGGGCTAGCTCCGCCCCCCGTCTTTGGATTTGCCCACGGTCAATACTAAAAATTATAATTACTACCTAATGATGATCCATTTCAATTAACTACTGTAAATTATCGAAGTGAAATTCGATTAAATTAACCGTGATTTCAATATCGATATCTTAATATCTTAGCAGGACATCTGCCACTGTAAACCCTATCTAATTACATCATCCCAAAACTGCCCCACCACTCCCCTCGTCCCGACGTCATGGTTCTGGTAAATGCAAACCTCAAATGGAGAAAGTATCAAGTTTCCACTCTTTTCACTCCAATCGAACCTGCAATTAAAGATAAAAAAACCCAGCGCCTTACTCTTCCAGGTATTCCATTCCAGCAACCCACCATTCACATTCACAAATCACTTACTACTTTCTCCTCAGTACACTGAGATCCCCATCAGAAAGCCAAACCCAAACATCACACAATGTCTTCCGAGCCAATAGTCTCCCACGGCCGCGGCGGTAACATCCCCCTTACGAACCCGAGCCCCTTTCTTCGACCACCCTTTCACGATTGACAATCGCTAACCCATCCCTCCACCCCAGGAGCCGGCAACATCGAGCCCGACGAAAAAGCCTACACGGACGGCGAAATCGTCCGCGAGGGCCCCATCGGCGACCAAGGCGACGGGCCCTACTCCTCCGGCGTACGTCCCCCCCCCCCCCCAACCCCCAACTTTCTCCTCCAAACACACCACCACCACCACCACCACCTCCCGCATCCACCGCCCGCAGCCCCTATCCATCTGACCAGTATCCCCGCGCACGTGTAGCGAGGCGGCGCCGGCAATATGGAATCCCCCAGCCTCAAACCCCGCAAGGGCAGCGCGATGCCCGGCGACGACGACGTCGTGCCCGAGACGGCGATGCGGCCCGAGCCCGCGTATGAGAACTTCCACACGGGCAGGGGCGGCGAAGGCAACGTGCACCGGGATCGCCCGGCGGGGCATGAGCATGAGGGGTTGAAGGAGAAGGCGAAGCATCTTTTTGGGGGCGGGAAGAAGGAGGGGGGTGGGGAAGGCGGGGGTGTGAGGGGGTGAGGGGAGGGAGGTTGGGGGAGCGGGGGTGCGAGGGTTGATTGCGCTTTTGAGAGATTCCCCATTTCGGTGTGTTCAATTGGACTTTTCCCATAATAGGTGCGCGATTGTTGTATCTACAATCTCGCCTGCATCCGTCCAGTGTTTCAACATCGTCTCCCGGAGAGTCGGTCACGCAAGGATTGTTGGGAGGGTTCAGGTCGATCATGGTTGCAAAGGGAATCCTTTTCATTATTCTACTTTTCCGCAACTACGTGGGTATCAACCCTCACCCTAGTCGCGTCAGAATACAGAACCGAGCCTCTTTCCCGCATGCGTGCATGAATCAATCAATCAGTCGTCCAGCAACTCGCTTCCACACGACCCCTGCACCATCACCGCTCAAAGGGCCAGCCCGCCGTAGGCCGTTCCGGCCGGCGTGAGTCCCGTCCCGGCAGCGTCGACGAACCCGCCCTCGAACAAGCCGCCGCAGGCTTGGTAGAACAGGACGTTGGCGTTGCCGTCGAGCCAGGGGAGGAGCTCGTCCATCAGCGCTCCGGCTTCGGCCTCCGAAGCGCCCGTGAGCCAGAACTGGGAGGATGTCAGTCGGTGGCGCGAGCCGGTGGGAGATTTTGAGTGAAGGGATACTCACCTCGCCGACGGCGATCGGTAGTCCGACCAGCGGCGCGTGTTTGGCCTGGATTGCTGGTACGGTGACGTCGATGTAGGTCGTCAGCGCTTCAATGTACTGAGTGACGCTCATCTCGGACCGGTCGACGAAGAAGTGCACGTTCACAAAGTTGTAAGCACAACCGGTGCATAGGCGGACAAAGTCGTCGAGGTAGGTCAAGCCTGCCTGACCTCCACCGTTGGTGACTGCCGGAGTGCCGAGTTGGACGGTGCCGTAGTAGGGCTGCATGAACCTCTTGTAGACGGTGACACTTTGGGCTGGGGTGAGGTTAGCTTGCGATGGGTTGTCGGGTTCGTTCGAACTGTATACCCGGTCAGCAGAGATCGAGAGGTTCTGTTGAATGTTGGGAGCACTTACGCGAACATCGCTTTAGTTCCACCCTCGATCAAGATCGGGACGGTGTCGTTCCAGTCGCTGTTCTCCAGCTTGGCATCGACCGTTATGGTGGGAACGTATGAGAACCAGGCGTTGATCTCATCGCCACGTATGACATCCCCATTGCTCCCGTACGTGACGTAGGGACTCTCGACGTAGAAGTTGCTCCACTCAACATTGGACTCGGTGTTATAGAGGAGTCCACGCTTGCCCGGGCCAGCTCCTGGGGGCTGGGGTGGGTATAGGTCACCGCTCGGAAGGGCACGAGCTGCGTTGAGAGGATTCGAGGCAGGATCGACCTCAGGGAAGGGTTGGGAGGGGGCCGGGATAGATTGGACACCGGACAGGGCGAAGCCGAGCGTCAATAGGAAGGTGAAGAAGTGCATCTTGAATGAGTGTGACTTTTTGATATTTATGAGCTGAAGGACTGTGGTAAGATGCAAATGTTTGAAGACACCGTCCGCGAAATGTGTAATGTAGGTTGAAGAAAATGAGGACGCAGGATTATATTATATACCCTCTTGGAAAGACTTCACACTGGAGCATTGTCACTACCCCTCAAAAGGAGGAGGCGCTTCCGTGAGGGGAAATTTGGGAAATGAAGAGGCCGGAGTTGAGAGTCTAATCTAGAATTAAATGACCTGGGTTCTCTTGCTTCTTTGAGGGGTGTGCCCATACCATATTGAGTCTCATGGTCCTCGTTGACAGGTTGTAGATGTGCCAAGTAATCGAGACAAACGTGTCTCTTCGCTGTCATGAAGGCATAGAGGTCACTTCGACCCGCACGTGTCTCGCAGTCTTACTTGGGCCTTTACGAGCGATTGAAACAGATTCATCTGCAAAAGCACCAAAGAAAGGCACTTGCCCACGAGACCTCATCGCCTGTGGGGATTCGGCAGCGACTTGTCGCAGGCTCGCGGTATCAACTCTGGAAAAGGGACATTGCATTGTGCCTGCCTGCATCATGCAGAAGGTGGGGAGATGCAGCCTACCGATGCAATATTGCTGCAGGTAGATGTTAAGGTAATCTTGCCAAGCCGAGCATTTCCGGGTTGAACATCAAACAGCTACGGCCGATGCATATATGGCTGGCAGCGGTGAGAGGGGAAGCTCATTGGCACGATAAGCGGTAAGCCAGAACATGGTTCTTCCGGCTTTATGTTCCCCCTATAGTCGGTGGATGTAGCATTGCTGCAGGGGTGCAGGACCACGGTCTGAGCAAAACAGCATCGAGCAAGGAGGAGAAACCCAACATGAGAGCTGAAATGACCACGGTAATAGGCAAGCCTAGAGAGTGAGAGCACTTCTACCATTCTGCATGGCCGTGCAGCCCACTTCCCTTTGAATCTGTTCCAAAGAATTGGGCAAGATGCTCTGCGAGTCTGCGCAGGTAGAAAAGCACGAAGCTTGAAACACAGCCTTATTCTTGGCGCGAGGCGCTACTGCTCTTGGCATCGACTTGTTTCAAAACAAAGTCCATTTTCAGTCCTTCAATTTCCATGGTCTCCACAGCCCAGTGATTCTGCTGTACTTACCTAGAGATTTCAACATCCACCCATCAATCATCATGAGGGTTTTTCTCTGCGCGACACTTAGCCTGCAGCTGTCTGGATCTTCCGGCCGTCTTGTTCTTTACCTTCTTGGTAACGTCTTCTATTGGCTAAGTATCTCCCCCCCACTTTCAATTCTCCGATCTCAACCCGAAACCCAGAGGACCGATTCTCAGCATAGTGTAGGTATTGTCCAGAAGGCTTCTGGGGACGTCGAAGCTTCGTGCGCGGAAACTGTTTACTGGGATTCCAGCTCTGCTCGGTCTGGTGCTGTAGAACGCCGATGCTAGACGTGCCCCACAGAGAAGGAACGCCAGTCCTTGCCAAGCTGTTTCTTTCATCACCTCCAATAGCCCACTCCAATTTTTCATTCACCACTCTGTGGATTCTGAAGTTTCTTCAGGGACGGGGTCATGAACCTGTTGTATCGCAGGGCAACACTGCTCTCATCAATGTTCTTGGCAGGTCAATTCTTTCGTTCAGCAATCGTCTCCCTGTTTTCAGGCATGTTCTCCTGCCCTATCCAGCGGCCGTCGATCAAGCCACAATCCTGCAACAACGGAAGAAAAAACCTTTTTGGCTGCAGTCCGTCTTGCGCTTTAGCAAGCAGCACGTGCACACAGAGACCGTGACTCTATGGCGGTGGTCATCTCTCACCACTCTAAAACCAGGGACTAAACCTTGCTCAAAGCTTTCACAGTAAATGGGGATTGTGGACTTAGCTCAAGACATTCGCGAAGTGGACCAATGTCTTGATTCAATGGTTAGAAATAGGGCTACCTCCGTACTGACTGCCGCTTATCCTTGGGAATATCAACTGGGCCTTCAACACCCGTAATTCGCTCCTGCCTTCTCAGGTTTCATACCCAACAGCTAAATCTTGCCGCGGGCATGGAGACTTGACATCTAGATTTTGGTACTAGGTCGTTGATAATAGTACAGTCGAGGTTCTATTGACGATCGAACTCTATCTTACTGCAAGTCAAGAAGCTATCATTGATTGATTCTTCTAAGAACTTTCGAGGTATAGAGATATGGCATAGATCCGCCAAGAAAAGTGTATAAGTTTATGCCAGTAGTGCAGGTTTCATAAATTTAGATAAGGCGGTTTCATGTTTCCAGCCTTGGAGGCTGATAACAAAAGCCGAGACACCTATGTATGTTGGAAATCGAAATAATGATGAGACCACGTAATTGACGCCTGTGTAAGTTACTTGTATACCAATATCAATCAAGCTTCATCTGAGGACGGAAGGACGTCCAATTGCCTGTTTGTCCACAACCAGGATCTGCTCCATCAGCAAGCGCATTGTGTCACCCTGCATAACGGAGACTAGTCCATGCCACTAGCAATAATCCACGTTCAAATGGCCTAGATGACACCTAGGAACCCATATGAGAAAGATCGAAGAGGCAATGCCTCAGGCGGCATCATGGGCCGGCACCCCATCAATCAAAGGCTCGACAGAGTCCATTCGGATGGCACTGTTGACTTTCAGTCTGATCGGCTTACAGTGAGTGCGCCTTTGCTGCAGATGGCTCACCCGAAAGCTTACGAGTCCTGTATAGGTTTACTTGGGGCATTGAGATGACCTGTAAGACTTCCCTCTTCCACGACGACACAAGAAGCAGCTTCACTGAGCCAATTGACAGATTGCACCCCTTACCTCCTCCAACTCGGCCTCACTAAGAGTCGAACATCGCTGGTATGGATCGCGGGACCTTTATCAGGACTGATCATGCAGCCGGTGGTGGGAGTGCTGGCAGACAACTCGAGATCGAAATGGGGGAGACGGAGACCATTCATGATTGGGGGATCTCTGATCGTGGCTGTCTGTCTATTGGTACTAGGGTGGACTGGGGAGATAGTGCGGCTGTTTGTAAGGGAGCCGGAAACGGTTGGTGACTGGGAATTGTGTACTCTGGGGCCTCCAGCTTATGATGGGTAACAGGCGAGGTCATGCACGATCGCCCTGGCTGTCCTTAGTATCTACGCCGTGGACTTTGCTATCAATGCAGGTTGGTGCTGTGCTCGCATAGAACAGACAGATCGCACAGCTTATGTGACAATCCAGTCCAGTCTTCATGCCGAAGTCTCATCGTCGACACTCTCCCAATTGCAAAGCAGCAGCTTGGTTCTGCCTGGGGTACGCGCTGCTTCCCTGCCTTCGAGAGTACGCTAATATTGAGATCTTTAAGCAAGCAGGATGATTGCCATTGGCCATCTCATAGGCTATGGCGCTGGAACCTTGGATCTTGTCAGCATTTTCGGAAATGTTTTGGGGGACTCTCAGTTCAAGCAATTGACCGTGATTGCTGCTTTTGTTTTTCTCCTTGCCATAGCCATCACGTCGTGGGCTGTCGAAGAGCGGGTTTTGATCTCAGCAAGGTAGTGCTCTCTTTCCAATAGTGGATGTGCTATGGCGTCTAACCACGCTTGCAGGGACGACGGTGCCAAGACAGGGGCAGTGAAGATGATAAGCAAGATCTTGAAGACTACCATGCACCTACCAGACCGGATACAAGCAATCTGCTGGGTCCAATTCTGGGCATGGATCGGTAACAAAATCCCCCTTTTCCCACGAACAGCAGGACTTACATCTACAGGCTGGTTTCCTTTCCTCTTCTACTCCACCACCTGGGTCGGTGAAGTCTACTTCCGCTACCACCCCGAAACCAATGCCTCCGCCTCCAAAGACGCCCTCGGCGACGTTGGCCGTGTTGGCTCCCTGTCCCTCGTTGTCTTTTCCATCATCACTTTCATCGCGTCCATCCTCCTACCCTTCGTCGTTCAATCCCCGGATACCTCCCGCTCTCGACCGTTCACCCCGCGGCCGCCGGCCTTCCTAGGACCTTTCGCTCCCATAGTCACTGCACTCAACAAATACAAACCCGACCTCTTGACCGCCTGGCAAGTTAGCCACATCATCTTCGCAGGTGCCATGTGTATGGCTCCTTTTGTGCGAAGCTTGCAAATGGCTACAGTTATCGTGAGTATCTGCGGTATCCCCTGGGCCTTGGCCTGCTGGGCACCCTTCGCCTTTATGGGGGTGGAGATAAACCGCCTTACTACGCCTTCGACTATGCTCGCAAACGGCTCCTCCTACCGCCGCCTCTCCAACTCCAACGACGACTTCTCCTCGCCTGCGCCCTCACCAACATTCTTACGCCTCAATCATCTCGACCGAGACGACGATTCGTCCGGCGGTGACTCCTCAACCGGCGAGACAGCTGGTATATACCTCGGCATTTTGAATCTTTTCACCACTTTGCCGCAATTTGTAGGCACGTTCATAAGCATGATTGTTTTTTCCATCCTCGAACCGGGCAAGAGTCCGGAACTACATGAGGATCTGGGAGAGGAGGATGTGGCAAAGGCAGCTGATGGGCCGAATGCTATTGCAGTTTGTCTATTCATTGGTGCAATTAGCGCGGTGGGCGCGGCCTACGCTACAACGAGGCTGAAGGCTGGGTCAAAATAAGTGTGTTTTTGGCGTGCTGCGCCACTCGCGGGAGAAATCCTATGGGAGAGTGAGGCGGCGAATGTTTCTAGGTGCCGAGGGTATTTCGATGCGTACCACGATGTTTGAAAAGGTTTGGGTGTATGATTACAGAATCCCCCTTTTTACTGTGTTGCGGACAAAACGCATATGATAGATACCGATAGAGTAGATTTATATATTCTCTGCGAGCGATCGATCAATCAGTCGATAAATCAACAATGCGGTTTCCTAGATATCTGTTGAGATGTCTATACAATCGAGCCAGATGCCTAGAAACGACACAAAAGGTCCGAGCTTCGGGGGGCGCCGTTGCAGGTTCTTGATTCTCGACATCAGCGTCTGTCAACCCTGTCTGTCGATCAGGTCTCGATGCGCCTTACGCTCATATCTTTGATCATTCAACGAGATGGCTTAGCCTTGGATGGGTCGATGGGATTCAGACACGAGGATCTGGATCGAGGAGGGGGAGCCCTTCTTGCAAATGTGCACAGTCCTTCGGACGTACTTCTCGAACGCGAGGCATCGTCATCTGTGTATATTGATGGACACAAGATTGACCTTGCATCTACCCCTCTCCTTTCTTGCTCTCTGTCTCCTCTTGCCCACTTCAAACCAGTCGCCTTCTTTTCGTCCTCTTCTTCGCCTATCGGAACCCATCCTCATTCCAACCTCAGTCTTTCAAACTGCTCCACGCTCCCTTCCAGCACCTTGACCTCCTGCTCCGCATTCGCCAACTTCCTCCTCTCCGTCTCCTGGGCGTCCTCTCTCATCTTCTCCCACCCCTCGCCTCCGACTATCTTCTTCTTCTTCTCCATTCCTTCTTGCGCAGCCGCTAATTTCTCTTTCCCCTTTTTGATCTCAGCGTCAATATCTATACGGCCCTTGACGAGTAAAAATACGGCCGCGGAAGCAGAAACGGATTGCACAACGCAACCAGCCGGTTTCGAGTCGGTGGCCGAGAGGATGGAGATGGATGCATTCTCGCCCAGCATAGCTTTTCCGCTCAACGACTTGATGGCCGCGATTTGTGATTCGCAGGTTGAGAGGGTGGAAGGGGTGAATAGTTGGATGTGGGTGGTTGCGCAGTCCTTGATGAAGTACTCGGCTGCTAGTTGGCGTATAGCTTTCGCGACGGACATGATAAGCTCGTAGGCTTCTTCGGAATCTCTGTCGTCGAGCTCGGCGTTATATTGCGGGTAGGCTGCTTTGACGATGGAAGGTGTCTTATCTTCAGGACGACGGGGTAGGCGCTGCCAGAGTTCTTCGGTCAGGAAGGGCATGAAAGGATGGATCATCGTGAGCCCGCCTTCAAGGGCAGTGTAAAGGGTTTGTTTGGCCGATTCTTGCTCCGAAGCAGTACCAGCTTGTAGTATAGCCTTAGAATTCTCAATGTACACATCACAAAGGTGGTTATACCAGTACTGATAGGTGATCGAGGTTGCTTGGGAAAACTCCCGTTGGGTGAACGCTGTGTGAATCTCTGCGGCGGCGGTGTTAAGTTTGTGCAGGATCCACAGCTCTGCAAGCGATTCTTGGCCGGTTTTAGTGGGCAGCCCTTGGGGGATGAAGGAGGAGTCGAGTTTGCCAAGAACGTATTTAGTGGCTTGGTAGATCTTATTACAAAACTTGCGGTAGCCTTGCATGACCTTTATATCGAAGTTGATATCACCACCTGGTGAAGATTAGATGAGTCTACCCCTGATCAGTAGATGCAGATGTCTTACCTCCGGTTGTGTAATTGACCAAAGAAAATCGTAAAGCGTCTGCGCCACATTCTGGTATTCCATCCGGAAACGTTGTCTTTTGGGTCTTCCTGGCCTTCTCGACCTCTGTTGGATCAAGATTTCCCGCTTCTAGCTTTTCATGCAAACTAGAAAGCGAGATACCCTCCATCACATCGAGAGGATCAATAACGTTCCCCAGGGATTTCGACATTTTCCTACCCTCCGAATCTCTGACTAGGGCATGGCAGTAAACTTCCCGGAAAGGAATTTGCCCCGTCATTTTGATGCCAAACATGATCATTCTAGCCACCCAGAAGAAAAGGATGTCCCAGCCGGTTTCAAGAACAGATGTAGGATAAAGAGTCTCCAAATCGTGGGTCTTGTTGGGCCAGCCTAATGTCGCGAATGGCCATAGACCAGAAGAGAACCACGTGTCGAGAACGTCCGGATCCCTCGTAAGTGTGAACTTCTTATTAGGAAATTTAGCCTTCGCTTTCTCCTCTGCCGCTTCTTCTGTCCTCCCAGTGATCCATAGCTCTCCGTCACTCCCATCACCAGTCTCGTTCTCAATGTTGATGAAGTATGCTGGAGCTTGATGACCCCACCATAATTGTCTCGACAAACACCAATCATTGATGTTTTCCATCCACGAGTAATAGTTCTTCTCTGCGGACTCTGGTCGGATCTTGATCTGGCCGTTTCTTACAGCCTTGATCGCCGCAGGTGCCAACCCGTCTTTCATCTTCAACCACCATTGTGGCTTCATGAGAGGCTCGATGACGTCCTTCGACTTTTGACATCTGGGTACCTTCATCTCGTTGTCTTCCCATTTGACGTAAAGCCCTTTGGCTTTGAGAGCTTCGATGGTCTCATACCTTGCATCGAACCGCTTCATACCTTGAAAGTCTCCTGCGTTGTCATTAAGAGTACCATCATCGTTAAGTATATTGATGAATTCTAGACCGTTCCTACGTCCAACTTCAAAGTCGTTGAAGTCATGAGCTGGTGTGATTTTCACTGCACCCGTTCCTTTTTCTGGATCCGCGTATTCATCTGCGACGATGGGTATCGGTCGTCCAAGGAAGGGGTGTGTCGCGCACTTCCCCACCAAATGCTTGTATCGCTCGTCTTTGGGATGCACTGCAATGCCAGTATCACCAAGTATGGTCTCAGGCCGCGTCGTAGCCACTTCTAGTGGAGGATTAGCAAACGGAAACCAGCGGATTACCCCAATATACATGTACCTATGGTCTCCTCGCTTCCCTCAATTTGATAGAGAAAATGAGTGATTACCCCGAACTCGATCTTCTTCTTATACCCTGGTATATCGAGCATCGTCCGACTTTTCAACTCTAAGTTATCTACTTCAAGGTTGGAGAGCGTCGTATTAAGCGCAGTACACCAATTGACCAATCTATTAGCCCGGTAGATGAGACCTTCCTCGTGTAGCGTTACGAAAGTTTCCGTTACAGCAGCTGAGAAGGTTGCATTCATAGTGAAGGCTTCCCTCGTCCAGTCGAAGGAACCACCCATGCGCCGAAGCACTCCGTTGATATTGCGATGGTACTCTTCTTTCCAATCCCATATCCTCTCTACCAGCGCTTTTCTGCCAAGGTCATGCCTCGTCTTTCCTTCTCGCCTCATCAGCATCTTTTCGACCACTGTCTGAGTAGAAATGCCGGCATGGTCACAGCCGGGCAGCCACAGTGTCGTTAGCCCTCGCATTCGGTTCCATCTTATTAGGCTATCTTGCAAAGCGTTAGGGAGAGCGTGGCCCATGTGTAGAGCTCCGGTTACGTTTGGTGGAGGTGTCGGAATGACGAAGTAGCCTTTCTCTTTCACTTTGCCATCGCGCTCAAACTCAGGCTTGAAGTAGCCTTCCTTCTCCCACCAGTCGTACCATCCGGATTCTACCACCTTAGGGATGTAGTTCAAGTGATGAGGATCATGCAGTGATTGCAAAACTAGTAGAAACTCAGTTGGAGAGTCCTGTCACCTGCGCATATGCGACAACTTACCCTTCTTGTCCCCAGGCGGTGTCTTTTCTATGTAGGGCGGTAAAGGTTCATCCATGGAAGTATCCTGCTTGGCTTTTTTGGCCATGGTTTTCGAAGGGCCTTGTATAGCTTGTGCATTGGCAGCCTTCGCCTTCGCCTTCTTCTCGTTATACTTTTGAATCTTTTCGGCCTTCTTTCGTTCTTTCTCGGGATCTTTGGGCGCGGCCGTAAGGCCGTTCGCTATTGGAGGAGGGGACTTGGAGGACATCGTTCGAGCGCGCCTCCACAGCGCCCGGTGAAGTATCTTTATGATTGAAGATGAGGGTAGACGGAGGGAAGAGGTTGCCAGACCGAGGGTCCAATACTTGGTGCGGAGGATGAATGTATTTTATTTCAAATGAGTCGAGAGTCTCAAGGCTCAAGAGCATATAGCGTACGAGCTTTACCGCGGTAAGCGCGTCTCGGTAATTTCAATTATCCTGACAACCCGACCTTGCTGGCCCCTGGGCTTAGACATAGGCACATAGAGAAAGAAGATCGGAGGCGCTTGTGTTGTATGTACATTCAGAAATCACATATTCTGTGGCAAATTCCTTCCGATGATTCTTGAGACTCCTTCACATCCTCTGACCAACCCAGCCCACATTACTTGCACATGCCAGCAAAAATTTGCAGCAGGTCAGCGTATACTTACACGCCCTAGTCCATGCCTCATCCTGACTGACTCCAAGCTTGATACTTGCGATCAGATCAGGCTTTTCTGGGTCCCCGATCTTGTCCTTTGTGATGGAATATGGTACCTTCAGCTTCGCTACCTTTGCATCACTCGCAGGCGAACCTCTGTCAATGACAGGCAAGTTGGAATTGTGGGGAATTCGGTGGGAGGATTGCTCAACAAAGTCACAAAGCTGACGCAAACATTCAAGGAAGGCAACCATGCCTGCGTCGAGGCGGCGATGGAGCAGCATCCTGCCTAGAGGAAGATCGCCAGACGAGAACAGGTCAAGTGCGGTGATTTTGGGTTGCTGAGGTTCTTGGTGCGTGTTGGGGTTGGAAGCGAAATTGGTCACTCTGCCGGAAGTTGATTGCCTCGAAGCAGAGCTTCCCTGTTCTATTTTCTCAATCCTCGAGGTACTGCCCATGGGTTTGATCCTGTAGCCTCGAAAACTGAATCCTAGCTTTTCGGCCACTGTCGCAAGAAGTAAAGCAGCTGTGCCCCATGCAGCGTTGATCTCAGACCAATCTACGTTTAGCTGAGGCGGAAGACGCCCGAGGCGCAGACCATTGATTGTAGCAAAGGGCCCGTCGTGGTAAATGCAAAACGTGTCATTGTAGACGTTTGTTAATTCGAGGCGCTCCAGCTGCTGAGCATCATGATCGTAAGCAGCATTGAGGGCATCACGATCGTCTTGGAGGGTGGACAAGGTCAGTGCAAACGCATTCCTGGAGCGCCAGAAAGCCTGCTCCTCCTCATCCAGGGCGAGAGATTCGGCTTCTAAGGTCGCGACCTCGTCGTCCAGGGCTGCTTTCTCCTTTTCAAGAGCCAAGAGCTCGGAAAACGCCTTCGCTTCGGCGGCTTTGGATGAAGTAAGAGACGCTTGAGCTTTTGAGATCTCGGATGAAGACGGAATGGTGTTGTTGATGGTTTTTAGGAAAGCAATATAGGCGTCCCGTTCTTTGGTAGACGCGGAAAGACGACTCTGAAGCTGTGACAGAAGTAGATCGGTACACTCAGCACAAACAGGGTGATCTATGTCAGAGTGGGACGAGAGAATCTCGAAGAGTCGAGTGGTCGACTCGATCTGGTGAGACAGTGTTTGCTTTGGCTCGTTGGAGGCTTCATTTGCAGTACTGTGCGCTACTCTTGATCCCTGCTTCTTCCGCGTTTCCTCGTTACCATCCAACGTATGTTGTGGAGGAACGACTTGCGAGTCTGTAAGCATCACGAAGGACATGGCCGGGTTGTCCTTCAAGCCGGCTTTCGTTGATGCAGCCACCGCAGGTTGGGGGCCGAACGCCTGCCGAGCAGCAGGAATGGCCCTTTTGAACACTGGAGATGTCGCATCTTGGGTTACCTGATTGTAGAGATCCTTGCGTTCGTGAGGGTATGGTACCCGAGATGTACTGGTTGCCTGATCATTGGAATGGCCTGTTGATCCTGTGAACCATTCAGTTTTTGTGCGCAAAAGCAGTGCTGTTTGGCTACATACCTACCAACAGGTCGAAAGCTGCCGGATTGAGGTATTGCAGCGAGCTATCGAGCTTCAGAGGTGTTCGGCATTTTTGGCAGTTCATCTCGATGGGTTGGCTCTGCTGAACGCTGACTTCTTGTTTAGAGGCCGAAAATAGGCCGATACACGCGCAACCCCTCGGTATTTACACTGCACGCGACTAACACTACTTCGACAATGCTATCATCAAAACAACTTAGCTACTGGCTTCTGACAACAATAACTTGCTCTTGCTAACAGGGAACTTGCAACAAGAGCATGGAGCCACCGTTCAAAAGGCGGCGCTTTTCAGGAAACAGCTACCCAGAAATCGACCTTCATGCGCGGAGAGCTCAGAATGACTTCCGATTGAAATCGATCTTCGAATCGATATTTGACAAATATGGGAAAGATTTTGATGGCATAGGCGATGAGATAGATATGGCGACAGGGGAAATCGTGGTCGACAATGGTCATATTCTCGGTATGACCAATGAGAGAGATGCAGGGGACGCCGAATACTCATCCGAAGAGGTGGCCGATGACGAAGACGACCACTCTTTGATCGAGTACCGCGAGGAACATTTTGCAGCTCTGAAATCATCCAAGGCAGGAGATACAGCTGCCATGGAGGAATCAGAAGCTTCAGGGCAGTCGGATTTTGACGCCGACAGTCTTATGGGCGATGTCCCAGCTGAGTCCCACCTACACCAATTAGGCAAGAAGTCTAGGAGAGCAGTCTCAATCCCTTCAGATGACGATGAGGATGAGTTGGCAAGCAGCGATATTGAGTGGGCATCACACAGAAATAATAGATTAAGTGCTCAGGAGACCTCGTGTCTCCTCAAGGACAAGCCCGCTTTCGCAGACGAGCCAAATATCGAGCCAGCATGGAGAGCACCGCCCTTGCCGAACATTGCCATACTCAAGAGGGAGAGAGATAAAGTTGGACTGACCAGCGTTGATAATATGCGAGAGTATTCCGACGATGAGCGAGCAGGTATTTCGCTATGGACACCCGAGGCTAAGAAACCTCCACGGCGGAGACGCGATAGTGCCAACTCAGTAAGTCAGCGATCACTATCGTTTGCACGCGGTCAAGAGAACAGTGCCGACGAACCGGTTTTCGATTTGAGTAACTCGGAGCCCGCTGCCCGGAGGATAGTCAAATGGACGCAGGAGGAAGAAGAGCTTTTGATTCATCTAAAGACTACAACGAATCTATCGGGTGCGGCCATGGAATCCTACTTTCCAGAGCGGCAGCGTAGCTCTATTGCATCTCACTGGACCTACATGATCACCCATGGTAAGGCGAGCTCAAAGCGTCAGTTGCCTAAGATATTGGGGCGCAGAATACCGCTTCCCAGCTTGTCTCCTAACATAAATTCTCTGGGTCCTGATAAAATCCGCCCAGAGCCGTATGATCACGATACTTTTTCGAGAGCCAAAAAACCGCAGAACGTCCAGCAGCAATCGAATAAAGGCTTTTTAGAAGAGGGGAATTTTGTTCGGAGCTTGAGCAAGCCTATGGAACAACTTGGAGATCACCGCATGACTTCTCAGTATCAAACTGGGCGTAACCATGGGAAACCCATTGGCTACACTGTGGACGAACCGATTTTGATTTCTGATGATGGTGGAGCTCACATTCGATACACGATGGGTGAGCCGTTCTCGAGCGTGAGGGATCGCGAGATAAAAGAGAATTTCACAGTGGGCGAATCACTGGACGAATCACTGGACGACGCCAGTGAGCCTTCTGCCAGGACCAGTGACCACCACCATCCAGTTGGAAAGGTGCACAATCGCTCTGACCAAAGCTCAATATACCGAAACCAGGAGGGAACGCGAAGAACCAAAAGCATTAACTCGCCAGAGGCATCCGCTCGTCGAACATCTGACATTGCTCGTCACGTGGATGGTGGTTGCAAGATAGCTGAGTTTGCATCTCAGTCGAACCCAAACGAGACTTATGCCGGTACAGATCAGTCATATAGCCTTTCAAAGCCATTCGAAATCGAAGACGATGTAGTCGTGCTTCCGGACCAAGGACTCGAAGTCGTCTCCGAGGACGGCTGCGAAGCTCGGGTATCTTCTCCGACCAAGTCTATCAAGGCTAAGCCCAATGTTGAGGGCGCAGACAAGTACAGTGAAGGCTTTTTCCCCCCAAAAGTACAGCCTCGGAGTACTATGGCAATGGAAACTTCAAGTTTTCTCCAACGACTTAGAACAAGCCAATCCGCATCACAGCAAGAAGGGTCGATTTCTGAGGCAAAAAACAATATCCAGAAAAAAAGGTCAACGACAGAAGGACCACAGAAGACTGGACCGACGAATTTATTTTCAATCAGTTCAGCACAGCCACCTAACCATGGCAAACCAAGTGAATACCATGAGCCCAACTTCGAAGCAACCAGCAAAACTACTGCCAAAAGACAGATTGTCCAAGTTGTGATTCCATTGTCTGCAACAAGCAACGTGAACAGAAAGAGTGGAGATACCAAAGAAAGTCCGTTGAGCCATCCCCAAATTAAATCGCCTTTGCCCACCACGGAGACTACGGACCGTGCTTTCATCAGACGGCTTTCTGCTAGAGTGGAGAACGCACCCGCAGAGTTATGCCCGGGTTTGCCTGATCATGAGATTCTTGCGATCCGCACTCCCACTAAGTCGCCTTCGGTTGCTGCAGCAGAGAGCCAGTATGCGGCTTCAGCAGCGTTCGTCCTCAACGATGTCAGGTCTTCTCTGGGCCCTGAAATCGCTGACTCGCAGCCTCTGAGCGTAACACCTGCTGTAGCTACTTCAGTGCAAGAACTCGGGAGAGAAGCGACCAAGCCTATCATCTTGGACACCGAGTCACAATCTTTGCGCATGACTCCAGGCGCAGCTACTTCAACAAGGAAGCAGCCCAAGAATGTCATCCAGAGTATCAACTTAGATCCTGATTCGCAGCCTTTGCGCGTGACTCCAGGGGTAGCGACCCCAGTGCGGAAGCAGATCGAGGAGGCCATAGAATCTGACATCGTCGAGTCTGGTTCTCATCCACTGAGTAAGAGGCTTGCGGCAGCTCGATCGACGTTAAGGAAGGTTAAGAAAGAGATCGTCTCCGATTCTTTCTCCTCAATATGGACAGCAGTTGACGACTTCAGTGAGGACGAGCTGTCCTATCTCTAAAACAGGTGATTATACTCTCTGTACTTGTTGACCATTGATTGATCTCCGGTATCGGCCAAGTACCGCTTCCGAGAGTCAAATAGCAGCATACCACCGCGATTCTGCAGATAATGGTTTCTATCCGTTCAATTCAGGACGTGCGATGAGTTGGGCTTTCTGAATCCTTCAATCACATGGTTGCGGCCCCGACGGGACTGATACGAAAGGAGTCAAAAAGGTACATTTGGAATGCAATGCGTAACGCTGTATTTCTGAAGATCTGACAAGGCATTTTATAGTCTTTGAACTTGGCGCACTGAGCGGGTTCATGAGGTCCAAGAGCCGACTCGATGGTAGAACCCTGCCCACATGGAACGACTCTCATCAATTTTGACTCTGCGTACCAATGACGTCTTCTAGCTTGCTTTCTGTCTTGCCGCCAATGGTTCCTGCTCTTGTCCAGAATTTTGAGATATGTCTCGTTCCAGAGTCGCAAAGAATGGTAACGATCCTATGTCCAGGACCCAGCTGTTGTGCAGTTTTTACTGCAGCGATGCCTTTTTCGAGTCAGTTTCTGTATGAGTAATACAAGTGAGCTTGCGCCTACAGTTGACGGCACTGCTGCTTCCAACAAAAATCCCGTCCTTCTCCACAAGCCATCTAGCCATCGCTAGAGCTTGCTCATCATCCGCCTTGACAGCATCGTCTATCAACTCCCTCCCAGCTTCAAAGTTGGCCGTGACTCTATTGATCCCAATACCCTCCACAATTGTATCGACCTGGGATCGTCTCCTCGTCCCTTCCTTCTCCGTCGTTGCGAACATGACTCCATACTTAATGCGATTGTACAGCCCACTCCCCTGCGGATCCGCAAGCACAATCTTCACATCCGGCAATCTCGGCTTCAAATACCTCGCAACACCAGCAATTGTCCCACCAGTGCCTGCGCCAGCAACAAAGGCATCTAAATTTCCTCCACACTGGCGGAAGATTTCGGGTCCTGTACCGTCATAGTGAGCTTGCCAATTAGCTTCGTTCTCGAATTGGTCCGTGAAGTAGCCGCGACCTAAGCGATTAGGGTCGGCGGTGTGTTCGGCGGCGAGGGTGCGTGCGCGGTTGACGAAGTGCATAGGGTCGACGATAGGAGCTGGCGGAACACGCTCGACGACCGCGCCGAGTTTGAGAAGGAGGGAGGATTTCTCGGTTGCTTGGTCTGAGGGCATGCAGCTATGGGATGATTTAGGATGGAGAAGATCGAGACTAAGTCGGAAAGTATGGGAGGGAAGGAGCTTACATGTACGCCAGATAGCCCCTTGCTCTGCAGACTGTAGCGAGGGATATTCCGGTGGATCCTACAGTGCCTTCGTAGATAGTGTCTCCTGAGTGAGGTGTCAAGAGACCCTGCTCCTCAGCCTACGAAAAAGGTTCAGACTCTGCACGACAAAATTGAATATTTGCTTTTACCAGATTGATGATGCCGAGGGCTACTCTGTCTTTCGGACTGCCTCCACCGCCATTGAGAAACTACCAGGCGATCAGACAAACCACTGCTAGCTAGCAGGATTCTAAATCTTACCTCTGCTTTGGCTAGTATATCACACCCAGTCTCGCTGGACAATGACTTTATCTTGAACAAGGGAGTATTTCCGATGCAAGCTTCTATACCTTCAGGCACATCCATTGTGGCCGGACCGTTCTTTTCATGATCTTCCAAGTTAATTTGACCACCGTCTTGGAGTCCAGCACCTGCCACCGTCCTGTTTGCCTTGCGCCGTCTCCAAAACCACCACTCAAGGTCAGGGTAGAAATCTTTGTAACCGAGCGTCAGAAGGATACCGGCTACGAATGCTGTGATAGCATACAGCTTTGGTCGATTCTCCATGGCATCACTGTACAAGCTTAGATGAGTTGGGAGATACTTATGCAAGGCTCCGGATGCGGCATGGATTGAAGCTCTAGAAGCGCGGCAAGCCCGTAAACGCCGAACAGCCCCCATTTTCAAACATCCCAGTGCCCACATGCCGGGCACGGAGACAGGAGCGACATGGACTCGCCGCTGGCTTCAAAGATCTTCCAGCGTCTGCTATCCCATCAGACATGCTCCAGATTGCGATTCTACCCTCCAACATCCAGACGACTTCTACTCAATGCGCCTGGGCGGAGATACTACAGAAGCTCGAAGGAAGATGATGGAGATGACGATAGCAGACAGACAAGCGATTGGCAGATGCGGACGGATATATTTCCACCGGACAAGCTGAGGGACTATGAGAAATATCCGATGGTCACCTCAGATATGCTAAGGAGTCGGAGGGAAAGGCCTAAGAGGGTGAAGATGCTGGCACGCGACTTTATAGAGGGTATTGTCTTCCATTAAACATCTTCAGCCTATGCTTACTGGCCGTCTAGACAGTCTCTATAATCCACACTACGGCTACTTCCCCAAACAAGTCGTAATCTTCAGCCCCAGCCAGCCCTTCGATTTCAATAAAATGGCCAATGAGCCTGAATTCCACAGACAGTTGGGCCATCGCTACACCGTCTTCGAAGACGAACTCGATGATGAAGTCCCCAATGAGAGCAGGCAATTATGGCATACACCTACTGAGCTATTTCGACCGTATTATGGCGAAGCTATTGCCAGGTACCTTGTCACGAACTACAAACTTATGCACTATCCGTTAGACGACCTCATAATATATGAGCTCGGTGCGGGGAATGGAACGCTGATGTTGAATATGCTCGACTATATTCGCGACTTTGACCCGGATGTGTATGCTAGGACGAAGTTCAAAGTCATTGAGATATCTTCTTCGCTCGCGGCGCTGCAGTCTACACAGCTCACGCGGAATGCCTCTTCAAGGGGTCACACTGAGCACGTGGAAATCATCAACAAGTCTATATTTTCCTGGGCTACCTACGTACCTGCACCCTGCTACTTCCTCGCTCTCGAGGTCTTCGACAATTTCGCTCATGACAGTATACGCTACGATCCCTTCACTGAACAGCCATTGCAAGGCACTGTTCTCGTCGACAATACTGGGGATTTTTACGAATTCTATACCAAGCAAATTGACCCTGTGGCATCACGTTTCCTGCAAGTCCGGGATGCAGCGTGCTCCCGCCCGTTCGATCACCCGCTCAGAGAATCCAGGTTTACGCGTAGCCTCAAGTCAAGGTTACCATTCGCCCCAAATTTGACTCTGCCTGAGTACATACCCACGCGGCTGATGCAATTCTTCGACGTCCTGAGGGACTATTTCCCCAAGCACGAGCTTCTCACTTCCGACTTCCACGCCTTACCCGATGCCGTCAAGGGTGTTAACGCGCCCGTAGTGCAAACGAGGTTTCAGCGAAGGGTCGTGCCTGTAACTACGCCATATGTAAATTCTACTTCCCCTCCATCGATCCCGAAACAAGCTTTGCTAACAAGTGGTCGTTGGGTAGGTCCAACAAGGCTATTTCGACATCCTCTTTCCTACGGACTTTGCAACCATTGAAGATATCTATAGAGCCATCACCGGGAAATTGACCAAGGTAATGAGCCATTCGGATTTTTTGTCAAGATGGGCGTATGTGCAGGACACGGCGACGAAGAGTGGGGAGAATCCGATGTTGAGCTGGTAAATCTCCTAATCGTTCCAATTTTTACATGGGGAAGGGGACGAGCGCTGATGAAGTTATAGGTATAAGAATTCCTCGGTCATGATCTCGACGTAAGGGTAAAACGCTGCGATGCTGCGTGCCCTGGGGGGTGGACGACACGTGTATGTATACCTGAAGGGGAAAGAACCCATGTGTAGCGTAGATAGTGTAGTGTTGGAAACAGCTTTAGAACCCATTGGTACCCATTTTTACTGCATGTGAACCCACAGGATGATTGACAACCCGAGACTCCTCCGCTTGAGGGCACCAGAAACCACAGCCGGGCACGATTTACGGGGGTGACTCATAAGCGCAAACACCAGCTTCAAGGGCAGAGGACGCGTGGATCAAGACTCCAGGCGAAGAATCTTGGCACTTTGTCTGATTGAAAATCCGAAGGAAGGGAAGATGTTTGCGTTTTGAGGGGATGCGCATGCCAATTCTAGGTGCACGGGAAGGGTAGACGTTGCAATATCGGCTTGAGGCATACATTGATGATACCGTACAAGTGTACCATCCTCAGATCCCCGGGCTCACGCCCGTCGAATTCCGCATTGTCTAGCCTTTGGAATTCGAGGGATCCCACAAGTTCGGATCAAGCTCCCGCGACATCAATTGATTTCATCTGGAGCGAGGGCCCATCGCCCAGTATGCCTCCTCTTCGTCCTCTAAGAGAACTGTGCACGACTTAACCACGTTGGTAAGCATTGCAGCTATGACATTAACTGTTCATTGCTAGTATGCCACCGGAAGACCGCTATCATGCCAAGGCTGCACCATCTCGTCTCTGGGTATCCTACCGCCTCGAAACGCCTGAAAGACCATGCTAAATGCTTCATCAATGCTGTGGGGACCCCAAAGCTCAACTGAATTTCCAGCGCTTGCCACATTTCGTACACTCCTATGGTATGGGTCAGTTATCAAAGCATTTGAATGAGATCAAGGTCCTTACGCAGAAGGTAGTCATCCTGTGAAAGCACGTTAGCATGATGCTGGTAGCAGTAAGAGAGTAAATCTTACGGTTCATCAGCGGAGCGGGTTTGAGCTTGCGTGTAAGCAACTGTCTTCTGGCCTAGAGTTTCTCAGGGTCAGTCTCTTTTCATGAGGAAGAAAGCCTGGGAAGGGGCCATGCGGGGAACACGGTTACCTTTACACTTGGGGTTGCTACACTCCAGACTCGTGCTAATGCTCCTCTCAACCTATGATCCAGTTAGTAATGATTGATCCCCTTCGCTGGTATGAGCGGATGATATAGCAGGGTGGCTGTACCTGTGGCATCTGGGAGTCCTTCAAATTCTCTTCGATAAGCTTAGCATCCTCTGCGCGCCTTTCTGCGCTCTTGAGCTCATCATTGCTCATGACGACAAGGCGCTCGGCGGAGATAGTGCCATTCAAGACATCTACTCGTAATTTGGGATTGGACTTGGCTTTAAGGTTCATGAAGAGGCTGCGCATCTTTGACGAGTAGCTCGCATTATTCTCCGGGCCGTACTTTGCGAAGCCAGCTGCTTCGACTGCTGCAGCTTTATGCAGGATGTCTGATGATGCATCGGTGGACATGTAGGCGAGACCGTTGTAGATTAGACCGATAGTACCGTCACGCGTGGTTTGATTGGTGTGAGCGATGTCCACCTTGTCTTTCTTCCAGTCGCGCTCCGCAGGCGGTACATTGAGCTTGGGCTTGCCATTCGAAGTGTTCGCTGGGACAGGAGATGCAGTACCATTCGGGCTTTTCTTATCTGAGGGGCTGCTTCCCTTCAGCTTGTTGATGTCGTCGCGCCATTTCTTAACGATCTCACTAGCTAGACGGGCGACTGCAGGGTTCTGATGTTGCTTGGAGCGGTTAACGGCCACGCCGATTTTTGTAGAACGAAGGAGATCTTCGTCCGCTTTGACACCGGTTTTCAGATCATTGAGGATGCGAATGAGATTCTCAGGTGGGTCTTTGGCCGCGGTGGCTTTTGAGAGAGCTTTGGATTTCTCGATGACCTCTTTGGCCTCCATGATGGCTCCGATAGGTTGCGCTTGAAAACCAAGGGGTGGAGCTTGATTTGAATGATGTCTCGGAACGTCTCTTACTGCTTCCCTTGTTCCTAGCCTATAGGGAGTTTCCAGAAACTTCCACAAGTCGATGTATGTTTGATGTAGTTCCAAAGTATGACCCATTGTCTAGGCCCGGGGGCGCAATATTTGCTGGTTCAATACGCAAAGGTTGGCGGTTGAAATTCTATGAAGTGAAGTCCTCCGCCTTGACACTAAGGGTTAGCATTTAGCATCCATTTGCATGCGACTTCTCGGTGGGAAATTCAGAACGCTGTATTCGGCCACGCAATGTGTTGGACTCACCTTAAGACCCTTTGCGCTGGACGAAAGTACGAGCAGTGGCACAACAGTATGGCATCCGCTTCGGCCCTTGAGGTGCAAACTGCAAGATGATAGCGGTCTTGAGGTCGAACAGACCTCATCGGCAAGAATGCCCGCAATCGCTTGTCGCGTCTAACCCTGATTGCATAATCCTTGAGAAAGAAAAAAATTCCCACAGTTCTGGCACACCCCAAAATCAAAAAAAAAAAAAAATTTTTTTTTTTTTTTTTTTTTTAAAAAAAATTTTTTTTTTTTTTTTAATTTTTAAAAAATTTTTTTTTTTTACCCAATTTTTTTTTTTTAAAAATTTTTAAAAAATTTAATTTATATAACGTAAGTAAAATAATAAAATGTTGATTTGACATTGCCGAGGGTGCGCTGAAAAATCATCTGAATAAATGCCAAGGTTTTTTTTTTTTTTACCTCGGCTATTCTAAAGCTGTCAAGAGTACTTCGTAAAATTCGTTATTATTCTCTTTTACAATATAACGACTAATTTAAATCTTTTAAGAATTTTATAATCTAATCTACACTCTATTTATTAAATTTTGATGATTTTCCAGATTATAATTAATTGTGGTTGTGAACCTATACAGAAAAATTGAAATTTTTGATTTTTGATTTTGGGGTGTGCCAGAACTGTGGGAATTTTTTTTTTCTCAAGGATTATGCAATTAGGGGTACCCCTGATTTCATAATAGAAAATTAGCCGTCCGGCTGGCACCCCACACACTCAAAATCGTATTGTAGACCTGCAGGCCATTAATGCCATTCCCACAACCCTCCAAGGCCTTAAATACACACCCAAAGAGGCAATTGTGAGGCTGCGATTACTTATATATATAGAACTATTAATATTGCTTTTTTTAGGCCTCTTGCTGATATATAGAAGGCTTTAAAATATCTTCCCCGCTGACGATTACTTATAAAAATCGTATATAGTAGTATATACAGTTCGAACTAAGCGTTAACGCTATTATTAAAGCTAAGGATATATTATCTACTATTATATATCGTATTATTAATAACCTTCTAATCTTTAATACGTATACCGCGCTTTATATAATTAAGAGAGATAGACTATTCGCGATATTTATAGTAGTAAGAATTAGATTAAAAGTCTATATTAAAAGTAAGCTATAGGCCTATCTAGACGAGATATAATATAATCTTTTTAATCGATTCGATTTAATTATTAGCACGTCTATAATATTAAGAATACTATACGTTATAAGAATTAGTAGAAAAAGCCTTCGCCGAGTAGCTTTAAAACGCTCGTAACTCTATTATAATATGTACTTTCTAGCGATTAGTATTTTTATATATAATTAGCTTATTTTTTTAAATAAGAGCGTAGTTAATAAGTATATAATATAAAGGAAGCGAGGCTATTACGACTTTGGAATTCGATTAACGATTTCTATTTTTATTAAACGATTTAAACGATATAGTATTTTATCGGCGTACTATTTTAATAATATTCTTTATTATTATATCTATTAAGGTAGTATTAATAATTTTCATTTTGAATGATTTCTTAAGAACGAAGTTCTTTCTCGCTATAATTTATTTTCTAGTTTAAAATCAATTCTCGTTATAAATAATTACTCTATATATTATAATGCTAAGATAAAAAGATTATATACGATATAAGGTATTTTGCTCTTATATTTACTTCTATACTCGTCTAACTTTAATTCTATTAAGAAGTTCTTTTCGATTCTTAAGGTCTAATTAAAGAGGCATTTCGAGCTGGTGGAGTATATGCTTTTTTGGTAATATTTAGAGCTTATTATATAGGCGTATAATAGAGAAATATATATTAAAGCTTACTTTTTACACGCTGAAATATCGATAGGCGAGTATTATAAGAAAGATAAAGAATTATATATAAAAGACGAAGGATATAATAGTTCTAAAGAATAAACTTTAAGGCGGCGAAAATAAGATTTTAAGCTTTATATTAGCTTAATTCGAGGTAGATATTCTTTCTATTAGTATTACTATATTAAAATACCCTCGATTTCTATTATTTCTTTAGCGTATTTAAGCTCTATTAAATACTTTAATTTATACTATTTAGAATATGAAATAGTATAAGCATTAATTAAAATAAAAGATATAATATATATAATATTTTAGCTATAGCGGGATTACCGCTATAGGGTTAACGCTAATCGAATCTTAATTCTTAAGCTTCGATATAAAGATATATAGATTTCTCGATTTCTATCTACTATAGTAATATTTAAATCTAAATCCAAATATTAATTAATATATTTCTTATTAAATAAAGATGAAATTAAAAAAATATTATTATAGGCCTTAAGAAAATTTGATAGAACCTTTAGATATTAGATTATAAAAAAAAAAATAATAATAATAAAGCTCTATAACTATACTCTTTATATATTACGCTATAGAGAGCTAAACTATATTAGAAATATCTTATTATTCGACTTATTAATAGATCTTAATACGCGAGTAGAAGAATATAATATAGAGGTAAAATAAGATGAAATACGCCTATAATATAGTTTTAGAATTATCTCTTATTAGCCTATACTACTCGTAGTAACTCTAAATAATATTAAATAGAAAGAGGAAGAGAAAGAGGAAGGATAAGAATAAACTCTATAATTAATTAGTTAAAGAAGTAAGAAGATAAGAAGATAAAGCGATAGAGGATAGATAGTTAAAATATAAAAGAAAAATAATGAAAGTAGAATAATTATATAGGCCTCGAAAGAGCTTTAAAATAGCTATATTCGAGGAATAATCGAATTATAAGCTAATTTAAAGTATTATTCTATCTAACTTCTAACTATATATACTTTCTTCTATACTCGCTTTAGTCTTTTACCTCTATATCTATTTAATCTAAACATTCTTTTTATTCTTAATAGATATCTTTTTATCTAGATTATTATTATTTATTAAAGTAGCGTTATATAGCGTATCTAATAGATTAGATACTTAAAAGCTATAGTCTATATTAGTAACGATAGTAGTATAAGTTTATACCTCCTTTATAAATACTTTTACCTCGCTACTTAGTCTTATACTTAGTTCTTTTAAAACCTTTATATTTTTCTACTTAGTTATCGATATATAACGTATTTATCTTAGTATATATACCTCTTATTTTATCTTTTTAAGCGCGTTTATAAACGCCGCTTTCTCGCTAGAACTCTTTCGAATATATTAAACAAAATATATCTTACGTAACACGCTCTAATTACCCTCTGCTCGAATAGAATTATTTAATAAAAGCGGTGTTTAAAAAGATGATCGATTGATTATAATAGAATAAGAAGGAAGCTTAATTAAATCGGGTAATTAAGCTTTAAAGGGCTAAGACTATTAATACTACTACGTAGGAAAAAATTAAGGCTACTAAATTATTAGCTAAAAGGGTAAATATTTTATAAACTACTACTGCTAATATAGGTAATACTACTGTTAAACTAAGCTATACTACGGCTACTAGCTATACTATAACTACTATTAAAACGAGCTATATTACGGCTACTAGCTATACTACGACGGCTAACTATACTATAGCGACTACTACTACTACTAATCTAATATTAAAGGCGAGTTACTTAGCTTACTAAGCGATATATTAATAGATATTAAAGTAAAAGCTAAAGTAGAAGTAGTAGTAGCTATCGATTCTTTCTTCTTTATTATTTTCGACTCGACCTTTATCTTCTAATTCTTTTTATATTATTTCTTTAATTAAGTTCGAATCTTTTAAGGCGGATTTTTAGTAGTAATACTAGAATTCTTACTTCTTACTAAGGCTTTATTTTATCTAGTAATTTACTCGATATATAGTAAATAGTATATACCCCTAGAGCCTTTAAATTGCTAATAATAATAGCTATTTCTAGAATAGCCGACTCTTAAATATTTATAGTTCTTTATAATACTATAACTCTTCTAATTAAGCTTCTTTTAAAGCTTCTTCATCTTTATTATATACGCCATTTACTTCGCGATAGTACTATCGAGTTTAGATATTTTAGTCTTCTTCTTTTTCTTCTTCTACTTTTTAGAGTCGAATTCGGATTCGAAAGAAAAGTAAGAGATAGAAGACTCGTTTAAGAACGAATTATTATCGATAGCAGGCTAATTCGTTTTATACTTCTTCGCTGGCGAAGCTTCTTCTTTAGAAGACTTTTCTTCTAACGAGATATTATCGTCTTTAGAGTTATATATATATATAATCCTTATAGTAATATTCTTTCTTTTTTCCTTTAGCTATTTTATAGCGAGAATATCGACTAACTTTTATTTAGACTCGTTACTATATCGGCTATTTATAGCTTTTATATTACCGACGTATAAGAGTGTTATAATAGCACGCTTTAGAATTATTCGATAGTTCTTCTTACTTATCTTTTCTTCGATAGCTTATATAGCCTTATTATTAAATTTATAAAAATCGAATATATTTAACTTATTAACGCCCGGGCGTAAATCCTTCTCTTTTCATATTATACTAGTATTAATTAAATAGGTAAAAAGCTTTAGAGGCTTTAGAGGTGCTTTAAAAGCCTTTTCTTTAATAATAAGACTATATTTAAGGATATCTTAAATAGCGTTATTTTTGAGGGGCTTCTTCTTCGATTTCGACCTGGATTTAACCTCTTTCGGCGGTTTACGCCTTTCTTTAATAGCGTTAGCCACGATATTAGCTACTTCTTAGTCAAAATTGCGTGGAATAACCTTATTTCGTGTAGGGCGGTCTATATTTGGTCAAGTTGAAGTTCTAATTAGTTGTGGGAATAGCATTAATGGCCTATAGGTCTACAATACGATTTTGAGTGTGTGGGGTGCCAGCCGGACGGCTAATTTTCGGTTTTCTCAAGGATTATGAAATCAGGGGTAATAGCTTAATTTCGATCTGTATGCCGGATTACTAAAGTACTTAGCCGGAATGGCATACTCTGGTAACAGCGACAATCAACCCAACTGGATGATCAATAAATAGAATGCCATGTCAAGTATCTATATTTTGCAAACTGCGCCAAGATTCGCCGACAGCAGAAAGAAATTGCGATGCTACAAATGGGTATCTACTCATGCGCATGGCCGTCCTGCGTCTGCTCATTGCTGGAATCTGCAGCTCCCTCCTCAGCCTGCCGTTCTTGTACCTTCCCCTGATCTGCGTGCTTTGCAGGATCAAAAACATACAAAGGCAACTCCAAGAAAATGGTCCTCTTTAAAATTATGGGCATCCTGACATACAGCTGGGGAGGAAAGGGTATCAGAATACTTGTGCGTTTTGTATACTCAGAGAACGACTCCCAGTGATTGCCACTTTCGTAACGCTTCTTCGCTCCTGGGCGCTCTTGCAGTGGTAAACCAGAGACGAACATGAGGAGAATGGTCAAGAAGAAGGCTCCTAGGATCGAAGCGTAGAGAGCACTGTACGCCCCGCCATGGACGTATCCGTATGCTGCAGGCGATACGGCAATCATGAAGATAGCTAGCATTATCAGTATATTGCCTGAATGCTCAAAGGGGTCTGCTTACAGAACTGGATGATGATCTCTCCGAAGTAGTTCGGATGTCTTGTCCAAACGAAGAGTCCGACATCGCAGACCTTCCCTTTGTTCTCTGGCCTGCTCCTGAACCGGTATTTCTGTATGTCCGAAACGCTTTCCATAAGGAAGCCGATGGTGAATAGTATCACTCCGGCAATATCTCTTCCAGTGCCAAAATCGGGCTGACGATATTTTGTCACATTGGGCGAATTCAGGATGGTTACCGGTAGCGAGACCGTCCAGACCCAGAACATTTGGAACACCCAAAAGCCCAAGAATGGAAAGAATTTGTCCCGCTTATCGTCAAAGCGGTCATCTTTGCCAGTCTTAATAATGCGGAAAAGGAGGAATCCAGAGAGGCGCGCTCCCCAGATCATGATGAAGAGTGAGTCCACGATTTGGCGCGCATTATGGTGGCCGGAGAAGGCAAGGGTTATGATTGCGAGTACCACGAAGTTGGTGCCGCCAGCGAAGTCTGGAACAGAGGATCAGTATTGACATGAAGTGATTCGCAAATGTGAAGCTATACCTGTGAGCTTGTCGAATTTGAGAGAGAAGGCGATGGAGAAGAAGAACAGCTGGTATGCTATGGTGATCAAGAGAGTAATGGCCAAGTAGTAATCGTCCAAAGCGTGGACTTCAGCCATGTCGTAGAAATGAGATGGAAATTCGTCCACACCACTACAGCATGGGAATGTCCTTGATTATATGGCCATTCAGTCGATGAGTGAATATGAAGTAGTTGCTGAGAGCGCATTCGTATTCGCTTTGATATGACTGCTAATCGGTCGAGTCGGGGCGTTTGTTGTCCGACTCCAGTTGCTTAGGAACGGCATGACGAAAGACGACTTGGCCGATCTTGGACCCTGAGCGGCGAGGCGGCTACACCCGACACTACGGAAGATCTTTAATGTAGGTTTAGCTCCAGGTAGCTACCGTACGATCACCTGTCTCTTGCATCTACTGATGTAGTCCGCTCAAATTTTCATTGTAAAATTGTTGCTCAATAATTATGTATAGGATTGTCTGGGAAAAAGCCAACGCCTCGTTATTGCGAAAGCCACCTCCAGATTTCGACCCTGTAACCCGGGCAAGACGCCGTCCAACCGTCCTCTGTACATATCTTCTGAAGTTGGCAGCTGATGGCTGGTGGCGTGCCGTATGAATGCTATGGTATGGTATGCCGTAGGGGATAATAAGCGCACGCGCGCTCTCGATGTGGGATTGCCCAGTCCTCATACAGGGCGTTTACCGTAGATTTGGTCGTGTGATGCGAGCTTGATGGAGGGTGAGTCGAGTGGCTTATGACTATGAAGGCAGGAGGGTGCGGAGCAGAGGGTGTGTTAAGTTCGAGAGCTTATGGGATGGAGGATCCATGGTTCTGCGACGATGCTGCGGCCCTGACTGGACTGAAGTACGGATGGGCCATCGCTTCCTTAGCGGTCAATCGGTCCTGGATGCAAGGTTAGCTTCGTCAAGATGAACTGCGAATGGCAGACTGATGAAGGCGACATACCTGATGATCGTACCGCAGTAGCTTGTCCAGAAAATCTATGGCATCGTTGCTCACGAATCTTTGATTTTCCGCATTGACGAAACCGTGCCAATTCTTCTTTGGGAATCTCCCGAGTATATCATCGTATTGGGTATCCAAATCGATATCATACTTGTCTAAATATTCAAACAAGTCGTCTGTTCCCAGCACCTTTGCAATCTTGACCAGCTGATCTGAGTTGCTATTGCCGTGGAAGAAAGGCTCTTTCCTAAAAATCATGGAGGCGAACATAGCTCCTAATGACCACATGTCCAAGGAGTAGTCGTATTCTTGGAAGTCGACCAGTAGTTCCGGCCCTTTGAAGTATCTTGACGCTACTCTGACGTTGTACTCGGTACCTTGGTGGTAGAACTCTGCCAGTCCCCAGTCGATGAGACGTAGCTACGAATTATTAGCCCTGAAACATGCTGAATAATTAGCTGAGCTCACCTTTCGTTTTTCATGATCTATCATGACGTTGTGAGGCTTTACATCTCGGTGCATTATGCCTTTGCTGTGACAGAAGTCGAGAGCCTAATGACATTCGTTAGCCATGATAGCCTGATGGTCCATTGGCAGCCTCGCGCATACCTTGAGCAGCTCAAATATGTAGTATCGCACATCGTAATCCACAAATTTTGGGTAGAGGCTTCGAAAGTCCGTATTGTTGACGTATTCAAATATGAGGGACGGGGTCTTGCTCTGGCTATCTCTCACGACATCCAGCAACGCAACGACATTCGGCCCGCCTGACAAGTTCTGCAGGATTTTGATCTCTCGCTTTATCTTCTTCTTCTTGACCGGCTTGAGAACCTTGATGACGCATTTCTGGTAGTTGACAATGTTGATGCCTTCGAAAACTTCTGAGTATTTTCCCCGACCTGCGCAGTATCAGCGCTGGTAAACATGGCGCAGCATCCACCTATGGCTTATCGTACCTATCTTCCTCACTACTTCGTAGTTTTCCAACACGCCCCATGTGATGTTGACGCTGTCATACTCCCAATAGGACTTCGGCATATGCTGGTTGACATCTGCGTATACCCGCGCCATATTTCCTTGATCTCAGCAATGCGCAATTGATTGGGGTTTTACTGCCGCCGTACTAGCATGAAAGACCTCTATCGTCCATGGTTGAAATGTCGAAACCAAAGTCTTCCAAAAGATGACTGAGCGCAGAAGGCCGAGAGTGATGTGATGGTGGGGCGACAAAGTTGGATGCAGCCGCTAGGCCCGCGCGCTAGTGCGCTCGCTTGTGTAATTGAATCCGAGGAATCATCGCATTCGCAGAACTTACAGCACAACACCTGTACTGGGTCATACTACGTTTCACGTGGAGGAGCTCAAGGGGGCGAGGGGGAGGGTTGAGGATGTATTATGATCTCAATGTTCCATACATCGCGAACCATGGAGAGCTGCAACGCACACTGGCATTCCTCTCAGAACGTCAGTGTCCTTCGGTACAGGTCCGCAGGATGTAGAAGACGCTGACCTTGAGGAGTGGGTTATAACACCATTGCATTAGATTTTGCCGTAACTGGCAAGGTTCCCGCCGAAATCTCGAATCAGATACCAACTCCTCTCCCATTCACGATACCAAATTCTCTTCACATCCTTCGCCGCTGCACCCTCCACCTATCCGATCCGTCCCAAAATTATCGACTTCAAGCTCTCAATTCGGCTTACGATCTATTGGCTATTCGTCCCGACAACGAAAAATCACTTCAACAAGCTTGTCAAGCTCTCGAATGCGATCTCATTTCTCTTGACCTGAGCACACGCTTCCCTTTTTACTTCAAGCACAAGACCATGGCCAACGCCCTACAGAGAGGCGTAAAGTTTGAGATCTGCTACGGTCCGGGAATTCTGAATAGTGATGGAGGCGCGTCAAGGAGGAATTTGATCAGCAATGCTACGCAATTGATACGTGCAACAAGAGGTAGAGGTATCGTCATCAGCAGTGAAGCGAAAAGAGCGCTGGCTTGTCGGGGGCCAGCGGATGTAGTGAATTTGGCAGTACTGTGGGGCTTGGGGCAGGAGAAAGGTGTAGAAGCTATTGACAGAGAGGCGAGGAGTGCTGTGGTGCACGCAGAGATGAAAAGGAGGAGCTTCAGAGGGGTAATCGATGTGGTCCATGGGGGGGAAAAGCCTGAGAGAGAGCCAGAAAGATTCGCGAAAGGCAAGCAAGAGAAGGGCAAGCGGAAGGCTAGTGTCTTGGATGGGGACGAAGCCGGAGCGGGCAATCCCACGCCAAAACCAATTTCGAAGAGGGAGCAGAAACGGCAAGCAAAGAAAGCGAGACTTCATACTGGCAAGATTTCGGAAAACAAACCTAAAGAAGCTTCGAAAGGCTCGATTATATCGCCGGACGATGCTCCCGCGAGTGGAATTCCAAATGGCAACATTAATTGAATCCTTGAAGTTGGGCCATACTCATACATCGGGTCATTTTCCATTCAGATATCTCTATCATGGCGAATAGTCCGATACAAACACTGCGGACTGTGAACGAAGGTACATCTGCATTTGCTTTCTTTCCTAGTCCACGTGCTAAGTGGTGGTCAAGAAGCCCCAGATTCCTGCGGAACAGAGCAGTAAAAACCCTCCAAGCCATGGTGTCAAACTGTAGAAGCAGTTGCAATCGAGGGAATGTACGTGTTTCGTCAATGTCGATACAGCATCGGTGAAGCCTCAGTCGTGGATTTTCCACCAATATTTTGAAGTCTGAAGCAACGGATGTGCGGAAAATGAATGCCGGGATTGTCATCTGATACCATCAATATGTATTTCTCGAATTTTGTGCGCCAATTTGACACTTGTAGATCTCCGTAGCCGTCTTATCAGTACGACCACCAGCCTGCCAACGGATTGCAAATTCAGTCATATTTCATCCACGATCCTGCTGATTTGACGTGTGATCGGTTGAATGAACGAGCATCTGGTAATAAAACAGTAAATCTGCTTTTGGACCGATCCTCCAGAAGTGCAGATCCCAGGGAGACGTGCTTCAAGGAGCCCAACAGCATAATCAATATAAATGGCACTGAATCCAGCATCTTATAACGCAGGTCAGACTTTCTCCCTCTTTATCCTTCCCACACTAACGCAAGTTCTGCAGCCGGTGTGAGCACAGGTCCAGCGAGTGAACCCCCACCCCCTACGTCCTCCGAAACCACTGCCGCTTTACTTGGTGCTTCTGAAAACGATCCTATGGGGCAGCATGAGGGTGGGCAAGATAAGCAAGGTGAAGGTGCTTTAGAGAAGCTGGAGGAGGAAAAGAAGAAGGACAAAGAGTACGAAGGAGGTGGGAAGGATTGAGCAGACTCGGAGGAATGACAATGGATGCTACGACTGAGTGATTTACGATGAACGAAGGGCATTTTCTGCTTGGTATCACCGATTTGCAATGCAAGCAAGCAAACAAGCAAGCTAAAGTGGTTTAATGCATTGTGCTGCATACCATCCTGCCTCGCTCATGCTCATTGTCTGTCTCCACCATCTCCATCATGACCGCACGCGCTCCCACCATCGCATCTCGCTACCATCGTGCGTAGTGACCGACGGATATCCAGTTCTTGGCATAACGGAATTCCTACTGCCACCGGAGTCGCTGCTCGCTGCGCGAAAACCAGTTGCTTGCTGTGTCACCTGCATTCCCATATGCAGGCCCCTTACCCTGCTCTTTTGGCACATTATCCATCCCCGACAAGGGGGCATTGGTCAAACTGATTAATGAGGTGACGCGGGCTAGACTTCCTGGTTCTCGGATATGGTCGCGGCTGATGTCAATTGGGGCCTCTGGAATGCGCGTAATAGCGTAGGTATGATCATCGAAGACTTGCGTGAACTTGGATGATTTAAGGTGATATGCGTGAACATTCAGAGCTTCTGACGAGGTCCCCAAAGACTTTGTCCATGGAGAGAGACGCTGTGAAGAGACATCAATTATAAGTTAGAGGGAAGTTTTTGTATAATTGCAATATGATGGCAGGACAGTAATACAGCTTACCTTATCGGTATTGTCTGGCATAAGATGCCGTGGTCTGGTGTTCTATTCGTGGTATTTCACTTGGAAATGCTCAGCTGGATTCGATATCTAACGATTAGGATCATTAAGCTCCATGCTCAAACTAACAGGCCATACTCTAGAAAAGTCAAGGTTGGCGTCTCGCGTGGAGTGCATTCCACCTGCATGCCTAACCAGGCTGCTCTCCCGGAAGTCCTCGGTAAAGCCAACGGGTAACATACTTCAACCTGAATGAAGGAGCAAGCTCTGTCCGCTAACGGGACCTTCTCGCCATGACTTTTCGACCCAGAAACCCCATTGTACACAACGATTATAGGAATATGTTGCGCTTGACCCATCGAATCCGCATTCCATTTCTAAACCAGACTTCATCCTCCCAAATACAAGAGACTCTGTGGCAAGTCGCCATTGACCCTGCCTCTCCCGCAGTGCCTCCCAAAGCCTACTGGCCACTTCAAGGCTTGAGCCTCACTATCGCTTCCCTGAGTCTACCGACATAAGAAAGTAGGAGGCATGCAACCGCGCTGCTTCAGGACCTCGGAAATCAAGACTGGCCAAAGCCGTTTCTCAAGGCTCAAGCGGCTCGTTCAAACACCCGGATATCGTCGACCTTGACACCAGAGATGCTAAGTGGTGAAAATGTTGACCAAGTCCGCCCTCGGCCGCTAATTGTGGATCTGATTGGACTTGGCGATACTCCATTGCGTCAAAGTTCTTCGGCTTCCTCTATACCTTCATGAAGGAGCCCACGGGTCTCTTGAAGTTGTTGTGTATTGGTCTGTCTCAGAATTTTTTCAATGCTGGCCTCGAGAGATGAACCCCTTCGCAGGCTCGCCAGGTGAACAGATCAGAGGTCGCGTTTCTTCAGACAAATGCCACTAGTTCGAAATTGCTCAGCTCCGGAATTCCTTGCAATAAACCAAACCTGCAGCATCTAAGGAGGGACAGATGCCCAAGATTCGATGCTAGAGACCTTTGTTCAAAGTTCAAGGATATCGTATGGGGGACCGATGTTCACTTGGATAGAGTGTGCATCAGTGAACTTGGATCAGAAGACATACTCGAGAATGAGCAGTGTATAGGGAAGAGGTACCACGACATCGCGAGTGTACCTCTACCCGGGATTACTTGGAAACCGCGTTCATTTGAGTACTTGAGGATACCGCATCGGTGGGCTACTGCGGAAACTCGAGCGGATTAGGCTTGATTGTCGTGATACCAGCAATCACAAACGGGAAAATCGCGTTCTCAGACTTCATGGGCGTTGTGAAGGACATCAATCTCGGATTCTGACAAGGCTACAACGTCAATTGGTGCAACATGGTGACATGGCTTCTTGGTGCACAGGTCTCAGCTGCGGACGCAAATTCTCCTGGGACCGCTATAGCTGCCTCATGAGGAGGCTATGTTCAGGTTTTAGAACAGACTGCAAGGCCACAAGGTCTCAGGACGTCTCAGGACGAGCTCAGACGGTGAACTGACCGACGAAGGCCAGTATAGCTTCCTTGTACTGTAGACCCAAAGGCCTATCCTTTGAGACTGAGCCAAGTCATTTTTCAAGGGTGTGTACTTCGGTGCATCAGCGCAATCAGTAACAGGGCGTCTAAGCATCGAAATTCTAATCAAGCTACAGCGCCGTGAGGTTCGCCTGTGATACGTCCCACAAGAGCACCTGCCGGGCTTGACAACGACCAAATCGACTAGGTACTGAAGGATCCCAGAGCGCTCTGCTGAGCCCGCCAGCTCTTAGCTTTGGAATAGTGGTCACGGGCAACATGCAAGGCCATTGCTAAGCGCACAGTCTACAGCATCTCGAATCTAGAGGATTACTGTTGTATTTGCAGTAGAATTGCAACGCTTCAAGAGGCTCAAAATCCTCTGTGCAGTATTACCTATTGATAAAGTATTCTTGGAAGGAAAAACAGCCCACACTGGCACCCAAAATCAAAAATCAAAAAATTCCAAATAAACCACTCAAATACGATCACAAGCACACAAAAATTATAAAACAAAAAAAACTACTCACACACCAAGATTTCACTATAAACTACCCAGAGAAGTTGAATGTAAACGAGTAAAATAATAACCATTTGATTAATATGCGACGAAAAAGGTATCTGAATAAAGGTGCTGGCATAGACAGTTATTTGAAAAGTACGATTATTAGCTACCAAAGAGCTCGAAAACAGCTATGTCCGAAGAACAACCGAACCGCAGCGGTTCATTACTTCTTGGACTAGTCTTGCTACGCTATGAGCTTGCTCAGGGCTAGCTTGCCCATGCCACCGCTCCCAACAATCCTTGCCTTCTATCATACATAAAGCACCTGACAGCCAGAGCTACTCCCGCGCAAGGTGCAAAATGATGCCAAGACGCCGGAACTACTTTGATCCCCCTACTAGCGTGTCCATCCCGAGCACAAGGAAAGGATATTAATAAGCCCAACTAAAAAGTCCCACCCCAAAATTAATAATAACTCTAATAACTCACAACCACGACTTATTATAATCTAGAAATTTTATAGACTATACTACTATATAATCAGTTAATTCTAAAATTTTAGAAAATTCTAGCTCGGATATCTTGAGTAAAATTACAAAGTGTGAAAATACGCTTAATGTTAAAAAGTACCTCGGCTAACGTCCATGTCATAACAAATAACTGGCTTCGAGAATAGTAAGACATATAAAATTTAGTAGTCTAACCGCATGTGCAAGATTTATCAGCAAGGGTCTTTCTGCAAAATAACAGAGTTCAAATTCTACCCCGTCTCTATATAACAAATTCCTCAATTAACTCAATTTTTCCACTACTAAAAATACACATGTTTCACTACATTATATAAGTTTAAGACTGAAATACGGAGAAGTAACAGCTTTATTATAAACACTAGTAGCCCACCAAATTACGAATTATCTATCCTAATGTTAGTACCAAGATTCGAAGCCCAGATTGTTATCCGATCAGACGTTTATAAACGCCAAGACTATCTTAAAGAAATTCATAAATTCTACGAGATTTTTATTTTACAGAATAACGAATAACGAATAATTAGAATCCTCTACAAATTAAAAGCTTGAAATTCAATATTTTTTAATAAACTGTGAATTTCTAGAGTATTATAAATTATCGGTTAATTATCAAGAAATTCCAATATTATTTGCAATTTTTAGTTTCCCAGGACTTATTAATATAGGGGTAAAAGGCATCTCCGTAGCTCCCGTTAGTCCGCCGAGCTATATTTGAATTGTGCCAAAGCTGACGCCGTTCGTGTTCCTACCCAATATCAAAAGTAATGTTGGCCGCAGCTCTATGTCTGGCTACCCGGGAAAACGTGCAGGAAATCAGTAGTGAATGGGCAGGTCTACAAGGCAGGATCCCGATCGGGTTGGCGCGATGCAGGCGGTAAGGTACAATAAAGTAGGTCTACCACTTCCCTTTCTTCTTTTTCCCAATTCCTCACCTGTCTATTCTCTCTATCTTCTTTGGACTAAAAGATCTGGACAAGTCTTACATCTAAGATGCTGGGGAACTTCAAAGAAGCGTTGAAGTTGACACATTTCGTCCGCATTCCACTTGTGACTCGCGCATCGCTCCCACAGCTCTTGAAATCATACAGTCGCATTGAAAAGGATACCATTTCCGGTGTTATACCTAAAGGTGCATTCACTCACCCTGCTAATCTACATCTCTCGCTCGGGGAATTGAGCCTCACCACTCGCAGAAAAGTCGAGGCTGCTTTGAAGATACTCAGGTCAGCGATAGCGCGACACGAAGACAGGCCACTCACTGCTCACGTCGTCGGGATTGGGAATTCTTTGCTTTCACATTATTCCAGAGATCTTCCAAGAGCCTTGCGACTCTTCTCAAGACTGGAAGACCCTACCAAATCTCTCCAAAGGTTTTGTCAAGGCGTCAACTCAGACCTTCGAGATGAAGGCCTTATGAAGCTAAGACCCTTTGAAAATGGTCAAGTACCTCTTCAAACAAGAGTGATGGATACTCGCCGCCTTGCCAGGGACCCAACAATGGATAAGCAGCATAAACGGTCGAAGCCAAGAATTGATGCTACGAATATACATCGAAAGTATAAAGACTTTGTATTGATGGAAGATGTGCGGCTTCAAGAGCTGCATATCAGCGAGATCGGGCTGACGAAGGTGCAATACGAAGACGTCATGGTGGCTGGATACCGCAATATAGCGACTCTCGCCCTTCCTGGCAATGCCGGAGACGGTACGGAACCACTACAAGCCGAAACGGAAGTTAGGATCCCGGTTCGAACTCCACGTTACCGGGTCCGATAGGACAGTCCTTTACGAGAAGACCAAGGATCCGTTTGAGTGACACAATCATCCATTTCAGACGCACTGGCTCTTGCGGAACAACGACCTCATCAGCATACATATAGCCGAATTAATAATGCTCACGAGGAACGGGGTGGGATGGCAAGATTCATGGGGAAGAGATCATCGATCCGCGTACTTGTTTTGCACAGACGCACGGGAAATGATACGGTCCAATGCGCAAAGACCTGCCAACTCAGTTCATCTCCCAGAAGATCCCATCAACCACACCTCCCACGTGATGAGGCCGTTGCCAACAGCAACCCAGCAGATAATCTCCGGAAAGTCGCAATGAGACGAGAAGATTGATGAGATCTGTGGGCCCTACGGCCCTACTGTATACATCAACAACCAACCAACCAAGACATTTACAGCTGCAGCATCAAACGTGGCTCCCAACACTCATCCCCCTCGGCCGAGGGGATCTGTATCATACATATACTCCATACACCATATTTCATTCGTTGGCTGCACCAAGGTATGCCGCTAGCTTGAGATACATCAGCAAAACCTCTCCCGGCAGATCCACCACCGTGCGGACGCAAGCACCCTCGAACCGAATTGGAAAATGCTTCGGTTCCGGACCATATGCCAAAGTGAGTCTGCCAAAACAGGAAATTTGAGAATCTACGGTATCAAATGCTTTGCCCGAAGGGATGGAGACCCTTGATGCTGTTCTAAGAGATAGCAACAGATATTTTGTAGGTAGGGTACGACGCCGATAGATCGCTTGCTCCTGGATGTGGGTCTGTAGATCTACTGAACATGGCCTTAACGCCCAGGCGCCCTTCAGGGTGGCCAGTGCCGTGTAATGTATATTTGTACATTTGACGAGTGCGGAAGCGGATTTGAGCTTTATCGTTATTACAATCAAAGCACAAGATGCAGTATATTTCATTGAGTCCTGTCGTCCTCGTAAAATTCGCTCCCCAACAATGACGGTACGGGCGTACCGCCCGCTCATATTTTCGATTCGGAGCCAATACCCAAAGCTCAAGCCCCGCAACCAACCTATGTGCAGGAAGACTATCGCAACGCCTTTGCCCTTTTCCCCTATGTACGCTTTTGCCGATGCTACAATTGCTTTGGAACTAGTTGTAGAACTGACTCCTCTGGAAACTCTCAGCTGAAATATCAGCCGCTTTGCTCTCAACCTTTGGACCCTTAGCCTCGACCTTGAGACTATTACTTCTGCTCTCTTCTCCGCTCCCAGCGGCAGCTAAAGATGACATGGTGTTCACGCGCCCGCCATTGTCGATTTGCGGTTGCTGTTTTCTTTGGATTCCTTCGAGATAGAGGCCAGGAAGATAACCCACACGCCCGTCTCGCGCTCTACACCTCCACCAATCGCTTGGATTGCCCATCGGATCTGATTTGCTGAGCACAGCGACGAGATCGCCTTTCTTGACCTCGAGGTCTATACCTTCGGTAGGCGAACCGCCTTGAGTCATGCTTTCTGGTGTGTAGTCGTACAGCAGACGACAGAAGTCCAATTTCGAAGGATCAATCGGTTGATGTGGTTGCTGTTCCTGCATCGGCTGCCCATCAGGCCCGAGTATCATTCTGCCCTCCTGATTGTACAGATTCTGCTGTTCCTTATTCTGTCTCGCTAGACTCCGTATTAGTTTCGTCATAAGATACGGCAACCCAATCACAGCGGCTAGGAATATCAAGAACGGTTTCTTTGAAGGTGTTGGTTGGCCGTTTTGGAGAAGAGAGGGACCTGACGGAGACAGTCCTTGGAATGATGCGAACGCCGAGGGAGTGAGTGATGTGGCGTCCGCGGGTGGAGGGCGGCCGGTGACTTTGGCGAAGAGTGTGCGAAGCCAGCGGAGGACGGTAAAGATGCCGAGTATGGAACCGAGGGTTGTACGGAGGGTGGAAAATTGTTCGGCCACTTGTACCATTGCTGTATCACCCCCACAGTCAGCAAACGTCTTGCATCAGCATGTAGGAGTAAGGCGTGGGTGGACAAGGAACAAGATCATAGGAAAAGAAGGAACACACCAAAGAAACTCGAATGCGTAGCCATGTAAGTACTTTCCAACATCTGCGCAAACCCCCCGAACGCCCCGACCAAACTCTCAATTATCTGAAACGTCGCCTGCGTGCTCTGACTGAACGAATTCGTCAAGCTATTCGGATCATTCGGATCCCCATTGCCCATCATGCCCGGCTGACCGTACATTCCTCCTCCGTAACCTCCCATTCCCATTCCCCCCATTCCTCCCACGCCGCCGTACATGGAGCCGTAGCCCCCGCCATACATCGAATTGCCCATGCCGCCAAACCGCGAATAGGGCGAGGAGTAGCTTCCTACGCCGGAGTAAGGGGAGGAGGAGAAACGGTTTTGGTTAATGGGGGAGTACGTTGAAGAATTGCGATTTACGACGGAGGCGAGGGAGGAGGGTTTGTCCGGGAGAGCGGGCGGTGAGGACGAAGTTATTGGGGTTGTGGTGTGAGGATTTGGGGTCGAGGTTGAGGATACGCCGGTAGCTGTTCATTCACTACCATTAGCCCGTTGGTTCTAAAAGATGCAGTGCTCCAGGACTGTGTAGGGCTCACCAGGACACCTACCAGCTGCGTTTGCCCTTTCCCAGGGCTTGGGCGGTGATACCGCCGCCATGATCAGGGAGACTGATTCTCTGGAAGGCTACAAAGCACCTCAAACCTTCAATCGGCGTATTCCCGCCAATTTGGCGTGCAGTCTTCGCGGGGTTATTTATCTCTTCGTGTTTCGGCTGGGGGTGGAGAAAAACGACATGCGGGTGAGTGCTGCCTTGTTCTTCCGGGTGAAGGATTTGCTAGTTACGGAGAAGTACTGGATATATTGGATGGATTGCGGCCGGTTGGTATTAGGAGATTGGTGAATGTTCACAATAAATGGGCTTTGCTTTCAAGGTCTGTTTTGAAGGTGTGTAACCCCGGCTCCAGCGTTTGTGCTTGGCGGGAGTGATAGAGTACGAGTAGCCTCGGCTCGGATGACGCTGATGAATTGGGCTAAGATTAGGCTTCAAAATATTATCCCAACGGCGCAACGGCAGATCTTAGATCCTGTACTTTTTCGAGGACAAAACGATGAATAATATGGTCTTTGAAATATTTGTGATTGCGTCTCGTCAGTGTCTTTGAGACGAGACGAGCCTGGCCTCATACTTCATTACGAAGGGATTCTGCAAATCTCTCAAAGAAGCCATGGTTCCGTCTTTGAATTTGCACCACATCTGACTACGAACAGTGGGCTTTTGTACGTACGTATAAAAACCAGCTACAGAGCCAGGTGCTTGGACTTGCCATACACGTCTACCCAATCCGACACTCTATCCCGCTCCTTCTCCTTGTTCTTAACCCTCCATCTTGAACACGCTTCCCTCCTCGTTGACCCACCCATTCACCACGTCCTCATTCAGAGTCGTATCAAACGACTGGCCATCGCCCAGAACCCTGATGGCAGCGACCTCATGCTCCCCTGCGATCACCACTGCAGCCGTAATGCTTCCGCCAGTAGGGCGCCGAAACCAATCACTGCTTCCTCCGGCTGGTGCCATGTGCAATGTCGATTTGCAGCGAAAGTTCCCAGAGTCGAGAACCTCGAAGAGGTCGAATTCGCCACATCCAGACGTCCAGCTGTAGAAGGTTGAAATGTCAGCGTGTCTCCTTTGAGGTAATTGACTTGAGCGACAAGATGGCTCCAGAAGATCAAGTGGGCTTCTTGCTCCAGAAGCAAGACTGGCGGCACATGTTGCGGTACGGAGAATAAACAGGTTGTGTCAAAACGAACGTACCATGAGCACTCGGCGTTGGTGCCGTACTGAGATGTCAGAGGTATGTGCGCGTTGAGAAGCCAAATGGCGGGCATGTCGCCATTGAAGGTAGTGGAATTCGTGAGAGGCATAGAGAATTCGAGGAGAAAGACCTTCTGGGCGCCCGAGAAGCCATCTAAGTCGCCCCTAAGTTAGCAGTCGGGAGAGGAAAGATAGGGAAAGCGCGATTTACGGTATGCAACCCCTCCAGGACGCGTGAATCCACAGCCTCCGTCGTCGCAACTTTGGTCGGTCATGATGATTACTTCGGTGTCGTCTTCAATCATCGCATTCGAGAGCACTTGGGGTGAGGCGGCGCCAGATTGGCCGTCAGAGGAAGCGTAGGAAAGAGAGGCACCAAAGCTGTTGCGGTCGTCAGCATTTCTATCCCGTTTCCACATGGTCAAAAGTTCCCTGACGCTGGTCCACCAGCGCTGGTCCCAGAAACCCCATCCGTCCCGCCGAAGTGATTCAGAAACATCAGACCCTCGACCGCACCGCTTGCTGCGTTGAGATAAGCCTGACGAGTCCAACCTTCGCCCGTTGCTGGTGCACTCGATTTACTCGAGCTCGACGTGCTTGTAGTCGTGGAAGAAGACAAGGTAGAGCTCTGAGAAGTCATATTCGTGTCTTCGGTCGTGTCAGCATCAGAAGTCGAAGCACTCGTGTCATCGATAGCTCCCAGCACAGGCGCGTCGGTAGCGACACCAGGCCCAGCATAGACGTTCGTCCATGAAACAAGCTGACCATCGATAGTAGCGGATACCAGATCACCGACAGCACGCTTCGAAAGCCGAGACTTTTCGACTGCTTTGACCTTGCCGTGGCGATCGTGAAGGTGCTGATGCCCACCGTGATGGCGCACTGCTGCGGCTGCGGCTGCATGCCGTCGATGGTGGCCATTCAGTTCAGTGCTTCGCTTCTCGTTGGCGATAGTTGTGGGCATATAGACGGCAACTTGCTTCAGCCAAGTGGGACCGCGAATATGTAAAGAGAGCTTACGAAGACCTCTAATTAGCAAAACACCATCAAACCGTTTCACCCTCGAGGGGAACCAACCTCTTCGTTCAACGGAGACAGTGAGCCACTGTAGTTATAACGCACGCTACTGCAGTCGCCAGTATTCGCGTTCATGTCTGTGATCTTTTCATAAGAACCGAAGCCCGGGAAACTCGCGTATGTGACGGCGTTCACCTCGGAGCAATACCAATTGCCGTTGATCTCCTGGGCCGTACCAGCCGCGCATTGAGCGGTGACCCCATCGAAGAGAAGAAGTGAGGGGATAACAACCGTTAGAAAGGTACGCATATTGCTTGAGGATGATATCTTTAATGGATAACAAGTGAGTGTGACGGGGCCTGACGCTATCGTAACGACTGTGATGGGATGTATTTTGGGGATCGAGATCTGGGCTTCACTTGGGTGCTATCTCTCCGTTGACGCGGCCTCCGGGTACCTGCAGTCCTGGGTCTGACCTAACCTGTTCGGTTAACACATTTCATGATCAACCGTACCCTTGCAAACGGTCCATATGGTAGGTAAGCAGCCCAATAGACTGTCTAGATCAATGACGCACACACCCCGAGTAGGGCACTGCAGTATGAATGGCGTTGAATGAACTTCACAATCGTGTCCAACGGTCTCTTAACACATGAGTAATTCAAATCACAAGGGCCAAATGCGAACTTCCTTCATCAAAAGTAAGAGGATCGAGCAAAAGTCATGCATGCATAGAGGGGGGAAAAAGCAGGCGAAATATCAAAACTGGTTGACCGTCACACACAGCTCAGGCTTTTTCCATTCTCGCACACTGTTATAACTCTTCACCAGAACAAGTCGGCTATTTCATCTTGAAATTCCCTAGAGAAATAATCTTCCACGTAGGAAACCCAGCCAGCTTCCCTTCACTACTCAGATCGATAATATTGAGATCAGATATCTCCCATTCTCACACACCGTGATGCCTCTTCACCAGAACGAGTCGGCTATTCCATACTTGAAATCCCCCAAAAGAATAATATCTTCCACGTAAAAACCCAGCTTCCCTTCACTACTCAGATCGATAATATTGAGATCAGATATCTCCCATTCCCGCACACCGTGATGGCTCTTCACCAAAAACAAATAGTCTATTCCATCCATCTCGAAATATCCCCAAAAGAACAACCCACAGCTCCCTCCCTCCCCCTCCCTCAAACCAACACCATCCATCCATCCATCCACCCCTCCTCCCGCCGCCCTTCCCATCCCTTCCCATCCCATCCCAAGCACCACCCCACCACACCACCTCTCCAGACTCAGAAACCTCATCGGGACCGATCCCCTCCAATCCCCCGCCATCCTCCCCCAATCCCCCACCACGCCCTCCTTCCAGGCCCAAAATCCCCTCCACGGCCGATCCCCCCCCCTCCAATCCCCCTCCCCGCATCCACACCTCCGGCACCACTTCGCGCGCCCCTACACACTCAAAGTCGCAGAGTCTCGACGCGCGGCTCCTGGTGATTTTTTTTAACGACGGAGAGAGAGAGGGATGTGCCAGCGGCAGGCACAACGGTGCGCTAGTCACTCACTCCCATCGTTTGCGGGGGGGGGAACCAAAGCCGTCGGAGCTGGGACGTTGTGGGGGGGGGAATACGGGAGCTTGGAAAATCCGAGATGGAAACAACAGAGGAGAGGAAGATAACGATAACGTTGGAGACTGGGGAGTATGGTGGATCAAAAGGAGGGTGGTGGAGGAGGAGGATGTGGGGGTTGGATGGGAGGGAGCGTGGGAAGGGACATCTGGGGAAGGAGGATTCGGGTATGATGGCCACGATTAGCGGAATAGGAGGAGGAAGATAGCTCAGACAGCACGCGCACAGACTCCGGACCCCGTCTTGGAGCCTTGGACGGGACGCGGTGGGGGTGGTCGGTTTGAAAACGCGGACGGTTGGGCTGTGGGGGAGTGGGTAGGGCGGGCGAGCTGTCGAGAAGGATGGCAACTTTGGGCGAGCACGGTGAGCGAGGACCGCGATGCGGAAGGGGGAATTGGAGGAGGAGGGGAAGGGGGTGCGGTGGTTTTGCGGAGCTTGTCATGCTGCCTGGTTGGATTGAAGGCCTAGAATGGGTGTTGAATGATCGTTGTCGGCGATTAAAATCGCTGGTCTGGTTGGCAGCGACGTGCCCTGTTGTGTAGTTCGAGACGTCGGTCATGAAGCTCGCATCCATCTTCTATTCAAGGCCTCGCTCGGGGGTGAATGTCACGGTGCATGGAGGCTTCGACAGGTCACAGCACTATACATTATTGCGCGTAAGATGTAAATGATATTTTAGACATACGCACCAAACCACCGGCTAAAGGGACATGACACAAGAGTTACGCCAGCGCACCACTCGAACCCCAGAGTTTGGTCATTGACATTTGAAAGGTTATGCCAGATATCCGCTTAGTTACCGCTGGAGAGATTGCAATATAACCAGTCAAAGGTATACATGGGTATAAATGGCTCGCAGTATATCTCTGGAAGGGCCCTGCAAGGGTACTCGAAGCAAAATACATGCAATGCTGCCCCAGACCAGATGAAGTCTGTGGGTTGGTGGTCAGCGAGAGCACTTCAGTAGCTGCAACATTCATGTGACTTACGTTATATGAAATTTTCGTACTCTGAAGCTTAGCCCACGCTAACTTTGACATGCATAGATCCCGCGGGCGGGTTGGTATTGCATCCTGTGTCCTCTTGACCGGCCTTGTAGAAACCGCACCCGTTAGAATCACTGACGTCAAATCCATCGACGGTCACACTGATTCCACCACTGTTGACATAGTTGTTCGCTTCGACGGAATAGTCGTAGCCGCTCCAGGCCCCGTTGTTGGTGTCCGAGAAATCGGCCTCGCCCCAAGGGCAATTGAACTGACCGTTTTCGTTCCTGTCGCAGACCTGAGAGAATGAAACCTGACTATTAGCGGCGACGCCGATGACAGCATTTTCGTTGGCCGCAAGATCGAAGAGGAACCAGGCGTTACGGCTCGCGCCGGTCATAGTCCGACCGGAGGTCTGCCAGTCATCTCCAACTTTGTTCCACAAAGCGATAGTGACTGGGCTCTTGGCAGCGAAGGTGATGGAGTAATCATGGCCGTCGGTATTGCAATCGCTTAAGGGTAGCAAGTTCTGACCATATGGTTCGCCAACATTGCCTCGGTATGCGTCCCCACTGTTTGCTGATAATGTAGCGGCGCCATAGGTGCTGTATTTTGTGCTATCGGCTGACGTGCACCCACCAGGGCATTTGCTGCCGTCTCCCATGTAGACTGCATTAGATCGGCTTGTGTCGCCCTTTGTCCAGACGCTGCTGAGGTCGTTGCAGATGCCAGAACCAGAACCGGAACCGGAGCCGGAGCTGGAAGCTGAACTAGTGGATGCCGGGGGGGCTTGAAGCGGGTGTACTGGGCGATGTAGAACCGCCCGTAGTCCCTGACCCCGTTTCGGGTACGCTGGCTGGGGCTGGATTTGCTGGGGCTGGGTTTGCTGGAGCTGGGACTGCTGGGGCTGGATTTGCTGGGGCCGGGCTGGAAGACTTGCTGCTGGGATCGCATTTGCCTCCGGCGCATATGGACGCCCAATCAAGATCTTGAAAGGTTCCGGGGGCATAGGTGGCCGGGTCGCTGAAGTCTGTACGCTTCTGGTGAAGCAGGTCAGCAAGGTCTCGCCTGTGCTTATGTAGTTGATGGTGCGTCGGGTGAGCAAGGGCGCATTCGAGGCTCAGGGCCGCCAGGACCAAAGCCTGGTATGAAAGTTGCATTGCGATGTATAATTGCTAAGTATTGCGGAAGCTATGTGTGGGTAATGATGACGCTGATGATAGATAGGTTTGCTAGATGCGAAGATTGAGTGGAAGTGAGTCTGAAAGGAGTGTTGTCAGCGATAAGGTGTTTGGTAAATGAGTGTTAACGTTAAGAGTAGCAAAGCCTCGGAAGCAACGTGAACAATTGAAGAGACTGGACAGTACTTGAGGAGTACAATAGAGAGCTGAGGCAGAGTGAATTCAAGGCTATGGCGGAGTGAATGTTTGTATGTAGGATCAGGCAGTTCGAATTCTACATTGGTTGGGCAAGGGACAAAGGCCGAGACTCGAAGTGAATGGAACAGTCATGCTCCTTTGGCTGTCCGACAATGCGAAGCAAGCACACGTGGCTGAGGGTGGCGGTATTGATAACAATGAAACGGGGTGCGTTTAGGTCGTACCTGCTATTGAACCTGGGACCAGCGCGTTCTAGAAGCGATATGTTTGGATGTTTAAGGAGTGAATGGGACTGTAAAAGAGTGTTGGTTTCGAGGAAAGAAGCAGAGATCAAGAAATGAGTGACTTGATTTCTGTTCCAAGATAGTGAAGAACGACAGAGAAGAGAGCGGCGACGACGAGGTGAGACGTGTGGGGGGGGGAGGTAGGCAGGAAAAGGAATCCAGGGGTAGGGGTAGCTAATTTCGCTAAGGAGCTTGGCGCTAGGATTCCATGCGGCTTTTAAGTCTCTTAACACAAGCGAATGCCCCTTTCTCCAATCGCCAGTTTAATGTCGTGCGTGATTGTGTTTGGCAGTGCGCCGGAAACGTCAAGATGATTCGTTGTCCTTCTTTTGGGCTGGAGACCAAGGTCGATGATTGCCGATGGCGATGACTGCCTCCAATCCGCTGTCTCTCCTCCCCGTACCTGGCAGCTCTGATCGGAATGTAAATAATAAACATCTTGTAGTCTGGTATGAGCGCAACGCGATGAAACCAAACACACTGCACACCTATTGGGAGACCCTGACTTCTGTTATTCTTCTTTTTGTCAGAACATCACCATCTTACCTTGCCGTGCTCCGTGGTGACGGTAAATGATGCAAATTTTGGACATGTTCGGGGCTGTCGCAATCTCGCATTCAAGACGCTGACATGCAGCAAGAAGGCATCGTCGCATGGCCAATGATATGCTCGGTACTCCTCCTTCATCGTATATATTAAGTTTAAGAGATATATTAAGAAATCTAATTTAAGTAGTTTATAATAAATGAATCTAGTTAATAATTATAAAAATTAGATATATTTCTAAATTAGATAATATAGATTATTAATAAATAAAACGATAAATAGAATATCTAGCTTACTATTTACTCTAGAAAAAATAATATTAAGATTTTCTTATAATACTAGAAGACCGAAAGCTTATACGCGAAGACTTTTAAAAATAATTTCGTCGCTAAATTGTAAATATTAGTATTTTATTTATAATTACTAATAATTTTAAAATACTATAACTTTTACGCTATCTTAACTTTAATATATAATTAAAGTTAATATTTATTATAAAGAATCGATTAATAAGAAAAGCTATAGAGCTAGAGATAAAATTATTAAAGAATTTATTAGTCGATAATATTAAAGTCTCTCTAGCTTTAGATTATTAATTATCTTATAATTATTAATTATTTATAATAATCTTAATCTTTTTTATTAATATTAATTAATAATAATATAAGATTCTTATAAGCTTTAAATATATCGAAGATAAATATATTAGCTAGAAACTTATAAGTATTATTAATTTAATTCTTATAAAATATAAGATTTAGAATTATATATTTAGACTTATAATTAATAACGCTAATAATAATAATATACTCTTCGAAGATTTAATTATTTATCTTTTTATTTCTATAGTAAAAAACTTACTTAATATTAAAGAATTTAAGTTTTTAGATTATTTATAATATATTTTTATATAATATATATTATTTAACTAGTCTTAAAAGAATTTCTAGATAATATTAGAATTACTTTAATAAATAAGAAATTCTAGAAAAGCTAGAGTAATAAAGAAGATAAGAATTAAGTTTAAATAAGTATAATTAATTTATCGATAATTCTAGCAAAAATATAATATTTCTTATTATTATTCTAATTATTATATTATTAATTATATTAAGATTTAAAAAATTATTATATATATTAATACTAGCGGCTAGCGTAAAGAGATCTTTTTTATATTATAAATTAAATAATTTTAAGATAAAAACGTTTTAATATTAGATAAATATTAATTTTCTAAAAAGAAGTAATATTATTAGAAACGCTTTTTTAAGCTCTTTTAGAATATTAAGACTCGCTAAGATTTAACTTATTAGATATTAATCCGCGCTTTACTTCTTTATATTAATATTATACACTTTTTAAAAAATAGATTAACTACCTACTTAAGATTAAATAATAAAAAATAATTATAAATAGAAATTATAATTTAGGCGTCTAAATAATTTTCGATTAATTTCTAATAAATTTAATATTTAATTTAGTTTATTAAATCTTTTTATAAATTTATAAAGTTAATAAATAGAGAAAAGAAGATTATAATTTATTATATCTTTAATATTTATAATTATTTATTTAATTATATAGATAAAAAGCTTAGAAAATTAAGAAGAAAGAGAATTTTTTAAAAAAAAGAATTTCTTAAAGCTCTTAAGACGGTTTATGAGAAATTAATTATCTATTATAATCGAACTTAATTAGATTTAGATTATCTATATAAATAAGTTATACTTCTATATTTAAATTATAATAATATAAAATTAAAGAAATTAAATTAGAAGATTAATATTAAGAAGAAGTTATAAATAAAAGTCTACTAAGAAGCGCTTAAAAAGATATTTTAAAATTATTAAAATATTAATATAAGTAGTTAATTATAAAGAGTTAAGCGAATAAATTAACTAAATAAAAATATACTCGATTAAGTAATAAAATTCGAGATTAAGAATTTAGATAATAAGAATAAATATAATTAGCTTTAGTAATATAAATGAAATAATAAGTCTTCTAGTTATTATTCTAGTTATAATCTTATTTCTAACCTTTATAAAGCTTCTTTTAATAATCTAGCGAATCTCTCAATTCTAGAGTAATAAAAAAAATTAAAGTTTAAATATATTATAATCGCTCGAATAACTCGTAATATTCTTTATTCTCTTACGAAGGCTATTATATATAAGCGATATTTCTTAATAACTAAAAGGTATTATAATACTTAGAAGTATTATTTACTAGCGATATTTCGTATTTTAATAATAATTCTTTATATAAAGTATTAAGAAAATAAGTTTAAATAAATTAAATTTAATCTTAAAGGAGATCTTAGTATATTAGATTAGATTAAAAGAGCTAATAATACTTTATATAAAAATTTAATTAATAATTATAATAATTATATTAATAAAGATAACGAGCTTATAAAAAGTATTTTAATAAGTTTAATATTTATAAGTTTATTAAGATATATTATTAATACTCTATAATATATAAAGAAATAATTAACGAGCTTATAATTAGAGAGAGTTAATAATAATAAATCTAATCTCGATAAAAAGATCTAAGATAACTCGAGAAGCGAATTTATTTATAAATAGTTAATAAGTTTAATTAAATAAAGATAGATTTAGAATATTTAAAAGAATTACGATAGAGTAGAATAGAAGAGTAACGGAGGGTTTAAGAGAAGAATAAATATAAAGTTTATTAAGCTTATTTAACGCGTTAAGGCGAATATATAAATAGAGATAATTATAGAATTTTATTCTTATAATATTTAAAGATTTAAAATTTAGAATATTCTTTTATATTATAATTTTAAGAAGAAGAATAGAGACGCTTATAATTTTAATTATTATTCTAATTATTAATATTAATAAAAAGATAAATAGCTATATTAAATTACTCTTTATATTCCCTCTCTCTTAATAAAGAAGAATAAATATATTCTATATATCTTAGTCGGATTATTCTATAAATATAGAAATCTCAGTAGAGATATTTTATATATATACTATTCCATGGTATAATTTCATAGATATATTATACCGTGGAATATCCCGCCAAGATTTCGAACTCATACCAGAAAAATGATATGATATTCGACCCTACTCATACCATACCCGGGTACGATATAATATCACTTGATATGAAATATTCTATGAAATATACTATATCTTTTCGGTTAGTAAATATAACTATACGATAGTATTAGACGTATAGTAAAGATGTTAATAATAGAAGTCTAATCTCCCTTACTAACATATTATCTACGAGATATTCTCACTGAGTTCTCTAGAATTCAGTCTATCTTATATAGTAATAATTGAAATATTATTGCTAAGTTATATATATCTAAATCTTATTATAATTCTAAATTTTTTAACTCTTAGCTATCTACGTTAGTAAGAAAAGTGTATTTGACTTTTAGCAATATTACTATTATAACCCTCGCTATTATCTACGAAGTATTATATTCGCCTTAAAATAGGCTAGATGAAAATAATATAATATCGAAGTTTCTAATAATAATATAGAAGAAGGAAGTTTTTATATAGAATCTTCTAATTCGAGTAATAATAATATATAATACTCTACTTCTCGAGATAATGAGTTTATAGATACTCTCATTAATATAATCGAGTTAGCGGCTTTTTAAGAATATTAGATAACTCTAGCTTATCGACGTAATATATTATTAAATTATAAGACTTAGAGCTTTTTAAAGAAAGAGAAACTAAGTCTAAAATTAAAAGATTTAAAATTCTATAAGAGAATCGATATTGAGGAATTAAATAGTTTTATCGATAAGTATTAACGATAGTTTATCTTTAAAGAATTCGAGCGAGATAAGCTTATCAGAATCGATATAAAATAATAAATGATTAAACGTAGGGAGTAGGTTATAAAGAAGATCGCCTATATCGAAGATTATCTTAAAAAATGAGTTAAGATTAACTTTAAATCGTAGAAGCTTTAATATTCAGAAGAATCTCGATCGTAAATACACTTTATAGAGTTACTTTACGAGTTTCTTAAAGGAGATAAAGACGAAATATAGAGTAAGAGTAATTAGAAGCTCGCTATTATTAGGTAACGTAGGTTAGATATAATTAATATCTTCTATAACTATACTTATAAGCTATATATTCGTCTATAGACTTTAAATTAGCTAAGGTCTATAATTAATTAATAATTCTTCGATTACTTTCGCGTATAAGTGTTATTAGAGTATTATATTAAGCTAAATAAGCTTATAATAAGATTAAAGATTATATAAGAGTTACTAATATAGTTATATAAGTATAAGCGATTAATGAAGCTTTAATAATTAAAGAATATTAATAAGAATAAATCTTAATTCGAGGGGTTAACGAAGTCTTAAGATAAAAAGAAAGATATTAAATTCGAATGTAAGGGGGTTATCGATTAGAAATTTAAAGATTATAACGAAGCTATTATCGAGTAAGAGAAAAAGAAAGAAGAAATTAAGGAATTTATAATATATAAAGATAAGTTAAAGAATAATATATGAGAGCGTTATTATAAAAACGGCGCGTGCTATAAGTATAATATATATAGATATCTTACTTAAGATTATATTATTAAAGAATAAGTATTCTTTAACTTCTCTAAGATATTAAAGTTAATAAAAAATAAATAGATATAGTAACGACTTCGATCGCTATGTTTTTACGAGAGATAATTATAGATAATTCTAAATCGATAAATAATTCGTTAGATAGTTAAGCTCGCGACTCGAGTATTAACTTATATAACGACTTAATCTTCTTATTTATAATTAAGATAGAATCTCTTATCGATGTTAAGATATAGGTGGCGAAGGTCTACGCTATAAATTAGCGGATTAAAAAATTATCGAAGATAAATAATCTTTATATTAAGAATATTTTAATACTAAATATTAAGAATAAGATTAAAAACTTTAATATATTAGCTAATAATAATATTAAAGTAAATATTATTAATCGTATAATCGCTTAGAAGATAAGCTTATTAGTACTTAATATTAATATTAGATTTAATATAATTTACGATAAGATAGTTAAGATCTATGAGATATACTATATTAAATTTTAGTAAGAGAATAAATAAGGTTAAATCCGCTATTTTTAGGATATCTTTCTTACTATAGATATCGATATTTAAATAATTCTTAGAATATCGTAGTTAATTATAGCGAATTCTAATATCGATTAGATTAAGAGATTATTTTAGTAAAGAATGTATATCGCGACAGTAGCTCTTATAATTATGTGTTAGGTCGATATTATTAATTTAAAGAAGTTTGCTAAGCTAGTTATTAATAAAGAAATATACTATTTTATTATATATACGCGTTAAGTGATATTTATTAATAAGCCTTTTATTTATAGAGATTATAAGCAAAATATTACTTAGACTAGCTTTGCTATTATTGAGATTATAAAGCTCTTTTTAGAGTATTATAAATACTTCGATATCTTTTTAAATAGTGGTACTACTGAGTTATCGAAGTACGGGTTTATAAATTACGCTATCGACTTTATAAATAAGAAATAATCGCTTTATAGACTAATCTATAATCTGAATAAAATAAAGCTTGAAATCTTATAAGATTATATTGAGTATAATTTAAGAACTAGTTTTATATAATTATCTATATCGCCGATGAGATTATTAATTCTCTTTATATGAAAACTTAGCGAGGGCTTACGCCTTTATATAAATTATTAAAGATTAAATATAATTATAATTAAGAATCGTTATCTTCTTCTTTTAATCGAGAAATCTATTAATCGCCTAGCTATAATTAAGAGATATACTTAATTAAATCTTATCGCTATATATTATTATTTTTATATTAAGAGAGATAATAAGTAAAAGACTGCGTTTAGAATATGTTATAATTATTACGAGTATTAAGTCTTATTATTTAGACTTATAAATGTCTTTATAACATTTTAAGCGTATATTAATTAAGTATTAGCTAAGAAGCTAGATGTCTTCTATATTGTTTACCTTGATAATATTCTTATTTATACGTAAGATATAAGTGTAAAGTATATTAAGGTTGTAAAGTGAATATTAAATCGATTAAGATAGTATAGACTATTCGTTAATCTTTAGAAATATCGTTTTAATATAGACGAGATATACTTTCTTAGCTATGTGATTATTTCTACTAAGATAAATATAAAGAAAGATTAAATATTATTAGTTAAGAACTAACTAAAGCTGAAATTACTATAAGATATTTAGGTATTTATTAGATTTATAAACTTCTATCGCAGATTTATTCGAGGCTTTAATAAGATTATTATACCTCTTATAAAGTTAATAAAGTTATTATTATTTATAGAAGACTTATAAGTTATTAATATATAAGAAGATATCTTAGTAATATTTAGTTTAAAATCGCTTAAGTCTTAAGGGGATAAGCGTGCTTCCTTTATATTTACCGAAGATATATGAAAAGTATTCGATAAACTAAAGATAGCCTTTACGACCGTATCGGTCTTATAGTATTTTAATCTCGAGCTACTAATACAGGTAGAGATGAATATATTAAACTATATTCTAGAGGGTATTTTAATATAACTATATAGTAAGAAGTAATATCTAATCGCCTATTACTTCTATAAGTAAATCTTAATTAAGATATAGTATAATATTTATAATAAAGAGCTGCTAGCTATTATAGAGTTATTTAAATATTAATATTATTACTATAAGAGTAGTTATTATAAGATCGAAGTCTTAATAAACTATTATAATCTTAAGAAGTTTATAAGTATAATATATTTAAATAGTAGGTAAATATAATAGATCTAAGAGTTTAGCCGCTATAACTTTATAATCGAATATTGAAAAGAAATAGATAATCCCGTAAATTCTCTAAGTAGGATCTCGGAATATAAATAAGACGATGGTACTGTCTAATGAGAGAACTATTAGTTATTAAGTGAACTTAAAGAAATCTTATAAGGGTTTCGCGTAGTGAGAAGAATAAGGTTTATATTCGACTATTTCCGAATGCTCGTTGTGGGAATATATAAAGTCTTTAATATATATTAATAATAAGTATATATTCATACTACTATTATAGCTAAGAATTCTATAAGAGACTCTATTAATAATTAGTTCTTTAACGATAAGCTTATAAAGCTAACTCGTAAGGATAATTATATAAGAGAAGTATTTATATAGCTAAAGTTTAATATAAGTAACTCTTTAAGCGACTTAAGCGGTTAATTCTATAGTTACTCTAATAAGAGATTATATTATAATAAGAAGATCTATATTCTTAAGTCTCTACGAGATATAGTTTTTAAGAGATATCACGATAGTTTACTAGCGAGCTATTTTAATACTGAGAAGACTTAAGCATTAATTTAACGTAAGTACTTTTAGTTAAGACTTACTACTAATATAAAAGAATATATTATATTATACTCTATATACGCTATAACTAAATTATCTAGATATAAGCTATATAGTAAATTAACTCTTTTATCAACTTCGACTTATAAGTAAAAAGATATCTCTCTTAACTTTATTACTAAATTATCGCCTTTTAAAGATTAACGTAATTACTCTTATAATGCGATTCTTATAATTATAAATCGTCTTATAAAGATAGCGTATTATATCTTTATAAATAAGACGCTTAATGCTAAGTAGTTCGTATAGATACTAATCGAAATTATAATATAATATTATAGATTATCTAACTTAATAGTAACAGATCGTAATTCGCTATTTATCTCTTAGTTTTAGTCTAATATAGCGTATTTTCTAAGAATAAAATAGCGCTTATCGATTATATATTACTCTTAGATTAATAACTAGACTAAGAGATAGAATAGTACTATAAAATAATACTTATAAGCCTTCGTCTATTAGAAGTAGAACGATTGAATATAGTAGCTATCAACAGCCGAATTCGCATATAATAACGCGAAGAACTCTATTATTAGTATATTATTCTTCGAGACTAATATTAGCTATAATTTAAGAATATTATAGAATAAAGAGATTAATCTTAGATCTCGTTTTAAAGCTATAATTGAGAACGCTAAGTATCTCTTTACTTTAATAAATATCTATAAAAATGTAATTCTAATAGCTTAGTAATTATAAGTTAAATACGCTAATAAGTATCGTAAGTCTCGCGATTATAAGATTAGTAACTCGATATAACTAAATATTAAATATATTAGAATCAAGCGTAATCGCAAATTGAAGTATAAAAACTTTAGTTCTTTTTTTATTACTAATATAATCGGCTTACAGTTATATCGCTTATAGTTATCGAAACGCTAACGTATTTATAACGTCTTTTACGTATTCTTACTAGAAAAGAACTTTTTAAAAAAAGGGGAGATAAGCTCGCGGCTAAAAGATATAGAATTTGATAAAGATAATATATTTAAATATATTGTTGCTAGTATCGTGAATAGTATAGTTTTTAAATCGAGTAAGAACGATAAGGTAGAAGATCTATATTATCAAGTTTACTAAAAAGAATATCTCGATTTAAAGGATACGTGGGAGCCCTTCGAAGGGATCTCTTATCTATAAAAGCTGTTAAGTAAGTTTTATTAAAAATATTCTAATAAGTCTATAGTAGAATTAGTAGTAATTGAAAGAAGATTATAGCGACGCGTTTTGAATAAATCTACGTTGAAGAATAAGGGCAAAAGAAAGTATTAACCTTCGTTACGGTGCTATAAATAATAATACTCTTTTATCTCATTTTCTACTCTACGCGGAGATTTTATAGTTTTAATAAGATTATCTAAATATTAATATAATAAGAGAATAGAAGTTTAGCGTTAAGACTTCGAATAAGTATCTAATTAGTAACGTTGCTATTATTCGATATTTATATAATTCTTCTTTCTCGAATATAATATCTTATAGAGGCTTAACTTAAAAAAAAGGAAGGATAATTATAAGGGTCGTAAGAGTGTAGAGAACTTAGACCGGATATAGTTTAGGGCTATATTAGATTTAAAAAAACTATCTCTCTAATATAACTATACGATAATACTAGGCGTATAGTAAAGGTGTTAATAATAGAGATCTAATCTCTCTTACTAACATATTATCTACGAGGCATTTCTACTGAGTTCTCTAGAATTCAGTCTATCTTATATAGTAATAATTGAAATATCGTTGCTAAGTCACACACATCTAAACCCCGTTACAACTTCTTTAGACTAGCGTATAGTTGAAATTAATATAAACGCTTAAGTATTTATTTAATATACTACTAATACTTTATTAGCTTAATATTATAAATTAGAATATTATTTAAATATATTATATATATTATATTTATTAAACTTATAAAGACTCTATTAATATATATTTAAAAAGTTATTAATATATTAGCGAGTCTAAAAGATATAATTAAATATTCGAAGTGGCCGTAGTAATTACGAAACGCTATTTTTTATTTATTATTTTCTTTAATTTAAATTTAATAATAGATATTCTTAAAGTTTAGCTTTATAAAGACTTTAACGCTATATAAGCGATTTAAAGTCTTAATAATTAAAAATAATAAATATCGATTTTTAATAGTTATCGCGTTTAGGCCCCGATAATTAATATAAAAATAAAGCCTCTTATTCTTTTTAGAAATAAAAAGAATTAATACTTCGACTAAGAAAGTTAAATAATAAATTTAATTTTTCTAAAGGAAATTCTTTAGATAATATTATAGCTTCGCTAATTTCGTTTAAGATAGATTATATAAGAAGTTATATAACGACTTTTTATCGCTTTTAATCTTAATAATATAATCTTTTTACTTAAGCGTAAATAAGATTTTTACTTTTTTATTAAAAAAAACGTTATTAAACTCTAGTAACTTCTAAGAAAGCTTTAGACTACGCCTATTTTTCGATTCGCTTTATATTATCGCGATATATATAATTACGAATATATTTAATTTCTATTTAATAGTTTAAATAAATTTAATTAATTCTTTAATTTATAATTTATTAGCGTTAATTTTAAATTATTATTACTTCGTCGCTAGATCTAGTAATACTTATAATTAATTTAACTCGAGTATATTTAATACGATATTAAGGCCTTTTTAATTAATAATATAAAAGAATATATTATACTTTTTATTTTAATTCTAGCTATCTATTAATTAATAGTTTAATAAATACGCGTTATAATAATATATACTTTAATTACTTAACGCTTTTAATTATAATAAAATAATATCGTAAGATTTTAAGTCTTATTAAATTATAAATTTTTATAAAATTAAATTAATATACGCTTTAGTATCGAGTAGAGTAACGAGTTATCTTTATTTACTCTAAAGCTTTATCTACTTCTTCGTAAAAATAAAAGAAATTATCTTTATTAATTATCGTTCTTATCTCGCTTCTAAGGCGATTATAAGGCCGGATCTTTTTTTATTAATATTACGCCGATATAGACTATAGATAATTTATCGAGATCTAGATACTTAGATATCTAATAACTCTATTTTCTATAATAGAAATAATTATTCTTCTTATAATTAGAGTTAAAGAATTCGACTTTATACTTTATATTATTATCTTAAATACGCGCTATATAAGCGCCGCCGTTTAAAGCTAATTTAGATTTCGAAATTTAATTCTCTAAAGATTTATCCTTAGCGGATTCCCTCGAAGATTTTAAATAGAAATTATTATTAAAGTATACGCGTTTTAAAATCTTTTTCTATATAATAATCTAAGTAAGAATTTCTTTTTATTATTTCGATATACTACTAGTACTTAGAATCTTATTTTTAAACTCTAATTTAAGCTTAGCTAAAAAGAAATTAATTCGATATTTCTTAAAAAATAAAATTATATAAACCTCTAACTTCTTTAAATAAATTTTAAAAATAAATATCTTTTAATTAAAGCGTTATTTAGCCTTCTTCTACTTTTCGTATATAAGAAGATAGCGATTTACTAGATTCGCTATTAAATTAAGTAAAAACTACTTAAAGAATTTAAAAGTTATATTCTCTAAATTATAGATTTAATAGTATCTATATTATTAAATATTAGAGTTATCTTCTAAAAATTATATATAATAAATAATTCTTAATTAGTTAATAATAAAATATTTAGAACTTATAAAAAACTTAATTTCGACTTCGCGAAATTAGCGTAGATACTCTTTCTTATTAATATTCTTATAAAAATATATTCTTTTAAAGCGAAGTATTTTCGTCTTAATTAATATATTTATTAGAGATACGATAGTAATTAATATAAATAGATCTTCGCTAATTATAGATAATAAGCTAGCGTTATAAAGCTCGCGATTATAAATCTTTAATATAGTTAATTCTTATTTTTATTCTAAATAATAATTTTCGACTTTAATAATTATAAGATATTATTTTATAGTAAGATCTTCTATTAATAAGAAATTCTTAAACTTATTATCGACGCTATAGCGGCTTTTAATATTATCTTCGTTTTTTATTATATAATTTAGAGGTAAACTCGATATTATAATAATAATAAATCTTTTTCTTTAAAAGATAAAGAGATTAAAATTATAAGAGCGTAATCTATTAGCGGTTAGCTAGTAGATATAGACTATAAAAGATATAATATCGTTATAAAATTTAATAGTATATTTAATAATAGAACTAATCTCTAAGAAATATTAAAACTCTAGAGTATACGAAGTAGATCTATATTCGTTAAGTCTCTAGATATATAAGATACGTTATTAAAACTAGACCCTAAAAGAAACTCTAACGTAGTATATGCGATGTCGGCGCCTTAACGTAAGTAGCGCTAAGGCTCATAACGCATCAGGCCTAACAATTACTTCGCTCTCCGCTCTACTCTCTACTCTACTCTTCGTAAGTTCGATTAAAAAATAAGGAGAGACTATAAAAAATAGAGAGAGATTACGACGTTTAATTGAAGTAATAAACTAACTAGCGAGGCTACGATATTTTCTTTAATACGCTATATTATTAATTCGGCGAGTACTATAGCGATAAGTACTATAGCGATTATCTCGAGAATTTATATACTTTAAGAGAATTTCTATATAGTATCTACGCGTCTATTAAGACGTATAGCGTTTTTAAATACTAGTATCGCTGCTATAGCTAAGTTAGCTAAGTTTTTTAATAGAATAAAATTAAAAGTCTACTTCTTAATTACTATATTATAACTTCTAATTTAACGAGAGTCTATTTAACTATAATTAGTCTTAGTACTTAGACTCTATTCGAAAGAGTTTAATAAGTTAATAGTAGTAATAGATCGGAAAAATCTTTTTCCGAGCCGAAAATTCGTTATATTCTTCCTCTAGAGTCTAAGTAGAAAATTCTAAAATCGCTACGGAGGTTGTTATCGAAAGTTCTAAACATACGCTAAAACCCTTAGCATTCTTGGCATTTCTAGCATTTTAGCAAATTTCTTGAATAGCTTTATAATCTATATACGATGTTTTATATAATTACGTATATACTAATTTACTTAGTTAGCTAAATTATAGAATCGCTTATTTCCTTCTTTACGATCTTTTCGATACTCGTTATCGCCTCGTAAACGAATAACTTTAGCAATATATCTAGATATACGCTCTATCTACTTCTAAATTCTCTATTATTATAAATAAAGTCTTTTTATAACTATAGCGATTCTTTTATATAGCGATAAGAATAGTACTCTTAAGTTTAAGTATAATAACGGTAGATTATCTAGATTTAAGAGTATCGATAATATATAATAGCTTTAATTTTTTAAATTTATTAAGGTTATATTCTTTAATATAAGCTTAATTCTAAAGACGTTTAATTATATAATAAGATATTTTAGTAATTATAGTAACGATTTTATTTATAATTCTAGCTTCGATTAAAGCGAGTATCTATAGTCTAGTTTTATCGTTATAATTAATACTCTAAGTATTAAATATTATTTAAGATTAGAGAGTAATAGAAAGATATTTACTTACTATATTAAATATATATTAAATATATACTAGAAAGCTTTATATTCTCTTTCTATTCTCTATTTCTTATAATATTCTTATTAGCGTAAGTATATATAATATTATTCTATTATCGCTACTATATATATAGTAATATCGTAATTATATATCTTATATATATATAGTAATATCGCTACTATATACTTTATATATATATACTTTATATAAGTATTAATATCGCTACTATATAAAGTATTAATATTTAAGATATTTAAGATATTTACTAAGAATACTAAGGGTTTTAAAGCTCTAATTCTAATATTTAGAACTTTCGATGGCAACCTCCGTATATTAACCGTTATTTTATATAGGATCCTTATTAAAATTAACCGAAATAGAAAATAAACAGTTTCTTTTAAATATAACTTTTTATTAAGAATTCTAATAAAGAAATAGTCTTTTATAAAATAACTATTTAAATACCGTAGAATTAGATTTTTTTTTTCGATTTTTAATAAAATAGCTTAATTAATTATTTTTAGAAGATTTAAATTAGAGTTTTAACCGACATTTCTTCTCCAGACTTACGCTAGGCTCCATTCGGGCTAGCTTCTTAGCGGCTTAATACTCTAATAACTTCGGCATATATATTACTTAGCAACCTTTATAATTAATATTCTATTTATATGATATCACTAATATCATTATTCGATATACGATTTATTCCCTAAAAATTAGAGTTTTAAAAACTATATTTTTAACCCCCCTCTTATTTTTTAACGTATATCGATAAAACTCTAAAAATAATATCAAAATACTCGTTATATTTATAAGTCTATTTAAGAATATTATTATAGAATTCTCTAGGCCAGATTTTACACATTAATATTTCTTATATTTTTATTTAAAATTTATTTATCTAAGCTATTATCTTAAATAATTTATTAAATAATTTATAATTTTAAATTATTATTTAATAATTTATAGATATAAGTAAAGATATATAAAGTTTTATTAATATTATTTTTTAATTTATTTAATTTATTTAATTTATTTAATTATTTTAAGATTTTTAGAAAAAAATTAAAAAGCTTAATAACTTTAAAGACTTCGAACTTCAAATTTAGAAAATTTAATATATTATTATTATATATATTAAGAATATATTTATAAATTTTTATAAAAAGTAATAGTTCGGTTATCGAGTAATAATATATCGAAGTTATAGATTATTAAGTCTTTAAAATAATTTCGGGGTAGCTTCGGGGTAGCTCGCTCCGAGGCAAAGCTACCCCGGAACTTACTAATACTAATATATACCTAGGGGTAAATATCTCATATCAGTCAAACCATCAAAAAAACGAGGCTTGATAGGATTTCCTACTCAGGGCCAGTTCGGTAACCACATATTTTGAAAATAACCCCTACTTATTTTCACTAAATAACGCCACCTCTTGGCAAATGAAAATATGGCTTAAAAATGATACTAATTTATTTTCAAAATATGTAAAATATATATACGGTTTCGTTCGGTAACTCTGTTTCTGAGGCTGAGTCAGAAACGTCGCAAAAAATTAAGAAAATCATCTTCTCTATTAGCGACCATTGAATTTCTATAATTCCACGTTATTATGGCGAGAGACATCTGCTGCTACTGCTATATAGACTTTGACTATTATTAATACTTCTATTACCCCCGTTATTGCCATTAATATCTCTACTAGTATCTCTATTAATATCTCTATTAATATTCCTACTAATGTCTCTACTAATAGGGTTAGAATTAGAGTAACCCTAATACCTATATGTATATTAGTTACGGATGTTCATTATTTTAGCGTGCTTAGCCTTATTTTACCAAAAAAATAAGTTTTTTTTTTTATTTTATTTTTAATAATTTTAATTTTTTTTTTTATTAAATTGTTTTTTTTTAATTTTTTCCTGGGGGCCTTTCTCATAACAACCCCACCATACAACCGCCGTGCATCTGGACTTGAGCATCAATCCAAACACAAAGCGTCATGAGGTTTTCCTGGAGCGATGGCAGTGCGGCTCACCCCAAGATTGTCATCACCGCCAAGGACGATGACTTTGACGAAGTCACCATTCAAAATTGGAGAGCAGAAGGCTTTGAAGTATCCTACTTGCCCTTCACTGGTTTGCGAAATGATTATGTCCATACCCTTCAACATCTGGCTGATCCGCTAGAGCTTGGCGAGAACTTTGCGATAGTAGGTCTGCTTGCTCGACTCGTATCAATAGCAATTGGAGCTAGTAGCTAATGCTTCAATTCTCCGCAGCTTATGGAGAAGCAGCCTCGGAAGCACTCGATGTGGCTGTGAAGCCGATGCCGAAACTGTGCGCTTTGGTAGCATACTATCCCGAGAAGGTCCCTGCACCTGGTGCTAGGTTCCCTCCGAGCCACAACGTTGCAATTCATTTCGCTGGTCCACAAAGCAAGACGCCCAATTGTCGCTGTTACTCATATCCAGGTGTTGAGGCGGGATTTGCAGAAGAGGACCTTGAGCAGTATGACAAGGTATCCGCGAGCCTAGCATGGTCGAGATCGTTAGCAGTCTTGAGAAAAGGATTTGAGGTTGAAGTTGATCTTGAGAAGATTTGGGACGACCATGTGGCGTGTGAGTTCTTCTTATTTAGAGAAAGTTGGCCTTGAAGCAGCTAACAGGTGGTCCCGGGGAAGTGGAATTCGTGACCAAAGACGCCGACGCAACAATGTCGACGATGGTCGCTCGTACGTACATTTCGGCGAAGATCCTTCCGATATGGTACTGAAATTGAGTCGCGAAACTCTTTCCGGGAGCGAATTGACCTGTTCTGCTCCCGAGACCTGTCTTGCAACTCAACGTATCTACCTTGAAGAAGGAATACTGACCCCGAAATTTGCGTAGAACCATACGTCAATCATATTCCTACTATGACAGGCGGCATCGGGTATAAGGATCTCCACCGCTTCTATCGCGATTACTTCATTCCTGGAAATCCACCCTCACTAAAGATGAAACTTCTGTCGCGGACAGTTGGCACAGACCGTGTAGTTGATGAGATGTATATGTCGTTCGAACACACCCAAGTAATGCCAGTAAGTCATTTTTCCGATTTCTTCCTTCTTGTTCGAGACTGCTTTTCGAGTCGCGAGACAAGCTGCAGGAGCAATTTAATCTTGCCACCCTTCTTACTCCCCAGTTATGTCTAGTTTTTTGATTCCTTATCTACAGGTGGAAATGCTGACTCCGAAATGTGCTAGTGGCTTTTGCCAGATGTAGAACCCACGAACAAACATGTCGAGGTTGCGCTCGTGGTAATTGTATGTATTCGAGGAGGCAAATTATACCATGAGCACATATACTGGGATCAAGCTAGTGTTCTCGTACAGATTGGACTATTGGACCCAAAGCTCGTACCAGGTGGAAAGGGCCAGGGCCGCTTGCCTGTAGTCGATGGCGCCGGCGCGAGGAAAGTTGTTGATGAGAGCAGCATCAGAAGTAATGAGCTCATAAGCAGCTGGTGATTAATTAAACAATATATTCATCGCTGTTAGCCGTGGGGCTGCTGTCTTGCTTGACCTCTAGAGAGAGCTTTGCAGCATCGAGAGTTGCGGGCTGACAGCTTCCTTGCTTTTCAATGTCATCACACTCCCTCTTTGCGCGATGTTGACTAAATCCACTATGTCTCTAGGCTTCTCTGTTGTAAGACCGGCTATTAGCACACCTAGAAAGGTGTCACCAACACCATTGACGCTAACAACCTGATCGCTCGACACAGTCTCCACAGGTGGGAATAGCCGCATGTAGACCCCACCAATAACATTATTGCCATCAGTCGAACGAGAAAGAACATAAGGTGCAGCATCAGGCGATGTCAAGCGATCATCTCCCGGCCGAAGCATCTGGGTCATGAGGACTCCATGCTCACCCAGTGTAGTTAAAATGCAAGGAATGAACGGCAATAGACGAATGCTTTGCTGTGGAGCTCCTTGATCGACAAGTAAGTTGTTTGTCAAGGACACAAGCTTCTCTCGGGATCCTGAACTCGATAGTCCTATAGAATCAATCATGCGCCACCAGTCTTCTCGATCGAAAAGACCAGCGTCGCACGCAGCATCGTGCATTGAAGACAACTCTAGGGCATTGGGCGTAGCCAGACTGATTGAATGATTCGGCACCGCCGCCAAGCTAGCATCGGTTTGAAGGCTCGCTGGAAACGCCCTCCTTGACTTTGCTGGAGAGACTGGCTCAAATGCAACCTTTGCTCCAGCAGCTTTAGCTGTGTCGAGCCATTTTCGAATCGTGTTGGAGTGCCAATTTGCATCAACTACAAGCCATTTCGGCTTGCAAGCGTCAAAGTGAGGTTTCCAGAGGGAATCGAAGTCCCCAATTGTATCTTCTAATATGTTCATATCTGCCATTGCTAACAACATGTGCTTGTGCGCATCGTTGACTGCAACATACTGCGCCGTGTGGGATCTTGAACCCCTTGTCTGGACCCCAACGGTCTGTAAACCTCGTTCAGCCAGGAGGTTGATGGCGGTAGAACCGGCTACGTCGTCTGCAACGCTACTACAGAGGCGTACCGAAGACCTAAGATAGTGTAGAGCAGTTGCGACATTCTGGCCGACGCCACCTAAGGTTTGAGTGATAGAAGCTGGATTGGACGTATGGAGCTGCGGCTGGCTTGACAAATTCGCAGAAGGCGGCGGAATGTAGTCACAAGATAGGTCTATTGCCAAGCTGCCAGCAACAACGACGTCTACTGTACTGGTGTGCGGAAAGGCTGTGCCCATGGAATTAGAGGAGGCTTTCAGTGATCGTGCAGCTTCTGCAGCAGGACCATCCACCAATTGGCTAGCCCTCCTGTCAACGACAGGAGGTCTAGTAGTCCTGAAAAGTCCGGCTTTTAGCTGGAGATCTTCGCCGATTCATGGCTATGCTCTCACCAATCCTGTCTTCTCTGTTCCAGGTTCGATAGGTGAACAGCTACTTTTGTGCCACGAGCAACGTTGGCCTCGACCAAAGCCCTGTTCGCTGTGATCGATTCTCCCTTTGTGATTTCGCGAATTCGCTTTAGCACGAAGGGGGTGTTCTCGCTACCCACCGACCCGGATTTTCTTGCATCCCGGAGTGCTTGCGCAATGATGCTACCCATCTCCTTCTTCGCGATCGAATACTCAGCAGGGATTGGATTCGCAAAGAGAAGGCCGGATGTGAGAGACATCCCTTGCTGCGCATCTAGCAAGAGGTTGACTCAGAGCTGCACCTTCAACAACACGCAAGTGCGAGGAACTGGGGGCGGAGGCGTATCCACTCACATATCATAGCCGCGGCTTCTTTTTCGTTCTCGATGGTTAACGGGCTTCGACTGCCGCTGTCCCTTGTCCAGAATGCCGGAAAATCAACGTTTCCGTCACGACCATCTGCGAAAGTGGCTACACAGACTCCTTGGGTTTCAAGGTACTCCAGCGTTCGCGGTATGTCAAGAAAGCTTTTACATCCACTGCTTACCACAGCCATCCCGGTACGACCTAGCTCGGTAAGATCTGCACTGATGTCCATGGTGCTTTCACCGCCACTATGCACACCACCAAGGCCCCCCGTGGCGAAGACCTTGATTGCAGCTAAGTGGGCAAGGACCATCGTACCAGATACTGTAGTCCCTCCATTAAGCCTTCGGCCTGCGAATCCCTTGCAATTCTACGATAAGTATGGGATCTCACAGATAATTCCACTGAATTGGGAGTGTTACCAATCCACATGTGAATGCAAGATCTCTTCTTGAAATCTTCTTCGTGTCAGGTTTGCCAGCTGACGCCGTAAGTTCAACAAGTTCTTCTGCCTGAAGTCCAACACGAGCAACGCCATTTAGAACGCCAACTGTAGCTGGGATTCCTCCATTGACGCGAACGATCGACTCCAGGTGCGAAGCTAAGGCGACGTTCTCCGGATATGGAAAGCCTGCTCATTGAGTTAGGTCTTGCGTGGAACAACTTTACGTCTAGATTATCCACCGTGCGTGTAGATAGTGGTCTCGAGAGCCACCACCGGTTTCTGGGTTTCGATGGCTTCTCTGACTTCCTCGGAAACCTTGATGAAAGGATTCTCTTGAGGGACACTACAACGAGCATGACCTCGATTTTGAAACACTACCTTTGTGCTCACAGAAGAGATCCCCGGATGACAGCGAGGGACAGACGAAAGGACGGTCGCCGTTCGAAATGGGAAGTTTCGAGCCATGAGCTCGTCTGCTTATTAGGCACGGTTGTCAAAGCTTGAAGCTTTTATCGGCGTTTCCCAAACTCCGATCTGTAGGGCTGAATGCTACCACCAAGGACCGCAAAAAGGACACGACTGAGCTCCATCAACGTCCATCTCAAGTCCCGAGCGCCGTCCCCGAGCGAATGGGTCTGGAGAGTATTCGATCATGAGATCTTTAACGCTCTTTGCAGCTTGCCTGTGCTCCATATTTACCACTACTGCAGCAGATGCGAATCTTTCCACACCTCTCTCCTCGCATCAGATCCTGCCGGATAACTTCAAGCCTCCACAGGTCTTTAAAAATGCTAATTTACTGCGAAACATCAATCTCGAAAAGGGCTACGTGAGGGAGACGATCAATGTTGTCATTGAGAATATAGACGCAAAAGAGCAGGACACATACTACATACCTTTCAAAGCAGAAGCAATTGGCAATGTTGGAGGGATCGAGGTCAGGGACAAGAAGGATCCCGAGAAGGCTGCTTTCCACAGTGAGGTCGTAGAATATGATCCATATAGGTGAGAAGCTTGTTATGCAGCTGGTTCTCCCCAATTGAAGCTCATGCTGGCTGTCTAGTCCAACCCAATTTTATCGCGTCACTTTGTCTAGTCCTCTGGCGCCATCTACCCAACAGACTCTTTCCATAAGCTACCACGTTCTCTCCGCCCTCGCCCCTCTTCCAGCCACCATCAACCAGCAAGACAAACAATACCTCTATTATACCTTTTCAACCTACTGGCCCTCTGCCTATCTGACCGAGAAGCAAAAGACGAAGATCAAGTTTTCCACAGCTGATATTCCAGACTACACCGCGGAGCCTTTGCGCGAGGGGAAGACCTTCACCTATGGGCCGTTTGAACAGACTCCAGCTGGTGTGGAGCAAGAAGCCAGCGTGCGGTATGAGTTTACAAGACCCATCACTCACGCTACGCTTCTCGAGCGAGACGTTGAAATCAGTCAATGGGGTGGAAATCTAGCGACGGAGGAGCGGTATTGGCTCACGAACAAGGGCGCTCATCTTGCCGGGCACTTCTCTAGAGTGGAATGGGCACGCACGCAGCATTATAACCCACCCACAAGCGCATTGAGAATGCTCACACTCCCACTGCAAGTGGGAAGCTTGAACCCTTACTTTACCGATGACATTGGAAATGTCTCGACAAGCCGCTTCAGGAGCAATATTCGTGAGGCGAACCTCGAGCTTAAACCGCGCTACCCGGTGTTTGGAGGGTGGAAATACAGCTTCAAGGTCGGCTGGGATGCCAGTCTGGGAAGTTTCTTGAGGAAGTTAAAGAAAGGGGACGGTTATGTGCTCAGAGTTCCCTTCTTGGAAGGTCCAAAAATGGGCGAGGGAGTATCATACGAAAAGGTTGATCTGCGAGTCATTTTACCTGAGGGGGCTACGTAAGTCTTCATGGCTTTCCCCGCGTCATTATGGTATTGATATTTGTCCCAGAAACGTACTATACGAGAGCCCAATTCCCGTTGTGGCCAGCGAGGTTTCGTCTCACAAGACTTTCATGGACACACTAGGCCGGACAACGCTAAAGCTGACGGCTATGAATGTGGTTGACGAGGCTCGAGAGAAGTATGTGATTGTCACATACGACTACCCTTTCATCGCGGCATATCGAAAGCCGTTTACCATATTCGCTGGTATCATGACAGTGTTTGCAACAGCTTGGGGGATAGGGAGGTTGGATGTTAGCATAGCACGGCCTTAGTGAGGGTTTTATTGTATAGTACAAGTAGACTGTGTAAGAATGGTAGATCAAACATATCAGCAATACAATTCTATGCAAATTTGTCCCCTTGTATTGAATCAAATGAAGTCAAGCCAAACCCACGTGCTACATGTGGGTCATCTCTGATTGGTCAATGGCAATTGTCTCCGCACAATGCTCGAGTGATTGATTGCTTGCTGGTTTGCTTGCTTTGCTTTTTCCTCCCTGGCAATCGTTCGCAGGGCTAGCTCCCATCCTTACCCCTCAGACCATCGTCCTATTCTCACTTCTTCTCTACATTATCTTATTGCAAGCGTCTCCATCCACGCCTCCTTTTTAGCGGAAAAGCCTTCGGACCCTCGGGCGAAAACTATGCAGTATGTACTGCCCCGTCTTTAAGCAAAACCATACTAACGACCACCACGTAGCTTTGGCCAGCAACTCCGGACGTCGCTATTGAAAGACTACTTCTACTACTACATAGCCTATGATGACCTCAAAGACGCTCTCAAGACCCCTTATCAAGACGACCCTAGCCCGCAAAATCCCAACCCAAAGCGGAGACCCTGGACTGAAGATGACGAGAAATCCTTCGTTGCAGAGTTGGAAGGGGAGCTCGAGAAAGTCTTCACCTTTCAGCGGGTCAAGTCCGGAGAGATAGTGAGACGGATCAAGGCCAGCGAGAAAGAAGTCAATGATGTGATTGGGCGCTTGGACAAGAGGGGGCCGAGGCCTACACAGAATGGAAATGCTGGCCATGCGGAAGAGGAGGATGTACCTACCGAGGACGACTTCATGCTACTCGAAGAGGATTTGAGTGATATCATTGCCGACGTGCATGATCTGGCTAAGTTCACGCAGTTGAACTATACTGGGTTTCAAAAGATCATTAAAAAGCATGATGTGAGTCCCCAGCATCAGGGGACTTGAGTTCCAGGGCATGGAATGGGCCATGATAACAGAGACCAGAAACAAACAAAGTGGCATCTCAAACCAGTCTTCGCTGCACGGCTGAAAGCAAAACCTTTTTTTAAAGACAATTACGATGAGTTCATCGTCAAGCTCTCGAAGCTCTACGATCTTGTACGAACGAGGGGAGACCCTATCAAAGGGGACAGTGCAGCCGGAGGAGGCCAACAAAATTTCGTCCGGCAAACGACAAAATACTGGGTGCACCCAGATAACATTACAGAGTTGAAGCTCATCATATTGAAGCATCTTCCAGTGCTAGTCTTCAATCCGAATAAAGAGTTCGAGGCCAAAGACTCGGCGATCTCATCAATCTACTACGACAATCCAGAGACATGGGAGCTGTACACCGGGCGTCTGAAGAAGACAGAAGGTGCAGAAGCCATCCGTCTACGATGGTATGGCGGCATGGAAATAGAGACAATCTTCGTGGAGCGAAAAACTCACAGAGAAGACTGGACTGGAGAGAAGTCAGTCAAAGCACGATTTTCGCTCAAGGAGAAGAACGTAAACGCCTTCCTAAGTGGCAAGATGAAGGTGGAAAGTATCTTTGAAAAAGCAAGAAGAGAAGGCAAGAAGAGCGAGAAGGAAATCTCGGACTTGGAACAGCTGGCCCGAGAGATACAGTATCGAGTCATCACTAGGAGACTTGTGCCAGTCACAAGATCTTTCTACAACCGCACTGCTTTCCAACTCCCAGGCGATGCCAGAGTCCGCATATCCCTGGACACGGAGCTGACCATGACCCGTGAAGATAATCTTGATGGCAAACAACGAGCCGGCAAGAATTGGCGGAGGATGGACATTGGTGTCGACTTCCCGTTTTCGCAGCTGCCGCCTGAGGACGTCGAACGCTTTCCATATGCTGTACTTGAGGTCAAGCTCCAGACACAAGCGGGTCAAGATCCACCAGAATGGGTGCGAGAGCTAATAAGCAGTCATATCGTCGAAGCCGTCCCCAAGTTCAGCAAATTCATTCACGGCACCGCAACCATGTTCCCCACGCGAATAAACCTCCTACCATTCTGGATGCCACAAATGGATGTTGACATCCGGAAACCCGTTACCCACGGCTTCGGCATCGAACGACCAGCTCAATCAGCGAATTGCTCTACCAGCGAAGATATCGACGACGATACAGAAGACGACGACGAGACGGAAGGAGCTTCAGAAGAACAGCGGACAGACTCCCAAAACAGCCCCACTCTCCAAGGCGACTCTGAATCCGCTGACAGTGATCAAGGCATCCGCCGCCTCCGCCTGGCGCGCGACGCTATGGAGCACTATGCCATGGAACAGCACTCCGCGGATCCCAATGCCCTCGACATCGAAGAACGTATCTCCGCCGCCCCGCTAGCCCACAACCCTGACGACTACCCCATCTACGACTCCGAAGACGAAGATATGGATGACATGGAAGAAGCAAAACAGTTAGGTGGCTGGCACTATCGCGGAAAAGCCATAACGCAACACATCGCAATGGTCGGCTCCTACATTGCTGCAGCTTTTTCAAAAATCATACCCGCACCCAAACCGACTCCCATCCCGGGCTCCGCTTTGACTGCTCTCGGAGACGTGCCGCCTAGCCACGTCGAAGCGCGCAGATTCAAAGCACCGCGCGGTAAACGCATCCATGTTCCCGTGAGGGTTGAGCCCAAAGTCTACTTCGCGGCTGAGCGTACCTTCCTCTCTTGGCTAGAATTCAGTATCATACTCGGCTCCATTGCCGCAACTCTTCTCAACTTCGGCGACTCAATATCCCTAGCCAGTGCATGGGCCTTTACGATTGTGGCTTGTATCGCTTTGTTATACAGCATGGGACTTTACCTCTGGCGTGTACAGATGATTAGAGGACGGAGAGCTGTCAGATACCATGATAAATGGGGCCCCAGCTTCTTGTGTCTGGGCCTGGCCGCAGCGGTGGCCATAAGTTTTGGGATCCGGCTGAGTCAGTAACGACGGATGTGGGAATGAGGGCCGAGACGTCGTTTTGGGTCTTGGATATCGGAAGGATCGGACAAGGGCAAAAGTGCGTAAGAGTGTTGCTCTGTCTATGTCAGTAGAGAATAGCGTAATGCATATATCCGTCGTTATGGGTATCTCAAGCCTCGATCATGATCATGCTCAACAACATTCAAAATTTCACCCTTCCGAGGCCCCTCTCCTCCACAGCCGACTGAACCCCCTCCTGCACCCTCCTCACAGCTTCTTTCCAAACCTTGTCCCCTTCCACCTTCCCACTACCATCGCCCACACCCTCATCAACGATCCACCCCAACCACCTCCCCACACTGACCGCTTTTTCCATATCCCCTTCCTCCCCGACCACTTTCTCTAAATACTTAATCAATGCATCAACATCCTCAGCGTACGGCCCCTCATCTCTGAATTCTTCGAACCAGGAACTAATCGCTTCGCGTAGCTCGGGCAGCCGAGTAAACTTCTGAGCTGTGAAGGTCGGTTTTGGCGGACAAGGCGGGAGAGTGAGGGTGCGTTGGCCGGTAGGTTGGTGGCCTTTAGCGTTAAGGGGTCGCTTCTTTTTGTTAGAAGTAAACTCAATGCCACCTTTCTTCTGCAAGCTGTCACGGCGGGCTTGCGCGAGGACTTCGCGGCGGATGTCATCGGGAAGGGCGGAGAGGAAGTCGTCCGGGATATCTGCTGATAGCTCTGCGCCACCTACTTTGGCGGACGAAGCTCCAGGGCGAGCATTGGCGACAAAGTTGGATTGGGTGAGCGTTGAGAAGGCAGAAGATGCTTTGTTGGCGCCGCGCGAGAACAAGCCGGCACGCTTTTTGGTGGGTGTGGTGAGCTTTTTGGGAAGTTTCGTTGTACGATTCTTACGTGGTGACTGTGGTAGTACAGCTTGAGCTGCTTTGGCCAAGGCCTTGTGGGGGGATTTATGGTAGAAAGCTAGGATCTCGGCGCGGACATCGTCAGGGAGTGCGTCTAAGGTTTCAGGGTCGAGTTGGGACTGGGAGGGAAGAGCGTCCGGAGGGAGAGTGGGAGTGCCTGAGCGAGATCTGAGTGCAGGTGCCGCGTCCCGAGACTGGTTTGGTTTCGGAGCAGTCTGCTTGCCTAGTAGCTTCGATCGAATGTCTGAAGGGAGTTCGGCGAGTACCACTGGGTCCACCTGCGTGGGAAGTACGAATTGAGTCCCTAAGGTGTTCAGAGGCATGCGAGGCTTGCCGTTTGGGGTCGGAGACGTCTCCTTTGCAAATGTAGCAGCGGGGTGTGCTGGAGGTTGTACCTTGGGCTTTTGGGGGCTATCTATATCATCCACAATGAAATTGTCTTTAGGTAGCGGACGCTTCGGAGTGTTTGATGCCTTGAATTGAAGCCGTCTCTGGCTACTATCTTGTGGATTGTCGCCTTTGAGCTGTTCTAGTCTTTGCATCTGGATGCCAATGCCTCGCAGTTCTCCTGGTGAGAAACCAAAGCCACGCATGATAGAGATGGCTTCTCGGCCAATTATATCCTTGTCATTCGTAGCGACGCCAAGTATCAGACTCTTGTTGAATGTATCACATTTGCCGTGTCCGAGATGCTTAGGTGGATCCAAAGGAGCATCGGCTGCACGCCTCATGATCTTCATCGTTAGCTGCCGTCCTTTGAGTCCTTCGTTCAGCAAGCGTTTGTGTAGCTCTTCGCACAGGCTGTGGACGAATTCATCCGCCTGCTCTTGAGTGACAAAGCGTATGCCCCAATTGACCTCTGCTGAGACCGACTTGCGGATTACTTGATCTCCAACCTCGGTTCGATCAATGCCGCGAGCGTAGTCCCAAATCTTCTCGCCTGTTTTAGGTCCCAGGGTGGTAACCATCTTCTCTTTTGAGAGCTCTCGTACATCCTTCACAAACCTGACACCGATCTCTTCTAATTTACCACCAATACTATAAGCAACTCCGGGTAATTCTTGTACTGTGAGGCCGCCTAAAAAGTCCAAGACCTCTTCGGGCTTTATCTGGTATTGACCCGCGGGTTTGGCTTTCCGCAGAGCGACTTTCGCCAGCAAGATGTTACCTCCGATACCGACAGAGACTGCGCAACCTGTCCTTTCTTTGATCTCCTCCCGCAGTTTGGTTGCGATCTCATCGGCTTCGGCCTGCTCACGCCAGATGCTCCCTTCGTGAATACCCTTACCCTCATGACCGCCGGCTGCTATACACCGGGCACTGACATCTACCAGAGCTTCATCTACACTCACGCTTTGCACAACTCCATCTGTATCCATGACAGCGGCGTAAAAGTTCCGGCTGGCGTCTTCATAAGCCGGGAAGTTGTACGGTAGAACCTTGAGATCCGGGCACATCTTCTGGGCATGTTTCATCCACATACCGTTCTTGACACCAAATCTTCGTGCTGGGTAATTGCAACTGGCGATCTCAGAGCCTGAACCACCGCCGTGGGCTATCACAACAGGTCTGTCAACATATTGGGGAAATTGCTTCAATGACACTGCAGCGAAAAAGCTGTCAAAATCCACATGAAGGATGTATCGTCTTGCACCTGGCACACGCTTTTCGCGCGATCTCTGAGACGATGTTTTCTCGGCAGCCATCTTTTGCATCTGTGACTTCAGTTCAGCCTTCCAAGCCGACAGGTGATGCAACCTAGACTCTTCATAGTACTGTTTCAGGAATCTCGGATTTACAACGGTGGACTTCCATACTCTTGGGTCAGCCAATAGCTGGGCGTTGTGTTCCTCGGCGGTAGGCTTCGTAGGTGTGGTACCATTGTCAGCGCTGGGCTTCTGAGGAGGAGGAGAGGCTTCGAAATCTGGCTCATTAAGAGCAGCATATTCCTCAGTAGCAGGCTCGAGGGTGTGCAGAGTTTCCTCGAAGGTGAATTCCTGGGAAGCAGACCGCCGGTCTGAGGTGATGGTATCGGGTACGTTGTCTTCGTCCGGCGCGAAATCTTCGGAGCTGAAGTTCTCCACAGCAAACATCTTAGCTTCTGTACGTGGTGAAACAACTCCAGTGGGCACATCGTTGTCAGCTTTCAATGACAATCTTTCTGGAGTCGTTGGCCCATCGAGCGAGGGCTCAGAACGCGCGCCACGGCTATTTTTGGCCGACCCTTCAGAAGCCAGCTCGCGAGCGTTGTTGTCTTGCGATTCAGTGTAATACTGATCCGCGGCTGGGAAATCGCTGGGGTCTAGTTCTTCGCCCTCGACGCCTTCGGGAGAGTCGGAGGAAGGAACACCATCGTCTAGAATATCGTCGGCCGGATCTGCCATAATGCATCCAGCATTCCGCCTCTCCCCATATGCATTCCTGGCATCCAAAGGTGATTGGCTACTGGGGTAAGGGCGTTCTGGTCCACGTGAGTCGAGCTCATTTGCCACATCCCGCACTTGTCCAGTGTACCAGCTCGTCTCTGTTTGATCTCTGTAGCCCCTTTCCAGATTGTTGACTTGACTTATGACGTTCCCGTTGTCAAAGCCCAGCACACGCTGCCCAACGCCTTCATCTACAACCCTGTAGGCATCCCACGGAAGTAGTTTGCCAGCTTCGATACTATCCGTGACCCACGCTGGCTTGACGATGCGGTATTTCTGAAATTCGATCTTCTTCTTTGGCGTAAGGGTGCTGGCAATGATATGGGTAACCGTGGTCTTGCCATCGAGGTATTGCATGAATCCTCCACCGTAAGCAACAATTAATTTGTGTATGTCATTGAGCGATGGCTGCGTATAGCCATTGACGTGGGCAACGACACCGCGGAATACGGGAGGGTTGTTGGCCGAGGACGACCTCAAATTCGCGTCGAGATTTTGGAGCTTGATCTTCTTCCTCCGAAAATAATCGTTGAAGCCGCCAAATTTGGATGATTCATACTCTTCTCCCCCTTCATCCTGGAACTTGTGCTTCTCTATTCTCTTGCGTACGGCAGATGAATTTGCCTCCAGTCGCGAGCCCATGCTGTGTGTTTAATGCGTCCTTTATCGCTTCTGAGGTACTCGCCTGGGTGAGCGAGGGTAGTGTAGTGTCATCGTCTCCAAGCAAACACATAGTGAGCTCATGGAATAAATATCAGACATGCAAAAAGCGTGAAAACTGTCCGAGGGCCGTAGAAAGGTGACAAAGAGTGACGTGGTCGCGTAAATTGGCTATGCGCTAAGATACACACGCCGATAATGAAAATAAGTGGGTAGAAAAGTTCGAGTTCCTGGTGCTCGAAATTTCTCACGAACTCTTACATTTATTTTTTCACGATATCATAGCAAGAATTTCCACCCAGTACAGTACAAGCCAGGATAATACCGTGTCATAACCGATCTAACCAGAAGATCGAGCTTCTTAATTAAAAAAAGCCCTTTCAGACACCGCTCTTTTCAACTGCCCACAATGTCGAGCTTGCTTCCCGTCCAAGTCTACGGACTCAAGGTCCCAGCTGGCGATGTGATGATCCCAGCGATCGCTGACTTTCCTGCCACTGTAAGAGTTACAGCTTAAGCTACCCTAGTGTCGATATATGAGAGTGGATAGCTAAGATGGCAAATGTAGTTTCGTATTACGATGGCTGCCATCGATCCAAGCGCTTCGCCTGCACACACCGGTACTGTCAATGGTGACACGAAATCAAGAGCAACCTTGAAGCTCGTTTACGATGCCAATCCTGGACAGGATTCAGACTCTGATGAAGGGTCGGATGAGGAAGAAGAATACCTAAAAGCGTTATTGGCAGGTCATGAGTCTGACGATGAGGATGAAGACGATGAATCTTCAAGCGACGACGAGGAAAAGAACGGGGGTCCAAGCGATCCATCGAAGACTAAGAAGGCGCGAAAAGAAGCTGCTCTGCTACAAATGATGGGAGCTCTAGCGGAAGGTCAAAATGATAGCGAGAACGAGATGGAGTTGGACGAGTCTCCCCTGTTGAATGGGCTGACTAAGAACTCGAAAGCAAACAAGGGAAAGGGCAAGGCCGTGGCTGAAGATTCGGAAGACGAGAGCCTTGGGGAGGACGACACCGAGGACTCGGTGGATGGAATGGAGGAGGTGGTTGTGTGTACTTTAGATCCGGAAAAGGTGGGCAACTACTATGAAGTTTTCTTCATGTTATTCGAACTCTGTACATTGAATTCTATACTTACCCTGCATGTTTAGAACTGCCAGCAGACTCTTGACTTGACAATTGGGGAAGATCAGACGGCATACTTTAAAGTTTCTGGTACCCACACTATCTACCTAACCGGTAACTACGTCGTCCCAGCCGACAGCGGTCATAACCACGAGCACGAGCTGTACGATGGCGAAGATGAAGAAGATGACTACGACATGTCTCCAGATGAAGATGAGCTTGACGATGACGAGGAGAGCGACGAGCTTGATACTCTTGAGGACCCTCGAATCACGGAAGTGGCATCTGGAGACGAGGAGGAGCCGCCAAAACTCGTGAAGAAAGATGAAGTTGCCAAGAAGGAGGAGCCGGCAAAGAAAGGCAAGAACAAGCGCGCTCGTGAGGAGTCTGGTGATGAGAAGGAACCGCCTGTCAGCCTTGACGAGATCATGGCCAAATCTCTCAAGCCAGCAGAGGTAACCGCTAATGGAGAGACTAAGCTTAGCAAGAAGCAGCTCAAGAAGTTGAAGAACAATGCAGGCAAGGCAGTCGAGGCAGCTGTTGAGAGTAAAGAGGTAAAGAAGGAGGAGGCCGCAGCCAAAGACAGCCCGCTGAAGGGGGACAAGAAGGTTCAATTTGCGAAGAACCTGGAGCAGGGGCCTGCAAGCTCAGCTGACATGCCTAAAATGGACAGCAAAGACAAGACCAAGAGCGACTCGAAGAAAGAAGAAGGAAAGCCCAAAGCTAGCCTTGGTATGAAGACAGTGCAAGGGGTCAAGATTGATGACAAGAAGTTGGGCACCGGGCCAGCTGCGAAGAAAGGTAGCAAGGTGGGCATGAGGTACATCGGGAAGCTCAATGATGGAAAGGTCTTTGACTGTAAGTGCACTCTATTTACCACGGAAAGAATCGGATGCTAACGGACTACCAGCGAATAAAAAGGGCAAGGTATTCAGCTTCACCATCGGAGATGGCTCCGTCATCAAAGGCTGGGACATTGGTGTTGCCGGTATGCAAGCAGGCGGTGAGCGTCGCATCACCATCCCAGCGGACCTCGCATACGGGAAGAAGGGAGTGGCAGGGATACCGGGTAATGCGGAGCTCACCTTTGACCTGAGGCTGCTGGAGGTAAATTGAGGGATTGAAAAACCTCATCTATTAACCCAGATGGATGTACACTCGCTTCTTCAACCGTCGATACTTTTCTTTGGTCCCAGTGGCCTCGTCTTTGGCGTCTTCCATCCGCGTATGGATCAGTGTGCATTACAGCGATGATATCCGACTTGCATTTGTTACAGGATAGCAGGGATGAGGATTGTCTTCTGCTCGGAAAAGTCTTGTGCTTCTGATTCGAGAGACAGATATCAGGATAGCTTGTGTCAGGCAGCCAGAAGGGCTCATCAAATAGGCTGCTATCATGTTCACCTGTAGCCTCCTGAGGGGTGACTCGTCCGAACTTTGTGTAGCACTAGCGAAATGCCAGAACCAGCTCACCGGCCACTCATGAAATATGTAAGTATCCCAATATCCTCCACTGCACCAACAGCTCTCGCCAATACCATTCAAGTCGAATCACGACTTCCGCCTGCAGTGGTGCCAGCTGAGGATTTTGGCATTCAACATGGATCAATCTTATCTCCAGCCATAGCCGAATGTCTGGAAAACACGCAGCTCACATCGAAGAACACACAACCAAAATTATCCTGGAACGTACAAACGTTCTTACCGTCTGCTCGCCATGCCGAGTTCAGCTCTTGAACAGTATGATCCCACATCTCAAGAATCCTCCACCCGCTCCAGGGAGATGAAGTCTGCGTTGGTGAAACACCAGGACTTTGATCACGTTCGTAGGCCTGATGTAAGTATGCGGGGTAGACCTTCTGCCAATTCAATGGCACAGACTCCCGGAACTGTCTCCAGCACAGAGCCTTTATCGGAAGGCTGGTCGCCACAGATGACCAGGCTGAGGGAATGGGACAGGACACTGACAGTCGATGCCCTGAGACCGCTGAAGATTTATCACGTCCAGTAGCTGTCCGTGATCTCTTGAAGGTGACATTGATGGTGGTACTCCGGTAACGATTTCGTTGCCCATTATATTGTTCCACCAAGGGGAGTATATTCTGCTGGTCTCAGCGCAACTTCACGAAACCATTGAGATGCTACAAGGCTGTGCCGGGGATTGATCGAGTCTCTTTCTTGCCGCGTGCGGTGTACATGGCAGCCACGTCTCAAGTGTACACCACTCTCCACTTCCAACGAACAGCGTGGGCTGACTCTGCACATGTAACAAAGGCTCGAATATGCAGTGGTCAAATCCACAGACGTCTCCGAATAGTCCCCCTCCTCTCAAGCCGTGGCCACGACCTAGAGCAAATAGATAGCAACCGATGATCAGCATGCAAGTCTACCGGTTTGAATATTTTGATGGCACCCAGCTTTGCACTAACTGCTCCGCGACGCCTGGTGACGCCAATTGCCGTATAGCCACCTACCGCATCAAGACACTGTACGCTCCCATGCAGTCATACAGTGTGTGCGCACGGACAGGTTTCCGTCGCAATGCACGCAGCAATCGACGCCCTGTCATTCGACTCCCGAAAACGCATGGCTACGGTTTCGGCCCATCGTCCACGAATCAGGTTTGTGCCTTCTCCCCCAAATCAGGACCTTGAGCAGGGTCGCGCTGATACTTGGTACAATGACAGAACTGTGAACAGACTTACCTTGCTTGTAGATGGTGGTACACATGCGCTATAAAGTCCCCGATTGGTATTCGCACAAGGGGGTTTATGTCTAGTCTCCTTCACCGATTGTTTCGCCGTGTATAATCCCTGATGTATGAGATGAATGCGTTTAATGAATTATTTCTGTCTTTGAATGCTCCCGGCAATCTTTACTATCCCTCTCGTGCAATATGTCTTCAGACGGTTTCTTCTCTCAATATCCAGAATTCGACCACGATCCGACCGCTCCCTTAGTCGCCGAGTTCCAGAGGCTCAGCCTCCAACGAGGTTGGAAGGCGGGTGGGAAGAAGTATCGTCAAAGCCGTCAGAAATGCTTTGCACAGGAATTTGAGCACCACTATGGGCACGCCAGCGACAAGCTCGCTGGCTGGCAGGCCCTCTGTGCAGATCTCTACGTCTCTCCCACCCCTTCATCTATCAAACAATGTAAAAAGGCGGGTCGTCTATCTCACCATCTAGGCGTGACGTTGCTAACAGCTCGCCGCAACCTCTAGGCACTCTCGAGAATTTCCGTCAACCTCGTCGACCTCATCGATTCTCACCGGACTGGGGAAAAGGTGAAACTTTTCCCTTCCAAAAATGCGCTCCGGAACTATTCCATAAATCACAATAAAATATTCTCAAAGAGACAGGCAAAGGCGGATGGATATGTTTGTGCGCTGTTGATCCAGATGTTCTAGACCCTCTTGGTTTCCGGCAGCTGGCAATTACGCCGAGAGCAGGTACCGATACGTAGGCCACTCAGGGAATGGTCGGTCGTTGTTGGTTGAGGATACTTTGGGCGGGAATGGGTAGACGATTGGGCATATGAGCAGGGCCACGTTAGGGCCGTGAACGATGATGAACTTCGCATGGTGGCGATGGAGAGAGGGAGTGACTGTGGTTTCGAGCAACTGATGCTTCGAACGGAGAAGCCAGGATCGAAAAGACACACGTTGCCTCATAGAGATCGCTCTCTGCTTCATTGATACCTAATGCTGCAACGAATCCTGAACTCAGACTCTGTGGCAATCTTCCGCTTCCCGCTTCGCAATGTCTGCCTTTTCTCTGCGCCCCAGAGCGTTCGCTAACACGGCGTCTAGCCTGCTCTTCCGGCAGCTGAATCAAAGAGAAAGTCGTATACACTGTTGGATTCTCTTCATGTTGTCTCTTCTTTCGCATGAACGAGCACAAGCCGCCGCATGAGATATGAACCACCGTCGACGGCTCCGTTCTCTCAGCTCTATCGACGAAGCATGAATTTGATGCGAAGTCACAAAATCCGACTTAGAGTCCCAATTCCTAGACTTCCAGGATGCGGAAGCGATCGTCTTCATCCGGACTGATTCCAGTACTTCCCCGAACAACGCCACAATATAGTGGTAGTCGGTGCGAAAATACAGCTTGATTATACAAATCGCCGCATAATCCTGCAGCAAAGTCTAACGATATCGTGCTAGAGAATTAACAGTTAATCTGGACGGTACAAAATGAAATCCACCGGCTGACGTCGTTAACACTAGACTATCGCTATACGCAGGATCGCTGCTTTACTGTAACAGAGATGGTTTTCAAATCCATGGACCGGGCGCATGATAGGGCTGAGTTGCAGACTCAAGATACCAGTCCTGATCACTTTGCTGAGAAGCCTCCGGCCTCGCGCAAGCAAGCTCATGAGAATGGCAAGCAGGCTCAACCGCTCGTCCCCCGAACCTGTTTCCAATCCAACACATTCACAATCGTTGAGACATTGCCAGGGCAGACACGTGTGTGACATTAGGCAATGAAGCGTACTCAATCCCAGAGAAAACAGATCGGCGGTCCTTCCCACAGCGCTTTCGACAACAGAGACGCTCAGTATCGGATCCAACTTGCCATGAAACGAATAAAGGGTCTTTGATCGCCATACCTCCATTCGAGCTCGAACCCTGACATTGCCGGAAATGTGTATTATCTTTCCAGTTTGGCTTGAGTCTCGAGTGTCAATGCTACCCGCTCGCTTTTCATTCGTTCCCTAATTTCATAAGGGATACTCACTCCTACTCTCGGCCATCAAATTCCTCAGCCTTGCAAAGCTGACGTCGGTCCTTCCATGGGGCAATCCTCCAGGATTCCGTCGGCCAGTCTGCCATGGTATGTAAAGAGTCAAATTAATGGGCAAGCACGCTGCAAATGTATCTCACGGCTAGCAAGATGTTAGGCATGCATTGCGAATGCACTCACTCCGTCGTCAATGGGTGGTATCTCCGATGCTAAAGGTGGCGGATGACCTATTAATTCCCCCTTACTCGAGCAGAAATCCACCAAGAACTAGCTGGTACACAACCTCTGGAATGGATACTCAGTTGTTAGCCAGTGCTGTTTACATACTCACTCCGGCACAATCAATCCAACACTTCTCCAGAAATTGCACCTCACGCCCCTTCCCCCTTCCCATGAATAAGCATCCACGACACTGAAATCATTCACTAACCCGGGTTCCTCGAACTCGGTAATATTCGGCGCCTGCGCGTCAAAGCTCATGCTCGAATAGGCTTGTCCTCCCGTCTCATTCAGATTCAGTTGCAGCGGATTGCGCAAATTCCACGCCGGAAAATCCGTTGCAGCCAGTCCATTGCCCGTTCCGTTGACACCGTTTGCTATCGCAGAAGAGATCGAGGGGTTGTTTTGTGTGATGAAATTGCCCCAGATGGTCATGAACGCTTTGTCGAAGTCGGGCCCTTGGTTGGGCGTTGGAGGACCGAAGGAGGACGTTAAGTCGGTGCCGTGCGAGGCGCCGATGACAGAGTATTGGTACTTATAGGCTACACGGTTGTTGTTTGTAAAGGCTTCGGCGAGCCAGTAGGAAGGGCAGACGAAGGTTGTTTCGGCGTAGACGTTCTGGAAGAACTTTAGTACCCTCACAATTGACTGAGGCAACTCATCACTAGAGGGAAGTCGAAGAAAGAGAAAGATCGTGCTCACGTCCGCGCGTTGCTGCTGGCCTGTACCATAAGTGCTCTCGTTCAGTGCGGTGGGTGTACTGTTCCCGTTCGTGGCGAATTTGGAAGTACTCATAATATCCGAGGCACTGGATGAAGGATAGTAAAGCAATAGCCGAGAAATGTCATCGTCCGTGAAGAGGGGGAAGTTGTTACGAAGGAAGTTTACGAAATCCTCTTCCGTTATTATGTCCTGTGGAGTGAAGAGTGGACCTTCATCTGCGTTGTTCTGCAGATTGTTAGCCGAGAACCATTCTTTTCACAATGACTACTCACCCCAACAAGTATACGGTTTCCGTTGACTTGTTTCTTCAGCAACTGCTGGCTTGGAAGCTGCTGAATGAAAACATGATCTGTCACAGGTAAAAAGGCCCAAGTGCCATGTCTTGAGGAACCGGAGATGGTGGCGCTGGCATTCTGCAGAGTCTCGGTGTCTTTACCAACAAGGCACTGGAAGATCGAACCGCTAGTATTGCTCTGCGGTAACGCAGGTGGTCCAAAACAGCCTACCGCTGAAGCAAAGGCATAGTATGACTGCGAAGGTACGAAATCGGCGTATCCGTACTGCATCGGCAAATACGGAGATGCAGCAATGACCTGATTTGTGGTTAGATAGGACACCATATGCTGGCTCCGATGACGTGATTCCTAAAATTGAGTACGAGTATCACACGGGGGCTCACTGACATTGCTGAAGAGCGAATCACCGAGATAGCCACCATAAGCCATGGACTGCAACATAACAGACCCGCCTCCAGCACTTTCCCCACTGATCGTCACCTGGCTCGCATTTCCGCCGAATAACCTAATATAACTCTGGACCCACTGTAACGCAAACGTCTGATCAAGTAAGCCGGCATTGACGGCTCCGTACCGCATGACCTCATCCGACGACAAGAATCCAAAAGCTCCCAGCTGTCGATTAATGATCAGCCCGCTTTCTTAAGCAAACTCATTGGGTGAAGCACTTACACGATACTGAATAGCCACAGCGACAAATTTATTATTATTAGCATTTATAATAGGACTCATATCCAGGTTTCCCTGTCCCTGGCCGTACCCACCACCATGGATCCACACCAAAACCGGCAGATCAGTCGCATTTTGCGGAGCATACACGCTTAAGAACAAGCAGTCTTCGTTCCCGGTGAAATTAAAGCCACTTGCAATAGGCGCGTCTGGGCTTTGTGGGCAATTTTGTGGTAGAGTGTCTCCTCGTAGTATTTGGCCGCGGTCTACGGATGGTGCTTCGGGAGGCTGCCAACGTAGAGGCCCGGTGGGAGGGGCTGCGTAGCGAATTCTGGATTTTTTCGTGTGAACCAATCGACCCCATGGCAGACAGTATGTATGGTTCCTTACCCTTTCCATGTGTTTAGCCCAGTCGACAGATTGGACACGCCCATGTACTGCGCATAGCCCAGATCCGCGACAAGGCTGGAGGACGACTGAGTCACAGTACTCTGCCGTTTGCTTAAGAGACCATCGAACGCTTTGCTGTTATAGCTTGGGGTCGCAGCTGAGATCACTGCTGCCAAATAGGCGTGTATCGCGATGAAGAACCTCATAATGGAGGAGATGGAGGGAGAATTAAAGCTTCGAAAGAACGAGGGTAGTAATTTTTATGTAGGATAGAAGGAGCGCTCATCGGCCCACGTCTCAGCAAATTGCGCATGCAAGAACAGCCCCGAATGGACTTATTAGATAATATCAACCAATCACAGCCTCGGAAATCATGGGGGCCCTCATGCTTAGAAAACTCTCAGAGTTGGAGCTTTGGTGAGTCTTCTTGTTCGCTCGCACCTATCTCGGCAATCAGCAAAAGCACTACGTCAACATTGTTCTGTTTGGTGATTAACGGAGTGCCGGGTTGAGCTGCAATTCCGATCTAGTGCATCAGGTGCATCCCCTGGGTAAGGTAAAGAATCCTTTGAAATCACTCATTGGAGGATTTCGAGGATTAAGCAGTGAAAGAAAGTACTGTACAGTAAGGTATGTCAGGCTGAGCTTGTAGCATTGCCCCTCCTTTTTGACGCTTGTGTCATAAATGGGGATCCAAGATCTCTGTAATTTGTTAATCGTTACAGTAATTTCACGAATCTGTAGATCTAGGCCTTCGTATTAAAACTTGTGATCACGTGCACCTGAGCTCGCCCATCGGGCTTATCTGAGAGTTCTGATTGGTCAAGACAAGCTTAGTAATCAAAATCTTGCTATCTTTTCTGCCCTAGTACTTGTATAGCCCTGATACGATGGAACCTCGGAGTTACCTAGTCGTGTTACTCGTAGTATATTTCACCGCTTTAATCGTTACCTCGGCGTCGGCGTTTATCGGATAGCCTCACTGTTTGCGAGCACTAAAGTCTAAACGCATACTATCCTCAGCAACTTCCGCCTGCAGAGAAGTACCCAGGACTTAGTTTGACATTACGTGGTGTACCTACCTTACAGCCTCTCTACCGCAAACAATAATGTTCGATTATCTGGTCCTCGCGGCTGTCCCGGGACTTGCACTGGCTCCCAATGCGGTTTGATCTTCCACATCCGGCTCTCCACTCGCCACCGACTTCCCGTCTTCTTCCCCACTTCTTCCCACATTCTCGTAAAGCTCTCATCATTATGAAGGAACATATTCGCCAAACCTGCGTCTTTGAAAGCTGTGGGGTAAACGCCAGCGCTTATGTGTCCAACATGCTGACCTACGGCCCGGGAGCCTGGCCGCGGTTTCAGAAGCGCAACGAAGCGCATCGCGAGCTCGATCTGGGTCGCGTAGTCGAAGCAATGAAAAACATCTTTGGTCGAGATAACGTCCAGGTCGCCATCGAAACGGCATAACGGGCTGGCTTGGTCCATGATATCTGCTGCGATGAAGTGGTCCTGGGGGATGATGGTCTCATCTTTAAAGAGCGCATAACCCAGCGGGAAATAATCGCCCCGCAAATCGGTCCCGTAGACGCTTGACACAGGCGCCCCTTCGTAGACCATTTTACGCAAGTCCTGCCCAAACATGCATCCGACATCAAGAAGCTTCCCGCCTTGCATCAGAGTGTGCAGGATGGAGGTGTGAAGCTGAGCGCGTGGTTCAGGCAGGTCTGTGCATTTGATGCCGAAGTCGAGGAAGAGGAGCAAGCCAACGGTAGGATACGGGCAGATATCCCACGCAGCATCGCGCTATTATCGTGAACATTAGCAAAATAGAGGTCACCATGACCAATGATGTTTTGGGTTTACATACCACCTTGGTTATATGGCCGACTAAATCTTCTGCAGGGATTTTACTATAATTCAATAGCAGGTCTCGCATCTCAGGCCTGATGTTACTCTCGACATCGGGGTTGTACCAAGCGACATCTTTGCTCGGTCGCTCCTTGTCAGGTTGTGGAACTTGTAATGCCGTCATTCTCAAAGCGTGAGATTGTTGTTGGGTAAGGGAATGCAGTTCTCGATCTTCTTGTACGGCCAACTACATTAGCTTTACTACTCACTCCCGGGAATAGACTGGTCATTTGGAAGCTCTTAAATGCCGCACCAACGAAGAATTTGCACTTCTCGGGGTTACGCGAGGCTATAGCAAGGAGATAGTAGCCGAGTTACCGGTCATCTGGACTGTCGACGAAAAGCTCCACAGAGTCAGACAAGACGTCCTCGTGCGTCATTGACGAAAAAAACGAGAGGGCTCATTGGTGGAAAGGAGTTTTCACCTCCTGCAAGCAAGCGAAGGAAATCCCCCGCACTTGATCCGTTTTCTGCAGAACCGCTTTGAAACACAGTAACTTTGATATGCATTATGCATCCCGAAAAGTCTCCCCGTCTCTGCATGAAACTAATAATCCTGATCGTTAAGCAAGCGAATGAGCGGTATCGTATAGGCATCATGTCTATTCCGGCTGGATCCTAGGTCCGTAGGCTAGGCTTGCCTTGCCTGGGTTAGAATCGAGCTTCAATCTGGGCTTACATTATTGGTCTGCATCATTCCCTATCGTTCCGTCTCCCCGATCATGCGTCGTCCCCACCCAAGTACCTTGACTTCGCAACGAAGGCGGGGACTTCTGAGAGACCTGATGTGCAAGCCGACGCCGAAAGCCCACCTTCTTCAATTGGGTGTATTGACACCCACCCTGCCTCATGTAACCCCAAAATTCTTGTGTTTCGCCCCCGCTCTATCATAATGCTACGTGATGATGCTACATAATGACGCCACTATACATCAATAATCTTACATAAGGTGTGCTGATTAGCCGAGCAAGTCTGCCCTCAAACGACTTCTGCAGGTACTCTCTCTTTCTCTGCCCTCCAAGTCTCACGATCTGACCCATTGATGTCGTCCCAGTGAGCTTGCCATCTCAATTGAGTCACTCTCCAAAAATTCTGCTCTGAAGACGATGGAGGCGACCGATAATGACCCAGAGGTATCTTCCTCCTGCATTCAATAGCTTTAGCTGCATTTGGGGGAACTGATGTGAAGTTTCTCCGATCCAGGTGCTACGCGATATAGAGGAGGACCAAAACATACAAATCATTCCTGGTACCGAGATTATGATCGATGCTGGGAATCATCACTTTATCAGGTCTGCAGCCGATCGCGTACTGGTGCCGCAACCTTCGAGCGACCCTCACGACCCGTTGGTCAGAGCCCCGAATCTGCAATTGCACCTACACTCCTCAAGGTACAATCCGCTGACGTGATAATGCTTGAAGAATTGGGACCCGTTTTGGAAAGCTTCAACCACAGCCTCTGCGACCTTTGTCTCCTTTGCTCAGGGTTTCGGTCCTCTGGCGATCGCGCCCATGTTTCCCATGCTGGCACAGGAGTTCAAATCGGATTTATCGAGTGTGGTGCAGTTTACAGGCGTTACGATTCTCGTCTTGGGTTTCAGTAACTTTATCTGGTATCACTTCCTCATCCTATGGACGAGTAACCACTTTTCTAGGTACTGATCAATTTGCTACACAAGGATCCCATTGAGTTCTACTTTTGGTCGTCGTCCAGTGCTCCTGGCATCAACCCTTGTTTCTCTAGGCAGCTCGATCTGGAAAGCAAAAGCAACAACATACGGAAGTTTCATGGGTGCTTGCGTGCTCAATGGTCTAGGAGCTGGCCCAGGTGAGGTCTGATGATGCTTGACACGGTCTACCGCATTTAGACCGCTGAACATCACACTAGACATTACAACCTCAGATTATAACGGATTATGTCTTTTTACATGATAGGGGAAAATACAACACCTTGTATTTTGCCTTATATTTTGGATCGTTGGCCGTACGTAGCAGCTTCCTCGTTCCGATTGAGGGAACTAATAGATATCTAGCTGTCTCCCGTCGTCGCTGGACTCCTAGCCGAACACACTGGCTGGCGTAACTTTTGGTGGCTGAATGTCGCTCTACTGGGCGCAGCGTTCGTCGTGTCTTTCTTTGCCTTCCCGGAAACCCGATGGCATCGTCACCGAGCCAACGACATTCAGACTAAAACGCGTCATCCATCGAGTACCTCTTTAGCAACAAACCCAGAAATGAACGGCAAGACGAGTCCTCCTAACCTGGAGAACGGGGTGGCTGATCAACCTTACACACCCGTGCAAACCCCAATCCAGCATGGTAAACCGGGGAGAAAGCAATTCGACCTCTTCCAACCCAACCAACAACCTCTAAAGACTCTTCTCATAGAGCTTTGGACGCCCTTCAAGTTGTTCGCTTTCCCCATTGTCGACTTCGCCTCCTTGGTCGTTGCTTGGAGCACCGCATCATTTTTGATAGTAAACCTGACTCAATCGCAAGCCTTTTCCGAATCACCCTACCAGTATACAGCACAGACCGTTGGATTCTTTAACTTCGCAGTCGTCGTTGGTCTCTTGTTGGGATTAGGGACGGCAGGACCCCTCAACGATTGGATCAGCATGCGTGCAACGAAGCGCAACAAAGGGATTCGGGAACCTGAAATGCGCCTGCCTGCTATGATTCCTTACACCCTGATCATGATCTTGGGAAATTTTGTGGTGGGATTCGGGTATCAGTATCATTGGGATTGGAAGGTACGTCGTCTTCCTTCACTTCTTCCTCTGACATGGCGTTTTCTACAACTTTTTTGGAGAAAGAGACAATTCCTCGTGCTAATTAGCATGTTTCCTACGTCAGGCAATCGTCATTGTCGGTTACACCTGCGCCGGCATCCAAGTAGCATCAATCCCAGCCATTGCTTCCACCTACGCCATTGACTCCTACAAGCCCGTCACAGGCTCCATCTTCGTCAACGTGACCGTCGTCAAGAACCTTTGGGGCTACGGCCTCTCACGCTTCATCACGGAATGGAGTATCGCAGACGGGTTTGTTGATCCTTTCATGACCAATATGTGTTTGACGGCGTTGTGGTGTATTTGCGGGGTGTTGTTTTGGTATAAAGGGAAGGCGCTGAGGCATCGGACAAAGGACTCAAATATCCATGACACATAAGTGTTCGGACTGTGTGCTATTCTTCAGCATGTGCCAGCAGATCTTCGAGGAAGTCAATCCGCGGTTTAGGCTGTTGAGATGTTCGACGCCCGAGGGAGGTCAGCCCTCGCTGTGGTTGAGGCGCTATATTTGAATATGCACTTCACTTGAACAATCATCCAAGAAGAGGCTGTAGGCGTATGGATACTAGGAATGGGGACTCTGCTAGTGGTCTACTCTTCGCAATCTCGTATCGAAATTTGGAACCATGCAAAAAGCACAGACCAGGCGCACGCGCGCGTAGCTGTGCATTCTGATTCTAGTGTGTTCTCAATGTAATGCGTAGCTCGGCCATCTTTCCTCGGAGTCCGAAGGGGGTGGCATAATTAGCTGCCTCGCCTGAATTCGCTACACCTCTTACGAGCGTGCCAAAAATTGGCAAAAGGTGTGGGCAGACGATTGGGGCAGCATGTATTCAGGCCGGAAGGATGTGAAAAGATGGTCGTGGGTCTTGATAGGGCTACCGAGAAGCGACCCGCGCGCCTAGCAAGCACTTGGTTAGAAGAGTAAGTTGTCGGCACTGACCCGTATCCGATAAACGCCGAGAGGCAACAAATCCTCTCGGCGTTTATCGGATAATGACGGTATTACTATTCCCGTAAGTAACCCGCCCGTAAGCTCCACATTTCTTTCGGCCTTGCCCGGACCCGGATTACGAGGGTCGGATCTCGGCAAAACAATCTTGTTTGGTGTTGTGTTAATTCAAAGTACGTAAATATGTGCTGCACTCACTTAGCTTGACATATGAGTACTTTATTGTTTCAGGGACTGAAAGGGGCATGATTTGACCGGAGCCGAATTGCAAAAATGCTTCGATCTCGGGACTTGTCAGATATTCTAGCAAATCATGATTCGCACCACCCCCTCCCAAAGTATTATACGCAATGCACCCACATTCAATCAGTTGCAATGGGATGCCTATACACCCAGTGCAGGAGACGGTCGAGGCAGTGATGAACTCCTAGCCACCAGAAAGCAGGACGTTGTAGCAATGCATTCCCTCTGCTTGAATCCCATCTCTTTTGCGCAGATCGACCCTTGCTCGACCCGGGAACTTGCATTTTGGGCGGTGTGGCACGATCAGCAACCCCTCCTGCTGCTGCATCGCTCTTCATCATGCAAATTTGTCAATCACGCAGTAGCCTCGTCCACCCCTCTCTAGGTCGTTTATATTCTCCGTGTCGTCCAGCATGTCAGTCTTCGAGATCTCCGTCACCCTTTCAGTCTCGTTTCACGAAGCAATCATTATGCTATTGTCGCGGATACCATCTCCACAAGCCAAAGTTGGCGGGCTGCCACCTCCTCCTGGTACCACAGTGGATTCGGACCATCCAGACACGAATTTGTACAAATACAACATTGCTTGCCAAGTTCTCTGTTATTGCATTGTGGGGCCAAGCGTGCTGGCAAGGATCTACACCAAAATCTTTATAAAACGAAAAGTCGGGTCCGAAGATTGTAAGTTCTTGCCCACTTCCACTTTGCTACCTCCGGACAAGCTGATGAGTGGGAGACTGTTGCATACTGGCATGGGTCGGTCTCCATCTCTCTTCAAGTGCCGAGAGTTTCATCTTACAGTGTTTAGCTACTCGCGATTACACAAATCGCCATAGCCCTGAGATGTGAGTGGGTTTTTGAAGGGTCACATCTGAAAGCACGGGGGTATGCCTTCGCTCCACCGTACTAAAGAGCAACAGGTAACCTCTATCGTGGCGGTTCTCATCAACGGGACGTTCCTATGAGCTATGTTGCACCTTTTCTTCGCGTCAGTGGTCTCTCTTTGCCCTGCTGCCGGCCAGAACGCGCACCTAATATTCTTGACAGCTTCAGTACTTTTCACAGCTCGTATACTATGGCGCCGCTTTCTTCACCAAGACTTCAATCCTCTGCTTGATTGCACGAATCTTTGCCCCGCATCACAGAGCCGTCTTCTTCACACGGGTGATCATAGTTCTCATGGCTCTTTATTACATGCCAGCTTTCTTCATCAAGGTCTTCAGGTGTGATCCGATCCACAAAGTCTGGGATACCATGGTACTAGGGAAATGCATCGCCAGCGAGCCGACCATCTTTGTCGCGGATTGCACCACCAGCCTTGTTTCCGATCTAGCTATCTTACTACTACCGATGCCATTAGTGTGGCAGTTGAGGACTTCGTTGAGACGCAAGCTACGTATCATGGTGGTCTTTGCTGGCGGCACATTGTAGGTCCGCCTTTTCTGGGCCTGCCACCTGTGGTCCTAGCTCGCAGATCGTATAGCGCTGACATCATCTATAGAGCTTGTGCGGCAAACGTAGCTCGCACCATACAGACCTATACGTTGGACTCTGAAGATGCTACTTATTCGATCGAGGTGATCATGCTTTGGGCGTAAGTGATTTTACCCTTGGCGTCAAAGTCCCGACCAGCTGATTACATCCGCACAGCATTGCAGAGGTAAATATCGGGCTCATCTGCAGCTGTTTACCCATACTTCCCGCTTTCTACCAACATATGCTCAGACCGACGAGCGAGTCAAGCTCCAACATTTCCAGCTACCATCGATTGAAAGCGCTGAAGACAGTTGCCTCTGGTGCTGAACGAACCAATTTGAGCCACGAGGAAGAGGCGCCGAATGAAGCAGCGGCTCGTAAAGAGCTTCCAGGGGGGAGCCATGTTACGGGGGGGCTTTCTTTTTCTGTTCAGGGTGGGTCCGATCCGGTTGAGGAAAAGGGGACTTGTTGGAATGGTGGTGGCATCCTGAAGACCGTGAATGTAGAGCAGAGTGGAGTTTCAGTGCCCGAACGCGCTAGCTTGCCTGTAGCGCATATCGGGGCGGCTCGGCCAATGAGACATTGACAGGAGGCGTGAGATATGATTCGGTGAGAAGCCACGGCCTGAGTTTACGACAGGAAGAAGGAAAAGACGTCCAGGCCATCCTTGGGATTGTGAGACGCTCTCCTCAGGAAAGCATAGACGATCCTGCATAAATGTTCAAGATACCACAAAGATGCTCCATGATCATTATGTCCCAATGATTGAACTGCTAAATTCGGTCAGAGACGGCAGTAGGAAGCGGTACAGGAAAGCAGGTATGGTGCACTAGTTCATGTGCAGTAATCCCGCAGTGCATTTAGCTCACTTCCCGACCACCCCCCCCCTCTCCCGGCGAATCCCTCAGCTCCCAAATTTGAGGATGCGGTTTCGCACGGAATGTTGTCCAACCTTTCAACCCGATCGATATTGCCCAGAGAAAAGTTTCGTCAGAGTGGTCCGTTGTGAAAGTAAGCCTGGAGACAATGTTAGAAATTTTGAAACCAACGGTTGGCCGACAACTGCATTACCGGCTACAGTCCTAAGCCGGGCAGTGCCATGTTTTGCGCAGAGTAGCCCTCGGGGTAGTTGAGGAAGGGGAGATCAAGAGGGTGCGAACGCAGCCGGTGTTTCCGTTCTCCCCAGAAGCTGGGGACCGTTCCAGGCAGGTTGGGGATCCATCTGGCCCCGAGTGGGAGGAAAAAATCCGCTTCTTGCGTAACTGCGGGATAAATTGAGCTGAGCGCCCTGGCAAAGATTGTGCGGAGCTCGATCCGGGAAGGCCCCGCGGGAGGAAAAAAAGATGGACCGTTTCGCTGAAAAAGGGGTGCCGGCGGTTGCGATTTGACGTACTGATGATGGATGCTAACCCAGGCATCCAAACGGTCCGGAAGAACCTTGGTGGTCCGAAGGCCTAGGCTAGTCCACAACGGAGATGTTTGTCCGAACGAATACAGTCCGGGCGTCGTCTGGATTAGTCCGGATTGGATTGGTCCAGACCAACAGTCTAGGGGAGCTCGGACGTGTTACGCCCCTGTTCCATACATGTACCAGCCTCGAATCAATATAGGCACACGCTCTCAGATCGGGCTATTGTTGGCGATTTTGGCCTGCGGCGAAGGAAGTGTCTCACATCCTCACATATCAAAGCAGTCGGATCCCTTTCTTGCAGAATTGCCCTAAAATAACAGCAAGAGATCCTCTCTCACACACTCTTGACCGTTGAGGCAGTCGGACCCGTTTTCTGCAGAACTGCCGCAGAGTTGTGATCTCAAAGGGTCTTGCGGAAAACGGATCCGACTGCTTCAATGGTTGACAAGGTATCGTCGCCTAGCCCGCTGCATGATGCACACGGAGACCTTAAACATCATCATATCCACAACCGCCTTGATGATATACCGTATTCTGCTACCGAACCTGATTCCATACCTCTATCTACTCTCAGGTAAAGCTGCCAGGAACTCTCGTCAATTTTCAGAGGCCGTTGGCGCTGCAGCAAACGAAAGTTGTGAAGAAGCTGGTTTCTTTTTCTTTGCCTTTGCTGACATTACCAGTAATGAAGTACGTTGATCACATTCAGGACCGCCCTGTCAAGGCTACCGTCAGCCCGGGTTACCTTAGAAGCCTCCTTCCAACAGATCCTCCAAAGAACGGGGAGAGATGGGAAGACATACAAAAAGACATCGGGGGCAAAGATCATGCCTGGGATGACGCATTGGTTAGGGCACCATCGTCATAACAGAAAGATGCCACCAGGAGGAGCCCGCGCCGAAGGAACGGCCAATGTATTCCCAATTCGGATTGTCAAGTTTTGAGTGTTTCTGAGGCCAACCGTCTATAGTCGTTGCTGAGCTGGCAGAAAGAAGTCACAGGGCTTGCAATGTCGGAAGAAGCTGATCGACATAGGAAGCGGAATCTGGTAGGCAGATTGGAAGTCGCGCATATAGAGGATACCTGTGACATCGCTAGAAGATGCGGAACAACTTGGACAACAATCTGTATTGTGGCCTGGTCGCGTTACAAGTACCTATAGAACGACTCCGTCGATTCCCTATTTCCTCCATGACAGGGCGAAAACTGTTACCGTGTGGAGAAGCAGCTCAAGCATGGGGAGGAGCTGTGCCCGCTTTGACTCCATAGTGATACAGTATCGCTGTAGGGAAGGACCATTTGCGGAATTGCTAGGCGGAACTGGAGTGAGGTGAGAAAGGGATTATCTTCTTCCCGGATAGTAAAGGAGATGAGATTGATTCATCTTAAATCTTTCGTCGCGTATTTTCCGGACGAGTAAATACGAGCTCGCAAGCCTAGTTCTGAACATGCTCTATACCTGGACTATGGTCAGACCACTTGTAGATCTCTTCCACACCGTTCACCCGAGCTCTGGAGAAAGATGCAATGAGCTTGGGATAAAGGAGAATTAGGCGCAGCAGAGCAAGCTGAGCATGCAGCATTGGCAGTGCCGACTAGGGCAGGTCTGCCCGAGGCGGCCGATTCCCAGTACTACCTTAGCCATGGATTTGGAAGGGGCGTGGTGGTGTGTTACCGACTGATTTTCGCCCCAAAGTCTAGCGGTTCGCCTAGTAGCTGAGGGAACACCCGCCCAAACCGAACCTTGTACTTGGTAAGGTACTCAATAGGCCTATTATTTAAGCTGCATTGAGTGGCATTGATTGGTGTCCTCTCCATAAAAAGCTTGCCACACTTGCTGGCCGCTCGATACTACCTTGATTTTTGAAGGCTTTAGGAGGCTAAAGGCTAGGCTGTCGCTCTCACACCAAGGAACGTCTATTCCGACTAAATACAAGGTTGACCATGACGCCAATTGCAGTGCATCGTAAACGGCGGCCGAACTCAACTAGCGGCCATTCATGAATAATAACAAAGACGGTTTACGTCTGGAGCTCCTACTTCCGCCTCCTACTCTCCCCTGAGCCCGATTGGCGATGGAGACTATTGATGATATGCAAGGCGAAATTCCTCGTCGACCACTTCTTGAAAGTGCTTAGATCCTTCCTCAGCGCACAGCCTGAACGAATTTGTAATACTCTCCCCATTTAAGGTTCGAATGTGAAGGTATCGTTCCGTAAGTAGGATCGCAACGTACTATACGCCTAAATGCGAATACGCAGCCCAGATCAGTGGGCTTTTGCGCGTATTTCTCAGCTGCAGCATCGCTGCACGCAAACTTTTGGCACACCTTCTCACATCAATGTCCATATCAGCGCTAAGAAGGCCCTGGTAGAACGCCTTAGCTACATCAACGCATTCGTCGTCCAATACTGTCCACCATGTCGATATCGTATTCGGAACACCAGCCCTCTGGAACCCACCAGAAATGTAATGCCCTCATCAAGTAATTGAGCATCCTGGTTCACGGTCGTCTCACATGCTGAGAGGTATACAAGCTGACAGCGTTGAAAATGTGCTTCACTTAAAGTCTGGACGCTCAGTGTCTCTTTGCCATAGTCTCTGAAGAGGAGCTGGCTTTTCATTGGAGCAAGATTATCGGTTTCGCCGTGGGAAGCAATATGCGCTATTGTGCAGCTTTCGAGGTGGTTGATGACTTCAGACGTATATGGTTCGCGCAGAACACATGTATCGAAGTGAGCGTTGATAACAGATCTCATAGTATCTGTTTCTGTCATGGTTTTGGGAAGGCTTCGTCTATCTGCTGTCGTCCGCATGGCAACCAAGAGTGCTTCGCGAGGTTCTTCTGCATACTGGGAAGAACAGTCTTCTATTCTCTTTCGCGCTTCTCTGAGAGCCCGTAGCGTTGGAGTATAAGAAGATTCAGTGAGATCAAGGACACTACAAGGCTCGCCTGTAGCCGCAGCTCTCTTATGGTCGCCGGCAGCATGGAGAGGTAGCAGATTCGCCTACGATGATGTGACCCACCAAATTCGTGGCCTTTGGCCCTGAAAACGTCTATCAATGGAGATGGGAGGAGATATTAGTATTGGCCGTACGATTGCAGTCCAGAGCCAAAAAAAGACTTCACGAAGTGACTTGTCCGACAAGTCCTATCGATCCCGTGGAATATCTTCATCCTCGAATATCTTAAGGAGCTGCTTCAATTTTCTATACGGTTCCTCGCACCCATCTTGCCAGCCATGGGACGGTGAATATTATGAAGTTTATCCGCGCAGATCACGATGGTGTCACTGCGGAGACCGGTAACATTGAGTATTACAACCGGGCCGTAATCAGCAAGCGCTCTGACCTCGAATTCGTCGAAGTCTTGAGATCATGTACGAGCACCACCGCGTTTCTTCATATCGTTATGTAGAGTCTTCTGTCGATCCTGCAATGTAACAGAATCCTGTAAATTATTATTGGAGTTTTTCGATGTCTCAGCAGCTGCAGCGTCTTGCTGCAGGTTCTCTCATCTCGTTGCAAGATCCAGATCTTCCTTTTGGCTTGATCGAGGGGTAAACGCCATGTTAAGAGCTGTTCCCGTATCACACTTCGTCATTTCTCGAGAACGGATCTTGTGGTAGTAAGCGGCTAATCTGCCGCAATGTATACTGAAGCAGCTAATTTTGGCGTGTAATGTAATTTTCTGATGAGGAAGAGCTGATCCAGTCGTCTAAGTCCAATTGGTATTGCATGAGGCATCAGCATACATGCTATACTTATACAAGATTTTGTTGTGTCATCAACCTGGTCAAGACACTTTAAAAAGGAAATCGCAGCCATGGTACCCGCCCAAAGCCGATGGGCAGCATCGAAACAAGGGTTAACCAGTATTCTTATGCACACACGGGTTGCCTCGAGTCCTAGATCTTTTTCGTAACGAGAAAAGAAGATCTTGAGTAGTAGAACGGCAGCGACTCAGATATAGCTTGTTGCTTGGTTTCCAGCTCTTACTCTTCGGGGGTGGATCCATTACCACATGTTCAATTCGTAACGCGAGTGACTTGTACGAAGCATAGTTCTCGTTGCTGAAGGTTTTCCATTCCCAGACACTGTCCATAATACCATTCATATTCACTGCTAGCTTGTCAGGGTCCGCCAAAAATTCGAGTGCGAGTTCTTGGCTGTACCCATTCTCGGCGGTGGTGGCGGATTCTGCTTCCTGGCTTTGCAATCCAAACGCCACCGAAGCTTTATAAATCTTTTGAAGAAGATAAGAGAATTTGCGGCGGTGTAAGGTTCTTGTGTCTGATCTTTTCATTTCCGCTTTCAAAGCCCCCAATGCTACAACAAGATCTCGTGCATTCCTCAAATTAGTCTGTGGTTGAATCATAGCACTCAGCTGAACAGACGACACAAATCCAATGATCGTCTTCGTGCGAAGAATACTTGCTGGCCCCATGAGTTGCAATGCCGAGCGAAAGGAGTTTTTTGCGGCTTCGATGTGCGGAAGCCCATGGGTTATCAAGAACATACGTATAGCTGCCGATCTATAAAGACCATGTAGCAGAGATTCATACGGATGTGTACCGGGTGCATGAACATTGTGAAAATGTTGCAAGGCAACCCTGAAGAATCCCTGTGCAATAGCAAGCTTGACATCACTACTACCTCGATCAAAGAGTGCAGAGTAGCTCTCCCCGCAGCTTTGAGCAACATAGGTTTTGGCCATTTCGGTTTGACAAGTGTTGATGCCGAAAAAGCTGTTGGTAAATTCCTCGACGAAGCTTTTGTCTCCTGTCCATTTGTAGAGTACTTTCAAAGCATGGGCCTTGGCGCTTCGGCCAAGATGCATAGCCATTTGATCCGGAGGGTTGACAAGCAACTGATCAAGCATAGCGAGTACATCATTTGTCCGATCCTGGTTCAGGCTTAGCTCGTGGGCTAAGTTCCGAGCTTTACAATATTGAAGTTTGTAGTACCATGTGTCGAAGTCATCATCGATACAAAATTCCACTGCAGTCTGTGCGAGAGTGACTGCGACCAATGCATCCCCCAGATGATCTTCATTGGTCGCTCGCATTTGTAGCAGGATGCTGCAGCTGTTCAGTACCGCTGGAATTTGAGTACTGCCATTTTGTGACTTTTCGAGAGCCTCTTATAGGATTTCGAGCCCGTCATCGAGATCCCTTCGCGAGTAGGTCGCCAGAAAGCGCTTCTGAAGTGCTATTCCCAGGACCGCTACATGTTGGGAAGCCCCGCCTGTAGCCAGAACGTCCTTGCGGGCACTTATGACCAAAAGTCGAGATCTTCTTTTGAAAGCAGATAATCCATACCTACCAGGAAGTTGAAACATCAAGAAGAATTATCTATGAAATGTCCACGGCCTGGCATATAGCAATTAGTGCACCGCCCTAAGGGAGAAAGGCATTATGGCTGTGTCGAACTACTTGACCGACAGCCCTCGTGGTAGGCTTCATCGAAGGCCTTCATCGGAAGCGAAGATATGCATCAGCGGCCATGGCATCGCAGAAGACACTTGATGCACACTATGCAGAGCAGATGCGACACCATCCCAGCGGCTACGCCATATACGAGCCCGTGAGCAGTGCCGATTTGAGGCCAGGCAGCTGTGGCTATTTCGATGACAGTGGGGAATGGACGACAATCGCTCAATTGGATAATGTCATAAAACTTAAGCGTGAGGGATTTGAGCCTCCAGCGTCTCTCGAAAAGGCCGAAGACATGGTCACTAGAAGTTGGCATCCAAAGTGCTCAACAGGTGTGAACGCGACAGAGCTTGACTTGGGCATAGGGATTCCGTAATTCTGCTCTCAAAAGCTTGCTTTGCTCTTCCAACTCTCAGGGAGACATTAGGCCTGTGTGCATCAGTACGAGCCGCCCTCAAGTATACTTCTTTCTCAGATTTCGGCGCTATCCTGATGACAGATTCGCCTGTTGAAAAGGAAGTAGGAGATGCTTCCGCCAAGGCACTAGGCCATAATCTTAAGTGGTTCGAGACGCGTTCTCACTTTTCGCGTCAAGTCGCGTCCACGCGCCAAAGCACTTCCCTCTCTAAAGTAATGGACCTCCGCAATCCTTCGTCAACAACCATTTGCGAGATATGTCTTCACCAGCTCCCCGTCGGTCGCGGCCAGCGTCAGTACAAGGAACGCCCCAAGCTACACGCCAGAATATACCCTCTTCATCCCCACTCTTTTACCAGTCATCTCCAGCGGCGCCAATCGGAAACGCAAATGGAAATGCGAACATGGACATCAGCTCGCCTCTGAAGCAGGTCTCGGTTGCAGGCAGTACTCCTCGAGCGCCCCCAGGTGGTGAGTTAAGAACCTGCAAGGGATCACAAATGCTAATTTCGTAGACTCATCCCCAATACGCTACGCATCGTCATCTAGTCCCACCCGAGCTGCCGCGAATGGTGGCCGACAACCCGATATACCAACAAGCAGCAGCGGTCTCTTCGTTCGATCTTCGAGATCATCTGCACCCGGTACCTCTGGTCTCAACAATTCGAGACGAGGGGACATCCATTCCGACGTCTTTGGTTCAACCCCTAGCCGCCGCCGCCGATTGTTCGTTGACGAGAATGGCGTGCCCGTTCGAGATGGGGCTCCTTCCGATCCGGCAACCTTTTCCAATCTTGACCCTAACACATCAGAAGCCGATGCCATTGGAGGCTCATCTACGAGAATCATTTGGGGGACGAATATCTCCATCCAGGACACGATGTCTACATTCAAAGAATTTCTTTTGGGCTACCAGAAAAAGTACCGCATGTGGGCCGATGGTGCTACAGAGGAAGAGACTTCCGAGCCTGGGAGCGGAGGCAATGAGAAGGAATATGTTCAGATGCTGAACAACATGCGCCAATTGGGAGTTACTGGGCTCAACCTTGACGTCCGAAATCTCAAGGTGTTTCCGTCTACCGTCAAGCTATGGCATCAATTGCAAGCATATCCGCATGAAATTGTCCCGCTCATGGATCAGGCAATTAAGGACATCATTGTGGACCAAGCCCAGGAAGAGATGAACAGGCTGCGATCAGAGCAACAGCTACTGCGCGCACAAGCGAGACCTGATAGCTCTATGCCAGCAGTACCGAGCTCAGAGACCAATGGACACGTTGAGCAGCAGTCAATGATTCCGGACTTGGTACAAGAAGCGGAGACAAAGGTGTATAAAGTCAAACCTTTTGGACTCGATAGCTCTGTGAATATGAGAGAGTTGAACCCAAATGGTGAGTGCGTGCGCGAAGATGAGATATCATGCAGTGCTGATACGGTTGCAGATATGGACAAGATGGTCAGTATCAAAGGTCTGGTCATACGAACCACTCCAGTCATACCAGACATGAAGACAGGTAAGAGAATAAAAACACAGTCTCGCCAGAAATAGAACTGATGAATTCCCTAGCATTCTTCCGATGCCAGGTCTGCAATCACGCGGTCAACGTTTCCCTTGACAGAGGAAAGATTGCTGAACCGACAAGATGCCCTCGACAGGCTTGCCAGTCTCAGAATTCGATGCAGATTGTGCATAATCGTTGCGAGTTTGCGGATAAGCAAGTGATCAAGCTTCAAGAGACCCCGGACAGTGTACCAGATGGCCAGACGCCCCACTCGGTATCTCTATGCGCATACGAGGAGCTCGTCGACGTGTGCAAGGCTGGTGATCGCATCGAAGTCACTGGTATCTTCAGAAGCAACCCGGTCCGCATCAATCCAAGACAGCGGACGATCAAGGCCTTGTTCAAAACGTACATTGATGTTCTGCATATCCAGAAGGTCGACAAGAGGAGACTGGGCATTGATGTTTCGACGATCGAACAGGAGCTCTCTGAACAAGTCGCGGGCGATGTCGAACAATCCAGAAAGATCAGTGAAGAAGAAGAGCAAAAGATTAAAGCTACTGCTGCCCGAGGTGATGTCTATGAGCTATTGGCGCGATCGTTAGCTCCAAGCGTTTATGAGATGGACGATGTAAAGAAAGGTATCCTGCTCCAATTGTTCGGAGGTACAAACAAGTCTTTCGAAAAAGGAGGAAGCCCAAAGTACCGCGGGGATATCAACGTGCTGCTCTGCGGTGATCCCTCGACATCGAAATCGCAAATCTTGAAGTACGTTCACAGAATCGCACCTCGAGGAGTTTACACCAGCGGCAAAGGATCTTCAGCGGTCGGCCTCACGGCCTATATCAGCCGAGATCCCGAGACACGACAAGTGGTCCTCGAGTCTGGTGCGCTGGTGTTGTCAGACGGCGGCGTTTGCTGTATTGACGAATTCGACAAAATGTCAGATTCGACTCGATCTGTTCTGCACGAGGTGATGGAGCAGCAGACGGTCTCCATTGCCAAAGCTGGCATAATCACCACGTTGAATGCTCGGACCAGCATTCTCGCTTCCGCAAATCCGATTGGAAGTAAATACAATGTCAATCTTCCGGTACCGCAAAACATCGATCTTCCACCAACACTGTTGTCTCGATTTGATTTGGTCTACCTCGTCCTCGATCAAATTGACGAGCAGAATGACCGACGATTGGCACGACATCTTGTGGGTATGTATCTCGAGGACACACCCGAGAATGGAAACGCTCAGGAAGTTCTCGTAAGTTCTAACTTTCACCAGCTCAATGCATGATCTCTAACTCTGCGCCAGCCCATTGAATTCTTGACCTCCTACATCTCCTATGCACGTACAAAATGCCAACCCAAAATCACACAAGCTGCTTCCGAAGCTCTTGTCTCTGCATACGTTCAGATGCGTAAACTTGGAGAAGATGTACGCGCCGCTGAGCGCCGCATCACGGCCACGACTCGTCAATTGGAATCCATGATTCGTTTAGCAGAAGCTCATGCCAAAATGCGCTTGGCCGAGGAAGTCACTGCTAATGATGTGCATGAAGCTGTGCGATTGATCAAATCGGCGCTCAAGCAGGCTGCCACAGATGCAAGAACAGGCTTGATCGATATGGGCCTCCTTACCGAAGGTACCAGCGCAAGTGAGAGGCGACGCAAGTCGGATCTGAAGAAGGCCATCACGGACTTACTTGATGAGATGACAAGGTCAGGCGGATCAGCCCGATACAGTGAAGTGTACAGACGAGTCAGTGAGCAAGGTAGCGCGCAGGTCGAAGGGACTGAATTTGCAGAGGCATTGAGAAGTCTAGAGCAGGAAGGTCAGGTGGTAGTGGGAGGCGAAGGGCCACGAAAGAACATCAGGCGGGTTACTGGCGTCGTTTGATCCCAACAAGTCGGTGTTGGATGTGTCAATGCAAAGGTCTTGCTTTTGAAGCGGTCACCGAGGAAGACTCGTTGGTTGTAATATAGCAGTGATGTTTAGAGCCAGAGTTATGGAAATTTATACTACCCTCGACCTCCCCGCTCTGAGTCCTCACGCAACAGAATTTACCTGTTATCAGAATTTACCTATTATCAGAAGCAACCAGAGTGGAGAAGTTCCCGCTCTGACATGTGTCACCCAAGATTAGGTTTTTGACAGGGCTGACTAGCGCGTTGGGCGCGTCACGTAGAGTGCTTGGTCCTCGACGTAAAATGAGTGCTTGTCAACTGGTCAACCTCGTTTACGTCAGTCAATTGGATCAATTGGATCTTGGAATTGCTCTCGCCATGGCTACTCCCCTCAAGCGTAAAGCCGGCGACATTGCTACCTCTACCGCCAAGAAACCAAAAGCCAATGCCACCATAACTTCCTTCTTCTCCTCGCCCTCCAGCACAGCAAAGCCAGCTGCCGCCGCTGCTGCATCTACAGCCTCTTCGACCGTCTCTTCTGCTCCTGCTACCGTCCACGATGACGCCTCTCAAAAGTCCACCGCATCAACAACTGCCACTACTGCATCCATCTTCACGTCTGCCGCCGCGGCCCCTCCACCAGCAGAAGCAGCGGCACCACCACCACCAAAGTTTGACAAAGGGAAGTGGGTCGAGAAGCTCACGCCTGAGCAAAAAGATCTGCTAGCACTGGAGATTGCGTCTCTGGATGAAAGCTGGCTGTCCCAGCTGAAAGATGAAGTTGTCACCAAAGATTTTCTCGATTTGAAGCGTTTCCTGAAGAAAGAGCATGAGAATGGGAAGAAGATTTTTCCTCCTGCAGCTGATGTGTATTCATGGTACGTTTAAGCTAAACCAAATCCTGCTATTCTACCAAATTATGTGGTTAACAAAGCGCATAGGTCCCGTCACACACCCCTGAACACCGTCAAATGCGTGATCCTAGGCCAAGACCCCTACCACGGCCCCAACCAAGCCCACGGTCTCTGCTTCTCAGTCCGCCCTCCCACCCCGGCGCCCCCGTCTCTCGCAAACATCTACAAGCTTCTCAAGATAGAATACCCCGACAGCTTCGAACCTCCTCCCAAAAAGGGGGGCTTGCTCACCCCCTGGGCAGACCGTGGTGTATTGCTCCTGAATACGTGTCTGACGGTGAGAGCGCACGAGGCCAACAGCCATGCAAATCAAGGTTGGGAGAAGTTCACGCAAAAGGTGATTGATATCGTGGCGAAGAAGAGGACGAACGGGGTGGTGTTTTTGGCGTGGGGAACCCCGGCAGCGAAGAGGGTGGCCAAGTTGGATAGAGTGAAGCATTGCGTGCTGCAGAGCGTGCATCCGAGTCCTTTGAGTGCGGCCAGAGGGTTTGTAAGTGCTTGCTTTCAATCCGTTTTTGAGTGGAAGGGTTGCTAACGGATTTTGGTAGTTTGATTGTGGACATTTCCAGAAGACCAACGCGTGGTTGAAGCAGAGGTATGGGGAGGATGGGGCCATTGATTGGAATTTGGACGTTCCTCCTGAGGAAACCAGCGTTTAAGAAGAAAAAGCAAGGCGTTGGAAGGGCGAGTAAAAGAAGGATTTGCCACATCGTATACAACGCAGCCTCACGACATTATTGACCTACGTGTCTCTGTTACAATGTCCAGCCTTCTTTGAAGGTGTACAGTCCGGGAGAAATATGCGAGGCCTCTGTAGACAACGGGACAATGAAATACAATCAGAAAGCACCGAGAAACTTTGGTCGTTCTGAGCAGCGGTGAGTGCCAAAGAAAGGGAAGTAGTGGGGGGGAATCACCCAACCTCAGAGTTCCCCGCAGGATAGCACAACCATGCTTCTTCAAGGCCTTCTTGCATTCGCAGGGGTACGCTAGATTCTCTTTGACGTCTTTTGTACTAGAGTAAATCAAAAGGCGACAACTCTTCCAGCACTGTAGGCAGACCTTGAATTATCATGGCTGTTTGTGATTTACGTATTTTGGCTATGGTTGGTAAAAATGAGATTTTGTCTCATCTGGAACGTGATTGTTGAGTGAATGTACTCTAGATAGAGTACATTGTTGTTAATGTACCTTACGATAGCCCGGGATAAGGTAGCTGGGACGAGCCGCAAGGTTACCTTAGGTCCGTCTCCGCTAGCCGGGTATCTTTCCCAGATTCTAAGGTAAGCTTTACGGTTTACTTTACCTTACGAGTGATGTCCAGCCATGCCTGCCAATCTACTCCCTTATAAGGTAGTATACATATTTTATGACTGTGATAACAATACTAGAGTTTTTCCTTTTGAGCTTTGAGCCCTGCATTCGAGTGATTGGGCGATTATTCTCCCATCTTTCTCACGTGGTGGTAGGGCATCGGGTAGTCTAGCCTTTAATCATTGCCCACACAAAATGTGTTGCCCATCTCTTTCACTGTCTGACCCCCCTCTCTCTTACCTTCTACTAGGCCGTTCCGCTCCGAATTACTGGCTCTTGAATAGCTTCATCTCCTACTCAATACTCACACACTCTCTTCTCGTCCATTTCTTGCTCTATACAGCATGGCTGTCACCAAGATCTTGGTGCTCGGGAGCGGAATGGTAGCTCGTCCTTGCGTGGAGTACCTCCTGAGAGATCCTAAGAACCATGTGACAATCGGTAATGATCCTACTCTTCAATCTCAGAGGTCCAAGCTTACTCAATGGTTTTCCAATAGCGTGTCGAACCTTGTCTACGGCTCAGAGCCTTGCATCAAGCCTACCTCAGACCACCGCTATCTCCCTTGATGTTTCCAACTCTATCGACCTTGACAGGGCCATCCAAGCTCATGATCTCGTGATATCACTCGTTCCATATATCTACCATGGCACAGTGATCAAATTAGCAATCAAAAACAAGGTCAATGTCGTGACAACAAGTTACGTATCCCCTACGATCAAAGAGCTAGAAAAGGCTGCAAAAGAGGCGGGGATTGTGGTTCTTAATGAGGTGGGCGTAGATCCCGGGGTCGATCATCTATGGGCAATTAAGAAAATCGAAGAAGTCCATGCAAAGGGTGGAAAGGTCCGTTGATTGTTGTCTGAATGATGATGTCGATCGCGCTGACTATTGAGATTGAAATAGGTGAAGGAATTCTACAGCTATTGCGGCGGTCTGCCAGCGCTTGAATGTGCGAATAATCCTCTTGGGTTCAAATTCTCTTGGTCTCCACGGGGCGCTCTCATGTCGCAAATGAACTCGGCCTCATTCATTCTCAATGGCAAACAAGTCGACATTGCTGCTAAGGATCTCATGGCTACTGCTAAGCCGTATTTCGTTGCAGATGGTTACGACTTTGTCGCCTATCCCAATCGCGACTCTGTCCCCTTTCGCGAGTTCTATAAGATCCCTGAAGCGGATACAGTCGTGAGAGGATCGCTGAGATACGAGGGTAACCCAGCGTTCATCAAGGCGTTCGCGGATGCTGGCTGGCTCGATGCTGATGAGAAGGGATGGCTGAAAGCGGGAATGACATGGGCACAGATCAGTCAACATGTTACTGGTGCTGATGATTCTACTGAGAGGTATATACCTCGGTTCTAGTCCATCATTGGAGATACCTAATGACTCTCTACTCTAGCTCTCTTCTCGCAAGCATCAGCAAGAAATGCAACTTTCCTAGCGAGGCTGAGCGCGATCGCATCACCTCGGGCATGCGTACCTTCGGTCTCTTCTCATCCGAAAAAGCAACCATACGCGGAGGTAATCTTTTGGATACTTTATGTGGCCAACTGGAGAAACTTTTGAGCTTTCAGCCTGGCGAACGAGATCTTGTGATGCTTCAGCATAAGTTCGTTGTGAAATGGAAAGATGGCAAAAAGGTTAGTGATGCTCCGTGCTGGATGAATCGTAAGAAGTGGCGCCATCTCATTCGGTTCTCAACCCATTTCTTGGCTTGAATTGTTTAGGCACGACCAAGCAGAACTCCTGGCACACTCTAGCCCTTCTCTCTGAACTTTGAACTCGATGGGTCTTCGAGATTAGGCCCTTCACCATTCCCCTTTTCTTCCTGGGCAGACCGCTTGGTATAGTTCTCCGCAAATACACAATAGCTAACGATATCTTGCAGGACACTTTCACCTCTACTCTTGAGCTATTGGGAGATCCGAAGGGATACTCGGGCATGTCAAAATCAGTTGGCGTGACTTGTGGCATTGCAACTCAACTGCTGCTGGACGGTCATCCTGCTCTCAACACTCCAGGCGTTCTCGCGCCATATGAGAAGGAGATCTGTGATCCCATCAGAGAATTATTAGAACTTGAAGGGATCGAGATGGTCGAGAAGATCCTGTGAAAGACGACCTTTCGATAGTCATTCACCGGACATCGGGATAGATGGACATCGATTCAGTGATATGCGCGATTCACTCTACGCCTCAGTTGCATAAATCAGCTTGCGATGGAGCCTGGAGCTTTGCTGAAGCCTGAAGTAGAGAGTCTGCTCCGAATCACGCTCTCCAGCGAGGACTTGGCCCTTCTCCAAATTGACACGAGTCTCAATGAAAGACCCCGGCAGCTGACACGGAATGACGAGAAATTGTGACGACAGGGTATACCCCTACAATTGTCGAAGTCAAGCCTCTCTTTCGGGACCAGGTGGATGTTACATCAGCTTCGCACAACACGCTAGAACCTCGAACCCGGTTATCAGATGGTCGTGGAATATAAGGTCGACAGTCACTTGCTCGGTTATGGGCCTGACAATAACTTATAACGTATTCGTAACGTGTGTTCAAAGTGTTAGTAACGGGGTTGCAACTACGCTTATCGTAGTGCTAACGTGATGTTTAGCACCCGAGCACAGCAGATTGTAGGAGAGTGAAATCCGGATCGTCGGACGCGGAAACGTCGACTTCTTGTGTCTCCTTACCGGTGCAGCCCAGACCTCTGCGTCCCAGGCTTCAATGTCCTCGGTTTTGGCATCATGAGAATTTTCCATACGAAATGCCCCAGAGGCAGTCGTGATGTTGTCTGCAGGCGCGGAACTACTTGTAAATGTAGATTGAATGCAGAAGACGGGGCAAGCAAAGCCTTGGTGCCCAAGGGTCGTAGGGACTCGCGCCATCTTGTGGTACCTCAGAGCAAAGAGGCATGGTAGGAGTCTAGACGCAGAACGAAGTGGTTTCATAGTTGAAGACTTTACTTGGGAACCTGGTCGTGATGGTGTCACTTAACATGGCTATCTCGCTTCATGCACCGTGATTCTTCATCTGGAGCAATGCAGCCATGAATGCGTGCGAATATGCTCGAACCCTTTTTCAACGTACGATGTGTACATATCACGCTGATTATCAAATTTTCGCTACGGGATCGAATGGTCCGAATCATACCCGTCCCTCCCAGGTGGATCGAGCTGCCGCGTCTCCGAATCCAGGACCACGAATAAAGCCCCGCCCTTTGAGACAGCCCAAGGCATTACGGATCGAGTGGATAGAGATCTTCCCAAACGGGCAGCGTGGCAGAGGTGGATCTTGAATGATAAGTTTTTCTTTCCTGTCCCATGAGACGAGGCTACAGCATCGGGCGAAGGATATCCATCATGCATCTGCCCATGTAGAGGAGTCTGCGTCAATAGCCTCGCTCTCGATGTCCGTCTCGCGTTGATCGGGGAGCCGGCGTGGATATGTGCGTCACGCGCGAGCCTAGAGTGAATACTCGCCGTTGATCAACCGTGCCCCATGGCTGCACTGCCTTTTTATCATCAATCCATCAATCAAACCAACATATTTACTTACTTACTTACATGCCGAGCTGAGATTTCTTTTTGGGAGCATATGGACTCGAGGATGGGACTGGACTCTACAGGATGGACGAATGAGGCTGACATAGGTGTTTGTGTCCGACAGCTGTCGCTTCCTCGTTTGCACGAATGGGTCGAGGGTGTGTGACGTGGTTCGATGTTGGGGGTGCGTCGCGGCTAGGGACATGTGTTTGTGGATAAGGTATGGTTTCCTGGGTGTACCTCGGATGGAGATTTGTTGTGGCCGTTTCCGGTGGAAGGGGGCTACGGATCGTGGTACTTGGGGATGGTTCAAGTGGGCACGGGGTGCGGGTCGGTGTCTGTAGGTGCGGTCGTAATGCCGGGTGGTATGACATACCTGAACCGGGGGGGAAATTGTGGAGTAGGAAACATGCGTGACAAGCTCCGACTTGGAATGTCGACGCCACAAGGCCGATTGATCGACTCTGTGCCAAATGAAATCGAGAAACCGAACGGTGTTCTTTTCTAATTTTGCCGTAGAGTACGCCCTAGAAGCTGAAGCCGTAATTTCCTTCATGAGACATCAATGACGATACTGCGCGCTGCTTGACTTCCGGCAATGAGTGGCAGATGTTTCCGGGCTCACACCAAAGATTGACGTGCGAACAATGCCGTTTCAACGTGTGAAACTGCCACTTTTTCTGACAGCTTGGCTAGTGAGACCGCGAGTTCACTCTTGTGGCCCACATCCACGCTCCGAACGGGGAGCCAGCTCATAGAATCCTGGAGCCGTCGATGTGGGGCGGCACCACGCACTGCGGACTCAACAAATTAGTTTCGATCTTTTGTTTTCACACCTCTGGCAGGAATGTTTTAGACTGACTGTGGCTCACGCTCGCCTGAGTCTTCGCAGCGCCGGATACATCTCCAGCCTTGAGTGTCCACGTATTTCTCTTCAAAATAGTCGCAGTCTGGCTTCCATCGCAGGTTCAGGATGATGGTCGCTTTCAGATCGCCCAAGTTTGAGAGCAAATCATTGGTTTGCTGACCCCACTGGTACTCGAACACGTCGTGGCGGGTAGGGTTGCATGGGATCAGGGTAAAAAACACTGTTTTCAAATTCGGTAGGTTGGTGGATAGATATGTGCCGAAAGTCGTCGATGGGCTAGGGTCAAACGAAGCGTGGCTGTCCACAAACTCAATTGCAATGTGCCTGACATGTTGTCTGTGGATCGGCTCCACGTGTGCGCAGAAAGTCTTCAAGGCTGTGACGTCGACGGAGAAATCGAAGGATAGTTGGGATTCGATGTATCGCAAGACTTCGGACCGAAAAAGATGATTGACGTAGCTGAGAGCGAGAAAGTTGCTGCCTAGCGGTCGTAGGGGTTGAAGTGACAACTCGTGCTCATTTTGAGAAGCCAAGCGCGAGATCTCGTGGAATAATGAATGGACTGAATTATCTAGCATGATGATTTCTGGCCTGATCCGTGGCTTTCGTCGGGCTTGGATCTTTTGATTGTTCTGCGTCCGCCTCCGTTGAGAAAGGGCAAAAGCAGCATTTTGTATCTCGTCATTCCGTCTGGCAAAGACGAACGTCGCATTCTGGATTTGCCCCAGTATTTGGTTAATCTTGGCTGTATCTTCTGTGTCTGCTTCCTGAAGTTCAGCAGCAGCACGAACTATCTGTCGCGTGAGACGGTCGGAGGCTTCAGGCATTCGACTGCCGATCCTCCGCAGTTGCTGTATGTGGCTTGAGACATGTTTTCCGGTTCGCAACTGGCCGGTATATTCGTAGATGGCCCTTCCAATCATCTGGTCGGTATTCGCTCTATGGGTCCCGTTGAGTCTATGTTGATAGCTGGCAGTCCATCGCAAAGCTAGCCGGCAATTGTTCAGCGCCTGAATGTAAAAAATAGGGATCTGTGTCACCTTTGTGGAAGGCCTCTTCTACAGGATCAGGCCATTTGCCTCGGATACTGCTTCTGCGGCGATAGCGCTCGTAATGAGGATCTTGGAGCAGCATTGCATATGAAGGGAGCCCCATATCGCCTGCCCAATCCCCTCTCTCTGTAGCTCGCAGCACGATGAGTCCTTCATCTCTCGTCGAGAAAACGTAAGAGTAGATTCGGAGGCGTAGCTCTGGAGGTAGAACACTAAGCATATTGACTTTTGGAAGAGCGACGGTATTCTCTTACACTGCGGCGCTCTTCTTACGATGATATAAGTACAGACGTGGAGGTCACATGCTAAATTATGCCGAGACAAGTTGAAACAAAACAGCCAATGAGGTGGTGTGAAGCTAGGCCTCTGCGAACCCTTGCATTACCTATCAAAGCACTGTGAGACGTCAAGGGGCAGGAGCACTGAGCAGCTGATCCATAGCTCATCCTTACATGAAGTCGCTAATTTCGAGACAGACTAGCCGATCTGGTTCTTTGGTGGACCTAGTGTGGACCACTTCTACCAAGAAACAAGTCAAAATAGGATTCGAACGGAGAGGCCTGCCTCTGCTGCAATCTCTTCTTCGTGCATTGAAGAAGTTTAATAGCTTGAAGAACGTGGTAGTGAATATTGCACCAGGATCAAATCTATGGGAAGCAGTGCAGGTGGACATCTTCTTTGGAAGGATCTGAGTCATGTCCGCAGTTGGGGTTGCAGGAATGTTTGATGAGTCTTAACTGCATCGGAAGCAAGCATTTAGCATTGACGATTCCTGACATGCGGCGGCAATGTCAATACAGTCCGTCAGCTTGTCAAGGCTTCCAGACAAAGCTGAGTAATGATCGCAAGTCTTTTTGAACAGGCATTGGTAGAAGCGTGGATTCTGTTATTGCCCTTTCAGACAAGTATACACTGCGCTCATCCTCCTTGATAGCCCTATTCCATTTGATTCCGGCAGTTCCAGTTCCAGCACTGCTCCTGCATGGTGTCAAGGTTGAGATCCAGCTGGGAGCAGCGATTGCGAGAGAGAGACGGCCTCGACGGCCCCCAATCCTGCCAAACTCGTAGGGCTGCGCTAAGAATGGACGTGGTTGGCGACGGTGGTACTCATTACCACCATGAACGATTGGCTACTAAAAGAATTGCATTGCCATGCGTTTGACAGCACTGGACGAGCATAGTAAGAGGATCCTTGTCAAATTGCGTAACAGTGCTGTCCAGAGAGGATTAGTGACCCGAGATTTCAATCTCTTCCTACCAGTTGCTGTCAACTTGATGTCTCCTCCCCGTTGTCATGATGTTAATGATCCATAAAATCCACATACGCTGTGCGTATGCTGACGGGAAGCAACGAGAATGGCAGATGGAGGTTCAGAACGGGATTGGATTGGCTTTGGTTGAATTGGTGATGACGTCGTCTCTCGACACGCCATTTGCTCAACCTTCCTCTTCCAATTCCTCAAATTTCTAGACATCGATTTCTCCTGCAATACCACAAACCCAACCAACGAAACAAACCCTAACAATGCCTCACTCCAAGACACCCGGCGGCTCAGGCGCCAGCGAGAAGTTCCTGAAGCAACAAGCTGAGAGTGACTGCTCCCTCTCTTCTTTTTTCTTCTCTTCTCTTCATCCATCCGCATCCTTCTTGCTAACCCGCCTACAGAACAAGGCGAAGGTGCATCCAATGCGGGCGGCCATACCGAGGGCAAGGCACCGGGAGAAGCACCCGTACGTCTACATTCCGGACTGGTTTCCTTCCCCGTCAGTCCCGTGTGCTGACTCCGAACTCGTGCAGGTAGCTTCTGACTCTGGCATCTCGGATGTGGGAATTGAAAAAGGGACGAACCAGCCTGGAGAGAAGGGGATTCTTGGGCCTAAGATGGATCCTGTGCCTGATAGCTCGAAAGATACGAGGGGGGTTTGAGAAATTGGATGGCTCAGTGGTGGAGGACTATAACAGAGGTGGACGGCAAAGGTACGGAGAAAAACACGCATTTGATGTAGCCGTCATTGTTCTGCGAGGAATGCCGAGACGAGCTTCTAGCCAGCTGCTGTGCGTTTGAAACGCTATTCAAGACATATCGTTGTGCTATCAAGGTGCTCCCCAGACACTTCCGCGGAAAGGCTCTATGTGGGAACATGCTTTCCTTCATCCATTCTCTTACTGCCGGACATTTTCGCAAGTGAGCTGTGTATGGAAATGCTAAACCATCTGCTAGCAACCCTCTCATCCTTGCGGCAGTTGACGAATTCCCTTTATCCTAAATTCAGACACGGTCAAGAGGTTTGATTCCATTCGGCATGGAAGCATGTTCATCTGATCCTTCGTGTTCCGTAACTTCCAAGACGCTTGATTTACTGTAGATATTGCCCCTTCAAGCTGCCAAATCATTTGAAAGACCAGCTGGGGGTAAATTCGAAATCGAAACCTGAATATATGCCATCAAGGAGCTAATATCCCTAAAAAAAAATGTGTCACTCGAGGCTGCGGTTGGGGAAGAGTAAGCGCATCCCTCTGCGTATCATCCAGATCAAGAGTCACTGGGCCATCCAGCAGATCTTTCAAACTAGCTCAATCGTGGTCATCTCGAACGTCTTGTTGCCGTAATGGCAATCCGACAGAAGATCTCATGAACGATGCGACGTGCACATGACCGTCCGAGGCACGCAGAAGCACCAAGTGCCCTTTTTCCGGGATCTCGCCTCGGCAGGTGATGATATATTTGGTTGTATCAACTGCGTCGAGCAACCGAATTCTGTGACGATCAGCTGGGTTGGCCAGAGGGACGGGCGCATTTTGCTCAAGCCAATCAAATATGCCTGGAGCACGTGGTCAATGACTGTGAGCCTTGCAAATCTCGGCTGCGTCTCGATACTGGACGTAAAGACGTACGCCTCGCTATGGACTTTTGACAGACCAAAACTTGAGCTCTTCGAGCGCATGTTCATTGATTTTTTCGTGGTCGAGGTATCGGATCCCGGCGGAGGCGAAGAGCTCATCTAGGCTGACTAAAGAGCATCCTTGCAGGACAGTGGCGAGAGATTCGAAGTCATTCCCACCCGATAACTTGACAGGTGAGAACTCGTAGAAACTGGCGGTGTCTTCAAGGTTAAAAATGTTGTTGACTGTTTTTACCCACTCAGGCTGGGTGAAATTTTGCCTCGCGGTGTCAAAGTTTATCAGTAGGTCTAGGGAACTTGATCGCTCTAAAGCGATCTCTGGTATTCATTTGGACCAACCGACCAACAAGTAGTTTCATCTCTGGCGAACTTTCCAAGACAGGCCGGATCTTGGTCCGAATCGCGTCCGTCAACCCTTCCGCCAAAGAGAATTGTTCCACGAAGTATTGGAACGTTGCGAAGCGAAATAACTTTAAGCGATCCATCGTCTGCTGTAGGATCTTGGTGCAGAAAATTCAAAGGGCACGATTCAGAAGGGATTGGAACAAGCTTTGTCACACGTGTGAAGCTCAAGAAGCAAGAGACGACGGTGAAAAGCAAGATTGTGTGTACTTTCAACAGTAAAGGATGTAGAATTAGTAGATGCCTCAAAAGCGAAGCACTGACTGCAGAACAGAGGGGACAGCTGTGTTCGACCACGACTTGGTCGGAGAGAAACACCACAAAGGTGCGATAGAAAGCAAGCACTTCTGGGCCAAGGTCTTACGACCTACTCGAAATGTTGATTGGCTGAGAGGCGCAAGGGTTTGCGAATAACGGAATGGTTGAAAATGCGAAGAGCTCGGGCAAATCACCGAACGTCTAACAAGCCTTTGTCGGCTGCGTCCATCTTCCAAAGCAGTCATTGCCAGCTACTACTCATGAATAATTCTTCCGACCCGAGATGAAGTGTTCAGTATGAGCCAACGAATCATTGACATTGAGGTGTGTTGACGGAAAAGGAGAGGACCTTATCATCGCGCTGAACTTTGCTGCCCAGTAGATGCTCCGGGAGATGATGTCAGTAGATCCCAGAGGTTGGCCTAAACCCTGGCCAGCACACCCTTCCAAGGTCTCAGACGAGGACCTTCTCCGGATATGGGCTCTCTCACAATAGTGTTGGTGGAATTGATCAGGATGTCTGGGATGTAAGAAGCAAATTGAACAGGGTCTTTCGATGATATATGTTAGTCTTATATATTCTAGAAGGAATCAACGCCCCGCACTTCTTCCTGTTATTTCTGTACCTTTTACTACAATGCCCTTTCCTAACCTGTTTTGGTTTCTCATGACCCGTGACAGCAATCAGATGTTGCTGTAGTCTCTCCAATTGCACATGAGCATCGTACACACGTCAACACCAACATTGGGGTTGTCATTGATCTTGGAGCCTGTCTCTTACTGTCAGGATCCAGGGGACATCGAACTTCAAGTGACTGGAAGTATAAATACTGTTTGAGTTCGAGCTACCTATGGAGGAAGATGGGTACTCCTTTCCAGCTCTTTCGTAGATCAGGTCACTGTTCCATTATCTTTTTCAGAGTCTCGTGCCAGCACCTTTGCCTCTCTCTCTCCGAGCCCTTTTGGCGCTCAGTGGCTTCCTAGGAGTTGCCTTCTTCTTGTCCAAAACGGCATGCCACAACTTGAGTTTTCGCTTTATCTGTCTCATTTGTTCCTCTCGTTTGGCTTTCTCTTCCCATTGCCTGTTTTCCTCTTCTGCGGACCTCATATCAACCCTAAATTTTTCCACCACCCAGCGGTCTATGTACGTGGACTGTGCAACTTCACACTCTCGGAACGCCTTTTCTGATAAGTACCGGGAGTGTGTGTGCTCAGATTTTGGTTTTAACCCGCGCTTGCTGAGCCTCTCTGCATCCCACATACCCCATCCCCACTGCTCTATCGCTGATCGATCGAGGTCAGACCTCAACTCAGCCACAAGAAGATGATCGACCGGGTTCTCTTTATCTTCTCGCCAGTGATCAACGTCCTTAATGAGCCGCTGCACCAATGCTGGTTGCCAACTCAAAAGAGACGATTTTCCTTGACGTCGGTATTGAAAAGCGTTGATAAGTGACGACAAATGGAAGCGCACTGCCTCAATGTCTTCGACTGGCCAAGAGGGCTTACTGTGCATGCAATAATGCACGGTGCGCGAAAGGTTTTTCCCTGTATGCCCGTAGAGCCAGCCAGTGTTTGGAAAGCATGGCTGTCCAACCTGATGCGCTCGATAATGTACAAATCGTTTCGTACGCTGCGATTGTGCATCATCCTCGGCTCTGGACGTCATATATTCTTCTCCATGGACGAGTTCGTAGCATAGTTGGAAATACCAGAATGCTCGACGAATGCGGTAGAGCTCTGTCGAAGAAGGTGGTCTTTCTGGTTGCTCGCTTGGTTTGACGATACGAGTCTGAGCGAAGTCTTGAACTAAAACATCGATATCGTGTGATATGCTCCAAATGTCGCGAATGGTGGCAATCGGGTCAGAGAACCACTGCAGATAATGGGGCTTTCCGTCACGTTCTCTATCGTCAGAACGAAGATACTTATAAACAAAATTCTTCCTCTCTCCTGCTCCTTCCCCTAATAGAATCTGTTTTGTTGTGCTGTCGTTCCGAAGCGTCATAACAGCAGTGACAATCCTGGAAAGCTCATGCTCCCTGCCTGCTCTGATAACATTCGCAAATATATCTTTCTGAAAGTCCTCGACAAAGCTGACTCCTCTGTTGTGAGCTGCGAGAAGCGTTAATAGGCCGTTAAGTGAAGCGAAGTCAGGAATGTATTTTGTGATTTCGAGGAGGAGTTCTGTGGGAAGAGTCTGCAGACTGCGGCATCCCGGAGTTTTGGTTGGGGCAGGCATTTTCGAGCCAGAGCAACCCAATAACAGACTCATAGAAATAGGTAAAGAAAGGCTGGATGATAAGTTCGTGGACGTATTTATAAAGTCATAGCCAAGAATTGCAATTTCGCGCGATGAAACGATTCATCTTTTACTGCAGGTCGAGTGGTAATTTGCTCACTTGCAATTCGCGTGGGTTTGAGGCGTCAGCAAAAGGGAAAATTTTCTTCTTTCTTGGCCACCAAAAGTTCTATAGCCCAAAGGGGAAATCTGTGACAGGCCTACGTATGTATTCGAGTATGCAGTCCAGTCACATAGCCCTAGCCCTAATAGTCTACTCGTATTTACCAAACTCCATTCAACAACAGCAAATGGAGTCCAAGCAAAAGGTCCAGTGAGCTGCATTGGTACTATTGACCGAGACGCCCGAGCCCTTGCCTCCCCGTCGAGTGACTCGTCTTCCCCAGTAAGGGAAACGTGGCCGAAAGTAGAGATGTAGATAAAAGCAAGACTCGCGGCAATCCAAACTGCTCGGTGGATCTCAACTGTTATGAACGACGAGCGAGAGCGTTGCATGTTATCAAATGATTCAGGGCGAGTCTGATCAGCAGTCGTGTAACAATCCCTTCTGCATTCTACCGTCACTCTATGAACATCGAACGGCTCAGCCGCTGTATATGCAATCCAACTCCGTGGGCATCCACTGTCGTTCCTTGGATCCCAATTCCCGAACCCTATCCCACCTCAGCCTGTCCAAATGTATTTGCGCATCAATAGCGTACTGTGCCGCGATCTTTTGGTCAAGAGGGGTATATTGAGCGGCGATACACTCACTGTGAGCCTCACCGATAGCGGCTCTCCGTTCACAAATCTTCGCGATCTTGCTTTCATCGTCCATCTTCCAACCGTCGACCCAACCCTCATATTCAATATCGATCATGCCCCGCTTCACAAGCCGTTTCTCATCCCACAGGCACCAGCCCCATTGCGGATGGCCTACCTGCAAAGACTGTATGACAGATCTGCGAGGTGTATTGGGAATACTGGCATCATAACAATGGCGAATTCTATGCCAGACAATAGGATGGGATCTAGCGTGCTGGCTTTGCCTGAAAGCTGCGACCAAGACATGGTCCTCCGGGCTTCCTGTATCCCAGTGATCGATGTCGCGGATTAGGCGTTGGAGGAGCGCGGGTTCTCCGATCAGTTCATCGTTTGAACCACACGACCGAAGGTATTGGAGGCGGTTGACTTTGAGTGCGAGATGGAAACGAACGGCCTCAAGCTCATCGTGTTCCCAGCGACTGAGATTGGGAAGGAAACGGCTTAAGGCTTCTGGACGGTATGCTTCGCTGCGACCTTGAAGCCAGTTTGGCACGCTGCCGCTGATAGGCTGTTTGCTCTGACATTGGACATATTGCCTAGTGCCTCTGGATTTGACTTCACAAATCTCCCGAGAGGAACTTACTTCTTCTGGATGACACATATCGTAGCAAAGCTGAAAACGCCAAAAAGAGCGTCGGATCCGGTGGAGCTCTATCGGTGAGAGTGGCATACTATGCCTAATACAGGGACCTAGGACACGGTCACTGGCGAAGGATTCCGTGAGACTCTCGATGCTCTCTGATATTGTGATGAGGTCCAAAATCGCAGAGAGCGGATACCGGCGTAAGCGGGGTTGAGTATAACACACTTTGGCGTCGAGATGATGTTTGATGAAATCGGTGATTTGGCTTGGGTGAATTGGCGGGTGACTTCGAACGGCCAGCACGTCCAGGGCCGAGTCTCGAAGCTCAGCTGACATGTTGTCCACAATGCCGGCAAATATTTCTTTGCTGATCAGGTTGAAAACAATGAACGTCCTTGGGTAGGCGGTAAAGAGCCTCGAAAGTGCAGCCATATCAGGTAAGTACTTCATTACTGCAAAAAGCAGCTCGGCAGGGAGTTCGTGCAGACCGCAACCAGTGACGCCTCTGGGGCATGCTGTCGATTTTTGATCTTCAGGGGCTTCCTCAATTCCAAGCATCTTATTGAATCCAGGCGCTAGAACCGCCGATGTGAAAGATTTCTGATCGTGTTATAAGCGTAGAGTGAATGTTGAGAGTGCTATAGAGTCAACTGCAATTGCACGCTTCAATTGGGAGATCAAGGCCTCAATATTAAATGGTCGCGAGCCAAGGACGGTACCTCGAAGCTGTGACTCAAATTGCATTATATTTATTTTTTCTGCACGTGATATTGCAATATAATTCAATAGAACCATTCCCAATAGTCACGGTAGGGACTTTCCAACGCTATTGGAGGCCTAGTACAAATCATGAAACAAGAAAGAGACATCGTGAACTCACCAAAAAGGGTCTCGTCAATTTTTCTAAATACGGACTCTGGGCGCTACAACCGTGGAAAAGGCCTTCGGCGAGAGCATGACTGTTATGCTGAAGAAGAACACTTCGTGTTCCATTCCGAGCATTGACTTCTTTCTATTGTACACAAGTTGGCAGTTGCAGTTCCGGAAGCAATCGCCTAGTAATGTCGACATGGTCAGCAGAGTCCTCGTACTTTGGAGATTTAAAATTCCTGGAATAGACATGAGGTACCTTATCTACCCTTCCTGACCCACCCCTCCACCGCTTCCCTGCTCTCTCCCACCCTCTCATCGAACCATTTCTTGGTCGCTTCCTCTCTAATCTTCGCTTGCCTCCAGCCCTCTTCTATCGCCCCCCTAATCCTCATATGGTTTATAGAGATCACCGGCGCCTTCTCCTCATACGTCCACACCAGTTCCCCTACATTTCTCGTCGTAACAGGCAGCACAATCCACGCAGCTCCTAAGCCCACCGCGAACGGCACTGTCGCCCGCAGCAGTATATTTCGGTTTCGAGATATTATTGAGCCTGTCATTGCCGCTACAAGAACATAGAGCGCGCCTGGCATGACACGTTCATGGGTTTCGGGAGGAGGAGCCAAGGAAGCAATTGTCTGGGTGAAAGAATGTTCTTGGTGGAGGACAGTGGACATGAAGTTGTTGAGGCGATCTTCCGTTCTGACGGTATGGGCGTGTATAAAGAGGCGGGCATGTTTTATCTGGCCTGCTAGACGGTCTGTTGGCGTCGGAGATGAAGGGAGGGAATCTTCCTTGGGTGCTGGGGATGATTTGGGAGGGTCAAGCAGAGCGAGATCATCGTAGATGGGTTTCCGGGGAAGCTACATTGAACGGTTAGCACAATGAAGCAACGATACGATTCAATGCCTTGCAAGTTCTTGAGGAGGCGCCTCAGCGTGAAGTGTAGAATATGGATAAAGAAGCAGGCCGGCGGTGAGAGCAGCGATTGCCGAGGGGGGAATAGGACGCTAGACATATCAGCTCATATCAAGGGTTGCCAATTGATGTAGGAGGGCTTACCTGTCGTAGTAGAGGTCTGAATGTCATATTGTTGTCTTAGAAAAACACCAAATTCTGGAGGAAGAGCGTGATCCAGATGCAAAAGACGAGAGGCGCTAGGCTGTTTCCACTAATGCCAAACTTAGTCTAGACTAGCGGAATTCGAGACTCTGAATTCACAACACCACTCATCACCCTAAAGTGCTTACAATTTATTTCAAGATACAGACTCTCCGCTAAGGTAGTTAACAGATGCACGCCAACTGCAAGTATATCAGGAAAAGTAGCTTCAACTATCCGACCAGTAATGGATGTCTTCGCTAAGATTTCCGAGAGTCCGAGGCCAGCATCGAGCCGTTGCTAGTCAATAACGATATGATATGATTGTCCCATGATTCGTCAAATTCTACGTATCTTACAAAACAAGTCCGACGACCAACGACGACGTCCTCCCATGCCATGACCAACGTGTCAGAAGCCAACTCTTATCTCGACTCTGCTCATCCGTGAGATCACCCTGAAACAAGGAAACAAAGTCGCTCCATCTCCATCACTCGTCATAGCGTCATCCCAGACCCTACCTGTCACCCCTTTCCCACCCCTTCTGGTGCCTTGCGCGGATGGAAAACCAGCTGTGGGCCATGTTCGTATCGTCGTCGATGTCCCTTTCCCAAATTCCACTCCAACTTTTTGCGAATAGAGTCATGACGGAATTAGAACTTAAAGTCGGACGAATGAACCGGAATATTATCGCGCTGTCCAGTCCAGATCGCACCCACGGTGCCCGGCAAGATTTTTACGGGGCCATTGGTCGAGGAGACCGGGTCACGCCCGTCGATTCTGACCCCCACGACTGCCTTTCCGAATTCCCAAAGCAACCGTAGAGACCTACATTTGCGGCTCATAGAAATGCGAATAGTGTAGAGATACACTTCGAAGGAGACGCTATGATTAATCGCGAACGATTCCGGGCCCGTAGGCCTGGAGGAGCTAGACATCCGGCATCTCTTGAGCGTAAAGGGAAGCTTTCCAATGTCACTAACGTTGGCGCAAACGCCGAGATTGCGAATAGTGTCCACTACGCGCTGGCTGGGCAGGGAATGGTTGATTCTGCTGGAGGATCCGAAGCTCATGTGATAGATTCCCTTTTCCGCCATCAGGCCATTGCCCTCATCGTGCAGGGCCTGGGAAGCCCTTAGGAACTGAGGATGGCCAGCAGAGAGGAGGTCCGAGTAGATTGTGTTGCGGATTTCTCCCCGCAGCTTGAGGGGAGCGGTCTGAGTCCTCCTCGCATATCGATCGAGGTCGGCTCCGCAATGGATGGGGTTGGCCGTGGCTTGAACAATTCGACTTTTTCTATAATGATTCTAGGTCCGAAAAGTTTGGGAGCACCATCATAGCGGAGAGACTCGATGATACCGGCAAGCCAGCGCGTGTCCTCTTTGTAGATTTCGATAGTTGTAGAAATCCGGGACGGGTATGCGTCCTTGCTGGCTGTATCTTGTTGCGATCCGAGACGTTTGAAAGAAGTGACTGTTTTTCTAAAAAGATTTCAACATGTTGTGCTTTATTCGAAATGAACGATGATTGAAGGACGCTTCAAGCGAAGACCCTTGGCTATCTCGTAGAAATGCCATCTGTGGCTGCTGTGACGCAAGGAAAAGTATTGAACATCATTGCGGACTCAGCCAGACGAAGAGAACAGCCTTAAATTTCATGGCGTAGTCTGCTAGACGATTTATATCTCCCCTGAGAATCAGCCATTGGTGCAACCACGGTTTCTAACGGTTTTGCTTGGTTTAGAACAACAGATAAAGAGAAAGGGGTTGGTGAGTATTGGGACAAGGACTAGACGACGCACTCCGCGATGATGGTGACGGCCTAGAACACCTTCACGGGTCTGCGTTGATGAGGCTTGGAGATGGGGATAGGGATGAGATTGGACGATGTGGGCAACATGGTCGAGGAATCTTTTTCAGTGGACGCGTCTTATGAAAGGTCGAACCCGTAGTTGTTTTAAGAGGAGTCTCCGCCTCTACATGCCTTGACTGAGACGTACTCTGTACGGATTGGAAACTAGACGTGACCACGTTAGGCACATGTCAGGCTGCTCCAACCCTCATATCAGCCATTTTTAGAGCCATGATCCATAGCCTAGGGGCAAGCTTGTTTTACAGAGCTCTTTAGATTGAGAGATCTGGCGGAAACTGTTGTACGATCAATGTATCAATAAAGAGGATCTTTCCCAGCCTCTGTCGCTAAAAGACTGCTGCAAATGTCATTCTCATGTATATCGTTTCCCTTGAAAATCTCCACACATGCCGCGATTTTCAACTCCCGCAAACGCTTCGCCGATGGGTTTTGAATCGCTCTAGGGCCAGACCCTGCCTACCCATAACGCCAGATTGAAGAAGCCACCGAGTGGTTATACCGTAATGCACAGGAGTTCGCAGAAGAGATCATCACGCTTTTAGAACCATCTCTGCTCCTGGCGCCAAATTTGCAACATTCACGTTGCTTCCCAACTCTTGCCTTAGCATTTTTCTAACCTCCTCCTTCGTGTATTTTCTTGTCTTCACTGACATCACAGAAAGCCCAGTGTTATCCTTGTCCTCATCGTGTGCGCTGATCCAACATCTGGCCATCAGGTTTTGCGCTATCTCGATCCCACCGGGTGAGCCCGCTGCGACATTACCGCCGAGATACCAAGGATTTTCGACGCGGTCGAAAGAGTGCAGCAGAAGTGTCAGAGGAAGAGCAGCGATGGACACCAGATGCGTAGAGGCATAGGCACGAATGAGGGAGTAATTGACGCCATGGGGAGAGTAAATAAAAGATAATGCTTTTTCGGCATGGATGCGGGAGGTGGATGTGACAGAGCTTCTGGAGGATACGGAGAGGTTGTGGTTGGAGTTGCTTTGATGGGATGATGGGGTGGAGGCAGAGGAGAGGGTGTTACTGTCGGTACGCAGAGTGCTGCTTTGCCATGTAGGTGATTCAGGAGGGGTCATTGGCAGGTTCTGCGGCGCTGGAGGATATTGAGATTGGTGGAAAGGTGGCTGAGAATTTGGCGAGATTGGAGAGAAAGGACGCGATGGTATGCAGCTGGATGATGGTGGTCGATAGGTGACTCCAATGGCGTTATGTACTTTGGCCATATCCAATTTGGCCGGTATGAACGAAATGGTCGCTTCACCCGGTGTCCCTCCCGGAATAATTGGCGGAATGTAAAACCTAATGACTGAATCGGGCTTTCGTTCGGAGAAAGGGCGCAACGAATGGACCATGTCAGGGTGGAAGAACTTCATCCCTCTAATTTTCTTGGCTGCTGTTGGCTCGGCCAAGATGGTAGTGATGGGTGATGTGGGATCCAGTTGTCGCAGTGTAGCTTCATGACAATGATCAGGCTTATCTTGTGAGATGAGGACCACGTTTGGCTCTGGTATATGTGAGAGGTGCGGAATGCACGATGGCGTGGTGTGTTTTGAAAGGAGGAATTTGGGATGCCACATTGTTGTGGGACCTGAGAGCCATGGATCAACGAGTATGGAGAAAGTGCCTGGAGGCTGCTGAAATTGAGATCCTAGAGGAGTCTGTGGATAATTATCATTCGGAGAGAAAGTGAGGAGAAAGGTGGTGTCTCCGTTGAGATGCTTGACAGTCAAAGACATGATGTAGGATGGGTGATCGGAATGCGCTCCAGGGCGTGGCTTCGTCTTTTGCAAGTTGATGTCACATCACCATCAGTATGTCAAGAGTAGCCTGGTCGCATACCTGTCAAGAATTGAAAATACTCAATATTGGCGAGGAAGAAGGCATGATGATTGAAATGATGAAGGGGTTAATTGGCTCGTCGCTCGATAATAGGAGATGGAATGGTGGACTTGAGGAGACGATGCGGAAGGAAAGTGAAATCGAACGGCTTGCATCAAGCTTTCCAGCCCATGGGGAATATTGCTACTAGTAACCAATCATCTTGGAGAAACGCCGCAGCGCCAAGATCAAAGTCCGCTAAGACTTGCCCTGGTACCGGTGTCTCCATCGCCAAGGCAAGATTCCATGACAGTCGAGCCGAGCTTTTGCGGGTAGACCGGAAGCCTCATCGAAGCATCTCACCCAAGCCACCGGAGTCAGGTCCTCAGCGTATAAATTATTTTATACAACTATTATCAAGTAGGTACCTTTCTTTCGCAGCACACGCAAAAGTCATCATGCAGACCAGCCTACCAAGTGAAGGCGAGAACTCATCAGATCTCTTCAGGCCCTCTAAGCGGAGGAAGTTCTACCGCAAGCGCACTGATGGAGAAGACGAAGGATCACCCACTCACTCATCCGCACCTCCTCCAGAGTCGATGACCGTCGACGAACTCATCTCTCACCAAGGCCGCCTTACCGAGACTCAGCACCACAAGACAGACGAGGAGCCCTTGTCAATCGCAGCAATCCTCCGCCAAAGAAAGCTTGCTTTGCCGCGAAAAGGCGGCATCGAATTCACCAACAGCCATACGTCTACTTCAAGCACCTCGCAGACCAGTGATGCTCTCATAGTGAAGGAGGACGACACCCCGGCAGACATCAAATCAGTTATCGAGCGCTTTGCCCCTCAAACAGGCCAGGTCTCAGACGTAGCCGATAAGCATATGTACGCCTTTCCCCCACCTACCCTTGATTGAAACCTAGATGCAGCGACTAACGTGATAAGGATGGCATACATAGATTCCGAATTGGCTAAACGTCAACGTCAAAATCAATCTACCTCTACGCAATCTCTAAACGGGCAAGAGCTGTCACCCAACGGAGCTCTGCTTGACGCAGGGCTACACCGCCAGCCCGCAGCTCTGGGAAAGCTCCACGAAATCGACCTTGGCCCAGACGCCAAACTCCGAAATATCGCCTTGACCGAAGCTGCTCAGCGCAGGCTCGAGGGCATAGAGCCGGAAATAGAGGAGTCTACGGGCAAAGTTCGCTTACGAAGAGATGGTAAGCCGTGGCGGCCTCGCAAGCGGCGAAACAGTGAGGATGTCAAACGAGATAAGCTCGTTGAAGAAGTTATGCGCGAATCTAGGCTTGACATCTACGATGAGCCGGATGAAGAAGTGAACAATGACGATCAAGCGGCCGATGATCGTATCGCCGAGCAATTCAGGCGGGAATTCATGGATGCTATCTCAAGCCGCCAGCAGAAGGCGGCACAGGCAAAGAAACCTGTAAAGGGAAAGGAGGTGGACGACCAACCCAGAGGGCCTAAGCTGGGAGGAAGTAGGAGTGCTAGGGCGGCGATGAGGGAGAGGGAGGAGGCTGCGAAGAAGAAGAAGTAGGATCGATTCTAGATTGGAAGATGCCAGCGATGCTCTGATAGACGGGCTCGTCAGCCTACGTATTCAAGTTTCCAGGATGGTCTCTGTCCACCCAAGTCATCAGCCTCGTAAGAACCAATGACGGATCTGCTTCCTAAGAATGCACTGGCACAGCACCCATTGCGTCTTCCTGTAACCTCTCCCTCTACCTTACCTTGCGACCTGGGCTTGCGACCTAGGCCCTCACCCTCACCTACGCCGTTCAAATCTACGATGAAAGACGGGGGCGTATTTACCTTTTCTCTATTCGTGGTCACTCACTTCGCGCGATGGAACAGTATCACGATGGCCCAGCGGCAAGCCATGCCGAGTATCAGATTGCGAAACCATTCGAAATGCTTGCTACCCTCTTCTAAAAGACATCAGCGTCGACAAACGTTGTGCATCACCATTAGCTTCTCAAGCCCGCTCGCAGCTTCTTTCTATCCGGACCCTCTCACGCAGCCACCACGAAATTTTCAGCGTCTCAACAGTCTCTAGCATCCAACCTGGCCGCCTCCTCAAGCATCTTCCCGGCCTTGAACTTCAGATCCTTCGCCAAATGCTGGCGCGGGTAGAAGTCGAGGTAGCATGTGTAGTAACAAGCACCGTGCACAACGTCCTGCACCGCAGGCCCGTATACGGTTTCGAAGAAATCCTTCAGACTGGAAACCTTGCTCTCACGCTGGGGCTGGGACTGGGAGACCCGGAGAAGTAGTGTTCTGGAGTTGTTTCGAGAGCGAGAAACGGCTGGCTGACGAGGTTGCGGTAGATTTTCAGTCGAAGTTCGGCAGGGAAAGGCACTACGCTCCGGTCGGACTGACTGTCACTCGTCGTGGATGGGATTTGGGTTTGCTTGAGTAGACCGAAAGAGGGGAATTTGGACACAGACGATACCAGGACTCAATTCGTTAGTAAGGAAGTAGAGCAGGCCTATGCATATTTTATTCACTGCGTCACGAAGGCACTGCCAAGATCTACCTTAGGAACGAGGCTGTTAAAGCTTTTTGCAGCTGGTTATTTCTGGGATTTTTCTCCCCTTTATCCACTTCCCTTTTATATTCCCCCTTTATTTTCTAACTTATTATTTATATTCTTTTTTTACTATCTATTATATTTATATTATACTTATATTATATATAACATTTATATTATACTCTATTTATTATTATTTTTCTTTATCTTCTTCCCTTCTTTTATTTTTTATATAAACTTTTTAATCTTTCTATTTATATTTTCTTTATATTTTAAATTTATTATTAATTTATTATATATTATTATTATCTATTTTTTTTCTTATATTTATATTTTAATAATTACATATATATATACTTTCATAATCCTCTATATCAAATCAATTAATTTTTTTCATAGTAATTTACTATCTAAATTTTTCTAATCTTTTTATTATTTATACTTTTTTTACTTAATTAATTATAAATTTATTCTTTTATTTTTATTATAATATCTTCTTTTTTTTCTTTTTTTTTCCTTTCTTCTTTTTTCTTTTGTTGATGTCTATCAAGTTTGCCGGGAGGGGTAGTGCGAGGTCTAGACAGGTTACTGCTAATGAAGAGAAGAGGTTTTCCAAAGGAGGAAAGAGTGATACTAACGAAGTCCAGTAGCCGGCGCTAGTCTGAATCTGGCAGCATCCTGTAATCAGCGGGGTAATCATTGTTGAGTGTCACTTGGGCCGACACTTCCCCTCGTCTTCATTACTCGGTCCGCGCTTAAAGACTTGACACTGGTACGTTGATTTTCCACGGAGACAGCAGGTCAAACCCCATCATCAGCTTAGTCCCATCAATCTCTCTATCCAAAGCTACTCCCCACCTACAGGATCCGCTTCCACGAAGCGCAGACATGACCACACTGTCGGAGGAAGCGGTTGCAGGTCAAGCCATTGCACTTGCACAACCGTCTCCACAAAACACTGGGCAGTCCTCGAGCATCCCGTTCAATGTTACCGGTCACTCCACAATGGGGTTTCCTCGAAAGCGCACGGTCTGGGAGTGGTGCATGGGAAAGCCAAAGATCCAATCAAACACCCTTATTGAGTCGTATGCTCCACGGACCGAGGCCGAAGTCCGCGAGCAAGAAGAGCACATACGCTCTCAAATTCCGCCTCTGGCTTTGAATAGGTTAGAAAGTCCTATACACAAATACCAACTGGGATTATGGACTGACACGTCGTAGAGTCCCCAGGTGAACGAGGGCCGGATATTTCGAGCAGGCATGGCTTATTGGTCTAATGGTGGGAGGAGATGCAGAAGAAACCGGCAACGAGTATAATGAGTGGTAAAGAGGATGATAATGGCAGCTATTAGAACATCATTGGCTCGTGGGACCACCGTTGGCTTTGAGTGGACTCTTTACGAATTTGGAATCCAACTTCTAAATGGTGGACGGCGGGTGCGTTGGGGTGGACTTGTCAGCCAAAATGATAGCCATCCGTTGAGTGAATGCCTTCAAGACAAACTTGACTTCCTTTCTCTATTCGAGGGCTCTCCATACAACTCTTCGTAGATTCTGCTGCCTGCAGCTTTCCGCAGCCCTGTGAAACCGCTACGAAGATGTCCTCCTTATTGCTCTCGATCATTTCCCCGCCGTACACACTATCGGTCCGTCGCGCGAAGAAACATACAAAGCACATTCCATTCTCATCAAAACACCAAACCTACCCTTTACAACACAAGTCCGTCTTTTCTTACAATCGCGTTGCTCACCATGACTCTGTCAATCGATCGAGTCGTATGTAACGAATCCCTCTTAAAGCAGTGGACCACTCGAGTTCAGTCGATGCTATACCTTATCCCGAAGAAAAGATTTAGACCGCTAGATGTTACTATCATTCAACGAGATTAAGCCTTAAACAGGATGCACTCGTCCGTCGTAAAAGCAGACTCACCCGGCTAAGGGTTCAAGAGCCTCATGGATGTTTCCCACCTTCCATGGCCCTGCATAGCCAGCCGCCAAGTCAAAGGGTTGGGAGGCGCAGCTCGAGAAGGTTTCTGGGACTCAGTCACAGGCCACGATGAGCAATGAACAACGATGCAGCGTCACGACTTCCCTTACGAATCTGCTGTCGTTGGCCTTCTTGCAGTACTCATGACGAGAACAGAGGGATGCTTATTAGGGATAATACAACGAATGCCAAGTGCAGCCGAGGAATTCCATCGACGAAGCATTTCGATGAGAGAATTTGAGCAAGCCAGAAGCCTTAGCCGCATGCGAAATCCCCTACAAAAGGCGCTCCATCTTTGAAAGTTTTGTCCTCATATCTTGCATTCACCCTCCCTTCCTCTTAGGCCAGGCTACACACTGCCACCGTCTCTCACCTCACCCGCCCAAAATGTTATCCTCAACGCGCAGCATCATGGACCAGCACCCGGATCGCGAATCCTTCTACCGCAATCTATCCTTACTCGCCACCGCTGCCTTGGCCGTGCACGTCTCGTGGACATACGACAGCCCCGGCGACTGCGACTCCCTCGCCGGCTGGCTGGCCTCCGCGATGCCCACGATACTGAGCGGGCTGATCCTACTCGGTACCTTCTTCGTGACAGCCGACGATATAGCTTCGATTCAACCCACGCGATTCTTCAGCCTCACCGAAACCTCTCCGCACAGCGGCCCCGAGGGGGAAAGGATCCGGACATCTGGCAACCCTGATCGAGAAGATCGTCATCTTTTTTACGTCCAGGTTGTTGCGTTTGCAGTGGGCCTGGGCGTCTCCATCGATCTGATTGACGGATGGTATCGGCTTTGTCAGGCCGCGTGGGCCGCGTACGCGAAGAGCCAGCCCCACAGTCTTCTGATTTTGGTGACCGTTTTGCTTCTTAACTTGGGCGTTCTTTTACTCATGACTTGGATGCCGATATTCGGTTTGCTGCAGACTAAACAGGATCTCGGCGGCCGGCTGCCTACCGAAGGTTCTGAGGAGAGGGCTAGGCTGAGGACTCTTATTGCGGCGGCGGAGGCTTATGAAGAGGATTTGCGATCGCAGATGGAGCCGTCACATTCGAAGGTGCAAGTCGTTGGCGAATTCCTGGACCGGTTGCGGAAGTGGCAGAGCAGCCGTCATTGACGGGGCCAATGGTAAATTCATAATTATCTCAGGCAGTTAGAAACGGAAGTCCTTATACCATAATGCCATGTACCCTCTAGAGCGCGCCCTATCTCATATGACTACCGAGCGATGTGAATACACCGTAATCGGCCCCGAGGCAAGAAAGAAGCGTATAGTACTACGACATCTCAGGAGATGAGAATATGATACGGGCGCCTCAAGATGCACATTACCCTCCCAACAATGATATCAACACTCCTTGCGATTGCAAGCATAGGCATTGCGAGTATCAACGTAGAAAGAGACTTTTCGATGAGAAGCAGGCTTGAATATGTGACAATGAAAGCAATAGACTGGTATCGGCTTCCGTGAGCCACGCGTACTAGCTTTGAAGAAAAGGACGAGACGCGACTCAGCGACGGATCGATAATCAGACGGAGTGAAAAGGGGTCGAAAACAGCGACAGAAAGCGTCAATTGTAGTCACCTTCCCGAAAGCACTTATTGAGTCACCCGCACTGATCCATTACCCTAATGTACCAGTCCGCGGGGTAATCGTTGTTCACTGACGCTGGCGCTCTTCGCGAGGGAGGTTATGTGAAATTTGTCGGAGATTTGGGATGAGTATTGCAGTCTCGGAGAATGTCGTGAGATTATAGGCACGATAAGAGTGTAGCAGAGCTACAGCATCTGAGGAGGGTTTGAAATTGAATTAAAACCGCTGGATGACGATTAGGTTTGCAGTTAAGGTGGCGGATAATGATGACGATTATTCTCCCAGAATGTTGGTCGAGGATGGCAATGCGAGCGATGGACAGCGCACGAAGACGGAGGGGTTAATGGAAACAAGAGAGCTGCCGCCACTTGACCTTCATGAGAACAGATTCGATGCTATTTTCGTAACCTGATCGATTCCTGAGTAGTTGGATTGCTGTACTCTCTGCACCCACCTGACCATGAACATGGAAATGACGCAAGCCTCCCACCATCTCACTCCACAAGCCCCGCTCCTATAGTCTCGCCGCCGGCTCTCAAAATGACTCTCCCTCCCTGCTCCAACGGAATGGGATCATCTACCTCAACATGCACCCTCGCTACACTTCCTGGCTTAATCAATCTAGGCTTCTTCCCCTTGACAGCAGCACCAGACGCCTTATCCAGCTGGGCCACCAGTTTTGTGACCCTCCCTGGCGCATGCAACCTTCCTTTGTGAACTTCGCAATGCATTGGTGTGATATGCTCGAATGCTAGTATCTTAACTGTGAACGACGTGACGCATTGAATGGGGACGGCAGGTGGGCAGACGACGTCGCCAGATTTCAGGTATTTGGCTTCGATGTCTGCGAGATGCAGTATGACATTCTGGCCAGCTACGGCCCAGTCTGAGGGTTCTGAGTCGACTTCAAGGCCTTTGATGGAGGCAGTCTGGCTGGCGGGCATTATGACAACAGTGTCGCCAATCTGGACATTGCCAGCATCCAGCCTGCCGGAGATAGAAAGGGGATTCTGCACGCCACCACGGAAGATGTCATCAACGGTCATGCGTAGAGGTTTTTCCAGGGCACGGGTGACGGGCTCAGAGGATTCAAGTAGTGAAATGAGCGGAGCGCCGGTATACCACGAAGCTTGAGGGTCTTCTGCTTTGCGGACAATATTGTCGCCTGTGAGGCCTGCGCATGGGACGAAAGCGAGATTTTTTGCCAGGAAGCCTGCGGTTGTGAGGAAGGCGGAGACTTGCTGGGATATTTCATCAAAGCGGTCTTGGGACCATTGAATGGTGTCTAATTTATTGACTGCGATAACGATGCGTTGGACACCCATGCTGCGGACGAGCAAGGCATGTTCTTTGGTCTGGCCTTTGAGACCCGATTCGAAGTTTCCTGTGCTGGCGTCAATGACAAGGACGGCGAAGTCGGCTTGGCTGGCCCCAGCGATCATATTGGGAATGAAATCTCGGTGACCTGGGGCATCGAGGATTGTGAAGCTGGTACTTTCTGTTTCGAACTTGTTCATGGCAATGTCGATGGTGACGCCCCGACTTCGCTCTTCGGTGCCCTGATCTAGCACCCAGGCTAGAGCGAACGATGCTTTACCGATCCTTTCGGCTTCTTTGCGGTACTTGTCCAGAGTCCTTTGGTCGACCACTTTCAGATCATAAAGGAGACGACCCATCAATGTACTCTTTCCCGCGTCAACATGGCCAATTACCACAAAGTTCGCGGCGTTCTTGGGCTTCGACCTTTCGAATTCCGCCATAACATCGAGGTTCTTCCCCTTCACCTTGGGCTCTTCAATAGCAACAACCCCTACGCCTTGGGAAACAGCATTGACGCTTTCATCGCCGGATGAAGGCTGTGGTGGCTGTTTGACCGGCTTTCTGGTTGGTCTTTTAGTGTTTTGCGCTTTTGTGACAACATCATCAGGGCTTGGTCCTGCAAAATCAAATTCAGCATATGTATCAGGACCTAACACATAACGATCTGAAGTCTGAAGATCATGCTGTTGTGACACTGCAGGGGCGGCAAAGATGGTCTGTGCAAATACTGATGGATCTGCTGCCGGTGTGATCTCAGGCTGTTTCTCGACGTCTGGACTAGCCAGAGAATCCGACTTCTTAAAAGCCTCCTTTGCTGGCTGATCATCCTGTGGCGATTTCAGCCCTTTTGACTTTCGCTTTGGATATTTCCTCGGTTGCTCGTTCATAGTCTGCTCGGTGATCGCAATCAAAGGTTTGGGGCTCGATATATCTGAAGCACTATCGGGCTTTCCTTGTCGTGGCTTGCCACTAAGCTTGTCCAGAAGAGCAACGGAGTTTGTGGCATTCTGTCCATCTTCGGCCCTTTGATTCTCTTTCTTCTTGCGAGCCGCAGCTAGAGCAGCAAGTTTGGACTTTGGGGCACCATCCGACTTTGATGAGCCCCCCATTAATCTACCTCGAGGATATAAAGGCTCAATAAGAATTTCTCCACGGCGGTCCTCTGGGATGTTGAGCCACGGAGAATCGCGGAAAAGGTCTGCAAGCGAGAGCTGAGCGGAGCAAGACGATGAGATCTCGGAAGTTTTTACATGTCCTCCAGTCTTTGAGTCTTGCCGCGAAATATCCGATACTGGTCCGAGGCGCGTTTTCAGCCAAAGGCTCGTGACAGGAAGGCTGCAGAAATCTCACCTCCGAACGGTGTCCCACAGTGCTTGGAAATAAAGTAACGAAAGAGACTATCGAGACTTACCATCTGATTTATTGACGTCCGAATTCACCTTCTGTTTCCTCGCCTTCTTAGGCGTCTGTGAATTTGTTTTTTGGCCTATGAATTTTCAATAAATTATCCCACCGAATCGACCGTCTACCATGTCGTACTTATTAAGTAGTTTACAGTCTTATCAACATCGTAGTAGTAATGCCATAATGAATCCTCAATCTCCCTGTCGGTGATGGATACTTCCGGTCCGAGTACATCCCGTACTTTAGCAGTGCCTAGACGTAAGTGCTCTAGGACGTCAGAGTCAGTCTTTGGTTCGCAAGCGGGCACCCGAGTACGCATCTTCGGAACGAGCAACAAAAGATATATACCTTTGTCCTCGGCACCGACTTCCTCCCCATAATCAGAATCGGCGCCTCCATCGAAGTCATCAAGCTCCTCGTCCAAGTCTAGAGCTTTCACTAACTTGTGTCGAGACATGACCGATGACACAGCAGCTCACTGTAAATTGAAGTAAAGTATAACGATTGTGGCGAGCACCAAGTCACTACTTACTGGCGTGGTTGAGAGAAACAAAGGTGTCGCTTTGGATTTGATATATGTTATATCGTCGACAGACCGCAATGGGACAGGTTGCCAAGCTATCAGAAATGCGCTAGTCTGAATGATCCGGGTAATTACTCCTTAATCCCGGGGGTTTCAAAAAAGCCTGCACACGCCAAGACATCCCCTTATTTTACTCTTTGAAATAACTCCATCAATATTATCTTTACAAAATACTTTTTATGGTGAGACTTATTGTTTTCGATGTAATCTTTGACATATATAGCGAAAGTCTTTCGTTATGACCACTCGTTGACAAGTTGTGATAGATTTGCAGATTATGGGGTGTGTAGGCTTTTTTGAAACCCGCGTAGTCATCGCAGAGGCTACTCGTAACGAGTTGCTTACTCGAGTAGCTCGTTAAAAATCTTAGCGAGCTGATTATATATATATAATAGCTATAGTATATATAATTAAATTAATATTAATATATATAATAAAATAAAATAAAATAAAGCTAAGTTAAAAAAAAATTAAAGTTATATATATAACGAGTAAAGGCCCATGAATTAAATTTATGAATTTGATTTTTTAAGTCAAATCGAATTTTAGAGCCCTATCGAGTAAATAGAACCTAAGCGTATTTGAATTAATCAATATAACTATATTATAATTTAATTATATAATATAAAAGATATCAGAAGGGTAATTATTCTATATAAGATAAAGTGTATATATATGAATCCCACAATATCAAGCCTCGCTAGATAGCTCTAGACTCGTTTCAAGCCGCAGATAAGCGCCGAGTGATGACTTGTGAACCGTGGATAGAGCGATCTTTAAGCTGAGCGATATTCTTGACATGGTGCCTTGTTCGCTTGCGCATTTTGATAATTATAAGATTAAATGGTTTCCCCTTAAATTCTTTCATTTCGGATTTGAGATAGCGTAAACTTGGTCGGGGGCCTATTTTTTTTTTTTTTTTTTATTTCTCCATTTAATATAAAAAAATCTTAAAATTTTAATAGAGGGAATAGGTAAAGTTATTGGGGGTTAAAAGTAGAAGAAAAGATATATATTTTGGAGAGCTAATTGGGGATGCCGCTAAGTTTATCCAGTGTTCTCCGCATGATATCTAGCACTGAATGATTGTGTGAGACCGTGGAGAGTAGGCCTGTTGTGTCACTGCTGCTTTTTTTTTTTTTTTTTTTTTTTTTTTTTTTTTTTTTTTTTTTTTTTTTTTTTTTTTTTTTTTTTTTTTTTTTTTTTTTTTTTTTTTTTTTTTTTTTTTTTTTTTTTTTTTTTTTTTTTTTTTTTTTTTTTTTTTTTTTTTTTTTTTTTTTTTTTTTTTTTGGGTTTTTTTTTTTTTTTTTTTTTTTTTTTTTTTTTTTTTTTTCCCCCCCCTTTGTGGGTTGTTGTTTTTTTGGTTTTTTTTTTTTTTTTTTTTTTTTTTTTTTTTTTTTTTTTTTTTTTTTTTTTTTTTTTTTTTTTTTTTTTTTTTTGGTTTTTTTTTTCCTTTGTGGTTGGGGGGGGGGGGGGGGGGGGGGGGGGGGGGGGGTTTTTTTTTGGGGGGGGGGGGGGGAGGTTTTTTTTTTTTTTTTTTTTTTTTTTGTTTTTTTTTTTTTTTTTTTTTTTTGTTTGGTGGGGGGGGGGGGAAAAAAAGGGGTTTTTTTTTTTTGGGGTGTTTTTTTTTTCTTTTTTCTTTTTTTTTTTTTTTTTTTTTTTCTCATTTTTTTTTTTTTTTTTTTTTTTCCGGTTTTCTATTTTTTATTTTTTAAAAGGGGTGTTTTTTTTTTTGTATATTTTCTCTTTTGGGTGTTAAAGGTAATAAAATTTATAATTAACTACATATATAAATTTAAGGTTTTCTAGTTTAGCCCTATCTTATTCTTTTATATATACTGATTAATTATAAATTTAAAGTTATTATACTTTTTAATTAAATATTATAAATAAATAAATAAATTATTATAATTATTAAAATCTCTCTTTCTACTTTTAATTATTTAATTATTTAATTATTTTCTATTAAAATCTTATAATTTTTTTTAAAACTTATAATACGTAATTTACGTATTTTAATAATTTAAAAATTTAAAAATTTAATCTTATAATTATTTAAAGATAAGAAATTTAAATATTACTTATTAAAAACTTATCTATTACTTTTTATAAATTTAATTTATAAATCTAAATCTATCTAATAATAGAAAATTAATTTATTCTATTAAAATTATATTTAATAATAATTCTATTAAGTGCGTTAACTTGCCTAAGTAGGAAAGCTAATGACGATCGCTTAGGTATTTAAAGTAAGTTATCACGATCATCGCCCGACTGTACTAGACTTACAAGACTTAGATACGTAAATCCTTTTGTATCTTGAAACATACGTTCCCTTACACATGTTAGAATGGTGGCCGCTAACGACCTGGTCTTAGCCATCGATCTTAGCGGCATAGGTATATCCTTTAACTACACCTCTAATAGCGAAAAAGACGACGAGGCCTAGTGCTTCGAGGTGTTTACGCGCGCTGCGGACATCGGTATTACCTTCTAGGACACCTCTGATATCTACAGGCTCTTTACTAATGCGGTCAGCTCACGGCGATGTGTTGCCTCGGTCTTTATCGGTAAATGCGCCTGCGATGCTCGGGCATCAGCTTCACGTGGGGCTGCCTACGTATTCCTCCATGCAGGAACCCCTTTGATGCTTAACCGAGGTTTTATAGCCCGGGGAACCAATCTAGAGGCGAACCTGATATTTGAGAATAATGGCATCGTAAGAATAAGGAGGGTAATATTTAAAGACGATACTATTGAAGGGGTAGAAGATTTGCCTTAAGTGAAAAGTTTATACCCTAAGTAACAACGACGCACCTTACACGCTTAACTCAGCACACCGACGTAACCATGGGCGTCGTCACCAATGGCAACAAGAATGGGACCCTCTTTTCCACCGACATTCTCGCTCTTGCGCTGGACATTGTGAACCACGTGCCCAATATCAAGACGCTGCTCGCCTCCCAGAACCTTCCCGCTCCCAACTTTTCGCCTGACTTGCCCGAGCTGCCCGACACACCCGAATATGCCGCCCTGCGCAGCGGACTCGTGGCCTCGCTCGACGATCTACGCCTGCTCGTCGTCGGCCCGCGGACCACGATGCGCAGCCTGATCGGCTCGAGCAACGACCTGGCCGCCCTCCAGGTCGCCTTTGAGTTTGGCTTCTTCACCATTGTGCCCGTGGCGGAAGCAGAGAGCGTCGCCGTAGAAGACGTCGCCCGGCAAGCGGGCATGGACGCAGGTCGAGCGCGGCAGGTGCTGAGGTTCCTATGCACGCATCGCATCTTCCGGGAGGTCAAGGACGGCTGGTTCGCACACACGGCAAGTAGCGCGGCCTTTGGGCGGGACGAGAACCTGATAGGGCTCGGACAATATTCGTGAGCTTCCTTTCCCCCTTCCCCATCACGTCTCCAAGAGCTTTTCATTTACAAGAACTTACGTGGTTGACGCGCAGAATGGATGATATGTTCAAGTCCGCCTCCTTCGACGGCCGACTGCATCAAGGCGTCCTCTCAAGTCTCTGACCTCGTCCATTCACCCTTTACGACGCGTCTGGGTACGACCATGTTTGAGTACTACGAGAAAAACTCAGAGCACGCTACTCGGTTTGCCAAGGCCATGGCGGGTGTTTCAACCAGCAAGTCTGGAACCTTCTTCTTTGACCGCAATACAATGGCTAAGACCTGACCCCTCAGTCGACCGCAAATCTAGCACACTCGGTGATATGTTTCTATGGGACACCCTAAGGGGCACAGTGGTCGACGTGGGCGGCGGCAGCGGACACGTCTCGATCGCGCTGGCGCGCCGGTTCCCGCACCTCTCCTTCCGTATTCAGGACAGCAAGAAAATGCTCGCCCAGGGCCAGCGCATCCTCGCCAAGGAGGACCCGGCCGTGGCCAGCCGCATCGAACTGCAGCAGCACGCACGACTTCTTCCAGCCGCAGCAGCTCGGCGGCAACTCCGTCGCGGCCTTCTTCCTCCGCCACGTCTTCCACAACTGGGCCAACGCCGACTCGACGGCCATCCTCCGCGCGCTCGTGCCCGGCCTCGAGGCCGCGCCCCGCGGGAACGCCCAGCCTCATCAGCGACAGGGTGCTGCCGTGCCTGGGTGACGGGACGCCGCTGCACGAGGAGCGCGCGATGCGTCGGCAGGACATCATGATGCTGGTGGGACTGGGCGCCAAGGAGCGCACCCGCGCCGAGTGGGAGACCCTGTTCCGGGCGGCCGACGAGAGGCTCGAGCTGAAGAGGGTGCACGCGCAGGGGCAGTCGGCGCTGTTGGAAGTTATGCTGAGAAAATAAGCCACTGTGTGCGTGTATGATAAGAGAGGTACCTCGCGGTTCCGCTTGCCGCGTGCCAAGACGATGAGGGGAATTCGGTTTAGTACCTAGATTGGTAGATGATCTTTCTTGTTGTGTGCGGACACCCAGGTTCAACGTAGTCCTTTATTGGCTCGAACTGAAAAATGTTATCTGATACTAATTATCCTTGATGGTTTAATAGCACGCACGTAATCTGATTTAATGATTTTAATGTAATACCTCGCTGTGTACTTCCTTCTTTTAGTGAAAGTAAAAAGGTATAAAGGGGACTAAATAAGTTGTCAACAAACTCTTTCATTTAGACTTTCTAAGTTTAATGTTTAACTCTCGATATGCATTAATGTCGTCGATATCTAAAAAATCACAAACGTCTAATTTCATGTAAGACCGTGGCCCGAACTTTGGGTTTGAAATTAATGTACAGAGACACAACCGAGGCAAACGATTCAAGCTACCTTTGAGGTCGTTCACCACCCTATTCACCCCCTTCCCTAGAATCGTTTAACCTGACTTAAGCCCCGTGCCGAGTTGATCAATCTATCCAGCAACCACGTAACGTTCAGCCAGCTCGCCCACCGCACCGACGGAGCAAACGCCCCGTGCCAGATGACGCCCCTAGCCCCGCCGAGGATATCCTTAACCAGCTTTTCGGCGAGCACATCGACGTTCGTAGCCTGGCGCTGGTGGTCCATCCGCTCCTTCCACGCCGCGTCCTGGATGCCGTGGTAGTACGACGTCTCGGGCAGGTCCATGGGACCACCGGGCTTACCAAACATGGGCGTGTCGGCGGACCCGCACATGGACGTCACGACGCGCACGCCCAGCGGCTCGAGCTCGACCCGTAGGGTTTCCGACATGCGCGCTACGGCGGACTTGGAACTGGCGAAAATGCCTGATCGAGAGCGCGCGCGCGTCGCCGGGTTAGCCTGACTGCCCAGGGGAGAGAGAGAGAGAGAGAGAGTTGGAAGCGCTGGCCGACGGAGACTTACCCGCCCACACCATGTTCAGAGCCCCGTCGATGGAGCTCTGGTTGAAGACAACTCCCTTGGCCTCGATAAGCAGGGGCGCAAACGCCTGGACCATGGCGAGAGGGCCCCAGACGTTGACGTCGTACAGCCTCTTCGCCTCGGCGACGTCGGTGTCCAGCAGTGGACTGTTGAATTCGACGCCGGCGTTGTTCACCAGGACGTCGAGGCGCCCGCCCGTGCGTTTCGCGACTATCTCCTTGCAGTGCGCGATGGTCTTTGGGACGGTCACGTCTAGCTCGAGGATCTCGATGTCGCTCAGCTCGGCGAGGTCGGCCGTCTTGGAGGGATTACGCGCTACAGCGAAGACATAAAACCCCCGCTGGTGAAAGTTCTTGGCCATGGCCCAGCCGATGCCGCCGGTGCTGCAGCCCGTGATCAAGACCGTCTTCTTCAGTACAGTTGCCATATTATAGTGGTTATTGGTGTGAAAGACGGCGAAATGGATGATACGTTTTTTTTTGACAATAATAATAAGCGGAAGCTCCAATCTTGCACAGCAGCTGATGGAATTATATCGGGCAAATTACCGAATCATACCCCGAAAGTACGAATCCTTACCGAATCATACCCCGACACTAAATCACACCGAAAAATGTGGTATGATTCGGTAATCTGCCATTGCTTGGGATATAATTTGACGAGGATTTTAAATAATAGCTTTCTAATATAAGACGATCTGATAGATAGCGGTAGCGGTAGTAATAGGCTTAATCTTACTAAACGTCTAGTAGTAGTCGTCAACTCGATTATTGATGACGGTATTATTACGCTGCGTAACGGAGCGGGGCTCGAGGCGGGGTTTGACCCCCGAAGCCTACCCCGTCTCGCCCCGTTTCGGGGTCCATTGCCCCGTTGCGTAGATACCGTATTATTAAGAATTATTCCTTCGGGGGCCCTACGGGGCCCGATATAGGCCCGAATAGGGGTCTCTGCAGCGTGAAATGCGGACACTCCCGGGCTCGAAATTTCGCCTACTCGGCTTTCGTCTGATGTTTTTAGGTTGATAGAATTCTTATTAAATGCGATCGAAGAAACTCTTATTAAACGTATTTAGTAACTAGAAAATTAAGAAAATTAAGAAGATTTTTAAGAAGATAAATTATACTATATTCTTTATTCTATCTAACTATATCGACTTTATTTAAATTCTTAATATAATTTTTTTTTTTTTTTTTTTTTTTTTTTTTTTTTTTTTTTTTTTTTTTTTTTTTTTTTTTTTTTTTTTTTTTTTTTTTTTTTTTTTTTTTTTTTTTTTTTTTTTTTTTTTTTTTTTTTTTTTTTTTTTTTTTTTTTTTTTTTTTTTTTTTTTTTTTTTTTTTTTTTTTTTTTTTTTTTTTTTTTTTTTTTTTTTTTTTTTTTTTTTTTTTTTTTTTTTTTTTTTTTTTTTTTTTTTTTTTTTTTTTTTTTTTTTTTTTTTTTTTTTTTTTTTTTTTTATTTTTTTTTTTTTTTTTTTTTTTTTTTTTTTTTTTTTATTTTATTTTTTTTTTATTTATTAATTTTTTTTATTTAAATTTTTTTATTTTTTAAAATTTTTTTAAAATATATTTTTTTTTTTTTTAAATAATTTTTTTTTTTTTTTTTTTATTATTTTTTAAAAATTTTTTTTTTTTTTAAAAAAAATTATTTTTTTTTTTTTTTTTTTTTTTTTTTTTTTTTTTTTTTTATTATTTTTTTTTCTTTTTTTTTTAATTTTAAATTTTTTTTAAATTTAAATTTTTATAATTAATTTAAAAATATATTATTATTTAGAAGAATTTAAGAATTTTAATAAGAAAATCTTAAATATTAATAAAGTTAAATTATTTATAGATAATGAGAAAAAGCGTTCTATCTTTAGAAGATATATTATTAATTTTAATTTAAGTTATATTAAAGTATAATTTATAAATATTATTAAAAAAGGTTAATTATAATCTTTATCTTTATTATTAACTTATAGAATTTTATAAAAAGCGCTATTAAAACTTTTAATACTTAATATAATAAATTAAAAATATTAATAGAAAACTTTCGAATTATTAATTATAATATTAAGATATTTTAATAATAAAATAAAGAATTTAATTATAATATCGTTTAAGCTAAGATAGAGATATTAATAATTATTATCTAGCTAAATAATAATAATAACTAATTATTCTATAAGTAAGAAATTAATAATAAACTTTAAGATTTATATAATAAATATTATATTAATACTATAAAACTTATTAAAGAAAATAAAAAATTTAAGTAAGATTTAAAATATAAAGAGTAATAGCTAAAGAAGTAATAATCTTATATATTAATTAATTTAAAAAACTTCGATAAGAAAGATATAGAGATTATATCTTATTAGTTAAATATTTCTATTAATAATATTTATTAAAATTTATATTATATCTTTATTATAAATTATATAAAGAGTATAAAATTAAATAAATAATATTTTAATATCTCGAATTTTTATAATATTAATAATTAAGATAAGTAGAATAGCTAGCGTTAATATCTTAAAGCGAAATTTAAATAAAATATTATAATCTTTTTTATTAAATTTAAAAAAATTAATTATATATAAGATTATTATAAGTTTACTATATATAATATTATTAAAATAAAAATAAATAAAAATATCTTAAATTTATATTAAATTATTTAAGAAATAATTAATAAATTAGATAATATATTTAAAATATATAATAAGATTATTTAATTAGATATTAAGATATTTAATTTTAAATTTAATATAAAAATAATATATAAAAAGAAATTATTTAAGAATTTTTATATATAATTCTCTATAGCTATTACTCTTTTTAAAATTTATTAAAATTTATAAAATATTTAATTTAAAATAATTAATCTCTATACGTCTAAAATATTAGATTTTAAAATATTTTTTTAATACTTTTTAAGAATTAATTATTTTTCTATAAGTATTAAATATAAATCTCTAAACTATTAATAACGCGTTAGATTTAAAAAGTAAGAAAAAGATTAATAAAACTAGTAATAATTATAAAAAGTCTATTCCCTTAAATAATTAATATAATTCTTTCTCTATTAGAAGAAATAATAATATTATTATTAAAAAATTTATATATAAAAATATAAGTATTCTAAGCTATTAATAAATAGAATTTAAAAAAAAAACTTTAAATACTTAAAAATTAGATATTATTTTAACGATAATAATATTTTATATAAAAATATAGATTTATTAATAAAAGAATAGATTAATATAATTCTAAAAGTTATCGATATAAAGAAGAATATCTTTATTAAATTATTATAAGAATTAAAAAATTAAATATTTCTAATTAAATCGTTATTAGAGATCTAAAAGCTTTATATATAAAAATTAAAGAGTTAGAAATAGAAAGAATACTCGCTTTTATCTCTCTATTCGCGTATATTATTATTATTAAAATCTCTTTATAAAATAAACGCTAATTAAACTTTTATAAAAAAATTATTATATTAATAAGATAAATTAAAATTAACTATTTTTTAAATATTAAAACTTTAATATTAAACTTTATAAATATATCTTTTATTAAAATAAATAAGCTATTTAAAATAATATTAATATAATTTTATAGATTATAATTAATTAATAATAAATTTATCTCTATTCTTAATATTATATATATAATTCTAATAAAATTTATTTTAGAGAATTATATAGAAAAACTTTAATACTTAATTATCTTATTAAAATAATTTAATATTATTTTAGAAATATTATAATTAAAATAATATAATTCTTATATATTCTTTAAATTTAGAATTATTATATTTAATTTAAATTATTATATATTTAATTATTTATTATATAATAAATCTATTATTATTTAGAATAATAATAAATTTTTAAAAAAGAATTTAAATTATATAATAAAGATTATATTTAAAAAAGAATATAATAAAAATTTTTATTTATATCTTTATTAAGATAATTAAAAAATTAGAAAATTAAATTATTATTATATGATTTTAAGATTTTAAATAATTTTCTAATTTTATTAATAAGAAAGCGAAGTTTACTATTAATAATATCGCTATTATAATAAAAGATTATAAGAAATTCTTTTATAAATTAAAAAAGAAATCTTTAATTATAGAATAGTTATAAAAATAAATTTTTATAATATATTATAAATAATTAGATATTTAAAATTCTATAAAAATTAATAAACTTTTCTCTTATTACTTTATTAATTATAAAATATATTTTAAAAAAAAAATTTATTATTAAAAAAGGCTTATAAGCTTTTTAGAGATTAAATATTAATTATAAAGAAGTATATTAATATAATATTAGAGAATAACTATATTAGATTAATTTTTTTTTTATATAATATTTATTCTAATTATAAAGAAGCTTAATAGAGAATTTAGATTATATATAAATTATAGAGCTTTTAATATATTTATTATTCTTAATTAAAATACTACTTTATTAATTTAAAAGACTCTTATTAAATTATATATAATAAGAATATATAATAAATTTAATATTATAGCCGCTTTTAACGAAATTAAAATAAAAAGAAATTAATAAAAAAATTATATTTCTTACTTAATATAGTTTATTTAAATATATAAAAATATCTTTTAAATTATATAATATTTCTATTACTTTTTAAATATTTATTAATAATATTTCATATAAATATTTAGATATATTTTATATTATCTATTATCTATTTAGATAATATTCTTATCTATAATAATATTAAAAATAAATATATTTAGTATATAGAAAAGATATTAAAGATACTTTAATAAGCTAGCCTTTATCTTTATATTAATAAATATAATTTTTATATTATTAGAATTAAATATTTAAAATTAATTATTATAATAAATAAAGTAGAAATAAAAATAGATATAAAGAAAATTAAAATTATTACTTAATAAAAGAAATCTAGATATATTAAAGATATATAAATATTTCTAAAATTCGCTAATTTCTATTAAAAGTTTATTATAAGATATTTTAAAATTATTATACTCTTAATAAATTTTATTTATATTTAATAGAAGAAAGACTTTATTTATTTATAAATTGAAAAATACTTTAAATAACTCGCTTTTAAAATACTTAAAAAAGCTTTTACTACTATTTTTATACTTATTTATTTTAATTTCAATAAAAAAAATTAATTAAAAATAAATACGTTTAATTTTATAATTATTATTATTTTATTATAAGAAAATAAAAATAAAGTATTTAGATTTATAATATTTCTCTTTAAAAGATATCTTCTATAGAGTATAATTACGATATTTATAATAAAGAATTTATAATTATAATATAAGTTTTAAAAAAATAATATTCTAAATTAGCTAATATTTTTATTAAAAATCTTATTAAAATTATTTTAAATTATAAGAGTTTATAATATTTTATATTTTTTAAATAATTTAATTTTCGCTAAGTAAAATAAGCGAAGTTTTTTTTTAAAATTTAATAATCTTATTTAATAAGTAAGAGATATATTTAAAAATAAGAATAAGAATTATATTTATTATTAATATCGTATAATTCTTAAAAATAATAATCTTAATAAAGGTATTAAAAACGTTATATATCTTATTATTATATTTTTAAATAATATAAAAAAAAATATTATCTCTTTAATTATAATATTATATAAATAAAATAAATAAGATAATATTAATAGTAAGAAGTCTAATAAAAAATTACTATTAGAGATCTTAATAAAGATTTCTTAAAAGAAGTTTTTAGAAGAATTAAGAGAAATCTCTATTATTAATACTTTTAAATTATTATATTAAATAAAAAATATTTATAATTATAATAATATTATTTAAGAAATTATATAATTAAAGATATTTAAATAAAGAAAGCTATTATTTAAAATAATTAAAAATAATCTTAAATTAAAATTAAGTAATTATTATTTTTATAATAGATTATTATATATTAATAATAGATTATATATATTAGATATTCTCGAATTATAAATTAAGATTATTAGAGATATTTATAACTCTTTATCTAAAGGCTACGCTAATAAATTATTAATTTATAATAAATTAAATAAATACTACTATTAGTTAAGAATAATAAATTCTATTACTTATTATATTAAGAGCTATTATATCTATAAAAAATCTAAAACTTATAAAAAGAGTAAATAAGATCTTTTTAAATTTCTTCTTATTTTCGAATAATATTAATAAGATATTTTTATTAACTTTATTATATTATTATCTATCTATCTTAAATATAAGCGCTTTTATTAATATATTATAATAATTATAAATAGACTTAATAAAAAAAAGAAATTTATTTTCTTAAATTTCTTAAAAATAAAGATAGTAATTTAAATCTTTATCGAATTTATATAGCGAGAAAAAAAATATTATTATTATCTTCGATTAAGATATTTAATTTATAATATATTTCTAAAGAAGACTATATAAAAGAATTAAAATTAAACTTAAGCTCTTTACTACGTTTTATTTTAAAATTAATAAATAAATAAAGAACGCTAACGCTATTCTAAAATAATATTTTAAAGCTTATATTAATTATAATTAAGATAATTAAATAAATTTATTATTAATAATAGAGTTCGAAGCTAACTTCGATAAGAATACCTTATTAAATATATTATTATTTCTTTTTATTGAAAAATATATTTTCTATTTAGATATAGAATTCTTTTTCTTTTAAGATTAATTTATTAATTAAAAAGTAAAAAGAGATATTAAATTAGATAATAAGTTTATTAAGAAATTAAATATTATAAAAAATTATTTAAAAAGTTAACTTAAATAATTATAAGCTTTATAAAAGAAATAAGCTAATCGCTATTAATTTTTAATATTAAAATTTAAAATTTAAAATATAATTATATTTAATAAAAGAAATATTAAAATTATTAATATATATAAAAGAATAAGATAGAGCTAAGCTTAAAAATCTTAAATTTATATATATAGTTAATTATAAATTCGAGTTCGCTACGCTCTTTAATTAGATCGGCTAAGTTAACTCGATAGTCCTTTTTAAGCTTTCTTATTAAAAATTTATATATAGAAGTTTTATACTTTAAAGTACTCAGCTTATAATATATATAATTACTTTATAATTTCTTAAATTATAAAACTCGCTTTACGCTTTCTAACGCTATAAAAATTATAAAGTTTAATCTACTATTAGTAAATTAAATAAATATTTAAATATAGTAGTTATATTAATTATATTAGACGTATTCGAGATCGAATAATAATTCTTTCACCTATTTATTATTCTTTTACTATTCTATTAATTCTATTAATTCTATTAATTCTATTAATTTCATTAATATAAATATAATTATCTTCGATACCTCTCGTCTAATTAGAGCCCCTTATTAACGCCTCTAGATTATTTCTCGACGAATTCGCTACTATTAATAATCGAGGTTATAAGCGAGCTTAATAGCTATCTACTACTGCTTATAAACGCGTTAGAAAGTTCTTAAAAAGAGTTTAAATAGATACGTTCTTCTCTTTCTAAGCTAGCGATAGGTGGGTTAAACTGATATTCAAATATTATAGTTATATTAAACGCGTTCGGTTTAGATATATATACCCCTTTTACTCGCCTCTTAGAGCCTCTACTAACGTCTTTAGACTACTTCTTAGCGAATTCGCTACTGTTGATAATCGAGGCCGTAAGCGAGCTTAATAGCTATTTACTATTGCTTATAAACGTATTAAAAGACTCTTAAAAAGAGCCCGAACGGATACGTTCTCTTCTATATACTTCTCTTAAGTCAGCGATAGATAGATTAAACTAATATTCAAATATTATAGTTATATTAAACGCGTCCGGGATCGAATAATAATCCTTCCACCTATTTATGTAATTATTCTTCTTTCATCATTCTATTAATTCTATTAATTCTATTAATTCTACCAATTCTATTAATTCTACCAATTCTACCAATATGAATACATTTATCCTCGATACCCTCGCACTTAGTTAAATAAGAGGAGGATCTATAATAGGCGAATGCGGAGAATACTGCGGAGAATATTGCGGAGATAGTTATCAGTAGCAGTGACACAATAGGTCTACTCTCCACGATCTCATATTAATCCACTCAGCCAGTGCAAGAGAAGTTAATACAGCAGGCGAATGCGGAGAATACTGCGGAGAAACCAAGCGGCAATAAGGCCCCCAGCACCAAGAACACGGCTTAGCTCTCCAAGATCCCACGTCATATGCTCTCCACGGTTCCATATCAAATTATCACTTAGTAAGCGGAGAACACCACTGCAATTTAGCCTGTTATCCCCACTACATTAAGGAGTAAGAGGAGGAATTACAACAGGCAAATGCGGAGAACACTGCGGAGAAACCAAGCGGCAACAAGGGCCCCAGCACCAAGAACACGGCTCAGCTCTCCAAGATCCCACGTCATATGCTCTCCACTGTTCCACATCAAATCATCACTCCGGAACGATGCATATTTGGACGAATTGAAACCGTCCGATGTCTACAGCTATTTCATTATTCGAAAAATTTCACTGCGGCAGGAGATATTGTGGGATTCACACCACTAATTGGCACGGTTGTCTCCATTTCTTTCCGATATTTCGATACTTCTTGCCATAAGAACATAGCCTTTCTCTTTTTTTATAGGCAATTATTACACCTTTCTAATTAGGCCTTAGCGCGCCTCTCTCCGTACATATATACCTATATACTACATAGATTAAATCAATTTCGTAGTAGTAGAAGTAGGTCAAAAACGCATAGCAAGCGATTAGAGTTCGATTCGACTTAGGACTAGAGCTAAAATTCCATTTAACTTGAAAAAATCCAACTTCATTTGACTTAGAAAAATCCAACTCCATAAATTTAATTCATAGGCCTTTACTAATATATTCTAATAAATTATTAAATTATAAAAATTTCGAATTATTTAAAATTATTAAAGCTTTAAATAATTTCGCTTATAAATTAAAACTCTTAATTTTTATAAATAATATTTACTTTATCTTTTATTTATAGCTATTATATCTTAATAATAATAACTTACTATTAGAATAAATCGAGTTTTTATTATTATTTATTAATATTAATAAAGAAGATAAAATCTATAATATTAAAGAAATAGTTTAATTTAAATTAAATAAATAAAAGAATAATTTCTTAATTAGTAAAAGGAAATATCTAATATATAAAATTAGAACTAAAGGCTTTAAGATCGAGAAAGATTTATTTTAATAATTATTTATAAATATAGTAGAATATTCGAATCTAGTAGTAGACTTTTATTATTATCACTTTAAGATCGTTAATTCTTATTTATTATTTAAAAGATTTTTAAAATAATTTTCTTTATTAGCGCTACTAATCTATAATAATTATATTAATTTATAAAAAGATCTTAATTCTATAACGAAATATTAAGTTAATATATCTAAGAATATTACTCTATATATATCTAAATATACTTTTTATAAAATCGATATCTACTATATAAATAGTCGTTATCGAAACTTTAAATTAAAGAAGAAAATAATATTACGATTTTAATAATCTTATAATCTTACTTATATTATAGCCTAATTAAACTTAGCGTATTAAGGCCTTTTAATCTTTCTATCTTATTATAAAGTCTATACTTATAATAATTCTATATAGATAGTATTCTCTTTATACTATAATATAGAGTTATTATATATATACTATTAAGTCTCTAATAAACCGCCCGAAGGTAATAAATGCGATTTCTATTATTATTATTAATACTACCACTTTATAACTACTATATAATCTATACTTAATAGTTTAAATCCATTCTATAAACTCTATTTAATTTATTCTATTATGAAATCGTTTTATATAATTCTCTTTATAATATAAAGAGATTTTATATATAGCGTATTCCCCTTTAATCTTTAATACTCTTCTATTATTATTACTAATTTCTCTATTAAAACGTCTCTTCTAAACGTTTAAACGATATATAAGATACTATCGAATAGTATTTAAATCTTATTAATTATAATTATCTCGTAATAATTTCGATAGAGTAATAATTAAAGTGAAAGGCGGTCGAGATCGAATATCTTCTCTGTCTTCTTTAATTAATTCTATTACTATTAGCTCGAGAAACTTCTAATACTCTTAACGAAACGTTTTTATTAGTTTATAGAGCTTAAAAGCATTTAAAAGACTTTTATCTAAATATTAATAAAGTAGAGATATTTAATTTTAATTATAAGCTCGCTAAAAAGAATATATAGCTATTAAAATATTAAATCGATTAATTTTCTCTATATACTTATTATAGTAGTAGAAAAGCTTAAAAACTTAAAACTTCTTCTCTTATATATTCTAATTATTCTCTTTAAAAGTAGATAGAATTATATAACTATTTATACTAGTCTTATTAGAATATTTTCTCTTTTTAAAGATAGAGTTATTAATCTCTCTTATATTATATATAGTAATTAAGATTAAAATAAGATTATTATCTTATTAGACTACTATTAACATATTATTCTAAACGAGTAAAGGCCTATAAATTAAATTCATAATCATTTTTTTAATCAGGGCTATCGAGGAGCGATCTTTAATAAGCGATATTTGAATTCCTTATGCTTCAATAATTATAAGACTAAATTTAAGAATTCTTTTTTTCTCTAAAAGCCCACATTTCGTTCTATAATTTGAAAAAAAAAATCTTAAAATTTTAATAGAAAACAAAAAAGTTATTCTAAAATTAAATAATGTATACCTGTTTTTTAATTAGGGCTGTCCGGCTGTCGAGCGATCTTTGGTGAGCGAACTTTGATAAGCGATATTTGAATTCCTTGCGCTTTAATAATTATAAGACTAAATTTAAAAATTCTTTTTTTATCTAAAAGCCCACATTTCGTTCTATAATTTAAAAAAAAAAATCTTAAAATTTTAATAGAAAATAAAAAAGTTATTCTATATGTTAATAACGTACATCTATTTTTTTAATAATTACGAACGTTTAATAATTATAGACGCTAATTTATTTATCCGCGATAACTTAGTTAATCTAATTAAAGAGCGTAGTAATTCTAAATTTATAATTAGCTATATATATAAATTTAAGATTTTTAAACTTAGCTCTATCTTATTCTTTTATATATATTAATTACTATAGCGAGAACTCCGTACGAAATATTTCTTATAAAGACTTATTTCATCTCTATAAGTAATTTTAAGAGATCTAATTAATTTAGCTTTATAATTTTATATATTATAATTCCTCTATCTTTTAAAGTTATAATTAGCTTAGATTTAATAAAATAATTATTTATAAAGAGAATAGAGTTATAAAGTAGTATATTAATAATTAATTTAAATACTATAGCTAATATATCTCTAAGATTCTTAATTTTTAATCTACTCTTAAGACTCTATATAGAAGAATATTAGATATAATTATAGTATTATAATTTTAATAATCTTATTAATCTTACTTATATTATAATTTAATTAGACTTAATATATTAAGATCTTTTAATCTTTCTATCTTATTATAAAATCTATACTTATAATAATTTTATATAAATAGTATTCTCTTTATATTATAATATAGAGTTATTATATATATTATTAAGTTTCTAATATAATACTATCTGTTACGAGCGTACCCTTGACACACCCCTCAGCCCTATGGCTAGCGGGCCTTGGCGGAGGCATCCCCTACCATATCATGCCTCCTTCCCACCTACATAGTTCGGTACCTTAGTTATCTTATTCAACATACCTACATTGATATTGCATCTGTACCGGTTCTAATACTATAACTAAGGTCAACCCACTCATTTCATTCGTATTAGCGGACGAATTCAAAGAAACGCGCTGGCAGGGGCTTTGGCAAGAAATTAAGTTGAGCCATCGTATCTCTAAGTAAGCCTATCAGACAGGTAATTCGATTTCAAAGCGAATCGGACTCGGCAAACAGTGGTCGAGAGATAAATAAGGCATTGGACCATTCGTACGGCTAGCGAATCGAAAGAAATAGCCAACACCATCTCACAAACACACATCAAGCTTCCCCGTATATAACTTCTCTACGAGATAAGGGACCCTCTGAGCGGAGCAAGTGCACTCGAAAGGCTATTATTCAAAGCACTTATAGTCTTCTTAACACCTTAAACGATCAAGAGATAAGTGTGTTAAGCCTCCGCAAAGAAATAACCTTACCTCGGGCTTTATAGTGAAATTTTTTATTCTTAACACCGAATAATTTCCAAACGCCTTAAAGAGGCTTCATTATTCTCTACTATATCTGATATCTTCAACACCCATTCTTTCGGAGTATTTAAACTCCTCTCCACTTTATTTCGAACCTTCCTTTCTTCTTTCCCATGGCAAAGTCCAACATCGAAAGAATAGATCAAATCAAGACCCTACTAGAGCAAACAAAGTTCCGACGGGTATCAGTCCTACCAGAGGATACCCCTGACGAGGCAGACTCGGCAGATACGCCTTAAGATATCGCTAGTACCCAACAACTACAACATTAGACCAAGCACCAACCCGACGAATTCATGACTATGCTGAATGAAATTCGTCAGGAGAGAGACAATTTCCGCGAGGTTACTACTCGGTATCACGCCGTCGTCATAGAAAAGGACCTAGCCATGAACGATTTGTACCAGGCCCACAGAATGACCGAGGAGGCAAACCAACTAGCCCGAGACTTCCAGAAGGACATGACCTCCCTGCAGCGGAAAGTCAATGGCCTTGAGATACAGTCAATGAAAGACTCACGGCTGTCACCGATCGAGGAGGAACGCACGCTTAGACGTTCAAAAGAGAAATCAGTTAAGGTCCCAGACCCACCTCTATTCATCGACGGTAGCGACCCTACCTAAGACGACTAGTCCTCCAGAATAGAACAGAAATTCAAGGCCAACAGCGATCATTACCTTACCGAGGACTCCAAGATAACCTACGTAGTCTCACAACTCGGCGGTAAGGCTGCACAACATACGATGCATAGAAGACTTCGAAACTCCACCAACCCGTACCAGTCTTTCACTGAGATCATGGACGAGTTGGCCGATATCTACGAGAACTCAGACCGACGTAGTAATGCATTGCGTGACATACATGCTCTACAGCAAAGGACCCGACCCTTCATCGACTTCTATTTAAACTTCATTCGACTAGCTACCGTCCTTAACCTTGACGAAACCGTTATGATAGAGTATTACCTTCCAAACAAATTGAGGAGCAACCTGAGGGAGTCATGGGACACCGTAGGGGGTTTTACCACCTTGAAGGCTGTAAAGGAATACCTTCGGAAACTGAATAACTTATACCGTGCTAGATACAAAGATATAGAGTCTACGAAGGCTACTGTCAAGTCAACTATAATACGAACCACGGCTAATGCACGCCTTATATCTGTTACTGGGGTTATAACCACTACACCCCTGAGTGTTAAGACCGATCTAAAGCCAAGGGAACCTATGTGCTATAATTGCGGTAAGAAAGGCTACTATCGAAGTATCTATATAATAACTACCCAGACCGAGGCCGGTAAAAAGGCCTTCGAGGAAGTACGACTCCACGCGATGGAAATAGACGAAGAATTCGAAATCGACAACGTCGACACCACGGGTAGCGACGGTTCTTCTTCAGATTCGGGAAACGAATAGCCTCTTCCAAAGTCACGGTAAGAGGTACTCATGAAGTGTGCCTGGTAGACACCCCCAATGACGCCCTGGCACGTCGTCCTTTCCGCACACAAGTCACGCTATCTTCACAAGGAAGGGAGTACTTACTTCAGGACTCTCTTATGGATAGTGGATGCACCGGTGCTTACACAGTCATAAATAAGTCCCTAGTCCCAGCGATATGTGAGGCCCTACATCTGGAACCACTCCCACTATCACGACCTAAACCACTAAGGGGTTACGACGGCCAGATCGCAAAACGACCAATTACACACTGTTTACTCCCTACGGTAACAGTGGAAGGCCATCGAGAAGGAACATGTCCAATGCTAATTGCACCATTGAAACACGACATGATAGTTGGAAAATCATAAATGAACAAACACGGGGTAGTCCTTGACATGTTACGGGATAAGATACTCTTTCTACCCGGTCGATGTAATCATGATGGTGATCAAATATCAATAATCGACGACCCTATCTATCACAAGGTAGTAGGGGCCAACAAGGAAGACGAGTATTGTACGGAAATCCGTGAGGCTATCGCCAAAAACAAGGACAAGTTTCGAGGAATCACTCTCAGTAAATGCTCCGTACAAGACGGGGTGCTTTACTATCAGGACCGTTTGTGGGTATCCGATAACATGTATACCGATGTTATTCGAGAGGTGTACGATTAACCGTCCTACGGATATCCCGAGGTAATACATACTTATAAGCTACTTAAAAGGGAATACTACTAGCGAGGTATAAGGACTACCATAGTTACCTACGTTTAAAATTACTATACCTATCAGAGGGCTAAGGCGCCTCGCGATCGGGAGCATGGTTTACTGCAACCCCTACCAATCCCACAGAAGCGATGACAAGACATATCGGTCGACTTCGTCACAGGCTTGCCCATATCCGACGGCTACAACGCTATTTAAATAGCGATCGATCGGCTCACCAAGGAACGTCACTACGTAGCCTATTCTGACATCGATAAAGGCACTACCGCTAAGAAGACAGTCAACTTACTACTCAAGAAAGTGTTCCGCCTACACGGCCTACCGGCCTCAATAATATCGGATCGAGGACCCCAATTCATAGCTACCATATAAAAGTCTTTTTGCGAGAGACTAGGCATTACAGCCAAGCTATCAACAGCCTTCCACCCTAAAATCGATAAACAGACTGAGCGAGCGAATCAGAATATAAAGCGTCACCTTCGGACATACTGCAACTACATGCAGGACGACTAAGCAAGGTAGCTACCTATCACCGAGTTCGCCGACAATAATACTACCTCATCGACTACTAATATCCCACCTTTCCTCGCGAATAAGGGGTTCCATCCTCGAATGACTTTCAGCCCGAACACCACCGACTACGAGACCACACGTAAGCGTCTCGATACTGCTCGGGCGGAGGATATCACGAACCACATAAAACAAGTTCTCAAGTATATCCGGAGTAACATAGACCGCGCTCAGAAGGCTATGGTTATATAAGTTAATAAGCATCGACAAAAGGTGACTTTTCAAGTAGGCGATGAGGTCTTCCTCAGCAGCAAGAACATCACCTCCGATCGCCCTTCCCGCAAACTGAACCACAAGAGACTCGGTCCATTCAAGATTACAGGCCTTGTGGGAACCTCATACCGTCTGAAACTTCCACCAAGCATGAGGATCCATAACGTCTTCCACCCCAATCTCTTAAGTCTCGCGGCAAACAACCCCTTACCAAGGCAGGTAAACCCTCCGCCGAAGCATATCACTGTCAACGGTCGGACCGAATGAGTTATTAAAGAAATACTTACCTTCAAAATAATCTATGGTCGTTTTAAGTACAAAGTTAAATAGGAAGGCCTCGATAATAACACCGTCTAATACAATGCGGACGGCGGTAAATTCGAAAATTGCCAAGACCTGGTGGACGACTACCACAAACGATATCCCGAAGAGCCTCACCTATAAAGGGTTGACTCATGGGATGACAGAGCTACCTCGGACACACCGTTTTCAGTCGAATTGAAACCGTCCGATGTCTTCACAATAGCCTCATTTTTCCAGACCCGAGAATCAATCCCTCAGGCCCTCGACTAAGTTATTATAAATAAATAAATTAACGTTTATAATTATTAAAATCTCGCTCTTTCGCGTCTCTCTAATTAAAAAATAGATATATATTATTTAATTTTAGAATAACTTTTTTATTTTCTATTAAAATTTTAAGATTTTTTTTTAAAATTATAGAATAAAATATAGGCTTTTAGATAAAAAATAAATTCTTAAATTTAGTCTTATAGTAATCAAAGCGCAAGGAATTCAAATATCGCTTATTAAAGTTCGCTTATTAAAGATCGCTTATCTATTTACTCGATAGTCTTAATTAAAAAAAAATTATAAATTTAATTTATAGATCTTTACTCGTTACTTTATAAAAATCGTATCTCTTCTTCTACTATCTTATCTTATCTATCTCTTCTATTACTTCTATTTCTATTATCGCTTTTTTCTCTTTTATCTTATTATTACTAGTCTACTGGCCGGAAAGGTATGGAATTTTTTGGACTTAGAATTTTTCAACTTTTATCTCTTTTCTTTGAAAATTTATATCTTTATATTCTATTTATAGAATCTTATAATTCTTAAAGCCCTATAACGAGGCTAGTCTGTTTTATACGAGACGATTTTAAAATACGGTAATTTATGTATAAAATACCGAGTGGGATTGAAAATATCCCTTACCTATTTTGGAATGGTATCTCGAAAATTGCCTAAATTCCATATCAAATACCATACCTTTCCGGCCACTAACTATAATAGAGTTTATAATACTTTAAAGTCTTTAAAATATCGAATACTATTTAAATATATATATTAATAGAATAAAAATAAATTATATCTAAGTTTAAGATAGAAGTATTTATTATATTAAATATATAGACGATACTTATTATAATAATAAGCTATTTAATTAAATAAATAATAGTAATAATTATTATAATAATAGTTATCTAAGTTAAATATATCGAATTAAAAAAAATCGTATTATCTAATATTTCGCGTTTTCTTATAAAACTTAATATTAATCTCTTCGAATATTTAATCTTAATCTTTCTCTACTATCTACGCTCTATATTATCTTATTATCTTTTCTCAAAGAATTAAAAGAGAGCGAGTTCTATCTTCTAATCGTAAAGATGATACCATACTCTGGCATGGTATGGGTTATTGAGATTTGCATGATCCCATACCTGGTACAGAGGTCTGCACCGAAAGTCCTGCACCCGCACTAGTGCAGCCCTAACCCTACTTTCGGAAAGCGGCCCTATAGAGGAAAAGCCTAAAAATATCTTCTTATAGCGTATAATGGGATTTAAGGTACTTCTTTTAGCCTTAATAGGGATAATAAACCCCGAAACCTAGCTAGAGCTAGGTGCGATTCCGAAGAACTCTAGACGTATTATCCAGGTAACCCTTTAGATGGGGCGTTATCCGAAGTCTGAGCGTAAGAGTCTTAGCGGGTGTAGGACTTTCGGTGTAGACCTCTGTATGGTATGGGATCTTGGCGGGATATACCACGGTATGGTATATCTGTGGTATCATACCATGGAATGGTATATGTATGGGATATCCCGTTGGGATTTCTATATTTAGAAGTATAAAGTAGCTATTCTAATCATCATTCTGGTCAACGGCTAATCGTATCTACCCCCCATGGCTGGCATACTACCATGGCTGGCACTCCCATGGCTGGCACTCCCATGGCTGGCACTCCCATGGCTGGCACTCCCATGGCTGGCACTACCATGGCTGGCACTCCCATGGCTGGCACTACCATGACTGGCACTACCATGACTATCACTCACTATTATGACTATCACTACCATAGCTACTGTCGAAATGTGGCCCCCGCGCATCCCAGCCACCGTGTTCTTCAGCCACCTGATTTTGTACTGTATTTAGGACCTGGCCCCGGAGAGGTTTTGGAGAATCAATCCGTCCGTTCTACACATCACATACCTGATATTTTAACAGCTACCACTACCATGGCTACCACTATTTATTATTCAAATAGCCTACTATCATCTGGTAGCTATGATAATACCAGTCATGGTAGTGGCAGGCATGGTAGTGGTAGTCATGGTAGTGGCAGGCATGGTAGTGGCAGGCATGGTAGTGGCAGGCATGGTAGTGGCAGGCATGGTAGTGGCAGGCATAGTAGTGGCAGGCATTGGTAGTGGTAGCTATGGTAGGGGCAGCCATGGTAGGTAGCCATGGTAGTGACAGCCATAATTAGCCAGAATGATGATTAGAATAGCTACTTATACTTCTAAATATAGAAATTCCAGTGGAGATATCCCATACATATATCATTTCATGATATAATACCACAGATATACCATACCGTGGGATATCCCGCCAAGATCCTATACCATACCAGATATGGGATCATGCAAATCTCAATAACCTATACCATATCAGAGTATGGTATGGCAGGTCAATATTCCATACCATATCATACCTTTTCGGCCAGTAGTCACTTATTAATAACGCGTTAGATTTAAAAAATAAGAAAAAGATTAATAAAATTAATAATAATTATAAAAACTTTATCCCCTTAAATAATTAATGTAATTCTTTCTTTATTAAAAGAAATAATAATATTATTATTAAAAAAATTTATATATAAGTATATAAATATCTTAAGCTATTAATAAATAGAATTTAAAAAAAAGATAGATATTTTAAATATTTAAAAATTAAATATTATTTTAATAATAATAATACTCTATATAAAAATATAGATCTATTAATAAAAGAATAGATTAATATAATTCTAAAAGCTATCGATATAAAGAAGAACGTCTTTATCGAATTATTATAAAAATTAAAAAATTAAATATTTCTAATTAAGTCGTTATTAAAGATCTAGAAACTTTATATATAAGAATTAAAGAGTTAGAAATAAGAAGAATACTTACTTTTATCTCTCTATTCGCGTATATTATTATTATTAAAATCTCTTTATAAAATAAACGCTAATTAAATTTTTATAAAAAAATTATTATATTAATAGAATAAATTAAGATTAATTATCTTTTAAATATTAAAGCTTTAATATTAAGCTTTATAAATATATCTTTTATTAAAATAAATAAGCTATTTAAAATAATATTAATATAATCTTATAGATTATAATTAATTAATAATAAATTTATTTTTATTTTTAATATTATATATATAGTCTTAATAAAATTTATTTTAAAAGATTATATAGAAAAACTTTAATACTTAATTATCTTATTAAAACGATTTAATATTATTTTAGAAATATTATAATTAGAATAATATAATTCTTATATATTCTTTAAATCTAGAATTATTATATTTAATTTAAATTATTATATATCTAACTATTTATTATATAATAAATCTATTATTATTTAGAATAATAATAAGTTTTTAAAAAAAATTAAATTATATAATAAGAATTATATTTAAAAAAAGAATATAATAAAGATCTTTATTTATATCTTTATTAAAATAATTAAAAAATTTAAGAATTAAATTATTACTATATAGTTTTAAAATTTTAAATAATTTTTTAATTTTATTAATAAGAAAGCGAATTTTATTATTAATATCGTAATTATTATAATAGAAAATTATAAAAAATTCTTTTATAAGTTAAAAAAGAAATCTTTAATTATAAAGTAATTATAAAAATAATTTTTTATAATATATTATAAATAGCTAAATATTTAAAATTCTATTAAAATTAATAAATTTTCTCTTTATCGCTTTATTAATTATAAAATATATCTTAAAAAAGAAGTTATTTTATTATTAAAAAGGATTTATAGGCTTTTTAGAGATTAGATATTAATTATAAAAAAATATATTAATAAGATATTAGAGAAAGACTATATTAGATTAAGTACTTCTTTTTATATAATATTTATTTTAATTATAAAGAAATTTAATAAGAGATTTAGATTATATATAAACTATAAAACTCTTAATATACTTATTATCTTAATTTAAAATATTTTTTTATTAATTAAAAAAACTTTTATTAAATTATACGCGATAAGAATATATAATAAATTTAATATTATAATTATTTTTAATAAAATTAAAATAAAAAAAAATTATAGAAAAAAATTAAATTTCTTATTTAGTATAATCTATTTAAATATATAATAATTTCTTTTAAATTATATAATACATCTATTACTTTTTAAATATTTATTAATAATATTTTACGCGAATATTTAAATATATTCTATACTATCTATCTAGATAATATTCTTATTTATAATAATATTAAAAATAAGTATATTTAATATATAAAAAAGATATTAAAGAAACTTCGATAAGTTAATTTTTATTTTAATATTAATAAATATAACTTTTATATTATTAAAATTAAATATCTAGAATTAATTATTATAACGAAAAAAGTAAAAATAAATATAAAGAAAATTAAGATTATTACTTAATAAAAGAAATCTAGATATATTAAAAATATATAAATATTTCTAAGATTCGCTAATTTCTATTAAAAGTTTATTACGAAGTACTTTAAAATTATTATATTTTTAATAAATCTTATTTATACTTAATAGAAGAAAGACTTTATCTATTTATAGACTTAAGAGTATTCTAAATAACTTATTTTTAAAATACTTAAAAAAGCTTTTACTACTATTTTTATACTTACTTATTTTAATTTAAATAAAAAGACTTAATTAGAAATAAATATATTTAACTTTATAATTATTACTATTTTATTATAAGAAGATAAAAATAAAATATTTAAATTTATAATATTTCTCTTTAAAATAATATCTTCTATAGAGTATATTTATAATATTTATAATAAGAAATTTATAATTATAATATAAGTTTTTAAGAAATAATATTCTAAGCTAGCTAATATCTCTATCGAAAATTTTATTAAAATTATTTTAAATTATAAGAATTTATAATACTTTATATTTTTTAAATAACTTAACTTCTACTAAATAAGATAGATGAAGTTTTTTTTTAAATTTAATTTTTTAATTATTTATTATTTAGAAAAATAAAGTATTAAATTTAATAATTTTACTCGATAAGTAAGAGATTTATTTAAAAATAAGAATAACGATTATATCTATTATTAATATTATATAATTTTTAAAGATAATAATCTTAACGAAGATATTAAGAACGTTATATATTTTATTATTATACTTTTAAATAATATAAAAAAAAAATTATCTCTTTAATTATAATATTATATAAATAAGTAAAGGCCTATAAATTAAATTTATAAAGTTGAATTTTTCTAAGTTAGATCGAATTTTAGCCCTAGCCCTAAGTTAAATCGAACTCTAATCGCTTACTATGCGTTTTTAATCTACTTTCATTACTATAAAATTAATTTAATCTATGTAGTATATAGATATATATATGCGGAGAGAGGCGCGCTAAGGCCTAATTAAAAAGATATATTGAGTGTGAAGGATTGATCCGTAATAATTGCCTATAAAAAATAGAGAAAGGCTATGTTCTTATGGCAAGAAGTATCGAAATATCGGAAAGAAATGGAGACAACGTGCTAATTAGTGGTGTGAATCCCATAATATCTCCTGCCGTAGTGAAATCTTTCGAATAATGAGATAGCTGTAGACATCGGACGGTTTCAATTCGTCCAAATATGTATCGTCCGATGTCCCTCCTGCAGAGGCCTAATTGACTGTGATCGTCGCAGTAGATCCTCCTCTTGTGACGTTATTGTAGTGATGTACCATATTAATGCAGTGGGGATGATAGGCCAAGTTGCAGTGGTGTTCTCCGCTTGCTGAGTGATGATTTGACGTGGGATCTTGGAGAGCTGAGCCGTGTTCTTGACGATGGTGGCCTTATTGCCGCTTGGTTTCTCCGCAGTGTTCTCCGCAGTATTCTCCGCATTAGCCTGTTGTAGTTCCTCCTCTTGCTCCTTCTCTTGTAGAGTATCAGACTGAGTGGCTAGCTGAGTGGCTGACTGAGTGGATGACTAAGTGACTGGCTGACGACGCTTGCTGAGTGATGATTTGACGTGGGATCTTGGAGAGCTGAGCCGTGTTCTTGACGATGGTGGCCTTGTTGCCGCTTGGTTTCTCCGTAGTGTTCTCCATAGTGTTCTCCGCAGTGTTCTCCGCATTTGCCTGTTGTAGTTCCTCCTCTTACTCCTTAATGCAGTGGGGATGATAGGCTAAGTTGCAGTGGTGTTCTCCGCTTGCTGAGTGATGATTTGATGTGGAACCGTGGAGAGTATATGACGTGGGATCTTGGAGAGCTGAGCCGTGTTCTTGGTGCTGGGGGCCTTGTTGCCGCTTGGTTTCTCCGCAGTGTTCTCCGCATTCGCCTGCTGTATTGACTTCTCTTGTACTGGCTGAGTGGATTGGTGTGAGACCGTGGAGAGTAGACCTATTATATCACTGCTGTTGATGACTGTCTCCGCAATATTCTCCGTAGTATTCTCCGCATTCGCCTGTTATAGATCCTCCTCTTATTTAACTAAGTGCGAGGGTACGTAGAATTGATAGAATGGTGGAAGAAGAATGGTTACACAAATAGGTGGAAGGATTATTATTCGATCTCGGACGCGTTTGGTGTGACTACAATATTTGAATATTAGTTTAACCTATCTATCGCTGGCTTGGGAGGAGTATGTAGGGAGAGGACGTATCCGTTCGGGCTCTTTTTAAGGGTTTTCTAACGCGTTTATGAGTAGTAGTAGATAGCTGTTAGGCTCGCTGCCTCGATTGCTAGTAATAGCGGATTCGTCGAGAGATAGTCTAAGGATGTTAATAAGGGGTTTAAAAAACGGGCGGAAGAAATACGTACCTTAGATACTTAGTAACATTTAGACGGGGGGTATCGAAGGCGAATTTATTTATAATTAGTAGGATTAATAGAATTATAGAAGAAGAATAATTATATAAATAGATGAAAGGATTATTATTCGATTTCGAACGCGTCTAATATAACTATTATAATTATTATATTTAAATATTTATTTAATTTACTAATAGTAGATTAAACTTTATTATTTTTATAGCGTTAGAAAGCGTATATTAAGCTCTATAATTTACTAAATTATAAAGAAATAGTATTTATAGAGAGCTGGTTATTTCAGAGAATAAGACTTCTATATATAGATTTTTGTAGATTTTTAATGGTTACGAACGCTAATTTTATTTACTCGCGATATCTAATTAAAAAGCGTAGATCTAATAAATTAATAATTAGCTATATATATAAATTCAAGATTTTCTAATTTAGCTCTATCTTATTCTATTATATATACTAATTTAATAAATAAGATAATATTAATAATAATAAGTCTAATAAAAAATTATTATTAAGAATCTTAATAGAGACTTTTTAAGAGAAGTCCTTAGAAGAATTAAAAGAAATCTTTATTATTAATATTTCTAAATTATTATATTAAACAAGTAAAGGCCCATGAATTAAATTCATGAAGTTAGATTTTTCTAAGTCAAATCGAATTTTAGCCCTAGCCCTAAGTCAAATCGAACTCTAATCGCTTGCTATACGTTTTTAACCTACTTTTACTACTATAAAATTAATTTAATCTATATAGTATATAGATATATATATGCGGAGAGAGGCGCGCTAAGGCCTAATTAGGAAGGTGTATAATAATTACTTATAAAAAATAGAGAAAGGTTATATTCTCATAGTAAGAAGTATCGAAATATCGAAAAGAAATAAAGATAACGTATTAATTAGTAGTGTGAATTCCATAATATCTCCTACCGCAGTGAAATTTTTCGAATAATAAAATAGCTATAGACATCGGACGGTTTCAATTCATTTAAATATGTATTATTTCGAAGTGATAATTTGATATAAAATCGTAGAGAGCATATAACGTGGGATCTTAAAGAGCTATCTTGACGATGATAGCCTTATTGCCGCTTAATTTCTCCGTAGTATTCTCTATAGTATTCTTCGTAGTGTTCTCCGCATTTATCTATTATAGTTTCTCCTTTTACTCCTTAATATAGTGAGGATAATAAACTAAGTTATAGTAGTGTTCTCCGCTTACTAAGTAATGATGTAATGTGAAATCGTAGAGAGCATATAACGTGGGATCTTGAAGAGCTAAGCGGTGTTCTTGACGATGGTGACCTTATTACCGCTTAATTTCTCCGTAGTATTCTCCGCATTTGCCTATATTATAGTTCCTTATCTTACTTCTCCTCTTATAGAGTATTAAACTAAGTGGCTAGCTGAGTGGCTGACTAAGTAAATAACTGATATAACGTGGGATCTTGGAGAGCTAAGCCGTATTCTTGATGCTAAGAGCCTTGTTGCCGCTTAATTTCTCCGCAGTGTTCTTTATAGTGTTCTCCGTAGTATTCTCCGCATTTACCTATTATAGTTCCTTCTCTTACTTCTTAATGTAGTAAGAATAATAAACTAAGTTATAGTAGTTTTCTCCGCTTACTAAGTAATAATTTAATATAAAATCGTAGAGAGTATATAATGTGGGATCTTGAAGAGCTAAGTCGTGTTCTTAATACTAAAAGCTTTATTACCGCTTAATTTCTCCGTAGTATTCTCTATAGTATTCTCCGCAGTATTCTCCGCATTTACCTATTATAATTCCTTCTCTTACTTCTTAATATAGTGGGGATAATAGACTAAATTATAGTAGTTTTCTCCGCTTACTAAGTAATAATTTGATATAAAATCGTGGAGAGTATATAATGTGGGATCTTGGAGAGCTAAGCCGTGTTCTTAATACTAAGAACCTTATTACCGCTTAATTTCTCCGTAGTATTCTCCGCATTTACCTATTATAGTTTCTTCTCTTACTTCTTCTCTTATAGAGTATTAGACTAAGTAACTAGCTAAGTAGCTAACTAAGTAAATAACTAATATAACGTGAGATCTTAAAGAGCTAAGCCGTATTCTTAATACTAGAGATCTTATTACCGCTTAATTTCTCCGTAGTATTCTCTATAGTATTCTCCGCATTTATCTATTATAGTTTCTTCTCTTACTTCTTAATATAGTAGAGATAATAGACTAAGTTATAGTAGTATTCTCCGCTTACTAAGTAATAATTTAATATAAAACGACTAAGTTATAGTAGTATTCTCCGCTTACTAAGTAATAATTTAATATAAAATCGTAGAGAGTATATAACGTGGGATCTTAAAGAGCTAAGCCGTATTCTTAACGATAATAGTCTTATTACCGCTTAATTTCTCCGTAGTATTCTTCGCATTTACCTATTATAGTTTCTTCTCTTACTTCTTAATATAGTAGAAATAATAGACTAAGTTATAGTAGTATTCTTCGCTTACTAAGTAATAATTTAATATAGAATCGTAAAGAGTATATAACGTGGGATCTTAAAGAGCTAAGCCTATTCTTAATACTAAGAATCTTATTATCACTTAGTTTCTTCGTAGTATTCTTCGTATTCGTCTACTATAGTAACTTCTCTTATACTAGCTAAGTAAATTAATATAAGATCGTAGAGAGTAGATCTATTATATTACTACTGCTAATAACTATCTCCGTAATATTCTCCGTAGTATTCTTTATATTCGTCTATTATAGATTCTTCTCTTATTTAATTAAGTATAAGAGTATCGAGGGTAAATATATTTATATTAATAGAATTAATAGAATTAATAGAATTAATAGAATTAATAGAATAGTAAAAGAAGAATAATTATATAAATAGGTGAAAGGATTATTATTCGATTCTAGACGCGTTTAATATAATTATAATATTTAAATATTAGTTTAACTCATCTATCGCTAACTTAAAAGAAGTATATAGAGGAGAATATATTCGTTCGAGCTCTTTTTAAGAGTCTTTTAACGCGTTTATAAGTAGTAGTAGATAGCTATTAAGCTCGCTTACGGCCTCGATTATTAGTAATAGCGAATTCGTTAAGAGATAGTCTAAGGGCGTTAGTAAGAGGCTTTAATTAGGCGAGAAATATCGAAGATAATTATATTTATATTAATAGAATTAATAGAATTAGTAGAATTAATAGAATTAATAGAATAATAAAAGAATAATAAATAGATGAAAGGATTATTATTCGATTTCGGACGCGTCTAGTATAACTACTATAACTATTATATTTAAATATTTATTTAATTTACTAATAGTAGATTAAACTTCATTATTTTTATAGCGTTAGAAAGCGTAAAGCGAGCTCTATAATTTACGAAATTATAAAGTAATAGTATTCGTAGAGAGCTAATTATTTTAGAGTGTAAAACTTCTATATATAAATTTTTAATAAGAGAGCTTAAGAGAATTAGCGGGCTAACTTAGTTAGTCTAGCTAAAAGGCGTAATAACCTCGAATTAATAATTAACTATATATATAAATTCAAGATTTTCAAGCTTAGCCCTATCTTATTCTTTTATATATACTAATAAAAGATACTTATAATTATAATAATATTATTTAAAAAATTATTTAATTAAAGATATTTAAATAGAGAAAGTTATTATTTAAAATAATTAAGAATAATCTTAAATTAAAATTAGATAATTATTATCTTTATAATAACTTATTATATATTAATAATAAATTATATATATTAGATATTCTTAAATTATAAATTAAGATTATTAGAGATATTTATATTTTTTTACTCGAAGATTATATTAATAAATTATTAATTTATAATAAATTAAGTAAATACTATTATTAACTAAGAATAATAAATTTTATTATTTATTATATTAAGAGTTACTATATTTATAAGAAATCTAAAACTTATAAAGAGAGTAAATAAGATCTTTTTAAATCTCTTTCTATTTTTAAATAGTATTAATAAAATATTTTTATTAACTTTATTATATTATTATCTATTTATCTTAGATATAAACTCTTTTATTAATATATTATAATAATTATAAATAGACTTAATAAGAAGAAGAAATTTATTCTTTTAGATTTCTTAAAAGTAAAGATAGTAATTTAAGTCTTTATTAAATTTATATAGCTATAAAAAATATCTATTTATTATTATTTTAAATTAAGATATTTAATTTATAATATATTTCTAAAGAAGATTATATAAAAGAATTAAAATTAAATTTAAACTTTTTATTATATTTTATTTTAAAATTAATAAATAAATAAAGAACGCTAACGCTACTTTAAAGTAATATTTTAAAATTTATATTAATTATAATTAAGATAATTAAATAAATTTATTATTAATAATAAAATTCGAAAGAAATTTCAATAAGAACGTCTTATTAGATATATTATTATTTCTTTTTATTAAAGAATATATTCTCTACTCGAAAATAAAATTCTTTATTTTTTAAGATTAATTCGCTAATTTAAAAGCGAGAAGAGATATTAAATTAATTAATAAGTTTATTAAAAAGATAAATACTATAAAAAATTATTAAAGAAGTTAATTTAGATAATTATAAGCTTTATAAAAAGAGTAAGCTAATTATTATTAACTCTCGATATTAAAATTTAGAGTTAAAAATATAATTTTATTTAATAAAAAAAATATTAAAATTATATATTCTAATAAACTATTAAATTATAAAAATTTCAAATTATTTAAAATTAATAAAGTTTTAAATAATTTCGCTTATAAGTTATAGAACTCTTAACTTTTATAAATAATTTCTATTATATCTTTTATCTATAACTATTATATCTTAATAATAATAATTTATTATTAAAATAAATTAAGTCTACGCCGCTATTTATCGATATTAATAATAAAGAATCTATAATATTAAAGAAATAATTTTATTTAAACTAGATAAATAAAAAATAATTTCTTAACTATAAGAGAAAATATCTAATATATAAAATTAGATATAGAGATTTTAAGATTAAGAAAAATTTATTTTAATAACTATTTATAAATATAATAAAATATTCGTATCTAATAATAGACTTTTATTATTATTATCTCGAGATTATTAACTTCTATTTATCTTTTAAAAAATCTTTAAAATAATTTTTATTATTAGCGCTATTAATCTATAGTAGCTATATTAACTTATAAGAAAATCTCGAATCTATAACGAAATATTAAGTTAATATATTTAAGAATATTACTTCGTATATACTTAGATATACTTTTTATAAAATCGATATCTACTATATAATAATCGTCGTTAAAGCTTTAAATTAAAGAAGAAGATAATATTACGATTTTAATTATCTTACTTATATTATAATCTAATTAGACTTAATATATTAAAATCTTTCGATCTTTCTATTTTATTATAAAATCTATACTTATAATAGTTCTATATAGATAATATTCTCTTAATATTATAATAAAGATTTATTATATATATTATAATATTAAAGTACGTCTACTATAATAGATAATAAATAACGAAGTATTAAGAAATATAAATAAGATATAGTTAATATTATTATAAAGAATTATCTAAAGCTATTATAGAATAGTATATACGTCTTATCTTCTTAACTATATATTTATTAATTACGATATAAGAACTCGAAGTATAAAGCTTCTTTTAATTACTTCGTATCTTACTCGTAAATAACTAAAGCTTTTTATATTATATAGACTATTTATATCTATCTATTTTAATAGTTCTAGAGTTCTCTTTAATAGGGTCTAAGTAATAAATAAATTTCCGAAGAAGAACATAGCGATTTCGAGTTATATTTTTAGTAATTAATAAAGCCACCGAAGTAATTTTATTAGTTCTCTAATAATTATAAATAGTAGAAAAATAAAAAATTCCCATATAGATTATAATAGCGACGAAGATTTTTAGCTTCGGAATATCGATAGACTTTTAGATAGAATCTAAAGTACTCTATAGAGAGATATATAAATTAATATTTTTATAAAGTATATCTTAGATAGTAGTAATTTATATAAGACTAAATACGATATATAAAATAATTTCTATATCGTTTAAAAGATAACTAATAATTATACGATACTTAATTTTTATTAGCTAATACTCTAATAATAGAGATATACTTTAAAGAAGAATATTACGCTATTCGAATCTCTTCTTTCTTATATTAATCTAGACGTCTCTTTTTTAACATTTTATAGCCTAATCTAATTCTTTCTTATTAGAAGTAGATAAAGTAATAATTTTAACTATATTAGACTTAATATAATAAAGTTATTATAAAGAATAAAAAAAGTCGCGTAATTAAGACGCGGAGAAAAATTACGCTAATTTATTATCTTAGTCTAAATGATTATTAAATAATAGAATAAGATAGAGCTAAATTAGAAAATCTTAAATTTATATATATAATTAATTATTAATTCGTTAGATCTACGCTTTTTAATTAGATATCGCGAGTAAATAAATTAGCGTTTATAATTATTAAAAAAATAGGTATATATTATTAATATATAGAAAAACTTTTTTATTTTCTATTAACTTTTTAAGATTTTAAATTTTAAATTTTAGAGCGTAGTCTACGCTTTCCGAATTTTTAAGAATTTTAAAATTTAATCTTATAATTATTAAAGCGTAAAGAATTTAAATATCGCTTATTAGAGTTCGCTCGATAGTCGAATAATTCTAATTAAAAAAAAATAGATATATATTATTTAATTTTAGAATAACTTTTTTATTTTCTATTAAAATTTTAAAATTTTTTATTTAAACTATAGAGTATAATAGCTAACTTAAATAAAAAAAGAATTACTAAATTTAGTCTTATAGATATTTAAAGATAAGAAATTCAGATATCGCTTATTAAAGATCGCTTATCAAAGTTTACTCGACAGCCTCGATTAAAAAAATAATTATAAATTTAATTTATAGGTCTTTACTCGTAATTATATAAATAAATAAGAGAAAGATAAATACTCTATTAAAGATTAAAGAATTATAATTATATAGTAAGTAGATTAGATATAATAAGAGTTATATATAAAGTAATCTTATATTATTATTAAGATCTTTAAAAAGATCGATTTATATCTTATTATTAATAAATCTAAAGACGATAAGCTATATATTAAGAATATTCTAGATATCTAAGTTAATAATTAAATATACTTAAAAGATATACTTTTTAATAAGATAGATATTTAAGATTTACGCGTAGTTTTAAATAAGATTATTTCTATAAATATCGAGTTTATCTACTATATAAACTACGATAAAGAGACTTTATATAATCTTAAATAAGATATTAAAAATAAGAATAATAAATAGTAGTAATAGAAGTATAATAATTAAAGTAAATACTTAATTAACTATATAGATAACTAAGTAATCTTTATACTCTCTTAGAAATATTAGCTTTATATAACTAAACCTCTAGTTATTTTAAAATAATTATTTAGAACTATACTTTATATATGATATTACTTTATAATAAAATACTATCTTATTAATATATATATAAAGAATAAGATAGAACTAAATTAGGAAATCTTAAATTTATATATATAGTTAATTATTAATTCGTTAGATCTACGCTTTTTAATTAAATCGACTAAGTTATCGCGAATAAATAAATTAGCGTTTACAGTTATTAAAAATCTCTCTCTACTTTTAACCCTTTAACAACTTTTCTATTTTCTATTAAAATTTTAAGAATTTTTTTTTAAATTATAGCTCGAAACTTACGCTTTTTAATAATAATAAAAATTTCAAAATTTGATTTTTATAATTATTAAAGCGTAAGAAATTCAAATATTATTTATTAAAGTTCGCTTATTAAAGTTAAGCTTCACAGTTCTAATTAAAAAAAAGATATATATTATTTAATTTTAGAATAACGTTTTTATTTTATATTAAAATTCTAAGATTTTTTTTTTTAATTATAGAACGTAATATAAGCTTTTAAATAAAAAAAAAATTACTAAATTTAGTCTTATAGATATTTAAAGATAAGAAATTCAAATATCGCTTATTAAAGATCGCTTATCAAAATTTACTCGACAGCTCTAATTTAAAAAAATGGTTATAAATTTAATTTATAGGCCTTTACTCGTAAATTAATTAATTCGATAAATTCGAATACTCTAAGAAGATAATTCTCGTAGTATATAAAGAAAGAATAATTAGTAATTCGAGAAATTTAGCTCTAATAGTATAGAATAGTTTAAAGCGTATATAGGAGATATATATTACTTATAATACTCGTATTATTAATTAATACTATACTCGAGTAACTCTAACTTTACTATTAAACTTATTGATTAATCGATAACTTTTAAAGTTATAGAGATATAGAATAATATCTCTTAAGACTTCGAAATATTAAGAATTATTAATATATTAATACTTTTAGTTATTAATAATAATATATATAATATCTCGAGATCGTTATCGATAATATCTATTAATTAGAAAGATATAATATAATATAATATATTAATTTATTATATTATACTCTAATAAGATATAAGATATTAATATTTACGAGTAAAGATTTATAAATTAAATTTATAATTATTATTTTTAATTAGAGCTATCGAGTAAATTTAATAAGCGATCTTTAATAAGCGATCTTTAGTAAGCGATATTTGAATTCCTTACGCTTTAATAATTATAAGACTAAATTTAGAAATTCTTTTTTATTTAAAAATTATATTTTATTTTATAATTTAAAAAAATATCTTAAAAACCTTAAAGGAAAATAAAAACGTTATTCTATATATTAATAATATATATCTATTATTTTTTAATTAGAGCTATTCGGCTATCGAGCGAACTTTAATAAATAATATTTAATTTTCTTACGCTTTAATAATTATAAGACTAAAAATTCTTTTTTTTTATTAAAGCTTAGATTTCGTTTTATAAAGTAAAAAAAATCTTTAAAATTTAATAGATAAAAAAGTTATTCTATATATTAATAATATATATTTAATTTTTTAATAAGAAAGACGCGAAGGGAAGAGATTTTAATAATTATAAATGTTAATTTATTTATTTATAATAACTTAGATAGTCTAATTAAAAATTTAAATTTATTATTAATTATATATATAATTATTTATTTAAAATTATATTTTTAATATGATATATTTATTAAAGTATATAAAATAATCTATAAATTTTATATTAAGTAATATTATATCGTATTCGAGTATAATATAAATAGAGTCGAATATTATATTATTTTTCTAATATAAATTCGAGATCTTAACGAGATATCTTACGATATAATATATCTATAATATTATATTATAAAATAATATATATATAAAATATTTTAATTAGAATTTCTATATTTATAGAATAATTCGACTAAGATATATAGAATATATTTATTCTTCTTTATTAAGAGAGAGAGAATATAAAGAGTAATTTAATATAGCTATTTATCTTTTTATTAATAATAATAATTAGAATAATAATTAAAACTATAAGCGTCTTTATTCTTCTTCTTAAAATTATAATATAAAAGAATATTCTAAATTTTAAATCTTTAAATATTATAAGAATAAAATTCTATAATTATCTTTATTTATATATTTATCTTAACGCGTTAGATAAGCTTAATAAACTTTATATTTATTCTTTTCTTAAATCTTATTTTACTCTTCTATTCTACTTTATTTTAATTCTTTTAAATATCTTAAATCTATCTCTATCTAATTAAACTTATTAACTATTTATAAATAAATTCGCTTTTTAAATTATTTTAAATCTCTTTTTTAAAATTAAATCTATTATTACTAACTCTCTCTAATTATAAATCTTATTAATTATTTCTTTATATATTATAGAGTATTAATAATATATCTTAATAAATTTATAAATATTAAATTTATCGAAATACTTTTTATAAGCTTATTATCTTTATTAATATAATTATTATAATTATTAATTAAATTTTTATATAAAGTATTATTAGCTCTTTTAATCTAATCTAATATATTAAGATCTTCTTTAAAATTAAATTTAATCTATTTAAACTTATTTTCTTAATATTTTATATAAAGAATTATTATTAAAATATAAAATATCGCTAATAAATAATACTTTTAAGTATTATAATATCTTTTAATTATTAAAAAATATCGCTTATATATAATAGCCTCTATAAGAAAATAAAGAATATTATAAGTTATTTAAGTGATTATAATATATTTAAACTTTAATTTCTTTTATTATTTTAAAATTAAGAGATTCGCTAAATTATTAAAAGAAGCTTTATAAAAATTAGAGATAAGATTATAATTAGAATAATAATTAGAAGACTTATTATTTTATCTATATTACTAAAACTAATTATATTTATTCTTATTATTTAAATTCTTAATCTTAAATTTTATCGTTTAATTAAATATGTTTTTATTTGATTAATTTATTCGCTTAACTCTTTATAATTAACTACTTATATTAATATTTTAATAATTTTAAAATATCTTTTTAAGCGCTTTTTAGTAGATCTTTATCTTATAATTTCTTTTTAATATTAATCTTTTAATTTAATTTTTTTAATTTTATATTATTATAATTTAAATATAAAAGTATAATTTATTTATATAGATAGTTTAAATTTAATTAAATTCGATTATAATAGATAATTAATTTCTCATGAAGTCGTTTTTAAAAGCTTTAAAAAATTCTTTTTTTAAAAAACTCTTTTTTTCTTAATTTTTTAAGCTTTTTATCTATATAATTAAATAAATAATTATAAATATTAAAAATATAATAAATTATAATCTTCTTTTCTTTATTTATTAATTTTATAAATTTATAAAAAAGTCTAATAAGTTAAATTAAATATTAAATCTATTAAAAATTAATTAAAAATTATTTAAATATCTAGATTATAATTTTTATTTATAATTATTTTTTATTATTTAATCTTAAATAAATAGTTAATTTATTTTTTAAAAAGTATATAATATTAATATAAAGAAGTAGAGCGCGAATTAATATCTAATAAATTAAATTTTAATGAGTTTTAATATTCTAAAAAAGTTTAAAAGAGCGTTTTTAATAATATTACTTTTTTTTAGAAAATTAATATTTATCTAATATTAAAATATTTTTATTTTAAAGTTATTTAATTTATAATATAAAAAATCTCTTTTTACACTAATCGCTAATATTAATATATATAATAATTTTTTAAATTTTAATATAATTAATAATATAATAATTAGAATAATAATAAGAAATATTATATTTTTATTAGAGTTATTAATAGATTAATTATATTTATTTAAACTTAATTCTTATCTTCTTTATTATTCTAATTTTTTTAAAATTTCTTATTTATTAAAATAATTTTAATATTATTTAGAAGTTCTTTTAAAATTAATTAAATAATATATATTATATAAAAAATATATTATAAATAATTTAAAAACTTAAATTCTTTAATATTAAGCGAGTTTTTTATTATAAAAATAAAAAAATAAATAATTAAATTTTTAAAGAGTATATTATTATTATTAACGTTATTAATTATAAATTTAAATATATAAATTTAAATCTTATATTTTATAAGAATTAAATTAATAATACTTATAAGTTTCTAGCTAATATATTTATCTTCGATATATTTAAAATCTATAAAAATCTTATATTATTATTAATTAATATTAATAAAAAAATTAAAATTATTATAAATAATTAATAATTATAAAATAATTAATAATTTAATATTAAAGAGATTTTAATATTATTAATTAATAAATTTTTTAATAATCTTATCTCTAGCTCTATAATTTTTTTTATTAATTAATTCTTTATAATAAATATTAATTTTAATTATATATTAAAGTTAAGATAGCGTAAAAGTTATAATATTTTAAAATTATTAATAATTATAAATAAAATATTAATATTTATAATTTAGCGATAAAATTATTTTAAAAAGTCTTCGCGTATAAGCTTTTGATCTTCTAATATTATAAGAGAATTTTAATATTATCTTTTTCTAGAGTAAATAATAAATTAGATATTTTATTTATTATTTTATTTATTAATAATTTATATTATCTAATTTAGAAATATATCTAATTTTTATAATTATTAATTAGACTCATTTATTATAAAGTACTTAAATTAAATTTCTTAATATATTTTTTAAACTTAATATATACTATTATATTACTTATTATATAATCTAGAAATAAATAAATTAGAATTTTATTATAATAATAATAAATAATATATAACTTCTTAAAATCGATAAGTATATATTTATTAAATTATATTTATTTCTAAAATTTTCTAATTTTTAAATTTTAATAAATAAATTAATAATCGCTATTAGATTTAGATTAATTCTATATAATTTATCTTATCTTTATTTATTATTATATTTATTATTATTTTTTATTAATATTAAAAAGAAAGTAAGATTTATTATTATTTTTATATTAAAATATATTTATTAATATCTTATATTAAGTATTATTAATTAAGAAAGTTAAGTTTATATTAAATAAAGATTTAATTAATATCTTAAAATTAAGATATTTAAAAAGAAATTAAAAGAGATATATAAATAAATAAAATATTAGAAATAAAATAAGATTAATATTTAATATATAAATTCTATCTTCTCGCTATAATAGAAACTTATATCGCTTTAATAATATATCGCTATATTATTTTTAATATTTTAAATTAGAGATTAATTCTTTCTAATTAATATTATAATTAATAATTATATATTTAAAAATATATAATAATATTAATATAGAATTAATATTTAATTTTATTAATTTAAAACTCTAATTAGTCTAGCTATTAACGCTTTTCTATTTAATATAATATATACTTTATTTATTTTAATATTAATACTTATTTATTATTATATTATTTTAATTATTAAAATTAAAGAATTATATTTTTTTAATTAATATTCTAATTACTAATTATATTAATAAAAGTATATATTAATATTTTAAAATTATTAAATTTATTTTATTAGATATTAATATAAAATTAAAATTTAATTTAAATAGCTTTAATAATTTAATTAACTAAATTAATTATTATCTAAATCTTTTATATATAAAAATTAAATCTTTTATCGCGCTAAGATTATTTTTAAATTTTAAAATCTTTCTTATTAATATAATTCTTTTCTATTTAAATAATATTATAATATCTTTTACTTAAGTATTAAAATATTAAAATATTATATTCTTCGCTTTTAATTAAATAACCTCGTCTTTAAATTAATATCTTTAATCTTATAAAAATAATAAATAGTTTCTTATAGGCGAAAATAAAAAAGAAATAATATCTTCTTCTATTTTTAGAATAGAAGAAGAAAAGAAAAAAAAATAAATTAATTATAAGTTATAAATAACTTAATATCTAAAAATAATAAATTAATAAAATTATAATATTAAAATAAAGAGCTTTTTTTATAATTAATAAATATAAGATTAAATAGAAATTAATTAAATTAATAAGATTATCTTTAATAAATATATCGCGTATATAAAGAATATTAAAATATATAAAATATAAGAGAGAGCGTATATATATAGCTATAAATATTTAAAGTATATTTAAAATATAAAAAGAAGCGCTTATATATAGCTCTATAATATATATTAATAAAAAAAAATTAACTTCTTTTTTTAATTAGCTTTCTAATTAATATTTAAACTTAATTTATCTTTAAATAATATTTTATTTTAATAAGATTTTAATTATATAATATTAATTAATTTAATAATAAATATTTAATATTATTCTTTTCTAATTTACTCTCTTCTTTTTTAAAAATTCTTTTTATTATTATAATATTTATATTATAATATACTTATTTATTATAATATTATCTATATCTAAAAAAAATAAAATTATTTTTCTTATATTTTATAATTAAATTAAATTAATAATATTATTTTTATAAAGTAAATATATATTTAATAGCGCTATATCTCTTAATATAATAATTAATTATAATATTAATTATAATTTATTAATATATAATATTATTATTTATTAAAGTTATTAACTTAATAATTATAAAAATTTAAAAAATTCTTAATAATTTATTAATTATTAATTTAAACTCGATTAAATTATTAAAGTAAAATAAAAATAAGACTTCGCGAAGATAAAAATTAGAAGATTATATATGAAGTTTAAAAAGTATAATTATAAATAAAAAAAAGTATATAATTATATTAATTATATATATTTAAATTAGATAGTAAATTAATTATATATATTAATTATATTATTACTAATTAGACTTTAAAGTCTATATATTAAAAAAAATTCGCGAATTATAAAGATTAATAAATTTAATTATTTTTTAAATTATATTTATTTAAATAATAAAGAAGATCTTAATTTATATAACTTTAAATTTAATTAATTTGCTTTAAATTTAATTCTCTATATTAAACGTACTTTAAGAAATTATAAAGATAAAATTAGCGAGTAATTTTAATAATATAACTTACTCTTTAATAATTATAAATAAAGAAAATTATTAATTAATATCTAGCGACTTAATTATATATATTTTATATAAAAAGAATTACTTTATAATTAAAAGATATATAGCTTTTTAGATAATTATAATAAGATATAAATTTATAAATAATAATATAATATTATTAAAGTCTAGACGTAGTTTTTATAAAAAGAAAATATATAATAAATAAAAGAAAAACTATTCTAAGTTAAGAATAAGATATTCTAATTATTATTCTATTTATTACGCTTAATTAATAATATTTAACTATTATACTTAATCTAATAACTTTATATATTTTATATTTATAAAATAAAACTTCTTAAATTAATTTAAATATAGATATATATTTATAAAAATATTACTACTTTAATAAAAGAGACTTTTTATTCTAAAATCTATATTAAATTAAAGATTATATTTCTATATTTAATAGCTTTAATTTCTATAATTATTATTAATATCGCGATTAAATTTATATAATAATAATATATCTTTTTATTAAAAAATATTTATATTTAATAACTTTAATTAATTCTATAATTATTATTAATATCGCGATTAAATTTATATAATAATAATATATCTTTCTTATTAGCGAGTATTTCTATATTTAATAACTTTAATTTTTATAATTATTATTAATATCGCGATTAAATTTATATAATAATAATATATCTTTCTTATTAGCGAGTATTTCTATATTTAATAATTTTAATTTTTATAATTATTATTAATATCGCGATTAAATTTATATAATAATAATATATATTTTTTATTAGCGAGTATTTCTATATTTAATAACTTTAATTTTTATAATTATTATTAATATCGCGATTAAATTTATATAATAATAATATATCTTTCTTATTAGCGAGTATTTCTATATTTAATAACTTTAATTCTCTTATAATTATTATTAATATCGCGATTAAATTTATATAATAATAATATATCTTTCTTATTAATAAATATTCTTATATTTAATAACTTTAATTTTTAGAATTATTATTAATATCGCGATTAAATTTATATAGTATAATAATATATCTTTCTTATTAATAAGTATATTAATAATTATAAATAGTTAAAATATAATAGAAAATAGTAAGTAATTCTTAATAATATTCGATCTTAAATCTATAGCTTTTTTATCTTATTTAAAAGTAAAGGTATTTATATCTAAAATTTAAAGTAAATATATTCTAATATATAGTTATTAAATATCTAGATATAAATCTTCTAATTAAAAAATTAATTTCTTTAGAGTTAATTAATATAATTATAATAATAATTAAAAATATAATTATTATATTATATAGCGTATTTTAATAAATTAAATTTAATAGACTTCGCTAATATAACGCTAGATAGATTTTAAGATATTAAAACTATAAATAGAAATTCTCTCTTTCTTTCTTTCTTAATATCTTAAATATTTTCTCTTTATTGAATATTTTATATTATAATTATTTTATCTTATTTATTTTTAATCTAATTTAATAATAATATATTATTAATAATTATTAATCTCAATAGTAATTTTATTATATTATTATTATATAGAGATAGCGATATTAATTTATATATTAAGTTAATTTATTTAAAAGATAATATAAATCTTAATAATCTTTTTAACGATATAAATAATTAGTTAAATAATTACTCGTTTAATCTTTATATTAGAACTTTAAATTAAAAGAAAATTTTAAAGTCTTCTAATTATAAAAAGATAATTACGAAAAAAAATCGAATAAGATAAGTCTTTAATTATTCGCGCTTTCGATATAAAGACTATTAAAAAGAGTATTTTAAGATCTTTATTTATAAAGATTAAAAATTAATATTAAAAGTAAGAAAGTAAGTATAGTAATATAATATTTTATTAAGTAATATATATATATAATTAATAATAATTTAGCTATTACTTTATAAGAGATTAAAAAATATTAGAAATTAATTAATTTACTTCTTTTTAAAAGATCTTTCGTCTATATAATATAAGAGATTATTAATATAATATTATTATCTTATTATATTATATAAATTTAGATTTCTATATTAAATATATTATAAGAAGCTATTAAAGCGACTTTAATATCGAAATTTTATTATATATTAGCTTTCTATTAAGTTATTATTTTATTAATAAATTATATAATTAATAATCTCTACGCTATTTATAATAAAAGAGTTATATTAATAATTAAAGATATAAAGTTTATATAAATAATATATTAATATATAATAAGAGAGAGTATATAAAAAATAAGAATAAGATAATTAAAAGTACTTTATTTAGATAGAAGAGAGTTAAAATACTTAATATAGAATAGAATTCTAATTATCTTTCTAATTATCGAAAAATATATAAATTTATTATTCTAATAATAATCTCTTTATATTCTCTTTATTAATAAGAATTTCTTATTTAAAAAAACGCGTAGCTAATAATTTTAATATAAAAAATAAAATCTTAAATTTTTGAAAATTTTAAAGTATTATAAGTTAAATAATAATTATAAATAATCTTAATATAAATTAGATTAAAAGTAAGAATCTAAATATAATCTCTATTATTAATAAGAAGATTATTAAAAAAGAGATAATACTTAGTGTTAATCTATATTTTTTAATATAAATAAAATATAATTAAATTATAAAACGCGTTTATAAATTAAATAAGAATTCGAATAATTTATAAATATAAATTTTTTCTATAAAAGCTTATTAAGATAATCTATAAGAGTATAAAATCTTTATTATCTCTATATTCTTATATCGTTAATAGCTTTATCTATAAAGATATTTAATAAAATAAAAATATCGAGATTAAAGATTAATCGATAAATATTTTTTTCTAATTTATAAAAGTACGCTTAAAATCTTAATTAAATATTAAGAATTAGAAATTTATACTTAATAATTATAAAGTATTATTTTAACTCTATATAAAGTCTAAGATTCGAGATCTAGATTATAAAATTAATTATATCTATTACGTATATAAGAGAGAGAAAATATACTAAATATAAGTAAGTAAAGAAACGCTTAAGATATAATAATAATTATTTTAATAAAGAGTCTTAAGCGATAATATTAATTATATATATATATTAAAAGTATAAAATAAGATCTTAAATTCTTAAATTTTATAGTATTATAAGTTAAATAATAGTTATAAATAAACTTAATATAAATTAAATTAGAAGTAAGAATTTAATATAATAATAAGAATTTAAGATATTATTTATAAGATTAAAGAAGAAAAAATTAAAAAGTTAAGAAAGAAAGATAAGAGTAAATTTAATAGAAATATTAAAGCTAATAAGAAGAAAGATTTAAAGAAAATAAGATATATATCTAATAAATATAAATATTTAAGATATAAATCTTAATTAAGAAGTATTATTTATTTCTAGATATATCTATAAATAAAAAGTACTCGCTAAAAAAAGATATTATAATTAAAAAGAATTATATCTTAAAATTAATTATAATTCTTAATAGAAATATTAAAAAAGCTTATAAGATAGATAGCGTAAATAATTAAAAACTTAAGAGTATAAAGTTATCGCTTTACTATTATTAAGTATAAAAAATAGCTTTTATAAAGAATTAAGAGATTAATAATAAAGAGTTATTAAGTAATATATTAATAAGTCTATTATCTCTTAATTATCTTAAAAAAATTTATAAACTCTAAGAATTAGCGTTTAATATAAGAGAAAAAAATTTATAATATAAAATTCTAAATATCTTTCTAATTAATAGATAGCGAAATCTATTATAATCTCTTCTTTTAAGCTCTTATATTTAAGTATTTATATTCTAATAATAAAAATAAAAAGCGATTTAAAATCTTATTATTATAGTTATTAATTATTATTTAAAAGATCTCTTTTCTATCTTATTATTATCTTTATTTAACTTTTATTTATTTAGCGTATAATTATAATTCTTTAATTATTATTTAGCCGAGTCTAATAAATCTAGAAAATTATTATTATTTATATTAAATTATTATACTATTAAATTTCTTTATATTACGCGCTTAATCTTATTAAAATAAATATATAAAGATAATAAATCGAATTTTAATTAATTAGTCTAGATAATTTTTAATATACTTTTATTAAAGAGAGAGTAATAAATAAAAAGAATATTTACTATAGAATTCGTTTATATATAATTATATATTTTTTTAATCTAAAAATTATAAGTTAATAATTTTATATACGCGAGAAATAATAATAATATATTTTATAATCGATTTTAGAAGAATAGTTCTATATCGTAAAATCTCTATATTTATATTTCTTAATTATATAATAAAATTTATAATTATAAAAGTCGATATATATTATTTTCGCTTATAGAAATTAATAAGCTCTTTATTAAAACTTTTAAATTATTATAAAAATAAAAAGTAATCTCTATTTATAAGATTATTTAATTATATTAAATAATCTAATTAATAACTTTAAGTTATTATCTAATAATATACTTATCTCTTATTCTTTCTCTTTTTTTATTTATCTTAAAATTATAAGATAGATAAAATTATTTAATATTTTCTTCTCTATTAAATCTTTTTATTATAAAATTATACTCTTATTATTATTAATAATACTTTTTTATTTTTAATTATTTAGACTTAATTATATAGCTAATATAGATATATACTTTTTCTTTAAAATACTAAATAAAAAAATTATATATATTAATATCTAATAATATTATAATATAGTTAATCTTATTATTTATAAAAGTATATATCTTTAATCTCTTATAATATCTTTTTCTACTTCTCTAAATTTATACTTTTAAATCTATTTATATTTTTAACTTTATCTCTTATAATTAATATTATATTAAGATTAATATTATATATTTTTTATAAGCGAGCTTTAAGTAGATTATATACTTTAAGAGTTATTATATATTAATAAAATTTAATAATATAAAAATTCTATAAGAGCTCTTCTATCGCTTTATATTTATAATTTTTAATATTAATTAAATAATTATAAAATCTTAATAGCGATAAAAATAAAAAGAATTTTATTAAAAGATTATTATCGCGAAGTATTTACTAAAGATTATTTATATTATTTACTTCTATATATATAATTAAAATTATAAATTTAATTTTACTTTATAATAATAGAGAATCTTATCTTTTATTTTTAATAATAGATTATTTATAATTCTATTATTATTTATCTTCTCGCTATATAAAATTACTATTATATTAATTTTATAATATATATATTTATTAGATCTATAAATAATAGTATATAAAAGATATATTATAAGAAGAAAATAAAATATAAATTCTAAATATCTTTCTAATTATCTTTCTAATTATTATAATATTATAATAAATAAAAAAAAAAAAAAAAAAAAAAAAAGAAGTAATATATAAAAAGTTTATCGTTTTTATTTTAATTTATAGCGCTCGCGTAAAATTTAAGATAATAATTAATATTATAAAATTATAAGATTTTTAAATAAAAAAGAATAAAATAGATATAATAAAAGATTTAAAGAAGAATTTAAATTTAAATTTAAAGAAAAGTTTATAAGTTTAATTATATATTAATAAGTTAGTTAGTAATTAATAATTAATTCTATTAATATATATAATAGAATAAAATAAAATTAAGTTTAAAAATCTTAAATTTATATATATAATTAATTATAAATTTAGAGTTATTACGCTTTTTAATTAGATTAATTAAATTATTATAAATAAATAAATTAATATTTATAATTATAAAAAAAATATAATTAAATAACTCTAATTAAAAAATAGATATATATTATTTAATTTTAGAATAACTTTTTTATTTTCTATTAAAATTTTAAGATTTCTTTCTAAAATTATAGAACGAAATATAAACTTTTAGATAAAAAAAGAATTTTTAAATTTAATCTTATAATTATTAAAGTATAAGAAATTTAAATATTACTTATTAAAGTTCGCTCGATAGTCGAATAGCTCGCTTATTAAAGTTCGCTTATCTATTTACTCGATAATTCTAATTAAAAAAATAATTATAAATTTAATTTATAAATCTTTACTTATAAAAAATATAATATCTTATAGATTTTAATAGAATCTTTTATTTTTTAAGATAATAATAGAAATCTATTATTAAATATAATACTTATTAATTAAATAAGAAAATAAGATATTTAAACTATACTTATAATACTTATAATTTTATAATAATAGATTTTTTTTATAATTTAATAGAATATAATTTTTAATATAATATAATTTTTTAAAAGTATAAATTAAATACTTTATATAGTATTAATTATAAAGATAATTAGAATTCTAAATTAAATATAAATCTAAGATTAATATAATAAATAAATATCTAATAGATTTTAATTAAAATCTTTTATTTTCTAAGATAATAATAAGAATCTATTATATAAATATAGTATTTATTAATTAAATAAGTAAGTATAATAAATATATTTTTATATTAAAACTATTATTATAATATAAATAATTTTATAATAATAATTTATTTTAATTTTTTAATATAATATAATTTTTTAGAATTATAAATTAATAATTTTATATAATATTAATTATAAAGATAATTAGAATTCTAAATTAAGAATTAATATAATAATTAAATATATATAAACTTTAATAAAATCTTTTATTTTTTAAGATAATAATAAGAATTTATAAAAATATATAATTATTAATAATTAGATAAGAAAATATAATATATATTTATATTAAAACTATAATTATAATATAAATAATTTTATAATAATAAAAATATTAATTCTTTAATATAATATAAATCTTTTAAATTATAAATTAAATATATTATATAATATTAATTTTAAAGATAATTAGAATTTAAAGTAGAATATAATCTTATAAGTAATATTATAATTAAGAGTTATATTATAAATTAAGAAAGTTAATAATTTAATTATAAAGTTTTTTATTTTATTATTTATAATAGTTTAAAAGTCTATCTAAATTAAATTATAAGCTTTTAATTTATTATTATATTTATATATAATTTAATATTAAATAATTTTAAAAGTCTATATAAAAGCTATATATTCTTAATTTATAATATTATATATTTATTATAAATTATTAGAAGTTAAGAATCTATATTCTATTATTAGCGATTTATATATAAAAATAATAAAAAGTTTTATTTAAAAAATTATTAGATAGAAAAGATTTTATTATCTTCTATATCGTATCTTAATAATAAAACTTTATTAATAATACTTAATATTATTTTAAATTTTATCTATTATATCTAATAAAATTTCTTAAATAAATTTTAAAAATAAAGCTTTTAAAATTAATAGCGTAATTAATTTTTAAAAATATTTAATTTCGCGAAGAATAATAGCTAGTAGACTATAATTAGAAAGATAATTAGAAATATATATAAAATTAAATTTACTATCTAAATAATATTTTTATATTTTTCTTACTTTAAATATATATTTAATTACGATTTTTCTTATATTCTTTTTCTTTTTACTTATAATAGATTTTCTAAAAATCTTATTACTCGACTTTCTAGCTACTTTTACTATTAATAATATTTAAAATACTTTTTTATCTATTATAACCGTCGCGAATAATCTAATAAATTTCCTCTTTCTAAATTTTTTATTATATTTTTTTTTTTTTTAATAATTTACGCGTAGATAGATATTTCTTTAACTATTATAATTTTTATATTTTTATTTTAGATATTATTAAAATTTCTATTTTTATAAATAATATCTCGATTTTAAAAGATAATTTAATTTTAAAATAAAATTACGTTATTATCGCTAAATATATCGTTATTAAATATATATATTAACTCTTTATTCTTATTAATAACGTATTTATAAATTTATTTAATTTAGAAAGTTAGATAATTATAATAATAATTAAAAAAGAGAAGATTATATTTAAATTCTTTTTTATTATAATAATTAGAATTATAAAAATTATTTCTTCTTCTTCTAATTATATTAATTATTTATATATTAAAATTAATAAATTTATATAAATTTATTATAAAACTTATCGCTAAATTATAATATTATTATTTTTATTATATATTAAAAGTTTTTAATCTTAAGCTTCTTTTATAATAAAGTCTATCTCTTTTTTTTTAATATAATTAAATTTATTAATAAATTACTCTTTAAATCTACTATTTAATTACTTTTAGAATTTTATAATTAATTACTTTTAAAACTTTCTAATTAATTATCTCTAAAACTTTCTAATTAATTACTTCGAGAACTTTTTATCTAATTATCTCTAGAACTTTCTAATTAATTATTTTAAAAACTTTTTAATTAATTATCTCTAGAACTTTCTAATTAATTACTTTAAAAACTTTCTAATTTATTACTTTTAGAAATCTTCTAATTAATTTAATATTTCTTTATTATTAAAAAATTAAATAGCTAGTTAAGAGTTTATTAATAAAAATTCTTAATTAAAAATATTTATATTTATTATTATATCTTTTTAAATATAAATATAAAATAAATAATATTCTAAAAGTAAGCGATCTAATTAATATTCTAATTATCTTTCTAATTATTCTTTAAAAAAGAAAATATATATAATAAATTAAAAGTATAAAATAAAATCTTAAAAAAGATAAATTTATTTTATAGAATTTTTAGATCTAAATTTTTAAAAGCTTAAAATAGATATCTATTATTATATAAAAGCTAAGAAAAGTTTATTATTAATAATAATTCTTAAAAACTTTAGTTAAATTATTAAATTTAAAAAAATTTAATTAAAATTTAACTTTATAATATTAAAAATTAATATTAAATTTTTTTATAAATAAGATTTTAAAAAAAAGTACAAAAACGCGCTAGTAAATTAGCCTATTTTTTAATTAGCGTATTCTTAAATTTTCTTATATTTTAATCTTTTCTAATACTTTTTCTAATTATATTATCTTTTATAATAATATAATTCTATTTAAATTTTTTTATTATTTCTATTATAATATTAATATACTCTTTATAATATATTCTTTAATATCTTATAATAAGCTTTTTATATAAAAATTATTATTATAATTATCTTAAATAAGAATTTAATTAAATAAATAAATTTATATATTTTTTATTATTTCTTAATATTATAAAAGTTAATATTATTAATAAAGATAATAACTTTAATTCGCTCTATTATATTATCTTTAAAGAAATAAAAATATTTTAAAAGCTTAAATAATAATAAGATATAAAAAATAATAGATAAATATTTTAAAAATAAGAATATAATAAAATCGCGTTAATATTTAATAAGTTTAAATATATATAAATTATTAAAAGTAATTTTAAGAAAATAAAATAATATAAATATAATAGCGAAATAGATAGCTAAAAAAAGACTTCTAACTTTCTTAAAATATTAAAAAATTATTTTTAAAAAAAGAAGAAAATAAAAAAAGAGAATTATTAAATATATTATATATAATTAATATACTTATTATAAATTCTAATTATTATTATAATTATTCTAATATCTTTCTAATATTATAATTAATATTTATATATAATATTTTATATATTATATTAAAGATAATAAATTTTATAAATAATTAAATTTATTAGATATAATTTTAATTTTAAATCTTATTAAGAATATTAATATAAAGCGCGATAAGTAATTTAATATAAAGAAAGAAGATAAAGATATAATTATTAATATATAATTAAATATTATTAATTAAAAAATTAAGCGATTTAAAAATCTTTAATTTTTTTTAGAAAATATAAATTTTTAAATAATATTAATAGATAAGATATAAATATAAAGAAATTAAATATTTATTAATATCTTCTTATTATAATAATAAGTATAATAAATTATAATTAAATCTATTAGAAAGAAGATTAAATATCTAGAAATTTTCGAAGATATAATAAACTCTTAAAAGAATATTTATTCTTATTATATAAGAGTCTTATATAATTTATAAAAATTTTCTTAAAAAAGAATTATTAAAATAATATTTATTAATATAAATTTTTCTCTATATTAATTTTAATTTTAATATTCTAATTTATATTTAAATAGACTTATTATTTATATATTAATTTTATTTATATCGAATTTACTTATAAAAAATCTTAGATTATAAAATTTAAAAAAGTTTATTATCTTTTTCTTTTATATATATTTTTTATTAGAATAAAATATATAATTCTTAGAAACTATATAATATAAGCGTTTAAGAATAAAAAAGAATAAATATTATTATTAAAATCGATTAGATAATAATCTAAGAATTATAATATAATAAGATATAAATTTATATTTAATAAGATAAGCGAAGAGATATAAGAGGCTTTTAAGCTTATTAATATTAAATTAATATATAAAAATATTATTAATATATTTAAGCGATTTAAGCGCTTCTATAAGAATATAAATTATTTAAATTTAAAATCTTAATAAGTTAATTATATAATTCTAATTCTAGATTAAAAATAAGAATATAAATATTTTTCGCTATTATAATTATTTTTAAATAATAATAATTATAAAGATAATTAGAATTCTCTATCGCTATAAAAATATATATTATAATTTATAATTCTTTATATAATAGATTCTTTTCTTAATTAGATTATATTTAAAAGTCTTAAATAATAAAATATTATTTAATATATAATAAAATATTTATATAAAAATAATATATAAATTTAATTTAATTAATAGACTTAATAGAAAAATAGAAATAAGCTTTTAAATAGATTAGATAAAATATAATAGATAAGTAATAAGTAATTTCTAAATCTAATTATTATTCTAATAAATAGATTTATATTTTAATAATATTATATAAAAAAAATACGCGAGCGTAATTTAAAGAAAGTCTAGAGTTTTACTTTTCGCGTAAATTATTATATATATAAATAAAGATAAAAGTTTAGATTATAAGAATATAAATAATATTAAAATTAAATAAAATATAAGTATTAAAAATAATTTTATTATACGCGCTAATAATTAAATAAATTTTATCTTTTAAACTATTTAAAAGCGTAATATAAAATTTAATAATAAGCTTTATTATAGTTTAAATATAATAATATTAATATATTAATTAATAAATATTAAGCTATTATAAAAATCTTAAAATATTAAATATAATTATATCTAGAAGATAAAATTATAAATCTTTATTAATATATAATTAATTTAATATATAATAATAAAAAGTTTATTATAAAAGCTACGCTATTTAAATTAATATTTTAATTTTAATTATTACTTTTATTATTATATAAATAATATAAAGCTATCTCTTATTTAAATATATCTAATTCTTAATTTTAATTATTATTATAGATATTATTAATTTATTCTAGAATTATTAAATATACTTTTATATACTTTTTATATTTTATTCTTTTTTTAATTAGATAGCGATTAAACTCTAAATTAAAATAAATACTTAGAAGAGAAAAGTTTATAAATACTTAATTATATAATTTTATTTCTTTTATACTTTTTATAATTATTAAAATAATTAATAATATATAATTATATTTTATAATTATATATATAATAATTAACTAATTTAATAATTAAAGATAAATATATTTTTATTTTTAATTTAAATAACTTAGCTAAAATAATTATAAGATTTAAATTCTTTTTCTATAATATAACTCGCTTTTTATATATTATATAAAGATAAATATTTATTTAAATAGAAATTATTAGAGCTAATTATAAAGTGTAATAATAAAAGATTTACTCTTAAATTAATAAATTAGAAAAACTTCTATTATCTTATATAATACTTTAAAAATAAATCTTTAAATATAATAGCGCTTTAATAGATTTTAATTAAATATAATTTAATAAATTAGATATTAAAAGAGAAGCTTTAAAATTATAAAATTAATTAATTTTTAATAATAATAAATCTCGCGTAAAGCTTAAGTTATAGCTCGCGTTAATTATATATAATAAATATAATAATAATTAAAAAAATATATTATCTAATTTTTATTAACGTCTTAATATTATTAAAATAAAGATAATATCTATTAAAATAGAGGTAATATTTATTAAAGTAATAGCGATAGCGATTAAAGCGATAATAATATCTAATAAAAACTTTACTTTAACGCTATATCTAGTCTAGAATAATATTAACTTTTTTAAAAAGCTATTAATAATAGATTAAGTATATATAAATTAAGCTCTTTACGCGATCTATCTATATATTAATTTAAAATTATTAAAAAATAAAAAATAAATATATAATTTAATAATTATATTATACTTTTAATATTATTATAATAATATTAAATTATTTAAATAGAAGTTTAATATATAAAGAAGATAATTTAATAATAAGAAGAATTAATATAAAAAAAAAAGTTTTAAAGAGAAAAAAGAGAAGAAGAAAAGCTTAGATATCTATCGCGTATATTAAATTTTTAAATTACTTTATATTATCTAATTTAAATTAAATATTAATAAAATACTTTCTCTTTAATTTTAAAGATTTAAATTTAAGCGAATTATATTTATTAAGTATTATTATCTAATATAATCTTAACTACTTTTATAATAATTATAATTATTATTATAATTTATATAGATTAAAAAATAAAAGATTTAAAAGAGCGAGTTAATAAGTAATTATTTTTATCTAATTTAGCTAATATTAAACTATTATAACTTATTAAAATTTTTATATATTTTATTCTTACTTTCTTATCTTTAAGTCTTATTATCTTTATAAAAATAATTATTCTTTAAATTAAACTCTATAATAATATACTTAAAATAGTGTATAATATATATTCTCTTTATTTCTAATATCGATACTTATTAGAATTAACGTACTTTTTAATAAAATAAGCTTTAATTAAAATTAAGAATAGCTTAATATTTATAGATATTTATATAAGCCCTTTAATTCTTTTATATATATCTATTAATTTATCTTTTTATAATAATTAAAGTAGAAGAGATTAAGTTTAATAATTTATTATAATAAATATTAAATATTAATAATAATAGCGATATTAAAGAGTTTTAATATAAGTTAATTAAATAATAATTAAATTTTTAATTAAAATAAAAAGCGAAGAATAAGTTTAATTAAAATAAAAATATTAAGAGATCGCGATAGCGAATAAATATATTTATATTTAAGAAGAAATTAATTAAAAAAATAAAGAAAGTTAATATCTTAATTATTAATTACGCTATAATTATTAAAAAGTATAAAATTAAATATATTAATATATTATTATTATAATAGAAGTAAGCTTTTAAATAAATTAGATAAGATATAATAAATAAGTAATAAATAATTTCTAATTCTAATTATTATTCTAATAAATTTATATTTTAATAATATTATATAAAAAAAATACGCGAGCGTAATTACAAAGAAGTTTAAAGTTTTATTTATCGCGTAAATTATTATATATATAAATAAAGATAAAAGCTTAAATTAAAAGAAAATAAATAATATCGAAATTAAATAAGATATAAATATTAAGAATAATTTTATTATACGCGCTAATAATTAAATAAATTCTATTTTTTAAACTATTTAAGAGTATAATATAGAATTTAATAATAAGCGCTATTATAGCTTAAATATAATAATATTAACGCGTTAACTAATAAATATTAAGCTATTATAAAAATCTTAAAATATTAAATATAATTATATTTAAAAGATAAAATTATAAATCTTTATTTATATATAATTAATTTAATATATAATAATAAAAAGCTTACTATAAAAGCTACGTTATTTAAATTAATATTTTAATCTTAATTATTATTATCGCTATTATATAAATAATATAAAGTTATCTCTTATTTAAATATATCTAATTTTTAATTCTAATTATTATTATAAATATTATTAATTTATTCTAGAATTATTAAATATACTTTTATATACTTTCTATATTTAATCTTTTTTTTATATATCGCGAGAAGATAGCTTAAAGAAATATAACTTATTATATTAAGCTATAATACTTTTAAGAGAATATTAAAAAATATATTAATTTTTCTAAATTAACGATTTAATAAAAAGATTATAATTATAATATATATAATTTTATATTAAATAGCGATATCGAAAATATATAATAGATATATAAAATTATTATTAATAACTTTAATTATAAAGTATCGACGAATTTCGCGTAGTTAATATTAGAGAAAGATAAGCTTTTCTTATTATTAGTAGATATAACTCGCTTTCTTTTATATATATAAAGTAATAAAATATAATTATATTTAATTTTATATCTTATTAATTTAGCGTAATTATTAATTAGAATAATAATTAGAATAATTACTTCTAAATATAGAAATTCTAATTAAGATATTTTATATATATATTATTTTATAATATAATATTATAGATATATTATATCGTATAAAATATCTCGCTAAGATTTTATATTATATTAGATATAAAATTATATAAATCTTAATAACTTATATTATATTAGAGTATAAAATTATAATAAAATTAATATTTTATCTTATATTATATTATATTCGAATAGATATAATATTACTTAATATGAAATATTCTATAAAATATATTATATCTTTTCGACTAGTAATAATACTTCGTAAGAAAATTATTTAAACTATTTAATTTATAAGATCGAATTCGAGATAATATTAATATATTAATATATATAAAAGAATAAGATAGAGCTAAATTAGAAAATCTTAAATTTATATATATAGTTAATTATAAATTTAAATTCGCTACGCTTTTTAATTAGATCGACTAACTTATCGCGAATAAATAAATTAATATTCGTAACTATTAAAAAAATAGATATACGTTATTAATATATAGAATAACTTTTTTATTTTCTATTAAATTTTTAAGATTTTTTTTTAAATTATAGAACGAAATATAGGCTTTTAGATAAAAAAAGAATTTCTAAATTTAGTCTTATAATTATTAAAGCGTAAGGAATTTAAATATCGCTTATTAAAGTTCGCTCGACAGCTCTAATTAAAAAATAGGTGTATATTATTTAATTTTAGAATAACTTTTTTATTTTCTATTAAAATTTTAAGATTTTTTATTTAAATTATAGAACGTAATATAAGCTTTTAGAGAAAAAAAGAATTACTAAATTTAGTCTTATAGATATTTAAAGATAAGAAATTCAGATATCGCTTATTAAAGATCGCTTATTAAAATTTACTCGACAGCCCTAATTAAAAAAAATGATTATAAATTTAATTTATAAGTCTTTACTCGTATAATAGAATAAGATAGAGTTAAGTTTAAAAATCTTAAATTTATATATATAGTTAATTATAAATTCGAGTTCGTTACGCTCTTTAATTAAATTAACTAAATTATTATAAATAAATAAATTAATATTTATAATTATTAAAATCTCTCTCTTATATAATATCGCGTTTTTTTTATTAAAAAAATAGATATACGTTATTTACACATAGAATAACTTCTTTATTTTCTATTAAATTTTAAAGATTTTTTTTAAATTATAGAATAAAATATAGGCTTTTAAATAAAAAAAGAATTTTTAAATTTAATCTTATAATTATTAAAGCGTAAGAAATTTAAATATTATTTATTAAAGTTCGCTCGATAGTCGAATAGCTCTAATTAAAAAATAATAGATATATATTATTAATATATAGAATAACTTTTTTATTTTCTATTAAATTTTTAAGATTTTTTTTTAAATTATAGAATAAAATATAGACTTTTAAATAAAAAAAGAATTTCTAAATTTAGTCTTATAATTATTAAAGCGTAAGAAATTTAAATATTACTTATTAAAGTTTACTCGATAGCTCTAATTAAATTTACTCGATAGCTCTAATTAAAAAAAAATAGTTATAAATTTAATTAATAAATCTTTACTCGTTAAGAAATATATTCTTAGAATTCTTTTATTATAATTAAGATTTTAAACTTTAAAAATTTTTAGTAATAAAATATATCTAATATCGAATATAGTATTTAAGTAGTATAGAATAGTACTCGAAATTAAAAAGTTATAAAATCGACTCGAGATAGTCTCGAATATAAATAGCGTACTCGGTAAATTTAAAATCTCGGGCTAGTTTTTCGAATTATAGATAAAAATAAAGAGTATCGTAATATTATTATATTAGCGCTATTTAAAATTAAACTTAATACGAATTAAATACCTCTAACGACAAAGGATGCTTATATTTCTTACTATGAAATCGCTATATATGTAATCGAGCTAGTTATATATAGTCTAGCAAATAGCTACTTTCATAACGCTAGGTTAAGGAAATATGAAATAAAGCGAGAACTATTATGAGCGTATTCTTAATATATTACTTAGTTCTATAACCTAGTATCTTAATAGAAGGTATTCTCTACTATATTATATCTTCTTTCTATATATATAATTCGATAGTCTTATTATTTTATTCTATCTTATTTATATAATATATCTTTAAATTAATTCTAATAGAAATAGTAACTCGAGAATTAGAGTATCTATAAACGCCTTTCTTATAGTAATAAATAACTACTACTACTATTATATTCACCGTCTATAATAAAATATATACTAGAGCGCGGGCTTCTCAGTAGTGAAAAGCTTATCGAGTATTAATTTTTAACTATTTAATTCTCAGAGAGACCCTCTAAAACTTCTCGAACCCCTTTAAAAACTCTTTAAGAGCTCTTCGAGAGCTTCTATCGAGGGGCTATTAAAGTAAACTCGAAATTTAATTATTTTAATAATATTTAATTAATTTTAAGCTTACTTTAATAGTCTCTCGATAGAAGCTCTCGAAGAGCCCTTAAAGAGCTTCGAAGGATTTAAGGGATTTTAAGGGATCTAACCCTGAGAATCGAGAGAGACGTTATAATTTATTTGATATACTTAAAGAAAGACCCCCTAAAACCCCCCTAACCCTCCGAGAGCTCTTCGAGAGCTCTTCGAGAGCTCTTCGAGGGCTTCTACCGGAGATGCTCTTCTCGTAAGCTCGATAGTTAGATGAATACTATATTAAATTTCATCTACGCTACGTTATTTAAAAGCGTATAAGTAATTCTATAACTCTACGTATTTAGTTTATTATTATATTTTTAATAAAATAAAAGAAATCAAAAAAGGTAGATTTAAGAATTTTAAAGTTCTTTTTCAACTTTCTCTTTTAGACGTACCCGTATATACCCGCGTTTAGATCGAAAATAAGAAAATAAGATATATTTTAGACTGAAAATAGTGAAATTCGATGATCTGATTGATTACTAGCCTCTTAGCGTAGTATTTATTCTTATTTTCAAGTCTTAAGTATTAAGAAAGTAAGCTTTTTAATTATAATATTCTTCTTATAGTATACTACTTCTAATATATATATACGAGTAAAGATCTATAAATTAAATTTATAATTATTTTATTTAATTAAAGCTATCGAGTAAATTTAATAAGTAATTTTTAATAAGCGATTTTTAATAAGCGATTTTTTTTTTTTTTTTTTTTTTTTAATAATTTTATTTTTTTTTTTTTTTTTTTTTTTTTTTTTTTTTTTTTTTTTAAATTAAAATTTTAAAAAATATTTTTTAAAATTTAAAAAAAATTAAAAATTTATTATAAAATTTAATTTTTTTTTTTTTTTTTTTTTTTTTTTTTTTTTTTAAATTTTTTATTTTTTTTTTTTTAATAATTTTTTTTTTTTTTTTTTTTTTTTTTTTTTTTTTTTTTTTTTTTTAAATTAAAAATTTTTTTTTTTTTTTTTTTATTTTTTTTTTTTTTTTTTTTTTTTAAAATAAATATTTTATTTTTTATTAAAAAAAAAAAATTTTATTTTATATAAATTTTATTTTTTTTTTTTTTTTAAAAAATAGGGTGGAGAAAGCGTGGTTTTTTTTTTTTTTTTTTTTTTTAAAGTTGGATATTATTTTTTTTTTTTTATTTTTTTTAAAAAAAAATTTTTTTTTTTTATATCTTCCTTTTTTTTTTTTTTTTAATAATTATTTTCATCTTAATATCTTCTTTAAAAATATATCGAATAATATCTATGTCAGCTAATCCCCGAACTATATCTTTAAGTTTATTCTACCGGGTAATATTGGGGCGAAACTGGATCTTTCGCCTGCTTATGAAAAGCATGCAGGTCTACGAGGCCATGGCAAAGGAATCAGCGGGAAATTTTTCCGTCGGAGATGAGGATTCGATCGCTGATACATGTTTGATGGTACAAAGGGCTCGAGGCTTTGGCATGAGGTTCGAAGAAGCATGGGGTTATCCAACGACTGAACGAATCGTGGAGACATGTGAAGGAATAGATACCTTTCGGCACCAGGGTGCTTCCAAGGCTCTACAAGTCAAAGGGTTCCCCCTAGTGTGGGTGGACAAAGTCGCTGCGAGTTGGATAGGTTTGGAGCCGAGATCAACTAGCAGCCGGAAGAGCAGTCTAGAGACCGAATCATTTAAGTTATTGAGGGACTCCTCGACAGGGTCTAGAAGAGAAATTTCCCCGGGCAATCAAGCGAAAATTGTGGAATCTCGTTTGCAGAGAAGATACCTCGAGGCAAAATTGTCAAGGCTTGATGAACAGTACCAAAGACTGCTCGCCACCCAACTATTCTTTCATGCATACTGCAGCACAAAATGACACTGGAAGGACACCCCTGTGAAGCAGTGAGCCTGGACTAACATGCCCCCGAGCCTTCAAAAAACCCGAATCGCGCAGAAGCGGCGATCAAGTATGAGCTGTCATCTTTCATGTTTCACTCATTGAACGGCTCACATGGCCATAGTACACATGTACTCGACGATCAGTGCGCGGTCTATGATGCTGCTCTCTGGCAATGCGCCTTGTGATATTTCCAGTCCGCCCTCTGGCAATCAACAGAACAGTACTGCACACTCCTGCAGGTTCCGCACTTCTTGACTGGAGTATCCTTACCGCACATCTCGCAGCCGGACACCAGAGCTGGGAGATCGGCGTTTTCATCTGCCACGGCTTGGCGTGGGCCCCCTTTTGCGGCGATACCTGGCCCATATTAGCATGGAATCACAGTCAACGGATTAACCACCAGCCATTTACCCAGCATAGCCATAATCAGAGCTTGAGAGCCACTCTCGTTGTTCACATCACCAATGTAGGCGATGTGGCCCTGCCCATGCTTCTGCCAAACCGCTGGAGTCTGCGCCGTGTCAACCCTGTCAGGCGGGAAGACAGCAGACTGAACCCGCGAATGATCGGTTGGGACGTAGACCTTGTCGGCAGCGTGAACATTGCCCAAGTGCACAGCTTTCATGCTATATGACTGCTCGAGCGTCTTGAAAGCCTCGTTGCCAAAGACATTTGCGAAAGCAGGATTCAACGCAAAGACTGTGCGGTGATAGTCTCCCCAGTCCCAAGGCAGATTCATACTCCGGCACATGCCGGCAAATTCGGGTCCGGAAACGAAGCTGCTGAACAAACAGGCGAGAATGACTGTGCCGCCAGCTTTGGCATACTCGGAAAGCCTTATTTGGATGGTTGTCCTGTGCTTCTTTCTGGAAAGGCCACCGTCGGTGACAACAATAGCTTCTGAGTGGGCCAGATGCTCCGTAGTCAAGGAACTGGTCTTGATGACTGTGTAGTGCTCCTCAATCTCGGTGCAAAGGCCAGAGTAAAGGTCGTCGAAGATCTCTTTTTCATACGCCTCGCCGAGTTGAAGCAGGAGAATCTGGGGCTTTGTCACCGACATTATTTGCGCTCGTTAATCTTGTTACTACGTATAGACAGTGGTCGAGTAGATACCGAAGGGTAATTCGATCAAGAAGTAGAGGGAAAGAAGAAGAGACGCAGAGAGCTCGCCCGTAACATGAATTAAATTGCACCGAGGCGGAATTTTTGGAGCCGGATAAATCTCCAACAGTCCAAACGTGCGCTCAAAGGATGGTCAGAGAATCCTACAAACAGCCAAGCAGAGTAACCCGCAAATTCGAAGTGCTGTGATCAAGGCCTTCGTTGTTGAGTTATAGAAGTTGGTAGAAAATCATTTTGGTTCCCCATCAGACACAAACAATCCAAAAATAAACTAGCGCCAAAATGTCCTGATCGCCACTGTCATGGCGGAAGAGCACGAGCCATTTTATTAAACATTCATTTCCCCATCCCCAACGTCTTTCCCCACTGATCACAAACACTTAAAAGTTCATACCAACCGAACCCACCCTCTTTCTGCATCCCCAAACCATCTCTATACACCACCGAGCAAGCGACGAACCCAACAAGACTCCAACCCTCCACCATGGCCTCCAAACTCCTCGCCCCTTCCCTGCGCGCTTTCCGCCAAACCTCACCCCTCCCACCTCTCCGCCCCTCCCGACCGTTCCGATCCTCAGCTCGCCTGCAAGACGCGACCGCGACCGCTCTGCCCGTGCGGAAGCCCGTCGGTGCTTTCAGAGGAGGGTGTGTGAACCCCCCGCCCCCCCACGCCCCCATCATCCCTCCCCCATGAATCCTAAATCCTCTCATGGGATTGGCTGTCCGTCTGCAAAAAAAGGACCATGTGGCTGACAGACCGGTTGCGCGGGTGCAGGATGTTCGGCTTCCTGCTCGGGTCCACGCTCGCGGGCGCGGGGACCTATTACTACATCCTGGAGGAGTACAAGGTGTCGAACGAGCTGCTCACGGAGGATATCTATGTCAGTAGGGATTCTATTGATGAGTTGTACGAGCGCGTGGCGGTTTAGACGACGCACGCGTGCTTGTGTTGCTGCGGCCTTTTGAAAGGCTTCGCGTGGCATTGTATTTGCGCTGCATCTTACATACGGGGGTTCAATAGACGATGGTAGACGGCTGTACGATTATGATGGCGTGCATGCATGCGGTGGGCGTTTACGAAACTCCGGGGCGGTGATAATGGGAGAGTTCGAGGGCGCCGGGACTCCTGAAGCATGCATTTGTGGGACTATAGATTGGGGCATGCTCGTCGATAGACTTTCAATGAGATCACCTTTTCTTCACTCTTTCCGGAGACCAGAGGCTGATTTGTCTTGCATTGACGCAGGCTCTTCAAGCGGCGGTGCAGAAGATCCATGCGTATGTCGCGACGCTGGAGGACAAGATGGAGGCGATGGAGAAGAAAAAGAAGTGAAGGTCGTATACCAGGGAACGAAAAATCGGGAACGGGGGCTTCCACCAGCTTCAATGTCGGAATGTCTAAAGCTATGCGTCTCTCGACTCTGCGATTCAAAATGTAATGGCACAGCTGGAGTTCGGGCGTCGGAACATGTCGTCTCATCAGCCTCAGGCATCGTACACATATGTACCAAGACAGTCAAGACAAACTATTTAAAGTCCAATACGCTAAGTGAGATGTGCATTCTAGCCTGTTATGATTGAGCTTCTACATCCATATCAATACACTCATCAATGCCTAAGTTTTTGAGCATTCTTTGGACCACTCGCTTAAAACATTCTCGAGAACCGTCCTCACAACGTTTAGGTCACAATCTGGATCGACTTGCCAGTTGGAGACTGCAATGCGGCTCGCTGGACAATGATCCCACACTGTCCCCGACACATACATCTTGGAGCTCGCGTTGATCCTTTTGACAAGCGTGTCATTCAGAGCTTTATTCTTGGCTTTGAAGAGTACGATGATGAAAATACTCTGATCGATGCTGGCTCTGTTACTGAAGACATCCTTGGGAAGAAGTTCGAAGTCTGTATGATCAAAGAGATGCGCAGCCACCGCTCGTGCGAAGCGGATCTGTCTCTTGAGCATGTCTGCATACCCCTCACGGCCGTAAGCCATGAGAGTCGCGTAAACTGGTAGGCCTCTGAAGCGTCGCGAGTTCTCTATGCCAACGTTCATTGGGGACTGTATCGGGTCTGTGGCCGAGTTTTGGGTGTTCAGATAGGCGGCGTTTGGATTTTGAAAGACTTGCTGAGCAATGCCTGGGTGACGGCAGAAGAAGAAGCCACAATCATAAGGTACGTTCAGAAGCTTATGCCCATCGCCACCGATCGAGTCTGCTAAAGTCAAACCTCGGGCACCTTGCGCTACGGTCTCAAACTCGGGCGGTCCATCCAGAAGTCTTGCGAAAAGCCCAAATGCTCCGTCGACGTGCAGCCAGGCACCATACTCATCACAAAGGTTCCTTAAGGCTTGGACTTCTGCGATACCGTGGGTTGCGAACAGACCCGTGTTGACCTCCCCACACGAGACCACGACAATCGAAGCACTGTTATGATGGCCCGACTTCAGTTGCTGTTCTAATTTCTGCAAATCAAAAGTAACATAGCCATCGGATTTTCCAACATCATGAACGCAAGCGCGGCCTAGTCCCAAAATACTCGAAGCCTTGAACAGAGAGGAATGCGCCATGGTGGTGAGAATTTCGATTTCCTCCACGCCGGCCAAACGACAGGCTTTGAGCAAGCCGAGAGATCCAACGCTCTCTTCTGAGTCAGGCCCCAAACAGCTCTTGATGCGTTCATTGATAATCTGCTCGCGGCCGCAAGCCAGTCCAAGGACATTACTCGCCGTAGCTCCTGTACTGAAAACTCCAGACCACTCTTTCTCATCAAAACGTAGGAGATCCATCAGGAGCCGCAGGGCCTTGTCTTCAACATTACTGGCCACCGTTTGATCCGGCAGGTGGACTGAAGGATTCTGATCGTAGGTTGAGACTAGATTGTCTGCAACTCTAGCTGCTGGCGTGACGCCTCCCACAACGAAGCCATAGTAGTTTGGAGAGAGGCTGGACGCGTTGAGGGCGGGAGCAAGGTCTTGCAAGAGATGATTCGTGGCCTGTTCTATCCCCCGGCCATGCTCTGGGATATTTTGAAGGAGGGCGGACCTTGTGTTTTCAAGTATCGACGATTCTGGCAGTACTGGATTGGACTGCTTTTGTAAAAGCTCCAACGAGTGGGCGTAGGCATTTTCCAAACAGGCAATGTCCTTGTCATCTTCCATCATGGTATAGGCAGTAACCTCTGGTACAAGGCCTGAGACGTGACTTGGGGCTAAGATTTGTACTTGCGAAGATCATAAGGAAAGGGAGGCATACCCCAGTCATACACCTCAGATTGTTCGGAAATTAAACCCTTGCTTTCAAGCAAATTCCAGTAACAATCTCTCACAGAAGATTAAAAATCAACAATTGCCCGACAAACAACAGAATATAAGAAAAAGTCCGCACACTGAGCACATATTGAGTCATCCTATTTCACATTAGTGATCAGGCTTTCTTGAACTTCCTTGTTGTAACTAGGCGGTCCGTACCGGAGTGTTGCATCCGGGGTAGCCGCATAAATATGAAATTTTGTTGGCGTGTCTTGAATAACAAGCCAAGAGTATGCTGTATGAGAGTAGATTCAGATTACGACTTGCCTCAAGACTGCAGTCATAGAATCCACCTCACGTGTTTGACACACAACTGTCCAAAAAGGGTGGCAGTTTGAGGGATTGAAACTTCTTCATTTCACGTTATTTGGGTATCCATTTGGAAGATCTTTTTCGGGAATAATGTTGATCAGCGCAAGAAGTTCTTCGTCGATATTGATTCGGTCTGATTGTTGAAGACGTTTACCATTTCGACTGATACATTTTCTGGCACCTAGCTTGACCAGAGTCGCGGGAGTTGTTTGCAGAAGATCATTGACTCCAATCCGCCCGCGGAAGGCTTGAACCGTGCATCAGAAACGAATTGTCATTTGTATCCTGTTGCAGACTTTTGGCTTTTTATTCCATACGAACCAAAATACTTCTATCTGCCTTTAAGGTATGCAATATATCCCGGAACGTAATAGCTACTATATACAGACTCAGTGATTTGCGAAGATTGAAGAAAATCCATGGATGTATGTACCTGTGAGATCACTTTGATGGGATCATTTTGCGTCTAGTATCTGTCAGTTCGGTCTATGAGTACGACTGTACGCGATTTTGTTTCTCGCGAGTCGCGACACCGTACCTAAAGTGCTTTAGATTTCAACATATGTAAAGTAAGAGACTACTCGTATATACCCGCTACTAGTACCTGGTAATGCACGGTCTAAAATCCGATAAATCCGGGGGGGGATCTTGGGGGATAAGGTACCCTCTACGGAGGTCGGCACTAAAAGTCCTGGACATACCAAGACAAGGGTCCAGGTAGGGCTGAGTGCTTAATATACTTCCAAATTTCATAGATAGCATCATTATTCTTTATTTTAATAAGTACCAGTACTCTATATAATAGCGACGTAGTATATATATATAAAGTATATATATACGAAGTATAAATATGCGAAGTATATATATAATAGTAATATTAATAGAATATAAATAATAGTAATAATTGTACGAGTATTTATTTTTTTCCCCTTTTTGGCTTTGGGGGGGCTCCCCTATCATATCATGTCTTCTTCCTCATACATAGTCGGACTTTTAATCTTCCACCTATACTAATACGCATCTATCTAGTTCTAATATTAATATTAAAGTATTAATTATAGCGTAAAGAAATAGAGGAAAAATATAAAGACTTCTAATATATAAGTCTTATTTATATAGTATAATAAATAGAAATCTTCTTATTATTCTCTATCTTAATTATATTTTATTAATATATTTAATATTTAAAGTATTAATTATAATAATGGAACTCGAATCTAAGTATTTACTAAGTCTTATTAATTATAATTATAAATAAAACGTTATACTACTCGAAAAGATATATTAAGAATTTATAAGAAAGTCGAAAGATAATAACTATATTATTAAAATTATAAATCTATTTAAAAGAGAATTTAGAAGTAAATAGAGTAAATATCGAGATATATTATGAAGATAATACGTTTTAAAAGATAATAATAAGTATAGAAAAGATCGTAGAGAAGATATATACGATTATACGACTTCGCCGAGCGAGCTAATAAGTATATACGCAATTATATAAAGTATTATCGTTAAATAAATATAACTATACAGAAAGTGCCAAGAATACCAAGAGTACCAAGTATTTTAGCGCTGTCCAGGACTTTTAGTGCCGACCTCCGTACCCCCGCTTCGTTACGCGACGTAGGGCTTAAAAAATTCAGGCAGATATAAGCTTATCAATATAACTTCAATTTCAAAAATTCTTGAAATTTTAGAAATCTTATTCTACGTTTATAATCCGAATTCTAAAGTTACAAATTCATCGAGTTTTAGACCGTGCACTACTAGGTAGCGGGTATTACCGGGTATATACGAGTAAGAGTTAGAGTAATCGTGTCTACCCCCATTTGCGCCCTACCCCATTTACGCCCATTTAAAATCCGATAAATCGACATACTGTTATAGATAGCTACCACTACCATGGCGACCACTATTACTTATTTAAATAGCCTACGATTATAGTCTTTCATGATGGCTAATGCTACGGTACTATATTCGCCGTCTATAGGCCTGATATAGTAGACGTTGGAATTATCGGATCTAAATTGGGCGCAAATGTAAATCCGACATAGATAGCTACCACTACCATGGCTACCACTACCATGGCTACCACTATCATAGCTACCACTATTACTTATTTAAATAGCCTACTACCATAGTCTAGCATAATGCATAATCTACGGTACTTGGTCGCTCTAGTAGCCCTAAACCAGTGAATGGATACGGAGGATATGTATAATATAGTAGACGTTGGAATTATCGGATTTAAATGGGCGCAAATGGGGGTAGGGCGCAAACGGGGGTAGACACGAGTACTTGGCGGCGCGGTAACGGCGCGTATGACGAACCTTCCGGGTTGAAAAGGTGAGCTTTGAACTCGAAGTAAGCCTCACCATTAGGCATGTCGCAAGTATCTAGCTTGGGTCTGCGACCTTCATCGGCACTTGCAGCAAAGAGACTGACTCGACCTCAATAATGTCCGACTTTGAAGTAGAAGTCCAGCACGAGGCGCCGCTGCCAAGTCAAATGACCCTTCCAGTCGCCCGAAATGGCAGCGGCGAACCGGGCAACGAGAACATCGGGTTGGAAATACTGGAATTCCCACCGGAAAAACTCAAGAAACGCAGACCTTGGTCCGCTCAAGGTTTTAAGTCAATCCTATCTCCATCTCCATTATTTATCGACTCTCGGCGGGCCTCCAAGGATGACCTCAGCGTTGCATCCGGTCCCGTCACCCCCAAACGACCCAGTGTCGTCCCTCGTGGTCTGAGTCTGCAGATGCCACCCAGAGATATCAGCAGCACAAGTACAGCAAATTTGACCAAGCGCGTCCCCGTCTCGCCCAAACCAGAAACAGCAGCAGCGTCATACCCTTCACCTTCCTCTGTGCTACCCAGGAGATCGCGGGGAATGGACTTTTCAAGAGCTGCGACAAACCTGCATCATTCCACACTGGCCGAGTCGTCTCCAGAATCTTCTCCCATTGTTGGGTCTCGAGGCAGCATGATTCCGCGGAAAGGCCTTTTTAGCCCACCAAGCAACCCTAGTGTTCCAGAATCACCAAATAGCGTACCAAACTCGCTTTGGTCTACGACGGCAACCGCGGAAAAAACCGCGCTGTCAAGTTCTGTGGGAAGTTCTAGTATGATGGAGTACGATTCAGGCAGTACATCCTCAGATGGAGATGAAGTGATGGACAACGGAGAAGACGATGATACTATTCACATGACACCACACATCAATCAGCTCGGAAATGGATTTGGCAATCCCTTCGGCTCAGTCGCATCAAGCCCTGGTGGAGACGGGATCGGTGCATTCTCTCCCGCAGCTACAAAATTGATGAGCTACCAAAGACATCGGGTAAAGTCGCGGAGAAAAAGGATGAGCTCAAGTAGTGCCAGTGGACAAAGCTCCTTGCATAGCCCAGGGCCGTCCTCACCTCCTCTGCTGAGAAGCATTGAGAGCAGTCTGAGCATGAATGGAGGATACTTTCTCGAGGATCCATCAAAGAAAGAGATTATTTCAAGACGAGAAAGCCTCAGTCTCGGCACCAATGACATGCAACTGTCTGATGCGGAGCAAAGTGATGGTGAGGGGCTTTTTCGGATGCATTCACATGAGGAGGTGCCGATCCCAACACCAGTGACACCAACTATGGATGATCGGAGGAATGTCATTCGAAGGGCAGTGACACGAAGGGGGAATATGCTGGTATGTCCGCATCCTGTGATAAACAAAATTATCCGTTCTGTAATGCTTTGTAGTCATATGCTCACACAATGTCTAGCCGAAACCCAAGGGCTTTGCACGCATCCGAGCTGCGCTTCTTGAAGAAGGAGCGCCCATCGACAGTGAGGTCCGCAGAGAAGCCGAAGTGATTCGACAGGTTCGGGAGAGTGATGCCGATAGCGATATTAATCTCCACCCTTCGCAACCAACTACGACAGCGTCGTCGCCAAATCTGACTGCCACAGCCGGTCCACTGGATAGTCTGGAGAACATCTCTGAGGATCCGTCAATGAACGGCGACGATAATTGCAGTCGACGCTCCTCAAGTGCATTCTCACATCAAGCTATCAGGCATTCCGGAGGTTCAACCTTCTGGAATAACTTTGACGAGCGAATGCGAACACCTCCACCGCAGATCATACCGAGAGAGAGCTCTTCAGGAATGAGTGACGACATGAACATGGACACTCCGGTTGGGTCTCTGCAGTCTTCAATCCCACACCAAACAACTGCAAGGCCATCCGTCTCACAGGAGTCGCTGGCATCTACAACCCAGACTACCGTTTTCGAGATGCCGAAAAAAGGCAACAACAAGCGCATGCGGGACGACGATTTCGATCCGAACTACTTCAAACGTCGCGCGGTCTCGCCAGGGTTGAGCCTGCAGAACAGTCCAATTCTTCCCCAGTCGCCTTTACAGCGCGATGGCGGCTGGTGGGGCACCCCGAAGAGCAATCGGGAGGTGCCTAGCGTCCACGTTTCTGGGGACAGGGTGAGCAGTACAGGGAGCAACGGCAGCATGAACGGGCCTGGAGGTCCCTCGAAGCGGGTCGGATTACAGGGTATGACTGACACTCACGACGGCTTGATGAACATGAGCATTGAGTGACCGGTAGACGGTGCATGGCGGCCATTTGCTTTTATATCATTACTAGATACCCCATCGGCGACTCCTTTTTTTTGGAGCATGCAATACAATTCTATTTGCATCAATGATCCAAAAACCGTTCTAGAATTATGGCACTGCTGCGATGTGGCTATCACCAAACTTTGTAGCAATAAATCATCTCGTCGTTTGGTAGTCCGTAAATGTTTTGATCCTGCCCCAAACAGCACATGCGCTCAACAACCACATTCCCTTTTCAACCCGCCTCTAATTCACCCATGCGGCATAAACAACAACAATCCAAATAAATCTCCAGGCTGACGATGGCCTCAAACAACGTCTCAGCGATCTCCGCGTTCATCGAAGGCGCCCCGCCAGGAGAGGTATGCCCTTAGCCTGAGTCCTCCGTCGACGCTATCTGACATACTTCCTCAGCTAGCAGACGTCGTAAACGGTACACCATGACCCTGCGTCCGAACGTTGCGTTTCCCCCGCTCACACCGTCCAGACATCAAAACCCTGACGGAAGACGACTCGACCCTGCTCGAGAAGGCTCGCCCAGCGTTCCAGAAGTACAACGAGGAGCAACTGACCAGCGTCAAGCTGCCCGGTAGTGGGAAGAATGTCAGACAGTCCTACAACCGCGTTGGAAGAACAAGCGGAGTCTGATTGGTGGGAAATTTCAGGTCCTGATCAGCTCGTACAACTCGCTCGGAGACGGGCGATACTACGATGTCGAGAGCCGGAGCTCGTTCGCGTTCGATCCTATCACGCAGGTACGAGCGTGCCGTATAGGAATAGCCCTGGCAGAGGGGAGAGTTGACCGAAAGGGTAGAAAGCGTCGGACGTGCAATCTTACGCTGTCGAGTCGGAACATACAGACCTCATGTACGTCCACGCCCACGCTACAAGTATCACATCTACCCCAAACACTAACCCCCACCCCCTTTCCTTGCGCAGGACCTCCCTCGCCAAAACCCTCGCCACCCACGCCCACGAACACTACCCGTCCTCCACCCACGCCGTCTTCCCCGCCCCCACCGCCTCCCTCGCCGTCCTCCTCGTCTCGAACAAGTACTCCCCCTCCAACTTCTGGAACGGCCGCCTCCGGACGAGCTACCTCTACCACCCGGCCACCGCCGCGCTGACCGGCACCCTCAGGTGCGACGTCCACTACTACGAAGACGGGAACGTGCGCTTGCTCACGACCAAGACGCTTCCGCCTAGCACGGTGGCTGCGTCGGCGGGCGAGATCATGAAGACGATCGCGAAGGTCGAGAAGGGGTGGCAGGAGGAACTGAACCGGCGGTTTGGCAGGTTGAGTGAGGGGGAGTTTAAGAGTCTCAGGAGGCAGTTGCCCGTTACGAGGCAGAAGGTGGAGTGGGAGAAGGTGACGAGTTACCGGGCGGGCAAGGAGATTGGTGGTGGGAGGCGGTAGAGAACGAAAGACAAGAGCATCTGCCATTGAATGAGCTCAAGATTGGTTCTCGTCAGTCATGAGACGCTTAAATGCTACAAAAAAAGGGCTCTGCGGCCCAAATGCCATCCCAATGCAGAATCCGTTTTCGAGAGCCTTCCCGAGTTTTCTTCCAAAACTCTCGCAACTCCTATCGTAACTCAGCCCAAACCATATCGAACATCATCGTGCGACAGCTCTCCCATAGAAAACCAAATACGCCTGCTCATTCTGAAGCCTGTGATCTGGCTTTAGCTTGTTGGGATCAAAATCGGTAACCCTTTCATCGTCGAACTTGCGCCAAATATTCCCTCTCGCGGCGTCTCTGACGAGCGATATATAGTGACCACCGTTTCCCGAAGTGCCGATGTGTCTCATGACAGCGTAAGCATCGTAAAGGTAAGGTGGCGTTGTTGCTGCATCTCTAATGGGCTCATCCATCCTTGAATACTCATGAGCTTCTTTGGAGGCTTGAGGAATCATGTAGGGTTCCATGTTCAGGCCAAACAGTGGAAAGCCAATGGGCGTGTGCACCTTTTTCGCACTCTGACCCTTTTGCATCTCGAAGCGCTTGAAGTGCACCACCAGGAATTGCGGCGCTCTCGTGATGGTAATCTGCTTCGTCGCCTCCCTCTCACATTTGCAATGTGGGCACTTCCACACTTCGTCCCCACTGAGCCTCTCTTCTTGGCAGTAGCTGCGCAAACAATCGTGAATATCCCAGGGTCGTCTACCGGAGGAGCGTGGGATCTCAACACTAATGCTATAGAAGGCCTCGTAGGTGGTGGAGGTACTCTGACAAGTCGTACAACGGAGCCGCGAAGCGTGCTGGCCCGCGAAGAGGTCGGAGATCCAGGATTTCTCGCGGTGCGTGTAGCGGTTCCACTCTATCTTCGAGACTGTCTGAATAGGCATACGCTCGCGGTCCATCTCTTCTCTCAAAGTAAGGGGTCGCAAGGGAGTACGGTTCCAATTCTCATTGAGATCTTCGTGCAAGCAGTCAACTAGGAAATCAAAAAATTCCTTGGCGTCCTGCTGGCGGTCCACACCCCATTCCTTGTTGAGTCGAGCACAGAAGCTACGCAAGGAGCTTGGACGAATAGCTTGGACGTCATCCTTCCAGAGGCTACGAATGAGATTTGCGTAGATGCCTGGCATGATACCGTTAGAGCCTTTCCAGTTCTTCTGAGTTTGATCCTTCCATTTGTTGTCTAGGAAATAATGCGAGAGGGGTATGGTGGCTAGAAGGCACTGAATGGTGGCATTCATGTAGCAGGTCACACTAAAGTTGATGAGGCCAGTCCTTGGGAGTTTTAGGTAATGAGAGATCGATCTCGACGTGTATAGCGGATGTTGTCTAGATGAAGAGTGTCGGGAAGCGGGAGAGAATTGTGTTGATTCTCGTTCTGATACACCACTGTAGCTGGGCCGTGGAACTGCAGGAGCTGGCCGTGACGGTACAGTAGGTAATGATCGTGGTGGAGGCGGCGGCATTGGTTGTCGTGATCGTGGTGGCGGTGGGGGCAATGAGACCATCATTGACTGCTGCTCTGCTGAGACTTCGGGGAACCTTCTTAAGAAATCCTCATAAGTATGAATGAACGGTGACATGGGCTCGTCGCTATTCGAATCTGTATCTCCATCGCTTTGGGCGTGTCGATAGTCTGCTGGGTCGACCTCCTCTCTCGATGCTGTCTCGAGCCACGACTTCTCTTCATCGGGGTTGAGTGGCTTCTGATCTCTAAGTCTACGCTTTCGCACCTCTAAGCTCGAGTTCGCACTCGCCATGGGCACGCGCCCTATTGGCCTTCCTGGTTTTCTTGACACCGTTCGAGATCCAACCAAAGCAGCAGTGTTCGAACTAACAAGAGCTTGAGGGCCCACAAGCTCAGCCCAGGCAACAAGGCCCCCTTTCAGCATTAGGGGTGGTCTGCGTAGCGGCTTGTATGCATTGAATTCGTACAGTGTATCATGAAGAGCTCTCAATGCATCAGCCTCAGTCCCGGTGGGAGGGCCAGCAAGAAACCCAGTCGAAGAGGTCTTTCGATCATAGTAGACAACTAGATCGAATTCGTCTCTCCGCTCAAAAAGAGACAACTCAACTTCAGGCGATACTACCAGTCGTTCTTCTAACTCTTCGGCCGAAAGCCCTGCTTTTAGACCCAAAGGCTCGACGCACATGATTGATTTAGCAAAAATGTGGCCTTGGTCAAAATCTTCACGACCCCGAATATCAATCAGAAGAATACTGGAAATCTGGAGACGCTCATAAAGCTCAGGTGCCGAGACTGTCGGTTTGTAACGCACCTCTGCAGACAGGGTCTGCGCAAGTGGGACCCCTTCAAAGCTCGCGCTCGATCTCGTAGATTGAGAATAAACAGTCGCTGACGAAAACTGCCCAGAAAGGCGTTTGCCAGACTGCGGAGAGTGTGAATTGAATGTGGGCATGTTATTCTTGACGACGCTTTTGGAAGGATTATAGGCAGGGCTCGGTGCTCTTGGTAATTGAGTCTCAGTTTCGAGGCTCAGAGGTATCTTTGGAGGTGGTGGAGGAAATTTTGGAGGTGGAGGAAATGTGGGTAGTTGCATGTCACGCGGCCCGGAAGGCTTTCCAGGTGCAGGTGGCCCTCCGGACTGTAGAGGAATATAGGCAAGGGAAGACGAGTCCTCAGAAGATGACGGCGTATATTCAGTAGGAGAAGGTATCTCGACAAAGCCGTTTTGTGATACGCTGCGCCGTCCTTCCGCAGGCCCTGCTGGCACATCCTTTCTCTGTACTCTGAGTTGGGAAAAGCGCTCGGCAAGAGCATCGTCAGAGGTAGGGCGAGGAGATACACCACGAGAGTTTGATCCGGCTTGAAGTCCCAAAGGCTTGGGACGCACGATTGGCCGGTCCCTTTGCTGTGTTGATGCCGTCTGTGGCTGGGGTTGATACGGCCCAGAGATTTGAGGCGTTGTTTGCGATGATGGCAGGAACAGCTCATCCGTCGCTCTATTACTCGTATTTGAGGTGTCCGGCATTGAAAGAGGTCGTTGATAGCCATTGGAGAGTTGGCCTGTCTCGGAATACGTTGACGAACGACGCGACGACGAATATTGATCTGACGGTCTCACACCGCTCTTAGTATTGTCATGGACAATTACGTTATATATCTGCTTCAACATTTCATGCTGCGTCGCATTTTGCTGCAAGCATAGTCAGCATTTCTGTCCGTGACTCGCAGTCTCTCGGAGGTTAGTTCGCTCATGAATAAAGGCATGATTAAAGGGTCTCCTCACTGACCTTCCGCAAGGATTTGTATATCTGTTGCCAATCTCCTCTGCCACTATTCGCAGTGGGAAAGTCTTTGTGCTTTGGTATGATGTTGAGTAGCAGTTCTGAGCTAACGAGGTATTCCACATATGCCCTATCAGGCCGCTTGAAGCTAACATCCGTCCCGACCTGGCCTGTAGATTGCTGCGCAAGGCTCAACAGGGAGCGAAGCTAGTTTATATAAGTAAAGGCTCAAGCAAAGGGATGAATACTCAGAAAGATGGATAGGTCATTGTAGGGTTGACGTACTGGCATGCGAGGGTCAATATTCCGGACGGAAGCGTTCGCCTTCCCCTGTAGATCCTTGATATGTGAAAACCGGGCGTTGGATGGACCAATGACGTTCATAGTGGAGTTGGTGCGTTGACTATCAGTCCAGCTTGGTGAACTTGGATAGACAGCGCTCTGTCGATTCAACGCCACATGCGCATTGAATTGTGGAAAGACACGACCGATGGGAGGGTCTTTGATGGTCATAGTAGATAGTCAATACCTCGCCCGTATTCAGGATCACCGGAGGTCCAGACACTTAAGGCCTGTATCCATAGCGGTCCCCGCAGATGAAGGCGGAGAGTGGTTGAAAGCGAATGGCAATATGATGAGGGTGGTGAGTCTGCCTGCTTCATGGACGTCACTGCCCGCTAGAACATTGGAATTTCAAAGCACTGTGGTTCCTCGGTAATGTATTGCTTGGAGTGGTTCGTCGGTGTCGGTGCTTGTAGAATAGGCATCAATATGAGAGTTGTTGCATCCATTGTCAGCGAACTGGACCATCTTTCACGAGGCATCACTATCACCTCGAATTTACCCGCAGCGGGCGCTAAAATCTGCCCCGAAAGCTCCGTCATGCCGAGCCTTTTTGAGACTTGAGAGTCTCGGTCGATTCAACGACAGCCTGGACCATTTACCTGACATCCTAGACAGCTTGTCCACTCGTCCAACCTCAAGCATCATCTTTCCCGAAGCACAACAGAAGGTCGCTACAACAGAGGACTGTAAACATTCATCCAGAGCCACCGGCCTTTTATATTTAGCTTGGGACATTCACAGCACCATGGCGAGCTGGTTTGCATCCAACTCCGCCCTCGATGAGCAGATCGAAAAGGCGACTTCTTCCAGTTTGGAGGACATTGCTTTGAATTTAGAGGTCTCCGACATTATTCGCTCAAAGAGTGTTCAGCCAAAGGAGGCTATGAGATCGCTGAAGCGACGAATAGGGCACAAGAATCCGAATGTTCAGTTGGCCACCTTGAAGGTAGGCTTCCCAACAAATCGAGATTTTTAAGCTGTTCTCGTGTGGAACTGACAGAATTTGCAGCTTACGGACACATGTGTCAAGAATGGAGGATCGCACTTTTTGGCAGAGATTGCCTCTAGAGAATTTATGGACAATCTGACGTCCTTATTAAAAGCATATGGTAGTGCTGCACCTAACGACGACGTAAAGACCAAGATCCTAGAACTTTTACAGGTCTGGGCGAGTGGTACAGAAGGCCGGAGCGATGCATCCTACATAGGAGAAACTTATAGGACACTCCACAGAGAAGGCTTTCGGTTTCCTCCAAAGGTCGAAATGTCCAGCAGTATGCTCGACAGCAGCGCTGTAAGTGATGCTGTGTTAAGAGTCATAGTGAAAAGCTGATTCGCGAAACAGCCACCTGAGTGGATAGACTCGGACGTCTGCATGCGCTGTCGAACAGCATTCAGCTTCACGAATCGAAAGCATCATTGCCGGAACTGTGGGAACGTTTTCGATGCTCAATGCTCTACCAAAACGATACCATTGCCCCATCTGGGAATCATGCAAGCTGTGAGGGTCGACGACGGATGCTACGCCAAGTTGACTGACAAGTCTCGCACCGGGCCTCTTCCAGAACGATCACTTGCGAAAGGGAACGCAAGCATAATAAGACACCGTAGTCCGATGCAGCCCCGTGATGCCCGCGTCGATGAAGGATTTGATGATGATCTGAAGAGAGCGCTACAGATGAGCCTTGAGGAAGTCAAAGGACACTCTGGCGCTGGATACGTCCCCCAATCTCAATTGCAAGTGCAACGAAAGTCTCCAATAACCGACGGACCCTCAAAGACTGCGAAGCCCCCAGAAGAGGAGGAAGATCCTGATTTGAAAGCCGCGATTGCAGCGTCAATCAAAGAGATGGAGGAGCAAAAGAAAAGGCACGCTGCCAATTTGAAGAAGCAGGCCTCAAGTAACACATCAACTGCAAATATGGACGTGGTAATGCCAAACAATAAATATGAGCTGACTCCGGTTGAAGCCGAAAACATTAATCTCTTTTCCACCCTTGTCGATCGTTTGCAGCATCAACCACCCGGTACGGTCTTAAGAGAGCCTCAAATCCAGGAGTTATACGAAGGCATCGGAGCTTTGAGGCCAAAGCTTGCGAGATCATACGGGGAGACCATGAGTAAACACGGTGAGTGCCGGAATCTGGACAAAGCAACCCCCACTGACGTACTCAGATACTCTCCTCGATCTGCACTCTAAGCTAGCCACTGTTGTTCGGTACTATGACCGAATGTTGGAAGACCGTCTCTCGAACACTTACAGCCAGCATAGTCTAGGAGGCTATGGGGTCAGATCACATGCAGCACAATCAATGTATCCTACGATACCTACAGAAGCGCCAAGTGGCCAGGGTGGAGCAGAGAGCTACTACAACATGAACGGCGCGCCACCACAGATCGATACATATGCTCCTCCGCAACCGCAGTACAGCAACTACCCTCCGCCTCAGTCGCAATATACACAACGTGACAGGGCACCTTCGAATACATCATCTAGTTACGATCAACGCTTGCAGCACAACGCCCAAGCACCTCAACGAGCGTCCAGCCTACAAGGCTACTCACGCTCGCCAAATCAGATGCAGGAGCCCTCCTACTACCCTCCTAGTCAGCCTCAAAACCACCAACAGTACCAACCATCACCAATGGAACCGCCTCCTCAAACGCCTACCACGGAAGATCCAGCCGCAGCATATTACAACCAAAGCCAACCGCAGATCTCACCTTCTCAGTCGTATCCACAACAGCAAGCGAACCGCAGCAATTACGCCTCGGCACCATCTCCAGAACAGAGTCACCCAAGTTTGGCCCAACAACAGCAAACCTATCCACCTCAACAGCATGCCCTTCCACCACTTCAGCCACAACAACAACCGTACTGGCAACAACAGCAAACTCCCGCCGTGCAGCCATCGCAAAGAAACAACGCACCTTACCCATCGATGAATGCATATACGCCAGATTCTTTCCCTGCAGCTCCGACCCATCAACCGCAACCAAAGCAAGTGGAGGAACAGCTGATAGAACTTTGACCGTACCGTTCTCTGGATGATTTGGTGTATTTGAATATGTTTGGCTGATGCGAAATGTATGTGCGATAGCGCTGCAACAAGCGGGTAGGCAGGATAGCTTTTAGGATCATAATGGATGAGTGGTGAAGTGATAGAACTCGGCACATGAATGGAATGTGTCCGTGTCCTTCACACGATGCTACTCTGAGATGAATCGCAAATTTCTGTTTCTTGGGTATCATCACTAAGATTTTATACGCCACCTAAACCCAGAAGGTGCATCTTTCACACCGAAAAAGATATTCGCCCCTTGCCATCATCACCTTTGGAGAACCCTAGACCAGCGTACTTTCGTCAAATAGGTCATGTAGAAGATCATCGCAACACGCCTGGCGGTCCGGCGCCTCCATCCTGTAAGTGCTCTCAAAAGCGTTGATAGACAGCTGGCGAAGAAATGGGCGAAGAACCCGATCGACCATGCTTTCCATGGGGACGTCGCCCACAACTGCGCTTGTAAGTAACGGCTTGCGCAACCCCTGTTGCGCGCCGGCGAGCGGGTTGATGCCACTGTGTGGCGCGCCTGCACGGGAATCCAGAGTCTCTGCCAATCCATCGACAAGGGCAACGGGCCGCCAGTCTGACGGCCTGTATACGGCGTCTATGGTGTCGGTGACGAAAAGCCATTCGCGTAGTTGAAAGTCGTCTGGTGCTATGGTCAACAGAGTGTCCAGGAGCTTTGCCGCTTGTAGCACGCATGATGTATTGTATGTGTCATGGGTCTCCGTAGGGTATAAGGACGACAGCGCGTCGTATAATTCGGCGTTGACGATAGGCCAGAATGATGCCAAGTGCACTGGCGAGGTCTTCAGAATGAGCACCCGAAGAACCATGTAGACCTCAGATCGCGTTATTGATGAGGGCGAAGAAGCGGCCGTGGCCGTCATCAAATCGACAACCTTCTCCTGAAGGCCGCCCAGATTCACGACGAACATATCGTTGTCGGCAGATAGCATCAGAGTGGCTATCCTGCGAAGGTTGAGCTGTGTCTTTCGGTCCGCTTCTAGCCTGGCCGAAGAAGCTCCAACACCGAACATTATACCCGCCGACGTCGGAGATGAGAGACGGGACAGCAGTTCTGGCATCCGTTCTTTGTCTAGGAGCGTCCACTGTCGCAGTATTGGCGCCCAACCGTTCCAGACGAGGTCCAAAGAGCTGGTGTGGAAAAACCTTGGGTCATTGAATGCTTCCGCAACGTCTTTTCTCCAAGATTTTGATGCCTCGGGAATTCGCGACATTGTTCTCATTATATCAAGTAGGCTTCCCGTGACGTTTCGCGGGAACGTCTTCCAACGGAAGGTCGGCGTAAGTACCTGCGTAGATATCGTCGTTGTAGCTGCAGTTATTCGGTCTGTATCAACCAGAATCTTTGAAATCTTGGGCAAGATCGAAGCGATGATGGCGACAACGTCTTCTGGTTCATTAGGTCTTGGGGGTTCAGGGAAGTCTGAAGGGTGATGGAGACCTTTCTCTTCATTCGTCGATAGGGGTAAATCTTGGGAGAATGCCAGCGGTTTGATTGTGAATGTAGCAGCAAGCAGGCGAACGAAGAGATCCTGTGTGCACATCAGCAATGCCTTTCCAGAAACACCGTCGCTCAACGACTTACTCCAATGTCTCGTCGCATTTTGCGTTGCTCTCCAAAGTTGGTATTGTCAATCTTTTCGCCGAGTATTGCGGTGAACTCTAGTAAGATTGGCAAAGTCTGCCTGTGAGGCAGCGGATTGCCAAGAACATCTCTCAAGAAGGTCATACAGTCAGTCCATATTTCATCCAGTGCGTCGTCTTCCATTGACCTTGTGTATGCTACAAGGAATATAGCAAGGTTAATATCAGATAGCTCAGATGTCAAAGTTGACTTCCGTATGGGATCTAGCACGTTCGGGTTGGTCCGGCTATACATTGCGTTGAATAGAGCTGGGATTGTGTTCTTTGGTCTTGATGCCTCCAAAGCATGCAGCAGATTGAAGACAGTGCTAGATTCGACCATGCCGCCTTCTGCTTCTGCTTTGTGCCAAAACTCAACAAGAGTCTCCAAACATTCTAAAGCCTCTGCTGCGAATAGGTGCTCCAATATCCGGCGAGTGCGATTTCTCAATCGTATTGACATGTAGCTGAACGATGCAGAGGCATTCCGTGGCGAGCTTCCTAATCCACTGTCTCCCCAGGACCACATATTGAAGGAAACCCTCACTGCATCTTTGAAGCAGAGCAAGACAGTCAGACGATTGTTAGCGGTGGTTGGCCTCGACTTCTGCGCCTCGGAAGCAAATACTCCTGAGACCATATTGCCGAAGAAGCCTTGTACCTGCTCCGGACTCTTGATAGCTACCGAGTGCCCCTCATCCTGCAGTAGCTGATCATGGCCTCTTGCGAGAACCTGTTCGAGACCGCCAAGGAGCGCATTGAGAACAGTGATCGGCTCACCAGCACCATGCGGTCCGCGTGAAGTGCCGGCAAACACAGCTTGCAAATCTTGAAAGACCGATTCAATGCTTCTACTGAAAGTGTCGACGAGGGGCATGAGAACCTGAAATGCATTACTGCTGTAGAAGGGTAAGCAATTGTCTAAGAACCGTATCCATAGCTCAAGAATCTGATGATTACTCGGGGAGCTGATGCCGAATGTCAAACAGTCTAGCAGAGCTGAGGTCTGTATAAATGGTTCAACAGATATATTGTCTTTATCACTCTTCTCTGTAGAGACAGATAGTTGAGAAGCACTGCGAATGGTGTCCCGGGAGGTGGGTCTTCGATGAGGGGTGAACAGAGCATCATTTTTGGTCATTCGCGTTTTTAGGATGATTAAGATAACATCCATCAATGGCAATTGAAGCATGTTGTCCGATTGCTCAACGGCCCGCGATAGCATTCCAATCAGAGATTCCTCTAGGTTCATCGCCACTAGCATAGTAGAAGAGGGAGCAAGTAGCAATTGCTTCAGAAGAGACGCCGAGGTTTGCTGTAGAACCGAAATCCTCTGGCGGACACCACCGTGTTGCTCCTGGTGGTGGTCCTCCAGAATTCTCATACATACTTGGGTCAAATAAGACTGAACAGTCATGGCCGGTTCCTCAATATCTACGATGACTTTGACTGGTCCGGAGACTCCTGCTTCTTCGGTGTGCTTGTCCCTGTTTGTATTCGTGGCACTCAACTTCCCAGCGAGCGACGCACTAATGTTTGCTGTGGAATGCTTGGTTATGTTGAGAATAGTCTGGAGATAATACAAGCAGTCATCAACTTCGAGCGAAGCACCGGTTTTGTCCAATATTTCCTGTTCATCGGTTTGTGCAGCTGAGTATCTCTCATGTGCTAAGTATGGCGAAGCATCAAGGCGATCAATCAAAAAGTCGATAATCCTATAAGGAAATTGTAAGCTCTTCTTCTATCACGGAAGACGTACTGGAGACTAACAGTTGTATGCTTGAAAGCGACTGCAACCAGCTCACAGTGAACATGAACAGTTCAGTTTTTGGATCAAAGAGCGAGTCAAGAAGAAGTAGCAACGGCTGCGCTAGTACAATTGGCTCCTTGATTCTTTTGCCTGATTGGTGCAGAGAACGTCCCGAGTTCAGACGACGATCAGTTGGTATTCTTGCAGTCGAGCCGCTATGAGCCCACACGGTAGCGAATCGACGGGCACCCTCAATCTTTACGTTCTGAGCTCTATGACCATCCTCATCCTGTAACATGAGGGTAGCAATTGACCCCTCTACAAGTCGTACATCTGGCGATACTGAGTGAACTCGCCAAAGACAACGGACTGCCTCAACGCTATGTCTAGGTCTAGCAGGAGATATGTACGTCCAAAGGCCGGTCAAAAGGTTTGGGAGTATTTGTCGTACGCGATGGTTGGAATTCCAAGCCTTCGAAGGCGATGCATTGCTCATCATTTCGAGAGTGGAGACCAGTACTGCAAGAGTAGGAAAAGGCAACATTTCAATTCCATTCTTGGCGACACCTGCATCTAAGGCCGTTGAAAGACTTGACATTACCGGTACCAGCGCCCCGTTATCGGGCTCCTCGTCGTCTTCCAGACTGGAAACTCGTGCTTTGCGTAGGAGCTTATCAAGAAAAGCTACCGCCTTCTCCAGGTAAGCTACCTGGATGGGCACTTCAAGTCCATGGGCAACAACCTGAGTGGCATTGTGCAGTAGCAGATCTCTTACGTTCGTGTTGTCAAGGGGTGGGGTTGCATCCTCTGAGCCTCTTTGCAAATTGTGATAAAAGTCCTGAATCTCTTGTAGAGTTTGAGGGCTGCTATCTTTCTGTCGTCCATTACTGCGGGCTTTAGGCTCTTTTTCTTCTCCGCTCTTAACGATTTTGGCTGGAATAAGATCGAACAGGTGGATCGCAATATCGAACGCGATTTCGATTACGGGGAATACGCTTTCTTTGAAGGTGTTCGAAGGTGCTTCAAAATGAAGTCGCAAGCTGATTATCAGAGCTAGGGTGACCATTGGTATATGAATGGCCAGCATTTCTTCTTCCCGAATATTGAAATTTGTAATGACGAACAGCACAAGATCTAGACGATCCTTGGGGCTCAACAAGTCGACTTCTGAAGGCTTAGGATCTTTGGTCTTCAGTGCTCCGATTACAATCTTTGTCAGCTCGGCCCAGATCAAGCTACTTTCAATTGCATCAAAGAAAACGTTGGCGCTGCGCAAGACCTCCTCTAAAGCTTCCTTAGATGGAGCTAATCTCTGGTATTGCCAAACACTTTCCATTGCTGGTAAAAAGATCTGTGGAACCACAAGCCCGCCAATTTCCCAGCGATCCATTAGAGAGAGACATATTCGGAATGGACGAGCTTTCTCCAGGGGTTTTAAAGAATCATCAACAACCATTTTTAGTACACCACTGACCAAAGGTGCAAGTCCGTAACGCTCGAAATATTCCGTCTGAGAAAGCTGTAGATTGGAACTTCTTGCAGGAGTAATCGTTGGACTGGAGTCTGGAGAACTCGAAGTGCTATCATCTGGCCCTGAGGATGCTTCTGGTCCTAAAAACCAAGTCCACAATCGACGGTTCAGACTCATCTCTCTGCGTACCACGACGGCCGCCGCTGCTGCAACAAGTAGTTCAAGGTCTCTAGATACAACCTTCTGACGTAGTACAGCAGAATGGAGTGGTAGATGGGTGACCAAAAGATCCAAGAAGCCTCTTTGGATCAGAAGCTGTTCATCTTGGAGGCCTGCAGCAAAACAGCGAACTAAGAGTCCTGGTTCCGGTGTAGTAACTGCTTCGATCTGGGTGGGAAGCTTCCTGCCAACGCCCCTCATTTCAGACTCTTCAGCATGATTGGATCCCGGATGTGGAATAATAGATGTCCCTAGAGGAGGAAGCTCTCTGACCATGTACGCCAGAGCACCCTGACGTCGACTTGGGCTGGTGATAGAGGCTAAAAATAAGCTTTGCCAATAATACTGATCACCGGAGACATTTGAGTGACCAATATTACGCTCGAGCCCCTGGCCAACTGCACTTTTGATCTTGTTCAAAAGACTGAGGGTGCGTTCAAATTCCTCGCTCGTTTCTTCCTCTAGGCCGGGAAGTAAGGCCAGGGTAATCGCCTTGAGAGCCGAGCGTAGCATGACTGGGTCTAGAGGTGAAATAAACGTCTCAAATAGCGATAGAAGTGTCGGCTTCACCGATAGCGATGCGAATGACAACGTAGGCGCCAGTCCAGGGAGATAGAGTGGTAGATCTCGTGAGAGACCATCTCTCTACTCAGTTGATTTTCAGATAATGCGGCAAGAAATAGAGGTTTTAACTTACGTCCAAAGTAGAAAATACATAGGCATATACTTCCAACGCCTTTTGGTGGACTCCCGAAGGAAGCGGTGGATCCAAACATTGTGATAAACGCTTGGCTACAAGCGCTTTATGTGGCACATCGGTGGTACCAGACGGTTTCGATTGAAGTGCCTAACGCATGGGTTTAGGCCGAGAGAATTTATCTGTGAGTGGGCACATTACCTTCAACAGACGTCCTAGGAAGGCAATATAGTCTGCCCATTCCTGAAGTGCGGTGTCAAAGAGAGACAAGGCCCGTTCGACGTTGGAAGCATAGCGTCGGTAACCCTTGTCTTTCCTGTTCGCTCCAGCTTTCAATCATGTTACTGCGTGGCTCAAAAAAGATCTATTTGGATATTCGGACGAATGTACCTTCATCAGGGATAGCAGGCGAGTTTGGGCGCACAGTCTGACTCGCATTGACCGGCATTCTGTCGCTGAATCATGGGTGACAATCTCTAGACTCAATGTATCGACGGTTTACGTTCCATACGGGTTTGCCGTAGAGAAGACAGAATCCGTACAACATTTTCATTATCTTAGAATGTGAGTGCCTGAAGTGAACAAGTAGCGTAGCTTCGCTAGCGCCCTTTACTCGTCGGCGGCGACGCGATAACCCCCCCCCCTTCCCATGCCACCAAACTTTCTATCCCCGACGGCCAATGCCCAATCGGCGTTCAGGCTCCCCACAAATTGCCCAACACCTTTAGACCCTGACGTCTATGGGCCATGATGGCGAGGACTCCTTGGCTACCAGCGAAGGTGGAGAAGAGCTTGCGAACGACCGGAGCAAAGCAACATCGCCGCCCAGAGATGGCGAGGACGAGTCTACGATTCGAGTATTGAAAGAGGAGGGTGCTGAGACGAGTTCAAAGGTGGAATCATCTACGATATCGCAGGCACGCTTTCAAAGTCTAGAAACAGAACAAGAGTATCGTCCACCATTACCGCCGAGACCAACCAATGTGAATCTACTGCGAGAAGGGTCATACAGTCCGAAAAGTTCTCTCCAGAGATCCAGGAAGACTTCGCGACCGCAACTACTGTCTACTGCTACCACTGCTCTGTCCCGCACCGATATCCACACTCAGTCATACCAAGATGGATCCCGAGAGACCTTCGATGCCTCAGCGCAGACGACGCCCCCTTCAAAAGCAACAGCTGCGTTTGGCAGTATAAAGAGGATCAAAGACCTAAGTGGCAGCGAGGGTGGTGATTCTGCCAGCGTCAAGAGCTATGCGCCAAGTCTCGAGACAGGCGGGGATGTCGAAAGCCTACTGGGTGAAGTCCTCGGAGCATCTCAAGAGAGTCCTGCATGGAGGCTACATAGTACGCAAAACGGAGCTCTGAATCCATTCGACTCGGTTGCATACGAAGACGATGAGGCGACTGTAGATTTTTATCGAGAATTTGACGAGATCGGTGCAGTTGCTGCGGACGGTGAGAACGAAGGTAAGTTTAGACTGGTTACAGATTCCAATATAGGTGACTGAATCGAACTTGCAGAGCAGCTACTGAACCAGTGGAAGTCCAAAAGAAAACACTTTTTGATACTCTCGTCGGCTGGAAAGCCCATCTACAACCGGCACGGCGATGACAATCTCATATCCGGGTACATCGGAATCATACAGACCATCATCTCTTTCTACGAGGGTGCACACGATCAGCTGAAAGGATTTACAGCAGCAGGCGCAAGATTTGTAGTCATGTCCCAGGGTCCTCTATACCTCGTAGCCATCAGCAAGCTCGGAGAGAACGACCTACAGCTTCGTGTCCAGCTAGAGGCTCTGTACATGCAAATTTTGTCTACGCTGACGTTGCCTAACTTGACCCATATGTTCTCGAATCGGCCATCCACCGATTTGCGACGTCCTCTGCAAGGTACAGAGCCATTGCTCTCCGCGCTTGCGGACACTTTCACTCGGGGCTCACCGCCTACATTACTCTCTGCGCTAGAATGTCTGAAAGTCCGGAAGACCCATCGGCAAGTCATCAATGATACGCTACTACGCACACGATGCGAGACTTTGTTATATGGCTTGATTGTAGCTAGTGGGAGGTTGGTCAGCGTCGTTCGACCAAGGAAGCACTCATTACATCCGAGCGACCTGCAGCTGATATTTAACATGCTTTTCGAAGCACGAGGAGTCAAGGCAGGAGGTGGAGAGAATTGGATACCATTATGTCTTCCTGGATTCAACAAGAATGGCTATCTATACATGTACGTCAGCTTCGTCAGCGCATACGAAAGTGGGGGGGAAGAAGGGCGTGAGGGCCAAAACGAGACCGGAAAACCGGACGACATAGCCATACTGCTCATCAGCGCTAACAAGGAAAGTTTCTATGACCTTCGCAAGATGAGGGATTCACTCGTTGAGGAACTCGAGGCCAATGGTAGCATGGCAATCATAAAATCTGCAGTACGGCGTGGCCGACCTACAACAACAGACATTGTCCCCGGCACTGTGCTTCGCCATTTTCTGTACAAGTCTCGAGCCAATGTTCAATTCACCATGCCATCCTACGAGCCGAGCTTTACCACGCTACTGGCTAAACGGAGACTACTCTCGTTGTACCACGCACTCCACGCCAGCGTACACGCAAAGAACGCTCATCTCAAAGTGCATCATTGCATCAGTCGTGAGTCGATATCCCTAGCATGGGTAACGCCGCTCTTCGAGTTATACTGTGTCGCTGGTCCTCACGCCAGCCGCAACGCCCTCGCTCAGAGTGCCAACAAGGTCATACAGTGGGTACGAAGGGAGGAAGAAAGGGTGTTCATCATCGGTGGCGCAGTGAGTATCCAATCCTTGGACGAACATAATATCTGTAAATAGCTGACTCCTCCTGCCGCCAGGTATTTTGAGCAAATTCAGTCCACGAGCACAACGATACCACGACGAGCAAAACCAATCCGTAGAAGGAAGCTTTTATTCAATCTATCGTTATGTGTGGTTCCATGGAGTGTAGCGCATCCACCGCCTTATCTTCAATCTCATTCCTCTTTCAAAACCCAAAAATTTCCGTACACCTCTTCCGCACGTTCCTCAGACCTCCCGCTTCCGACACCTGCGTGATACCAGCAAGCCTGCCCGTCAATCCGCAACGACTCTTCCCGCGTGAGGCCATCGCCAGTCGATTCCCCGTCTTCCCACAGTTGCATCCTCGCTGTCATCGCAACCGCACTGCGCATGCATTCTGTTGTAGCGCAGCATATCCACGTAACTTTCACCCAGGACCGATCTTCGTTTCAACCCCCCTACCCTTCTTTCACTCATTCACTTGATGTCCGTCGCATTGCCTTCCGAGCCGCTACCCCATTGACAGTCGAAATGCCCGTAGGTGTCGCACAAACGGCGCGCCGTCCGTCGTCTCCGTCTTGTCTCCCTTCGCCCAGAACGTCCAACAAAATCACTGATTCCAAGTCCACTCCTCGTCCCTCGGGCGGATAAACGCCCTCACCTCCTCACTGCCCCAGTCGATCCCGTCCTCGTCCTCGTCCCTGCCGCTGCTCCCGGTCGCCTTGATGACGGTGGAGGCGGCGAAGGAGCGGAAGCGGGAGAGGGCGCGGGCGATGCGGTTGCCGTGGCTGGCGGTGCGTCGTTTGCGCCGGAGCGTGTTGATGCCGTCGTGGGAGTGCTTTGTGGGGAAGGAGCGGCGGACCCACATGGTGGCTGATAAAAGTGGGGGATGTGTATGTGTTTTTTTTTCGGTGGTGTGGGTGAGTATCTGATGTTCACGGTTGCTTGATGTTTGTGGTATGTGGTGTGTAGCAGTTTGAAGCAGGTGGTAGTGGTAGTGGCAGTCAGACAGAAGATGTGTTTGTTGCAGGAATCAAAGGACTGTTCATATGATAGATATATATTTAAAAGCGTTGAGTCACCGACTAAAAGAGTTCGAATTTCTCGAGCGAGAAGATAAATAAATGTGCTCAAATTGGTATATTTCCTTCTATTTAGGGTAAAGCTACAAGAAAAGCCTGGATAATCTACTATGTAAAAGCTTAACAAAATGCTATTGCTTATATTGATCCGAGCCATTCTCGTGTCATGAAAACCTCTATCAACGTCTGGCGAGAGCAAGATTGAGCGATGTTGCTTAAATGTTTGGTTGATGTTGTTTTCCGGTCATTAGGAAGGCATATCCGAAGAGCGAAGCCTAGGAAAAGCAGATCATAGCAAAAAAAAGAACACCATCCTCCGGTGATATGACTTTTCAGACAAGGAATATCGATAGTCAAACTCCTGCGTAAAGATCAGCGCTCACTGAGCGATCAATTGCTCCGTTGTAACGCCTCCTCCATCTCCATTCTCGGACGCGATCCTCGCCTCGTTGCCACCAGGATCTAAGCTTCTTCACGAGCTTTCGTCTGGCGCGCTTGGTCTGTGATGCACGGGAAGAAGCCCCGGCCGTGATTGCGGTATTCTCACTCTGCCTGCTACTGCGGCCACTAGCTCTCGATCTGCCTAAAGCGGAACTTAGTAAGCCTCGATCGTAGCCTCGAGGTTCATCCGTGGAAGCTCCTCTTGGCGCTCTATTTCTGAGTGCAGAAAACCGCTTCCTAAAGGCTCCCCTGGGACGCACTTGCGAACTATCGTCAGAGAAAAAGCTGCGGGCTTCGAAGCCGGGGGACGGAGGTACGAGCGTAATCCGTGGCGATTGCGTTTCAAAACTTTCAACGAAGCGGGTTTGATTCGGACTTGATCGAATAACATCATGGCTGCTGTTGATTTGCCCTGGCATTACGGATAGAGTGGGGTACCTCTTCCATCTGAAAGCCGTACCTTGGAACGCATCATAAGATGACGCGAATTGACTTGGCGAGGCGTCCGAGGATGAAGGATACTTAGTTATCTTCGCTGTACCTTCTGTAGTTGATGATGCTCGTTGGATTTTGAATCTGAAACGTGGCAAGCTCCTGGTGCTCTGGTTTGGATCCTCTGTTGGCTCAGGCATTGTGACTTCGAGCTTTGGCTGTTGATCGCTCCAAGGATAGCTGGTATCTAAATTCCATGGTCTTGAGTCAGGTGATGAGGCTATAGAAGTTCTATCAGGCCCAAACTGGGTTGCTGGTATTGGGGCTTCAGTCTCTTCATCTTCATATTTCTTCTCGCCTTGGTCCAAGCAAGACGAAGCCGCGGGCTCAGGCTCTGCTGCCGAAGCAGTCTCGTCCTCACTTCTTCTCTGTATCAAAGGCGTGAACGAGAAGGGTAGACTCGGCAGGCGTGGTGCGACCGGAGGTGACAATGACACAACGGCTGGCCGTTCACTAGGTAGTGGGGGAAGCTCCTTGTTGGGGGATGGTGGTGGCTTGATGTCCGGAGTCAAATCTTCCTGAACGGTGTATTCTCTGGGTGATTCGAATTTCTGATCTGAGTCCAACGGTAATGGAATTGACTTCTTGGCTTCCAGGGTCACAGCAACATGAGTAAGGCTCTCTTCAGGAGACCCGAGGTCTTGATCAGGATCGGCAACTGGTGGATCTCGCACTTTGCGTAAATCAGATGTGGATCTCCTCACGGCTGGAGACCTTCGGATACTCAGAGGTCCCGGATAACCACGGTGCACTAATTGAGACGGTAGTGTGATTGGCGGGGACCTTGATCGATTATCCAAGGGACGCTCGTCTGGTTTACAGAATGTCTGCCGCAAACCCTGCGTCAGCTCAGGCTCATCCTCTGAATCCGACGCCTCAACTAGGGCATAGTCGGCTGCATTCTGTCTTGTTGCAATATCTCGCAGTTGTACAGATCGCTTTCGCCACGGAGGCTCGATGCGGGCAACGCGGGGCCTGCTGTCCATGGTGCCCTGCATTGGGCCATCTGCTCTGTCTTTTCCCTTGATTCGACTAGCAAGCTCGTCCAAATTCAACAGATCATCATTGATAGATAAGATCTTGCTAAACCTACTGACACTGTTAGGCGATATAATAGATCTTTCCGGCGTTGGTGAGACAATCTCTGTTACTGTATGCTCATTCCCAGAGTGATCCTCAAAAGACGTCGCTCGTACTAATTGCAATGAACGCCGATTCTCGCCTTCAGGGCCCTTGCCATGATCAGAGTCTACTGCCGGTTGTCCTACGGGAGGCGGAGAAGCAACAGAGCTAGGCAGGGCCTTTGGATCTTTAGGGGAAGAACTTTCCCATTCAGGCACAGGTTGGGGAGCAGGATGTGTTGAATGAATCGATTCAATAGGCGAAGACACGCGTCGTTTGGGGCTTTCTGAGGTCCGCGATGTAGTTGCTAGATTCTCGACTTGTAAAGGAGACTCGCGGCATAGTTCCTGGTCTGAAAGCTGCTTTGAACGTTCTGTCGTTGCCATCAAAGGAGACGCTTGCTTAGGGAAAGGGTACTGTATTTCTTGATCAATAGGGACGTCATCGTGCTTTGTTGGTGCAACATCAGCCTCCGCATTTGACAAATCTCCCTCTGGAAGCTCAGGCACTTCGCTGAGATCCTTATGAAGCGCTTGCATCGAGCTTTGGTCATCTACCTCGAATTGTGAGGTAGTCTGATCAAATCTATTATCCGTGGATTGCGTTTTCAGCTTTGGGATACTGTCTTCGGACGGCAGTTCAGTGCGACCGGTGCTATCGGGGCTCGCATCAAGCTCGTAATATGTTGTGGTCGCAGTATCAAGCATTGGATGCTCCGCCAGAGTTCCCGCTGACAAGCTGACGTAGTGTGAATAGTCTTGCTGCTCAACTCCTTGCTCTTCGAAAGCTTCTGTGTAATCATAAAATATAGGTGAAGGAGTTGGGATTTGAGAATTGATCCAGCTACCGTTTGGTGTTGCTTGAAGACCATTTGTTGAGCTTGCGATACTTTTCACGCTGGGTGAGGCTTTTGGTGTATGTGGGCGAGTGGAAGTTGGCGACGGACTCGGGGCTCTTCCGGATATCGGGACGGCGGACTGAGGGTAATAACGAAGCAACGGATCTGACCGGTTGACGCCCTTTCGCCAAGGTGAAGGAGCACCATTCGTGTGGAGCGAGGAAGGAGAGTTGGTGCGAAAGCTTGGACGGCGGTGGAGGCTCGTTTGGCTTCGATTCTGCTTGTTGAATTCACTGAGAGCTGGTGATGAAGGCCGATAGCCAGGGCGCTTGAGCCTGGTAGGATAAGCAAAAGGTGACCTCGGTCTCAAGTTGTGTGGACCTCCAGGGCCACCATGACCCCCATTGGTATGTGGATGGTGGGTGGTGAGACTGTGGCTCGCGTATGAGCTTTTCGTTGTGGAGTACGACCGATAGTCCTCGATTGAAGGAGATCTCGCGGGTCCCCGATGCGACCTTGGGATCTGATTCTGAAACCCTGGGCCATTAGAGGCTGTTTTCTCTTGACGGGATTGCAATGGAGTGTGGCGTATATTGGTGTCTTCGTCTCTGTTGTAGTATGCTCCTGGCTGACGTTGCTTGCTGGGTGTCGCGCGGGCCTTCGACGGCCGTGGAAGTGAAGACGGTACTCGAGACGGTTTGATGGAGAATTGGCCCACATTGCCTGTCTCCGTGGTGTTTCTGAGCATGCTTTGGATGGAAGATGGGTTCTTGAGTATATTCGAATTTTCGTCTCCATTTAGTGGGCCCGTGCGAGGATTACCATCGTGGACGTCGTCTTGAGACTGCCCGATTGCATTCCTTGCAGGGTGATAGCTAGGCAGCTCGGAGAGTGGCATCACTGTCATTGTGCCTTCACCACCTCCGAGCACTAATAAGAAAGGCCACCTCGCAGTACGGGAGAGTCAATGGAAACTCAAGCTGAGAAGATGAGGTTTGGCGGGGACGGACTGAAAAATAGCGCTAGTCCATGATGGTGCATCTTGACTACAGCGGAAGGAACAGCACCTACAATGTCTTCTTCAAATTGTACTATAAATATTAAACAAACCACAATTCGAATCCATCGTGACTTCAGTAGTACTGTTAGTGAGATACTTGAATACGCAGGGTTCAGATAATTCATTTACAGCAAAGAAAAGCGCCGTCGCTCACGAGGCAACCATTCTTACATTTTCCTGTACAGGAGGGTAAAGCCTGCCTTACTTTATGCTCACTGCAACATTTAGTCAGGTGCTGCTGCTGTATGGGATGTACGAAGCGAGCCATCAGCTCCGACGAAAGCGCAATCATTTGCCCCTGACCTTACATCTTGAGTGTCAATGGCATGCATTACGAGACCATCAACATGTTGCTTGTCAGTTCCTTTGCGTTTTGATTGGTCAACGACGTTCCTTCATTATGGCAGAACCAGATGGATCTTGGTACGGGAAGTTGGAGAAGGCAAGACCAATAAGCGTCTCGTCTCGTCTCGAAGCGCCAGTATGCGTGTATTGTAATCTAGGGTTCAGCATTGTCTTCAGGATTATAGTGGTAAATGGGCACACCTCATTCGCTTGGGTAGTACTGGAATTCCTGGCGTGAAGCAGTCCTGGAGGCTGGAGGTGGTGATACAAGCGCCAAGCTCGCTAAGCCCCTTGTAGACTGGCGCGCCCTGCTGCAGAACTGACCTCGTGACTTGTGAGGCAATTGTGCTTGGCGTTGGCGGTCTGGTCACCTGTGGAAGATAACGCAGAACACGCTCCGCATCCATCGCCAACCATCAACACACTGATCTTGGTCATCGAAAAGCTTATCTTTCTACATAGTTGACGTCATGGCGAGACCCGAAGGCATTACAAGACATCCTCCTGTCCCCTTTTACCCTCCCTGACATCACCATCCTCAACCATCCTCGACCATCCAACCCCACAATATCAACATAACCGAAGACTAGACCAACACCATAATCACCATGGCCTCCACCGACTCCACCGTCCCTGATACTAGCACCGGCGACTCAGCCGGCGGGCACGCAGGCCAAAGCTTCACAGACAAAGCCAAGTCTGCCCTTAAGGGCAACGTGCCCGTAAATGGCTCTCTCAAACTCAATGTATGTCCGTCTGCTAATGAAAGTGCAGACCGCCGACAAGGGCACCGAACAGAGTGCTGAAAAGGATGTAAAGGAAAGGATGGATCAGGGCGTAGGCAAGGACACTGGCTCGAGTACTACACAGAACACGCTGCTATAAGAAGTAGGAGAGGAAAGATGGGCACAGCAGACAGGGTAAAGGGTGGAGACAACGTGGAGACAACATGGAAACAAGGCAGAAGCTTCTACTGGGAGTCTTATTGATAGGATTCAAGATTTGTAGCTGCGAAGATCAACATACCATCTCTGTGCAGGTCCCTTGGCCGTTCCAAATCCCGCCCATTTCTTTAAGCACCAGAGCCATGCGTGCAATGCCACAACAAATACTGAGCTTAATGCGACAAGGCCGTCAAGAATCCTCACAGCGCACGTCCTGTACAGAACAGCGAGCAAAGACATATACTTCATCATATGGGCATCATACCAATCCCACCACCATTTAAGCCTCCTCGGAAACCACCACGTTTGGCTGGTCCACCGCCGAAGCTGCTTCCACTACTTCTGCTGCTTGTAGATTTGCTCTTTATAACACCCGCGGAAGCTTTGCCCTTACTGGTGCTACCAGACGCTTTTCTGTTCTTCTTCCATAGGCCTCGGGAGTTACCGCGTCCACTTCTACCACCACGACTCTTCGAATCGTCGTAGGACTGTGCTCGTGCAGGAGGAGCTGGCGCAAGTTGAGAGACTATAACTGATTAGAAGGCGCTTTCCTTTGCCAATCGATTTGACGTACTCCTTGCGTTCAATGCAATCACGTCAGGTGAGGGCTGAAAGAAGTGGCTTCGTTCCTCCACTGATTCATCGTCTCCTTCGAGATCATCAAGTTCATTCCCGTCGTCAAACTCGTCATCACTACTGAGCTCGATAATGTTCTGGTGATTTGGATCCTGAGGCCGGTCTTCCTCTCGCTGCATCATGGCTTCATAGTTGCAATGAGCTTCGCGGACGAGTTTGAGAAACTCTTTGCCATGAATCTCAACCTTGTTGGGGTCAATACCAGATATCTCAAGCATCTCGTCCTCATCTGGTGTTTATTAGCAGAAGCGCCATAAATTCAAGGTAGGGAATTTACTTGCTTTGCGGGAAGTTGATTGCCATTTCTCGAAGAATAGTATCCGTGAAAGGATGACCCTTCAAGGCCTTCTTGATAAGAATCTGATGGTCTTCAGTACTGTGCCGTGGTCAATGTCGATGTTGAGGAGAGCTCACCTTCTGACTTAGTTCCTTCGCATTCTGTAAGAAGTCGTCCACCACCATTCGATGAATGATATTCAGCCGCTCCAGCTTTTCGTCGATGGTAATTGGTGGCCCAAGTGGCTTTTTGGCTACACTCCGAGACTGTCCCTTCTGTCGTATAGGACCAAAGCCGTCTTCCGATTCATCCTCTGTTGCGTTAAACGAGCCATCCTCATCATCGTCTACCACAGAATCTTCACCGCAGTAAACGTTCCTGTTCAATTCAAGCTCGGGTTGAGCATATTCCTTATGCTTGACACGTCGTCTAGAAGCGGCTTGGATAGGAGACGAGACATTCGTGGATGTCGGACAGTCTGGACGCGACGCGGCCACTCCAGTCTCCCTGTTCTTGGACACCTTTTTTGGAGCTTTATTCGGGTCTTTGGTCTTTCCGGTTGGAGACAAACGAACTTGCAATTTGAGCTTTCTCCGGCCTTTCGCAAAGTCATAGCTATTTTTCCCCGTCTTTGCATGGTCAGTATTCGCAAAGAGGTCGATTGAATGATCGATACTTACATGAACATACTGGTTGGCGAATCCGGATTTATTCATGACATTGTGCTCCGACAACGCGTCTTCACTCAAAAGCCTATAGAAGATACGTTCTACGTCTCCTCGGTCTATGTTGGAACCGACCCCGTACTCTGGGACTTCGCTATGATGCAGGTCAGTGATCTTCTTGGTCTTACTCCCACGGAACACATCGACGCAATGAAGCAGCGTAACTTGGTCCTTTTCTATCCTCTTGACCATGGATATGGCAGCAGTAGCGAGTTCGCTGAAATCCTGAGTCTCAAAAGTGCTATTGCTATTGCAATTGTCGCATGAGCCTTTGCAATCCTCTCGGTTGAAGGATTCGTTAAAATAATTGAGGACTTGTACTCTTCGGCAATCGCTTTTGTTCTCACAAAATTGGATCACATTCCGAAGCATCTGACGTTGGCGTTCCTTTTGTTCCCAGGTGCCGTCTCCCTCGTCAATCATGCGCTTTAGAGCACTGGTGTCCTGGTAGCCGTAGTAAAGGTAACACCCAGAGCGTTTGCCATCTCGTCCAGCGCGGCCAGTCTCTTGATAGTAGCCCTCAAGACTTTTGGGGATAGTGTGATGGATCACGAAGCGTACATCGGGTTTGTCGATACCCATGCCGAAGGCAATTGTGGCAATGATGACATTGTAGGCCCCGGCCTGCCACTGTCTTTGGACCTTTTTCTTCTCCTCCGGTTCCATACCAGCATGATAGTGATGGGCCATAATGTTGTACTGCTCACGAAGCTTGGTTGCAATGTCTTCGCAGTTCTTCCTCGATAGACAGTAGATAATGCCAGACTGACCTCTGTAAGACGTATTGATTGTGTTCGCTATGCTATCGAGTACGTCCTTTGCCTTGGTCTTGCTCCTTACCTCATAATCCAAATTAGGCCGATTGAAGCTTTGAGAAAAAGTTTCGCAATTCTTGATACCAAGATTGTGGATTACGTCGATTTTCACGTTCTCAGTGGCCGTAGCAGTCAGAGCTATGACAGGTACACCTGGAAATTGTTGCCTTACCTCCCCTAACAGCTTATAGTCAGGTCGAAAGTCGTGGCCCCACTGACTGACACAATGCGCTTCGTCAATGACGATGCGCGCCAGCTTTCGTCGGTTATGAAGATCTCGGAAAGCGCTGACCATGGCTTGGCTCTTGTTTATCATTTCTGGCGTGATATAAAGTAATTGGCAGAATTTATGAGGTTGTTTCTCCTTGAGGCAATTCATGACCAATCGACGATACTCCGCTGTAACTTCACTGTTTACCAAAAGAGCCTGAATCTTGAGTTTCTGCAGATGCTCAACCTGATCTTGCATAAGACTGAGCAATGGAGATATGACAATTGTGACACCTTGGGTCTTTCCTGAATTCACGATAGCCGGCAGCTGATAGCAGAGTGATTTGCCTCCTCCAGTTGGCATCAAAACAAAAGCATCCTTTCCGGCCAATGTAGCGTTGATAGCTTCAAGTTGGTTGGGCCGGAAGCCTCGCAGATGAAAGCGGTCTTTCAAAGCAGCCTTTACATCTTTAGACCACACGTGTTGCATCTGTGTAGGCTGGGGAGCTGTATGAACAAAGGCGGGACCAGGCTTTGACGCTTCTGGCTGTAAAGCATTACCGGAAGTCTCTGCGAAGACATCACGTCGTCTGATATCATGGTTAGAGTAAGGTCTAGTGTTCCGGTTTTCGATTTCTTTTGCGACCTCGAGCATGTCTACATCATCGTTGTCTTCGCCGTACTCATCTTCATCGACATCTGCCTGGAACGGACTGCCCATGTGCGTCGTGAAAAGATCTTCATCTTCTTCAATATAGTCTAGCTTAGCATCCCTAGGACGAGAAGGCGTCTTGGTACGGCTAAAATCTTGCGTCATGGAATCTCGCTGCTGTGCGCTTGCTCCTGCCCGCCGAGATGTCTGCTTTGAAGGGGAGAAGTAAGAATTTACATCTTTCGCAGCCGGCGAAGAGGTGTATGTTCTCAAAGGGCTTCTTTGCGTCCTTGGAAGATTGACCAAAGGGTGTTTGTTTGGTGTACGGGGAGCGATGTTTGGAGCTTGAGTCTGCTGAACATACTGTGTGGTTGCCGGTCCGCTTGAAATTGATGGTGGTACATCAGGCGTCATTACTCGCTGCGCGTGCAAGTCGGCCTGAGTGGATTGCACCAGAGTAGTGGAGCGCTCGCCGTGCTTATGTTTCTTGGCTTCAACGTACGGGGAGTTGTCCTGAATCGACTGAGAGTTCGCGGTAGGAAGGCCCGCTTGAACCAATAGTAAACTAATCTCGGATTCGATCTGCGTCAGGCGACTGGCGAAGCTTTTGGTGTCGGACAGGTCCTGAGCGTAGATCGATTGGTGCAGATCTTCTTCGATGGCAGCTATGACACGGGCTTTAGTCTCTAGCTTCCATTTGGAAAGCCTGAAATGTTCCTCTCTTAGGGACAATAAGCTGTTCGTCGCGTCTATCTTAGCTGTCCATGAAGCAGGCTGCTTTAACATCTCAGCAGTTGGTGTCTTCCCCTCAACATTGAGATTGAACAACATTTCCGCAGCGGACCTTCGACCGCGATATAATCCATCAAGGAAAGCCTGAGTGCGATCTGGCTGGAAGCTCAAGAAAGCTTGGACAGCAGCCTTATCGGAATCTTTTGAAGAAACAATTGAACCAGTGGACGAGGTTATGATATGCTGTGGATGTGGTTGTTGGAGCTCAAGTGGTAATTTGGTTGGTGAGTCACGTTGGAATGGAGAGGCTCCGCTGCTTGTCGGGATAACCTCGTCTGATAAAGATCGACTTTCAGTCTTCTTCTTCACCGCGCTTGGCAGGTCAACGTTCTTTTCGTCATTCGATGAATGGGGACGTGTTGTGGCGGTAGAAGAGGGAGCAGCCAACACCAGATTGACGCTTTCATCTCTCTCAGCCTTGAGCTCATTGAGTCGTTCCCTGTATTCTGCCTCGTCATCTTCGTCTTCCGAGTCCGCAATTGTCTTCCTCTTCTCGTCAAGCTTTGGGTCGGGTTCGGCCTTGACTGCAGTCCGAGCAATGGCATCCTTAGAGGAACGTGTCTTTTGCTGGCCGCTATGTTTCCCTAAAGTACTTGGCGAATCAAGATCGTCGTCGAAAAAGTGGTCATTAGGCGATAGACGTGGTATAGCTTTCCGGCTGCTGGTGATTTTTTTCGTCGCTCCTTGGCTGTCAGGTTTTCTAGGAGACTCTACAGGCTTCGGTAATATGAACTCATCCGGAAACATCTCGATAGCAGTAAAGCCAGTCTGTGACATCCTGAGGGGTACGTCTGCTTGGAGCTCGTCCTCCTCAAGCTCGTCACTCTTCCTCTTCTTTCCCTTTTTGACCGGAGGCTCCTTGCGTGTAGCACTGTCTTCCCTCCATATGGCCCTTGACTCTCCAAAAGTCTCGACCGTACTGGATGAGGATGTATGTAGTTCATCTCGGGTGAGGTCAAGGGAGGTAGCTTCATAACGAGATTGGGGACCTCTTGGGACAGGTGCCTTAAGCGTATCTGCTGTGTGCCTCTTAGCAGCAGACTTTGTCGTATCCAGCGTAGAGTCTGGATGTTTGTCAGCCACGCTCACAAAGTCGCACTAGATTCCGCCTTCCGTACCAGAAGGTCTACGCTCCCATTGAGCACTGTACTGGTCCTTGAGAGACGTCCCGGGCCTTCGGATAGAGGTAGGTGCTGGAATTTGGAGTGCGACGGGTATGTGCTCGCTCAACAATCGAGGCTTGTTGCTCGATTTGGGTCCAGACTGCAGCCGTGCCATCTCATGCCCGCTTTGAGTGTTAAGAACACTTGCTGGTAAGGTTGGTCGAACAAATTCTGGCTGTCTTGCTGAGCTATGAACATTGCTGTTGGCCTCCTCAACAATCGTATCTAGTCCAAGACGCTCGACTTCTTGAGGCAACGACGAGGGGTCTTCAACGGATGAAGTGAGTGGTGGGGCGTACGCTGGCTGTGGGGGTTCAGTAAGTGAAGATCCGAGAAGCCAATGGAGGTGCTGATTTAAATTATGTCTAGTCATAGAATCTAGTCATAGCTGCTTTGGGGAAAGCAGCCATCAAGATCTTGAGACCGAAAGTCCTCTGAGCGAGTTCATATGGAAGAGGTGGAATTGCGCGCGAAATTCCACTTCGCGTGTGATACGAGACGCGCCCTCCGGATTCTGCCGCTAGTACGAAGTCACGTGAAATTCGTCGTAGGATCTGAATCTGGAGTTGAAGAAGGCATTCTGATTTGACTCCACGCATCAATAATATGCGCTTCTTGGACCAGCTCTGGTGATGACTTGAGCGTTTGATACGCACAGATCTTTATTTCCCCAAAGTCTTAGAGAATCACAAACGTTCAATACCCGGCTTGATAAGCCTTGAGTGATACTGTGCGTCCATCAAACGGTCATGGCTAAGAAGGATAAGAAATCCAAAGACGCTGAGAAGAAAGCTCGCGTTGCTGCCAAACAAAGCAAAAAGACAGCCCAAAAAGAAAAGAAAGTCAAGCCCAAAGGAGCGGACGATAGTGACGCTGAAGATGTCGACCTGGAATCATTGCTAGAAGAGTACGCCAAACAAGTGGGTAACTTCTCTTCTAAGGCATCCTGGAATGGTCTCAAGCCACTCACGAAATTAGCAAGCCCAATTTCTCAAAGTCACGGAGACTCTTTGCGAAGCTCCATCTCCTCGTTCATCAGCAACTCTCATCGGCTCACCTTCCAATGTGAAGGAGCTTTTTCTTTTTGGGGGCGAGTATTACAACGGCGCTCTTGCTTCGTTCTTCAACGACCTTTTTATCTACCACGTTGAAAGAGACGAATGGCGAAAAGTGACGAGCCCCAATAGTCCCTTGCCTAGAAGTGGGCATGCATGGTGTCGAGGTGGCAATGCAGGCGGCGTGTATCTATTTGGGGGTACGCCTGGGAATCAAACCGAAGGAAAGAGTCCCTTGCTATATCAGGCTCGCTAATCTGGGATCAGGCGAATTTTCGTCACCGAAACAGGGTACTTTTTACCATTACAACGACTTCTGGAGGCTAGAACCATCCACTAGAGAGTGGACCAGACTAGAAAGTAAAGGTAAGAGCCCGCCTGCGAGAAGCGGACATAGGTTAGTATATTATAAAGTAAGTTCACAGATCTAGACTACGGTAGCTAGCAGCTGCTCAATCGACCTAGAACTACATAATCCTGTTTGGAGGGTTCCAGGATACTTCCCAGGTAACCAAGTATTTACAAGATCTTTGGGTTTATGACTGTCAAAATTACGTGTGGCACAATCCTGTGCTGCCTCAGAAGCCTGATGCGAGGTCTTCGTTCTCCTTTCTTCCACATGACGCAGGAGCTGTCTTATTTGGCGGCTATTCAAGGGTCAAAGCCAACACTACCGTTGGCAAACAGACTAAAGGAGGCCTTCAATCATCGAAATCGGTCTTGAAACCGACAATACATCAAGACACTTGGGTGCTTCGAATCGAGCCACCAGCTACAGATGCAACAAGCAGCGCTGCCCCAACAATGCGATGGGAACGTCGCAAGAAACCGGTAAATTCGCCGAATCCACCCAGAGCAGGCGTGACCCAGGCTTATCACAAAGGTCGTGGCATTATGTTTGGTGGGTACGTTATAATCTCCAAGGCAATTCTTCCCCATTCACGCTGTCTTATGAGTCGTCCGATGTCTCTCAAGAGTCCTCTGCTCCTAAGACATGTCTCGCGACCCAGAACTCCTCCCGCAAGAGTAATGCTGACTCCGAAATCATCAAGAGTTCACGATGTCGAAGAGAGCGATGAAGGCATCGACAGCGAATTCTTCGACCAACTTTTTGCATTCAACATCGAGCGTAATAGATTTTTCCCCCTAACATTGCGGCGAGCCAAAATTGCTCCCAAGAAGCAGATGGAAGATCGTGGTGCAAGAAGAGGCAGAAGCAAAGCAGATGAAGCTGAGTTGCTCCGCAACCTTGCGGCACTGGAAACAAAGGGAACCATTGCGGATTCACATACTATAGATACAGAGCCCATGATGGAGGCAGAAGGGTCGCCGCCTAAGGCAGCCAAACCAATCCAAAGCACCATGCCCCATCCCAGGTTCAACGCCCAGCTGGCCGTTCAAGGCGATGTATTGTATATCTTTGGAGGCACCTATGAGCGCGGTGATCGCGAATATACATTTGATGAGATGCACGCCGTCGATCTCGGTAAACTCGATGGCATTCAAGAAATTTACAGAAGGGAACTCGAAAATTGGCAAGTCGACGATTCGGAGAGCGAATCGGGTTCCGATGGAGAGGAAGAATTCGGTTCAACAGATGAAGACATGGAGGGAGACACGCCTTCAGGTGTGGCTCTGCTACCAACAGAGATCCCAACAAAGTCTACGGAAATACCATTGGCAGAGGAGCACATGGATGAGACTGAAGATGAACAGCCAGAAACTACATTGATCGACACGAGGCCTCACCCGCGAGCATTTGAAAGTCTTCGCGAATTCTTCTCTAGGACTTCGAATTCATGGCAAGAGCTTGTTCTTGAGAAATTGCATAGCAAGAGTGATGGCGCGAATAATTCTATCAAAGAGTTGAGGAAGGTGGCATTTGATCTAGCGGAGACTAGATGGTGGGACAGCAGGGAAGAGATCACAGCGGAAGAAGAGAGGCAAGAAGAGGCTGGTATTGGGGATGTTGTTAGCATGGCCGATCGAGCCAACACTGGAGGGCCCAACAGGCGACGTTAGAGAGCATTGATAGATATTGAGAGAGTTTAGTAGATGATAACAGGCCTGCCATTCATAAGACCTTTCCAAATATAAGGCATTCGTGAAGACAATGAAGTACTGAAGTTTCAGCGCGTACAGTTGACGTCACGTGCAGGTTTCAGCAATGACCTTTCTACATGGGGGGTTGTGACGGAATCGGCTCGGCAGTATAATGTTCCGGAGCCCCCCCAAAAAGTAGAGTCTGAATTCTGAGACTACGTGAAAGATAATTGAGGGCACATTGCAACCGCTCTACTGATTTCTCCACGACTTGACGCTCAAAGTACATTGATGCAAAGACTCTTCTCAACTACTGCCGGCACAATGTCTCAACAACGTGTATGCATGGGCGGAGGCATTGATGAAGAGGGTTAGCCAGCTGATCCTCGCTTCGAACAGATTTCCTACACAGTACATGGCACAGTGCAGGGTTTGTCATTATCTCATTCTGAGGCCTCGATTAGCTCAGGCTGTTGACTGTTAGCAGGTGTCAACTTTCGGTAGGCATACTGCAACGCCAATTTCACAAAATGTAGGATAGGCCATGTTTGACTATTTCTTACTTGACAGATCGTTCACCCAATCAAAAGCAAAGTCCCTGAACCTAACGGGCTTTGTTGCGAACACTTCGGACGACAAGGTACGGGCTCCTGGCAATTCTTCAAAGCGTTATTCATTTGTCTCCTGCTCCTTTCACTATTTTTGCTTGCTCTTTTGCACCTCTTCCATCCACAATTCCTCTTAGATGGGCTATCACGTAACAAGATACCGCAAGGAACCATTTCCCAAACGTCAACATGATGATATATCGAATTTAGTGACTAACAGTCGGCTGTGTAGGTAGCTGGGGAAGCGCAAGGCTCGGAAGACAGCATCAAGTCATTCCTCAAAGAGCTCAACAATGGGCCCGGTGCGGCACACGTAGTAAAGGTAGAGAAGGAAGAGATCAAGACAAAGGTCTGTCATTTCAGAGCGTTTTCTTCCTACTTGGTTCCAAAGCAGAGTCACTGGAATCTTTCGGAAGGGTCCCGTTCTCTCTATTCCCAGATTTTCTCTAGAACTCGGGTTCCTGGATCGAAGAAGCGATGCTGACTGGGGTATATGCGCAGGAAGGAGAGAAATCCTTTGGGACCCAGTGAATCTAATCCTTTCTGTCGAATGGATCAGGAAATTAGCGATAGGACATAGCTTAGAGCCCAAAGAGAAGCCACCACCACAGCTAGAAGAAATTGCCTATATCCATAGTGGCACAATTCCACTCTGCTCTATCGCTCCACCGAAAAGGTGCATGTTCTTTCGCAGACTCACAACCTGTAGAAATGTGGACAAGCCATAGCGGTAAAACGCGTTCCGAGGTTAAACACCGGCATGTCCCTTTACAAGCGCGTCGCGCTGAGTTTCACCCCTGGACCCTAGTGCCCCTGTTGGCCCGACTCCACACTTCGTTCAACAACAAGCAAGAAAATGGCTTCGTCAGTAAGATCAATGGTTGAGTGAAGTGTCTTCCTGTTCATGCCTCTGTACACTTCTTGTGGTCGTCCATATCCCCAATCGCCTATACACAATCATGTATGATCATGTAAGCAATAATTCGCCTGTGCCAGTCATGGCAATCAGTCCATTAACCGAAAGCAATGCCTCTTGTTCCCCACCTTTTACCAGAGACTCCTCACCATCTCCGTCAACATCTCCTACGCCTGCACTATTTGCCTGTCCACCGTTGAGTCGATCTTTCTCCGCTAATTCATCAACCACTTCCTCGGTTTCTACGGGCTCTCAACCATCCATAACCTCTCGTTCTGTCTCTGCATCTGGCGCTGTCCGCCAAAGAGGCTATGTCCGGCCACAAGGTGTTTCATTCGCCCCTTCGGCTGGGAACAGAGATAGTGTTCTTAGCTTGGGCAGCATTGCTCATCTCCAATATTACTTCGCCCGCACTGGCTTATTAGACGGCAAGGGAGGCCAATTGGCAAAAGGATCGAAGAACAAAAACGGCTTTGAGAAGCCATCCACAAATATCCTGCCTAGGATTCGTGCCAGCCCAGACTTAGGACGAGACACAGACGGCAGCAATGGCTCTTCTGAGGCAGCAGATAAGGACCCAGGAGAACCACTCATGCTGCCACCAACAGTCAGCACCTACAGTCACAGAGTCCAGTATATCCCTCCGCCACCAGATTTAGAGACGCTCAGGCATGATCTCAAGACCACTCTGGCTGATGCCAAAAAGGCGTTACAAGAAATTCAAGATCAAAATCAGCAGGACCACGAACAACGAAAGCTGGAACCAGAAAGCAACTCTCCTGACGTAGACAACAAAAACCACGTGTCATCGTCGTTTTCACAGTCATCAGGCTGGTATGAGATACAAGGTGTGCACATATTGGATGTTGTCACCCTGGCGATTCGCGCTGCGAAAATCTACTACACTTCCCACGAAGACCCGCACCGACTGTACAGCATCAAGTCGGAACGTCAGATACGTGAAGAACTTCTTAGTGTTCTCGATGTGCTGAAAAGGATGGCTGGCCGAAATTTTGCTGGTGGGATGAGGGAGGAAGAACTGAGGATTATGAAGGATTGGGTGGAAGGCATAGAAGCCTTCCTAAGCAAAGAAGCAGCAATGGAGGAGCAGGAGAAAGAAACCCAAGACAGCTGGGCTTGGCTTGAAGGGTCCTGGCAGGGTCGAGAACGTGAAAGAGAGTGGCTTTTCTTATGCTCGTTCCTACCTGAGGGCAGCCTACCCGAATGGACAGCTTTTGAAGACTCTGCCCAGACACCTACTCCATTCCTGGAAACATTACGGAGCGGGCTGACCCTAGTTCATCTGCACAATGCTCTGTTGAAGAAATCCAGGAGGCAATTTGGCGACATCAAATCCTTCCATACCGACACCGCCAAACCCTACCGCTGCTCTGAGAATCTCCGCTATTGGATCAAAGCGGCCGAGATCCGGTGGGAAACCAAGCTGAAAGTCAATGTCTCGGGAGTGGTAAATGCAAAGAGTGGGGCTTGGATGGACTTTGATACAGCCATCCTTCAATGGAGCAAAACAGTCAGGGAAGAGCTCACAAAAGAATTCAAGGAAGAAACAATACGGCCAAACCAGCAGACGATGTTTCCCGTAGATCAAAGAACCGGCATGAATGAGTGCAATGAATCATGAAGATTATGATGGCTATGAACAGATGTTGTTGGAGATTTGATCAGTTGAGAGGTGCTGTGCACAAGGCGGGCAGTGTTCCCATTTCCTGACGACAGATTTGTTTTGATACCCCCGGTTCACCATCTTGACCTCCATAGAATGGCAATTCAAATGCACGGCAATCCAAATGCAGCAGATGAGACCTGCCTAGACACAGAAGTCGTCCGTAGTGCTTAACTCAAGAGGGGCTGTGATACAATGGTCAACCGTAGAGCTGCGGCTGTCAAAACCTATGAAATTGCCCACCTACGCCAACCCTCATAAAATACAGACCTTTGCCCATACTTCTACTCCCTAGCTGAAATCGCGCTGCAACTTTGCTTGCATAGCAAGTCACTTATATCGCGTTTGCCTTGCTTTGCTTGCAATCAGATGAAAAGCTCTTGCGGCCTCTCAAACGCGTGAAATCGGGTTTCAACACGGCCCCTGCAGCTACCTACACCAGCAGGGAACCTCGTTCACTCTTTTCCCCAACAGCGCATTTCCCCCTTGCTTTTGAGAATTTCATGCACTACGCACAGGGACAAGCTCCTGCCACATCTTCAGAGATCAAAGCTGTACCTGGTCGGCTGAACACAAACCTCGACCTTCCTACTCTCAGCCCTCCAACACCGCCAGCCAGAGAGGCTCCAGCCCACAACGTTCCGGCATTGATGCTCATGAAGCGTGGTGCAGTATGAGCTCCAGTGATCTTGCTTGAAAGTGCTACAGCCGCTCATTCGAAAAACAAAGCTGCGGCTTGACCACGAAATCGACTCCCTGATCCTACCGGCAGGCGGAGAAAAGAGAAGCAAACGTACAGTTTGGGTGGAAAGGAACAACCTTGAAGAGAAAACTTTTCTTTCTCTCAGGGAAATAGAGAAGGACACTTCGGAAACCCTTTCATGCAAACTTAACTAGACCACGACTTTTACAATTAGTTCACAAGAGACACATCTGCTGGTCTATGATGACGGGCTATAACATACTGACAGGGTTATCGAAGAAAGGCCGCAATGGATCCACCACAACATTCAAGTCCGGTGCGCAGAAGCCAGATGACATCCTACCTGTCAGCAGTTCAGAGGATGACGAGCCCGTGGCATCTTCTGGGGGAATATCCTCGCAGCAGATGCTTGTGTCGCCAGTAGATGCAGAGTCGTACTTCAACTCTTTGAACTCAATAAGGTCATCCCGAGCGAATTCGGTATACTCACTCTCACGCATATCGCTCACAAGTCAGCTTTCACAGTTGACTTCCCTGGCTTTACCCAATGCGACCTCGTTGTCTAGCAGCATCTCCTGCATACCTACAGCTCCTATCGCCGCGACCACTCTCAGCAGCGCAGCAGACCAGATCAGACGATGGCTCCAGAAGGCAACGGAGGTCTTGAGTGGACTTGATGCCGAAGATGATGTGGAATGGGCGGCTGCCGGAGGGCGAGAAGGGCTTGGGGAGGTTCAAACGGCGATTGAGAAATTCGAAAGCCTTATTGGGGTGTACGTCACAGCGATTGAAGACCTGCAGGATCGAGACGACATCTCGGATATTCCTAAAGAGCAGCTGCCCGCTGTCGTTGATCAGATGGAGAGAATCCTTGAGGGTTGGGAGAGCGTGCGGAGGTCACTCAAGGGCATCAAACGACAGGTTGAACTGGCAATGGAATGGGAAGAGTTATGGAATATTGTACTCGGAGATATCGGTTTGGAGGTGGAAAACCTGTCCAGACTGGTCTTCGAGATGGAGGAGGCGAGGCACAAAGCGTTGCTCGCAGATCCATCTGAGAGCATCGGAGCTCTTGACATGCAGGAGCTTGACACCATAGTGGAAGAGGGCGAGAGGGAGACAACAAGCCATCGCATTAGCTTATCAAATGCTCTACCACCAAGCTCACCAATGGAGTCGCCAGGAACCGGCATGGCACCGGAAGATGACCGACTTCTGGCTCTCTTCGCTCGCATGCAGCCACTTCGGGCGTCATTGGACTTTCTTCCAATGACTCTGTCGAATTTTCACGCTAAAGCACAGCCAGTGCTGCCTACAGCTTGCCAGGAGTTAGAGTCAAGGAGGATAAGCCTAGAGAAGAAGTGGAAGATTTTAGAACACGATGCTCAACGTCTGAGGCAAGAGCTCGGCGAGGATCGTTGGGTGCTTCTGTTCCGCAACGCTGGAAGGCAAGCTCAAAAGCTCTGCGAGTCAATCGAGCGCGCTATCACCAAGCTTCAAGAAGCTATCGATGTAGGGGCTCAGCACAGCAATCCTCCATTGCTAGCTAAGAAGGTGGAGGCCTATGAGGCAAAGAAGATTCATTACGGACCAGCAATTGAGAAGGTTCTGGAAATCATTGACAAAGGTGTTACTGACCGTTTCACTGTTAATGGCGAGGTTCTAAGGCTGCAGTCGGACACAAAAGCTAGATGGCAGAGCACTAACTCCGAGATGAAAAACATGAACCTGGCTTTGGATGATCTGACCATAAACAAGAATCAACAGCTGCGTGACTCTATTTCTAGTATCATGTCCATGGACCGTTCCTTGGACCGATCTGCAAATGGTAGTGCTGTTGACACCCCCGGCAGCTCGCCTGCATCCTCTGTTGTTATGGGCCCAACAAGTGGCAACAAGCGTGATGAGTCTCCTGGCATGAATGGATTGAGCCGCAGAAGCAGCATTGTGTTTAATGGCAACACCCGCCTGAACAGTGCACGTCGTAATTTTACTATGCCCCCCGGATCGCCTGGCTCGATTCAGCTGCCTCGCAAAACACCAATGTCTAGGTCTTTCACATCGGACGGTCGGTCCTCATCTCGAGGTGCATCACCATCACCCTACGCCAAACAAGCATCGGCCACACCTACGCCTACAACTACGCCAGGATGCTGGTCCCAACGACCTAGCGTGCCACAAGTTGACAATAAGCCTCGCTGGAATTCTTCTCCAAACGTCGACCACTTTGAATTTGGTCAGAAACCAAGGCCAGTACCATACTCTACTTTATCGCTTAGTCGTAGGAGCTCAATGGCTTTCCGCTCTCCGAGCAGCGCTGGATCTCATCTAAATTCCCCTGGTCTTGCTCTTCCCAGCCCGTTGGGTCGTTCATCCCCAGTACCCGCTCTTGTCACTGCAACCATGTCGCATCGCCCACGAATCGCATCTGGTGCCCAAAGCTCGATTGGGACGCGTCAAACTTCATGGTCCTCACCTGCGAACTCGACCGATTGGGTGAAATTCAAGGACAAGACACCCCCATCTACCGCGTCAAAGAAGGAGAGCATCCGCCTTGGCTTAACACCGAGCTCACCTCCAGATGTTCCTACTGGAGATAGTCCATCTGTAAGACCAAGACCGCAGCGCCCAAGCACGGCTTTGGCGAGCAGCCGTCGCGTTAGTATGCTACCGCTGCCGAAGAATTCGCCCCTGGCCACTCCAAATGGACGCGAGACCGCTTTGGGATTGAGGACGGTGTCAAACGGAAACGGCAGAGAGACCTCTTTCGGGTCAAGGCCTGTTTGCAACGGTAGAGACAGCTCATTGGGTTCAAGGCCCCCGTCAAAGGGGAAGGAGAATGGAGCTACCATCAGGGGAAGGTGAAGGCGTGGAAACAACTAGGAGGATAATAAGTGCGTTTACGGGCGTCTAGTAGAAGACGAGAAGAAAACGTTCTTATGCGAGCCTTCAACATTTTTACGAGCAACTGACGAAGCGTTGTAGCGGAAATGTTATAGCGAAGGTGTTCCGGCGGAAAATGTGTACACTGATTTCTGTTACCTGACCACTGAGAACATGTCAACGCGGCCATCAGCTAGCGTGTCAGAGACATACTGCAGATACAACAGAACAATGCATATGGTACAATCGTTCAAGCCTTGAATCGGCGTGACTTATGGCCTGATAATAACCGGCCAGGTAGTGCGCACCCAATCTCGTCGTCTATCCTTTTCCACATTCCACCCTCCCTTAATGCCCTTCTACCTCCCAGGTCTTCCGAGTCTGACTTCCAATGTTCACATGCTTTCACAGTCTCCTCGAACTTTCTCAGAATATGCCTACGACAGACGCAGTCCTCTCCCCACAACTCTCCTCCTTCCTGCATACCACCCCATCTGCTTCATCCGTCTTGAACGGCACTCTTTCTCTCTGCCTCTTCGCCCACGCTCTGTGCCCTCCCTCTCTCACGCATCCCACATACGTATGCGCACACGTACCCGGCGCCTCTTTGGCTTATACACCATACGATCTATACAGATGTCTACCATCTACCTGCATCGTTTACTTCCCCACATGCTGGATCCAGTCGTATGATCCACTTCGTCCGTTTTTGCCTCCTGGCGCTGGTAGGTATCCGGTGGCCCTGTCCGAGACGCACACTGGCCCAGAAAGCACGATACAATATTTCAACATGGCCCAAGATACTCGATTGCAAATCTTTTTGTGTCCGGAGTCGCGATCCGATGGGATGCATCGGCTTTGTCCATCCCACTCTTTTCAGCCGCGAAGCTCTCCGTTGCAACTCCTTGCCCGATGCGTCGACCGCAAACATACCAGGGTTTTGCCCCAATAGTTGATACTCTCTCTCATGACATGACATGACATGCAATCCCAACCTCCCTCGCTCTCCCTCCATCACCGACCATCCCCACCGCGGACACCGGCTGTAGCCTACAGAGCCCGTGAGATATGGTTCTCAAGCCGTACCCTAGCTCCCTGATTCGTTGTGTACATCAAGCTGCAACGCTGATCGCAGGAGTTACATACTGGAAGACCTTACGGCACGACTTGTATTCGATACTAAAAGAAACCAGTTGACTGCGAAGACTTGAGGCGATGTCTCCCTGGCTCGTCCTCCCTGAATCCACCATCGGCGTCTCACTGGCTCATGCACCTACCAATAGAGAAATGTAGGACGATGCTCTGGCTGGTCTTCATCCTCGCTATTGCCGTCCTGTTTTTCGCAATCTGGGTGGCTTTCCGCGTTGGACCGCAAACAAGGGATGTGGATGAGGGCAGTGAGATGGAGTAAGGAAAGAAAAAGGGAAGCCGAGGAGGAGACAATGAATTTGAGAAGTGGAAGTGGGAGCGTGGGGGTACGGAGAACCGAGTAGGGAAAATGGGTGGCTTCTGCAGGGAAAGGATTGGGCCAGAATCTCCAAGCCAAAGGTGCTGGGACCTAGAAAAGCAAGCATGGAAATCCATAATTCTGCATGCAGCCATTGGCTTTGAGCCATCACAAGAGCATGGTGTAAGTATGGTACATTGAACCCGAGCGACTATCGCTTCATCAATCGAATCTATACCTCTCGCCTGCAATGTGTGAGCTTTCAAGACTGCCCTGATTGCAAAAGGTTTTCTCACCAAGTCATGCCAGGCCGTTCAGCCTTTGGCGTGTGCACGGCATTACTGTCTGCAAAAGGATCATCTTCTTCCTCTTCCTCAGAATCGTCATCCTCAGCATGCCGTATCCCACCTTGCCCGTTTAAAAGCATCGTCGGATGGGGCTGGTTGGGCTTTTTACCAATGTTGAGCTTTGAAAACGCTTCTTGTGTATCTTTCTGTTTGTCTGGCTCCGACCCGGTAGGTTTCGCTGTTGGCTCGTCGTCGCTCCACTCTTGCCCTTCGCTGTCGCTATCGTCGTCGACGCTCTTGTCGAGAATCTCATATGCCATCAAAGCCTCGACGAGGCTATCGTTAGCATTGATCAGGCTACCAAGCCACTGTTCGCTTTCCACATGCTGTATGTACCGCAATATCTGTCGCCGCAGCCCTTTACATGTTTCGAAGCGGTTCACAGTCTCGGCGTGTTCGCTAACACGAAGCTTTTCCCTGTTCAGGAGCTTGAGGGCATTCATGAGGTTGGTGCTTGCAACAGAGGCGGAAGCAATGGCTTGAAGGAGTTGCGGCTTCTCCTTCTCAAGATTGAAGGTTCTTGATCTCGATCTTTTGCTGTGCTTGTCAAGCTTCAATTTCTTGGGGTGGTATTTAGGTGTTGGCGTGATGCTTGCGGCAGCGTTACTTCTGGGAGTCAGGCTTGGTGAAGCTATTGAGCTTGACTCGCCAGACATGGATTCGTCTTCAGTGCTGCCGAAAGGGTCTTCGTTTGCTTCTCGTTCGGTCTCTTGCAGTACTTTCGACTGTGCCTGGGTGACTGGCTTTTTCCTCTTCGGAAGCTGCTTCTGGAGAGCTACGATGCGCTCCATGCCTTGGGTGGATTGGTAGGCCACGGCCCACTGTCTGAACAATACTTGGCACTTCATCTTGACCTCTGAGTCCGACAAGGAGTCTGTGGCACAAACACGAAGGCGCTCTAATAATGGTTCGTCTGCGAAAGCTCGCTGAAAGCGGGGACCAGCATTTTCGATGAGACCATCCAGGACCGTGAGAGCTCGTAGTTGTTGATCAACGCTGCCATATTTACTGCGACATCATTTCAGCAAAGCTCAAACTGGTTGCCAATGTACGATTTGGCCTACAGCTTCTTTCGTATCGCTCGTGCCGCTTCGGTTGGACCACCGGTTTGCAATCTTATGACCTCGATCAGGTCTACGATCCCGCTCATATCATCCGCTTCATAGTGTTCGCTCGTCAAACGATTGATTTGGACTGTGATAGCCGAGTATGGCTTGCTCTAAGAGCCCAGGACAAGTGGCATTAGCTTCATGGAAAATTCAGAAGGGCTGCAAGTAGACGAGATTGAGATGCCTAGCAGACATGATATGGCCACGACAAAACGAAAGCTACTTATGCATGATGTTCTACGAGGACGGAAGGCAGACAGAACATGATATAGTTTTGGGCCCAAAGATTGAAAACAGGTACATTATCTGCCACCTACCGAAGTCGAGAACATTTTGTTCTCCTTGTCAGACTCGAGTCGTGGAGCTCAGTTACACTTATATGAGCAGGAGTTTGACACAAGAACAACAATTGTTATGTGCAACCACCATGAGAGACTGGCTTCTCTGAATGTAAGCAGCTGCTGTGGGACAAGGACGAGAGATGGTAAGATGACGAAATCGACACAAGGTCCAGTTTGAACGAGCTATTCTCGAGTCTATTGAGACCTTGTCAACAAGGTCTTAGAAGTAACTAGAAATGCATGTTTATCAAAGCAAATCAAATAACAGTGTATCCAGCAGTCAAAATAGAAGGATGTCTTTTTGATATGGAGCTTCGACTCGACTTGGGGAACCTCAGACCAAAACCCTCGCACTTAGCCCTTTTTGGATTGCGGGGTGCATATGTGACCGGCATTTCTCCGAGCTCTCTCTCTCTCTCTGCCTCTGCTCAACCTATGCGATACATTCTCTCTTCAAACATTTACTGTGGAGAACACTGGTGGCGGAGGAGCTAAGGTGGGGGTTAGAGGGGCTGGAGGTGCATTGAAAAAAGGACTGATAGCGCAAAGAGTTTGGAGATGGAATTTACATGAGATGAGAGAGGCCGCGATCATGGATGAGCCAATGCTGGACGAGACCTCAGATGATCATTATCCTGCGCCAACAGTCTCCGGCTTCACACCTATTAATCACCTTGGCTATTCTGACACAGCTCCCATGTACTTGGAGCACGAGGATGCTGCCATTAAGTCCAAGTCAGCCGACAAACCCAGGGCTCCAAAGAGGCGGAAGACTCAATCATTTGCTGCTACAACAGCATCCAAGCCCAAAAAAGCTGCGAGTTCCAAGAAGACAAAGAGAACCAGGACAGCGGCACAACTGGACTGCCAGGATATTTCGCAAGGCTTGTCAAGGACCAAGCCAACGTCTTCCCCAGATGGAGCGCTACCTGTGAAGGCTGGGTTGCCCTTTGGAAATCTGTTGAAACAGATTCCGCAATTGCAGAGGGTCCGTGATACATCAGTCGAATGTGAGGTTAAGCCAGCGTTCAACGGTAGGAAGAGACAGAGCAAGCCTTCTGGACTCGCCAACAACTATCAGGCTGCGTATGCCGATACTCGGGCCAACGTCGTCAATCAAGCTACTCCCCCCACTCCTCCCAAAAGCGATGAAGTCGAAGCAGGTTTCAGCCACAATGATCAGTCTCATGGCCAAGACTTCACTACCGAACGACGGGCAAGTCCATACCATCATGTTGAGCCTTCCATCCAGAAAACCCTGGAGTCCGATGGCAGCATTATAGTCAAAGACTTTGGTGGACCACCCTTTACTCAAACAAGCCCTCCGACTCTCCAAAACCGAAGGTCTCAGGGAACAATGATGGTAAACGATTTCGAACCCCTGGACTCGATATCAGGCGACCTCTGTGAGGTTGACGATATCAAATGCGGCGATCGTGGCGAAGAAGACAAATTTCCCATGGACGATGAGTGTCTCGAAGAGATGATGCAGTCAATTGCGGTTCCAGCGGAAGAAGAACCCTTGGGCTCAGAGTGGCGGCCGCAGGAGTTCTTGGATGATACCTTACATATTGATGAGCAGCTGGACAACGAGCAAGCGCACTGGCCTGGAGCTATCCAAGACTCAGATGGACTAGTCATGTATGACGAGGATCCGCCCTTAGTGGCCAGCGACATTATTGACGTCCCTTCTTCGCCCCAATGGAGTTCCCAAGCCTCATGCATCTTAACTCACGTCACAGGCAACGCCAACCCACATCGCGCGAAAACGTCAGAAGGGTCCGAGAACTGCTTCGATGACAATGACCTAGATGATGGCCTCATCGATCTTCTGGTCGACGAATCCAAGAGTCTCCAGGTTACTTCCCCTGTATCACCTGCAAAGGTACCTTTGTCACCAAAATTGCAGTGGCTCTCACCTAAGACTTACACACCAGCAAAATCGTCTCGAATACCGGTATCTCCCACTGATGATCCACAGCTTGTGCCCATGAATTCCAACAGGGATGCCCTACCATTCATGCGTCCCCCTTTCCCGAAGGCCATCCGCGACCGCTCTCCAATCCTCGGTTTCACTAATCGCACCGTCCTGCGCACCTGCTTTCGAATAGGAGAAGCGTTTAACGCTGCCGCACTAGCCTCACGTACCAACGTCGACGCCATCATAGAGCTCTACGCTCGTGTTGTATCCTCCTCGCGCGATGCTAGTGGGGGGTATAAGCAGTTTTTCCAATTCGGAGACTTATTCACAGACAAGCCGCCGTACCTTAATGGCACGTACACTCTCTGGAAAGGTGTCGGGATATGGGACAATGATTCGAAGGAGCTTGTTGGTGAGAAGGGAAGGGGGAAGATGGCCAGGGTGTTGGGGAAGATTAAAAAGAGGGAGCCAGGACAGCCGCAGGGGCCTGGAGCTGAGATGGCTGTCCTGAGTATTTGGGAGGTGGATTGGGAGGACGTTGGGGTAGCGAAGGGGATTGTTTGTCCCGAAAAAAGCTGAGGACTTGGAGGGGACTTTGCTGCCGGAATCAAGTGCTGAGACTGTGCGGCTGGGAGGTGGATAAAAGTGGGAAGGGATATGCTAGGCAGTTTGCTGGAACTTGTGTCTGCTTTGATCGATCTGTCAGAGATACCCTATGAGCGTATGGCTTTGATCTTTTGGCTTTGACTTATTGGCTTTCAAAAACAAACCTACGGCACCTTTATATACGTTTCTGGGCTGGCTTGAGATTTCTTGCGAAATGGAAGCTCATCTTCTCAATAGTGCAGATATCATGTAGCATCAGACGCATAAGAATAAAATTTGCCAGACTACCATGAGTGAATGATCTGCATTCCTATCTATGATCTTCGAACGAGGCGTCAGGTCGATCTCGAAAGCCATGGTCGAGTCCGGAATAGATCCCTGACTTTTTAGACGCCTGCCGAGTGATTCGGTTGATCCTGTGAGCTAAAGTACATAATGATGACTGGGGTTTTCCAACAGGAGATGAGAATGGGGAAGCGGACGTGAAAAACGACGCCCACGAGACAGACGCCATGCGTGGAAATGAATTCTGAGCACAGAGCCTGCGTGGCAGCGCCGGCTGCGGGAGAATAACCAAGACCGCAACGTGCCTGAATTAGCCCACACCGGTGAAAATGAACAATTTTTGCATCGAGATGGGGATCTATTCAGAGGCCTCCTCCTTCGCCGGCGCATCTGTTGCTGCATCTGGCGCGCTCGTTGAGAAGACACTAGAGTGACAGTCAGCGACGTTGGTCATGAAAGCGGCCTTGATAGAGCTCTCACAGGTGCTTCTCGTAGAAGTGCAGCATCCGCTGCGGGCAAGCTCGGTAGATGACAGGCAATTTCGCTTTCGAGCGGTAGAATCTGCCGTCTTCGTTCTTCGCATTCCATATCAAATAACCCCACAGCTCACCGTCAGTATTTTCACGTGTCACAGTGTCGACGGACTGGACTAGTGGATCCCACGCTCCGTCTTTTGCTGGAGGTGCCTTCCAGTCATCGTCGCCTTCATCCGTGTAGCCAATGAGGGGGACGGGTGAGCCGTCTTGTTCCATATCATCCGCTCCATTGCTCTTTCTGCCTTTGCCTTTGCCGCTGCTTGTTCGGCTTGACTTGGTCATCTTTGGTCGCTTCCCTGTATCGGGTTTCTTTCCGCCTGTGCTTTGACGGCCTCGTTTCTTGGTGCTGGACTTTGGCTGGTCTACAGCCGGATTACCGCCAATGTTTTTCCAGTACTCTTCCAGTATCTCTTTTGCGCCCCTGTAATGGATTCAGCAAGCTGAATGGTGGCTGAGTTGGGGCAACACTCAAGCTTACTCGAGATTGTCCTCGGTCTCCCAAGTGCGGTCTGCCTTCTTCTCGTAACCCTTCCATTTGACATGATAGCGCATGTGGCCCTGGAAGACCATCAAATTAGCAGGCGATTGGCAATTGTTCGGACATTCAGCGATCGCTCACATCTTCGAAGTCTGAGCGGTGGTCCTTGATGGCTTCGACAATGAAGCTGAGCCATAGTCAGTAAGATGCAACAATCCATAAGAGCCCAGACTGACGTTTCTGGATCCTCTTCTTCTCCATCATCATCATCCTCTTCGTCTTCCTTGTCCTTCATTGTAGAATCCGCGGGTTCATCATTGGTCTCAGCCGACTCGGCTTTCGTAGGTTGGACATCTTCAGGGGCCGACTCCACGTCGCTTTCTTCGACCGGAAGAGGGGCTAGAACAAAATGTTTAGTATGCATGATCGTGTAAGTGACGCGAAGCTCGAGTAAGACAGTGACGAACTCACGAGGCATTGTGACGTGTGAGCGTTGTTAGTCAGTGCTACACGGAGTGCAGTACGACGATGGGCGGTAATGAAGAAGCTCAAAGGTCAATTGTAGATAGCCTCTGAAGATGAAGAAACTAGTGATCGTTAAGATGAAGTGGACAATGTATGTTGGTGTGAGGCGCAAAGTGATTGTGATGCTCGGATGTTCTTGATCGACGACGGTCAAGTCGCGTGGATAGCGCTAGCGCGCCGGCACGTCTCCCAAATATTTTCAACGGCCTACATGATATTAGATCATACAACGAATCAAGATCTGTACTGAACTGCAGATTTACCTGGCTTTCTCCTCTGTAGATTATCTTTTGACTCGATACTGATCACTGGACTGGTTTTTCCAAGACAAAAACAGCACTGCAGTGCTCAAGATGGCCATGCGTGAGTTACTCAAAAGAACAGAGCTCTCCCCAAGCTTTGCAAGTAGGATACGAAGTTGATAGCATCTTATGCTCAGAGTTGGATATGTCAAATGGTACACTTGGTCCCTATGATATTTCTATATCAGTACCACAGCTGACGTTCTCGAATTGTAGCCTCGGTGATGAAGGACGAACAGGGTCGGCCTTTCATCGTTGTCAGAGAGTACGTTGGATCCCCTTATTTTGCTGTCACGACAATATGGGCGCTATTGGAGTTGTGTAGGGGAAGACTGGTCTGACTGGATTTAGTCAAGGGAAAAAGAAGCGACAGCACGGAAACGACGCTGTCAAATCCCATATCACTGCCGCGAGGACAGTGGCCAACATTGTCCGAACATCACTGGTGAGATCAGGCCATGGAATCCACTGGAGAAACCTGAGATGTGACTAAGATTTGGTTTAAAAGGGACCGCGAGGTCTAGACAAGATTCTTATTTCGCCAGACGGAGATATCACAGTCACCAATGATGGGGCTACTATACTTTCACAGGTACGGTCAAGCCTACGATACAAGACACCGTACTGATGGCTGGCTTTTCAGATGGAAATATCGAATCACGTTGCAAAGTTACTAGTTGAGCTTTCAAAGTCGCAAGACGATGAGATAGGAGATGGGACCACAGGTGTTGTTGTACTCGCAGGGGCTCTTCTAGAACAAGCTGCGGACCTGATCGACAAGGGAATACATCCTATTCGGATAGCAGACGGATACGATCAGGCCTGTGAGGTCGCAGTGGAAGAGCTGGATCGGATAAGCGACAAGATCGAGTTCACAAAGGAACAGCGGCAGAACCTTTTTAAGGTTGCGAAGACCAGCCTGGGAAGCAAAATGTATGATCTAACACACTAGCCATGGAAACGCAAAGCTGATGGTGGTCTAGTGTATCAAAAGCCCATGATCAATTCGCCCAGATAGCCGTTGACGCTGTCCTCTCCGTCGCTGATCTCGAGAGAAAAGATGTCGACTTCGAGCTGATCAAGGTTGACGGCAAAGTTGGTGGTTCATTAGAAGATACGCTTCTGATAAAGGGCGTTATAGTCGACAAAGACTTCTCACATCCTCAAATGCCAGACGAGGTACGAGATGCCAAGCTGGCGATCTTGACTTGCGCCTTCGAGCCACCGAAGCCGAAGACGAAGCACAAGCTTGACATAACGACTGTTGAAGAGTTCAAGAAGCTGCAGAACTACGAGAAGAACAAGTTCACAGAGATGATTCAGCAGATAAAAGATACAGGGGCCAACCTTGTGATATGTCAATGGGGATTTGACGACGAGGCAAACCACCTGCTATTACAAAACAAGCTTCCCGCAGTCAGATGGGTTGGAGGTCCCGAAATCGAACTCATCGCAATAGCAACAAACGGCCGGATCGTTCCCCGATTCGAGGATCTCAGCGCAGCGAAGCTTGGAAAGGCAGGGGTTGTGCGGGAGATGAGCTTCGGTACTACGAGGGAGAAGATGTTGGTCATCGAGGAATGCGCAAACACACGAGCAGTAACGGTCTTTGTCAGAGGAAGCAACAAGATGATCATCGACGAGGCCAAACGCTCACTACACGACGCCCTCTGCGTCGTGCGAAACCTCGTTAAAGACAACCGTGTCGTCTATGGAGGAGGCGCCGCGGAGATAGCTTGCTCGTTAGCAGTCGAGGAGGCTGCAGTCAAGAGCCCTGGCCTGGAACAGTACGCCATGCGGGCATTCGCCGACGCACTTGACGCGGTGCCCATGGCCCTGGCAGAGAACTCTGGGCTGAGCCCGATTGAGACGTTGGCTTCCATCAAGTCGAGGCAGGTTAAGGAGGCGAATTCGAGGCTGGGGGTGGACTGCATGCAGAGTGGAAGCAACGACATGCGTGAGCACTTCGTCATCGATCCACTGATCGGGAAGAGGCAGCAGCTGCTCTTGGCCACGCAGCTGTGTCGCATGGTGCTCAAGGTGAACAATGTCATCATCGCCGGAAGCGACGACAATGAATTCTAGATCTCCGCCCATGTAGACCGAAGATAGGATTAATTTATTGTCATACCCTCATCGCGTGAGCCGTAAGGGCCTTTGGCATAGATTTGACAGAAAAGGCAATGTTGACGAGACAGATAGACATCATCATCGGATTGTCCACGCGCCTGACCAGAGCACACACCTATCCCCTCCAGCTCCGGGAGCAGAACGAAAAGATGCCACGCACCGTGCTCCAGACCACCTCATCTACCTCATGTCCAGTCCCGTGTACATCCGATCGCTCCGCCGCAGCCCGCACGCTGCCAGTATGAGAGAGAGAAAGAAAAATGCAATCACTATTGAATACCGGCGCCGTGTCAAACCCACACAGTCACGTATTCCAAGCCAAGAAATCGATTGCGCTGAGAGAGAGAGTGTGTGTATGTGTCTTTAACGGACAGCGATCCTTCTTCTCTGACTAGTGCCGATAGCGTTGAGACCGAGGAGGAGGAGGAGACGGGAGAAGACTTTCTACCGCCGCCGCATCCACTTCCTTCTGGCTGCACTTCCCGTGCCCGTGGTCTCGACCGCCCGTTGTCGTATCGACGGCTCCTTCCATCGGAAGCGGGCTCTGAGGGAAGGTGGTACGGTGGAGCTCTTGCGGGCTTTGCGATGGATGACAGTGTGGTTGGTTGGTTGGTGGATTCATCGAATGAATGACTGGGGAAGGATCATGAGTAGCCCATGCTCCGTGGGTGCCTTTCTGCGATCAAGGAAAGAGGGTGGGAAAGCATGAGCTCCGGTCCATCTTCGAACAGCTTGCGCTAGAGACGAGATGGTACCTTCAAAGCACAGGGACACGGGAATATCCTGGAGCGGCTTCAGGTCTGAGAAATGCGTCGCGTGCTAGACCTACTGATGCCACGACATCGCAGCCACGAAGCAGAGCATCGGGGAGAGTGGCAGTCTGTGCGCTGAATAATCTTGTTGTTAGATTTTGGTGTCATCGTCAGAACGGCTATCATTCATGGTGGAAAATACTTCCGTGAGAGCGTACAACAATAATGAGATGGCTTCTCGTCGATGCTTGTGGTGTCGATATTCTAGATGTTTGTGCCACTTCGACTGCCACTCGTTCTGATCATCTTGCGTGCCGCCCACCACCGTCATGGACTACAGTTCCCAGGGGCAACTACCTAGTCTCTCGAGCACGGACACACCTAGGAAATTAGATCCTCCGCGCAAGCGAGGGAGGTGACGAGGTCGATGAACCAGGATCCAAAGAAATCTGCACGTTGACTCTTCCTTCCCCAGAGCCCCAGATATAGCATATCCGAGGGCCTCAATCTGATACGGAAAGTCTAGGCCTCTCGGCATCTCGATCAGATAACCAGGGATGACGATAGCGGCGTTCCCTGCTTTTATCGCGTGGCGGCGCCTTCATGTAGGCTTGGCATACCCTGATGTACCCCGTGCTCTTGGCCCGGAATCCGAGCGTTTTGGGCTGGAGAGACTCCCATGGGCTTATAGAGACAGATCATGAATCGCCGACTATCCCCACGTTACGTACGCAGGGAAAGGTGGAGCTAGATCATCTTGACACTCGAGGCAGGTAAGTAAGGGCAAAGTTGAAATGTGATCTATCAGACACTTAACTAATTATTGTTCCTGAAGTCAAAAAGGATGTGTAATCAAATTTTGACAGGTGACAGACTGCTAGCATAGCTGCTGGAAATTGTGAAAGGTGTCGTGGCGTTCCATGGAAGCTTCGCCTCCACCCCACACGGCTCAGGTCACTCTGAAATTTGGAAGAGGAGATTGAGGATTGCACGTGAGAATCCCACGTTCTTCTTATCAAGGCCTAAGTGAATCCTTCTCGTAAAGAATCCTTCTCATGAAGAATCCTTCAACGGTGAGCAGCAGGACCGCTCCGTTGGTCGATCCGCGCCGGACTTTGTCCTGTTTGGACTTGGGAGGGTCTCGTCGGCTCATCGGGCGGGGAAATGTTGGATGCCTTCCCCGACTTTTAGTGGGATCTTCACGGGATAGATCACCCCCACGCGGCGACACGCAGCACGTGGTAGTCCAAGGGTTGGGGATTACCGGATTACCAACGCAAAGGTTGTTGGTAAAATTTCATCTCCCAAATCCCAATTTGATTGATAGCATTGGCATTAGCATTATGATTATCACCACTAGCCAGGGGGGAGTTGTTCTTTTTTGTCGGCATTCAGGACGGATACGACGTTGAATGTCTAAAAATGTTACGAGGTTGCCGCCTTCGAATACACGATCGTCGCGGGTGGTCAGCTTACCCCCTGAGTGCTGAGCTCCTCTGCACGGGTTAAATTGAAACAAGCTGAATGGCGGCGGCTTCAGCGGAAAGGAAATGGGAAGGATGACGATGATGAAGTGTCACTTCGCCGACTTGAAACCCCGACTGCGGCGTCATCAAAAAAGGGGAAACGTTTGTAGACTTTTACCATCAGCAGTGGTGTCTGCTGACCAGAAATTGGGAGGTGAGATGAACTTTAAAAATCCTGAGGCTCGGACCCCGCGGGGGCACATGACCCGCCCTCTCTGCAGTTGAAATGTCTACCGTATACCGTACCTAGGAACAGTCCCTGAAGTAATCTTCAAGGGATGTTGATTATAAGATAATCCTTCGATAATTTGCACTCGTCACCATCAGTCAGACCGAAGGATTTCACCTGAGAGATTTCCACCAGCTTTTTCCCGTCCGGACTCGGTTGTCGGTACGTCTTCCCCTCGGTCTTTATTCTTCCCCTGGTTGCCTCACTTGTTAAATTAGTCGGCAATCTTATCCTCATTCAATTTATGCGCAAGGGCACGGCAAAGTTAGATTCACAGCACGAGGTCTTCAAACCCTCAATCATAGGCAACGATGTAGTGATAGTATGTGCCTCACCGTTCGGCGTATACGAGCTTTCGATTGTAGCGTCAAGGGCATCAAGATGCAAACATAGCCGCCACCTTTGTTCAGGGCGCAACATAGGGAAGCCCACACAGGATCAATCCTTGGCAACCACACGGCTGATAAGGACAGTAGAGGATAAAGAGTAGGTACTGTTGCCTTGGAAGTAAGGGTGACCAGAGCACCTTGCATTGTTCCTTTGATGCACGTAAGAGGCAAAAGTCGGTGCTTGGTAGCAAAATGCGGTCAACCCGCCATTCAGGAGAGTCACATGGAGCTCTGGGTCCATGCGCGCCATACTGATGCGCTGTTCAGCCAGCTTTGAAGCGCATACATAAGCGACACTGGTCATCAGGTTCTCAGCCTATGAAGTGACGAGTAGCACTTCCCTCAAAGGATGACTTCGGTCTTTCAAGGATTGGAGGAGAAGACAGTGAACCCATCTGACTCTTACGTCCGTTCGAAGCGTTCAGTCCATCAGACCCTGAAGCGACCAAAAGGGTAAGTATTGGCCATGAATGGGTCGCGTATGAGCGCGATGATCGATGTCAGCAATAATGTAGATTCGTGAGATTGGAGCTGGCAAAGAATTCCCCGACGCCAGCCATCACAAGATGGATGGGTCCAAGAGAGACAGGTCGGGCGGTGAAGCGAATGAAACAAGGAAGCCGCCTCTCTGCATTCGGCCACCACACATTCTCATTCCAGTATCCTTTGATGCAGGCCGGTATCGAATTTCCTTTTGCAGTGTTCAATTCCTGGAGCCCGGTTACTGCGTTCAGCTGTCGAAGATTTGGCGAGTTGATACGATGCTGGTTTCGTATAGGTAGTGGACGTATGGGAAAGGCTGACTGGCGTATGTAAGGGCTGGTTTATTTTCGAGGGCAGTTGGTGGCGTTTGTGGCTTCACTGCTGCATGGCACGCTGTCAACCCCAGGAATTTCGGTGGGCAATTAGTGCCGTGGGGGTCAGCCCGGGTCAGGCAATTCTGGGGAAGCGAACCCTGGGCTTCTTCCTTTTGATAGGTACGACTTATTTACGAGTCCGTCATTCTGGTAGAGATTTGCGCCTCGTATTATGTTTTGAGAATCGATGAGAAAGAGCCAAATAGGATGGGGCGAAGACGTAATGGGGATGGAAACAGAAAGGCGGTGGACCGGAAGAAGTAGGGAATTAGTCTAGCAGTGAGGAAATGCGTGAATTCTACTTAGGTTCTGGAACTATACCGAGGTTACCCCTGCTGCTGTTTGAGGGAGCCACTGTGATAGGCAAAGATTCCGGATCGAAGCCGAATGAAAGTCTAGCTAAGAGTAAGACTAAGAGTAAAGAGAATTTTGGTCAATTGTCTATCTCCCTGTAAAATGCATCCGGGTTCTGTCAAGCCTTGCCACCGTTGTCGGGGAAGGGAGGAAGAGTGAAGTTAGTTTAGTCTTTCGTTGGCGGTTGAGATCCGCGTCCTGTTGTGACTGGTGTTTGGATGTTTGGTGTTGTGATGAAAGTTGAGGAGGAAAAAGAGAAAAAAGAAAAACAATTACGGGTAATAATAATAATAAGTCTTCATAAAGCGAGGGGTACATATTTGATCATAATGGCCTAGGTCCCCAACTTTTTCTTTCTTATTTTCTAGAATTTGTCACTTATGCAGCTTGCATGCATACATGCATACATGCATGCATACTCTGACTTGGGTCCAGAATATAACCAGCATAACCAGAAAATAAGCAAGCTTAACATTCAGCCTATCCATTTCACCTTACCTTGACGCATACATACTACCCTACTACTACTACTCCTACTACTCCTTCCATCATTACTACTACTGATTATGGAACTTGTTGGATCGATCGCACCGAAGGTACAGTAATCGATCATCGGGGCATCCGTAATCGCTTTACACCGCTGCGCTGCAACAGATCCTCACTCATCCTGGTAACAAAACCACCTCCACTTTCCTCCACATCCCAACTCCACATTCACGCCCGTAATCCTCCTCCAACTTTATTCTTCACCAAGTCTATATCACCACTTCCTTCACCTTCCTTACCAAGCCCATTTTACGGCCTCAATTCTGCTCGTATACTGATTCTTCTTACTCAGTTTAACGCCGCCCACCTGCAAAATTTGCAAGTGGCAAAGACCTTCCACCACACCCTTCTAGATCGATTCCGTGCCTCGGGCAATAACGGTGCCTGACGAGAATTCTCAACACCACCCACAACACTTGAAAACTCTCAACCACTACTCACCTGGCTTCAATTCTTGCTTACACTCGTCGCGAGTGTTTTACAACATGCCGATTCGATTGGAAACCCCCATGCTCTCGGTGGACGTGGAGAAATTGCGAGAATTGGACACCAGGAATGCGGAACACCTCTTCGGCTTGTACAGTAGTACGTCGTCTCTGGCACTGCCTTCCCAAAACTCATACTAATATACGTCCCAGTGTTTTCGAAATGCGCCGAGTCAATGGAGGACGGTCGCCGGCTAGAGAATCTCACATGGCGATTATGGAACCGAGAAACCCTCTGCTGCGAGCCTCAGCCACAACATAACCACACCACCACACCTACAATTGATTTCGCGAGGTCGAGACCAAATCGCAGGGACGTGCCTGGCCTCTCCGCCAGCGTCGAATCTTTGGTCTCCATTGGCTCAAACTCAAGCGAAGATACTCAATCGCCACCCACAGCACCCCTCAATATTCACCCCAACACATCACCAAAATCCGAACCCACATTATCAAGGAGCAGAGGGAAAGAGAAACACATTACCTCCTTGGGCCTGGAGAAGATGGTCCATTCGATCCAAGACAAGCAGGAGATCGCGCCTCTTTCACCAAGGATTGCCGATGCAATGCCACCAATGCCACTGTCTACCGATGTCACTCCTCGTGCGGCGTCTCCCACCATTGATGCACCTTTCCGTTCCTCGGAATCTTCCTCATTCACTGCTCCTCCAAGTAGTCCTGATAGCGACAACAGCCCACAGCAGACGGTTGGTTCTGATACCAGTGCCGAGATTCTCAATTCGCACAGCGTGGTTCGAGGATTCTCGATGGGCCAGGAGTCCTTCTATCGCTCTCACACACACCTCGCTCCTGAAGCGATGCCGATGAAACACAATTCCACCAACAAAACAGAGACCGCCTCTAAGAAGGGTCCCGTGTTCCTGCTTGGATGCTCCTCAGGAGAAGACGACAGTTCCTTGGACGAAAAAATGACTTCTCAACCTCAGCAAAGCTCACTCACCCTAGGCCTCAAGCGGCCGAGTGGAAACAAAAAGACACTTTCCTTCAGGGACGAGGTCGAGTCACGCGCCTTGGAAAAGAGATCTCACGAGGATGAGGAGGTGTTTGAGTCCGACGAAGATGACGAGAGCGCCATTGATGATGACTCTGAGGAGGAGGACGATGACGACTGGGAAGATGACGCATCAGAAAGTGCTGAGAATACTGCCAACGACAATCCGTTATTCCAACGTGTCGACTCGCAACCAAATCTAGTATCACGGCGATCTGTCTTAACAACTGAATTACATCAGCTCGACCGGGCTGCTACTTTCGCAAATCTGGCCTCAAAATCCACTCCAGTGATAAGACGAACCAAAACGTCGACCTTGACCGGTCCTTCCGATGGACTTTCTCCGGTGGAGGACGCTTCACTTACCTTGCTTCCAGGACAGATGACCAGATCGAAACCCATAGTTATGACTGCCGGCAACGCACAACAAATGGCCTTTTCACCCAAAACTACACGCCGACACATGCTTGCTACGGAGATGACTGAGTCACTAAGAACGAACGTCCTGTGGGAGCGACAGCAGAAAAAGGCAACAACCAACGCCATGATAAAACGTCGGCACACTGCCCAAAACCTGACGAGTCTACAACACTTTCCCGGCGAAGCAGTGCAAGCCTCCACGCAGGGATCTAGGAACACCTCCTTCGATCACTACTTCGAAGCAGGGCTTGGTGAATACCACAGGGCTGGCTGGTAGCCATGCGTACTGCTTCCGCACATATTACGAATACAGCAGAGCTACTACTAACGATTCTCATTTTCTTCACGCTGCGCTTTAGCGAATATATTTCAGAGGCATCTTCACAGCATGGCGCAGCGGCATCATGACCACTTTTAGCGATGTTTCATACACGGAGCCATCAGTGGCGGCGTTTTCCAAAAAGGTTCGATCATGCAATACTACATATGATACCACTACTGCTCTGTGCCTCGCACATTGCAAAATTGCTGTATGTTTTTTTCGGGACGGAAAGGGCTGAGGGGTTTCGATCCTACCTCCGAGGTGCCATAGATGCGGTTCTCATCGGCAAAGCCCCTTTTGAAGAACAAGCTTCAACAGTGCGAAGGAGACGGGAAGGCCCCGAGACCGTTGGCTTGGTGGAGGCAACGGCTTCGGCAGAGGCAGTTGATAACAGTACATAGGCACAATCAAGAAATTACTCCTGCCATTCTGAACACATCGCCCGAAGTCGTGTTGCGTGAGTTGTGATGCTTTCTGCAAGGTCTTGCTTTGCACACATGCAACAGGCCAAGCCACCGTTGGGCATCACTCTCAGTCTCTTGCTTTCTCTCGCTTCCTCGTGTGCCAGAAGTACTTTAGCCTATGACCATATCTTCCGGACATGTCCGATGGATGGCCCAAGGAGCATTCTAAAGTACCAGGAAAGTGGTATGCGAAGTCGCAGTCATATGTAGCCATTTCTCGCTTATCACACATGAAAAGGTCAGAAAGCTTGACCGTTGCATGCAGGAGCACATTTCAACATGTCCCCTTGTGCTTCCCCAAGCGCCGATAATTTAAGCGCCCCCAGGGGTTCGTCGGGGCCCTACACCCACATTCAACTTTACCACAGGGTTGGGAAATTTGCATCGCGGTCATTGGGGACTAATCATGCCGACTCATGCACTCCGTATGCGGTGGAGGAACCCACTTCCTGCTGGGTAGGCCCAGGTTGGAGGGGCATTGTTATTTGTTTCATTCATTGTGGGTGGGGGGGGGGGGGGAGGTGCCTTGGCGTAGGGCTCCTGTGATTAGGGTTTGCAGTTACGATAAGGGGGGGGAGGTGGGGAGGTTGTTTTGCATTGCGTGCATTGCGCTGTTCGGCGTGCGTGCGAATGATGGGTTACCAAGCTGAACTCTAGCGTGCAAATCAAGGGACAATTACTTGTATCGACCTTTTAGAGTTCTGGTCGACAGCGGTACGGTAGATAGTAGATACTGCAAGACGGCAAGAAGGCAAAAAGACGAGAGCAGATAGCAGATCATCGCCGAGTTGGAAGATCAACAATCATACTTACTGTAGTGTACCTTCTATCCGGACTGCTGTCATGTCCTGTCATGCCGTTGTTGCCGTTGACTCATCGCTTTCAACCGAGCAAGGCCGTTATGGTAGATAGTGGTGATAGATAGTGTATGGTGATAGTACTACCTAGTCTTTCTTTCTTTCGCGCAACCGAGGGAACCGTCTCTCATAATTCACACTATATCTCGGCCGTCAAATGTAACGCGTGAACACAATACTCTCGTTCATCCGCAGGCCTCGGAAACCCTTGGAGCAACTTGTGGCGTCCGGTTTGGCGTTCAAAACACCATTCACCTGACCGATCATCGCCCATTCTCGGGGAATATCTGCAAGTCGGTAAGCACGCGCATCTGAGGTCCCCACTAATTCACAACCTGCATAATCCAACGACGTTCTATCAAAGACTCGGCCCAATATCAAACCAAAAGTCAAGACTCAAAGACATCCCACATCCACGTTCCTGGGTAACGAATCATGGACAACCAAACAAGTCAGCTCGTTGTTGGTATGTGAAAGCGAGATGATGCGCTGGCAAAAAACTTGGTCACAAGGACACGCATGCTGATTCTTTTTCCTCGGCGCTGTTCAAGGGGGAGGCTCTGCGCCTCAGCCATCACGTCAACCGGCATTGCCACAGGGGAAAACGAACTACTGCAAGTTTTATGCCACCAAAAATGGTAATTCCATCCGTTTCCTTCCTTTTTCATAGTGCCTTTGGTGACGATGAATGTCTGGTGTGTGTGCACGTGCTTCATCTTACAAGCGTCGATCTCGACCTCTGTTACGTGGTCACATTCTGCACCTAGTATCTAGTCTGTGCTTGCGTCTCATAAAATGACATTGCAGGTTGTCGAACCGGTGACGCTTGCCCCTTCATTCACGATCCTTCCAGGCTGAAAGACGCCAGTAATGGACCTAAGCCGAGGACACGTCCCCGGCACGTTGCACAATCTGCGCTACCAGGGAACCCTGCTGGCAGCTCCAAGCAGACCGAGGCCCGGAGTGATACACCAGCCGGTGTCCCATCTACAAGCTTGACGGAAGGCCGCCGCTTCATACCACCGCCCGTAGATGGAAGCCGCGTAGTCAGCAAGCCCGTCCCCATAGCTCAGACCGAAGACCCAAGGGAGTTTCAGATCAAACAGCTGAAGCGGAGGTTCTCTCCCACAGAGCAGAGCGAAAATGGCGGGACAAGCTATGCTTTCTCTATGGCACCCTCAGACCCAGACTTTCCCTTTGAGATGGTCGGGTTGGAGTGCGTGCTCCATGTGCCGGTCACCTACCCCAAAGAGGGAAGACCGTCCATCCATGTCAAGAACAAGGAGATGGGTAGAGGTTTTCAGATCAACATCGAGCGTGGCTTTGCCCGTTTGGCGGAGAGTAGGCCGCAGAGCACGCTGTTGGGGCTGATGAACAATCTGGACAAACAGCTGGAGAGCTTGCTTACGGAGCAGAAGGCTGAGACTATCACTATCATCCCAAACAAAATACCGGTACAGGGAAGAAGTGTAGAGCAAGAGCCAGTCAAGCCTGCTCAAGACATTAGAGAACCTCGACCACAGCCCACGAATCCCAGCAGACCTCAAAAGTTCTTCACCCCAGAAGTACGTCGTCTCGCTTCAGAACGTCGAGAGGCAGAAACGCGCCAGCTTGAAGCCCGCATAGGCCGTCTCCCTCTCTTTTCCAAGTCTTCGGACGGCGTAGCTTATACGATCCCCATAGCGCCACGGAAACATGAAGATCTGCCTGTGCCGTTACAAGCTGTCAACACTATTAAGCTCTTTGTCCCTTCGCTTTACCCCTTGCAGCATTGTAGGGTGGAAATTCAAGGTGTGAGTAGAGAAGCGGCCAAGAATACCGAAAGAGGGTTTGAGAAGAAAATCAAGGAGAGTCCGGCAACGACGTTGATGGGGCATGTGAATTATTTGGCACAGAATATGCATTTGCTGGCTACACAGCCTCTGGAAGAGCCAGAAGCAGAAAAGGCTGATTTTCCAGACGTCGCCCCTCTGTCAGTGGAGGAAGCAGCCCCTGAAAAAGACATTGGCCCAGCGAAAGGTGACGAAGACGATCGCAGCCATATCAAGTTCATCCCACGCCCTCCCGAGTGGTCTGCTCAAAACGAAGTGGAAGATTCCACTGACAGCGAGTACTCTGACTCCTACGATTCAGGCGACGAAGACGAAGATGACGGAGGCGCTGCTGTCGATCGTGTTCCTGAATCATCGACATCAACAACGGCTCCAGAGCGTGGCATCTCTCTTTCCTTCCCATTCTTAGAGCTCTACGGCATTGAGCTGCTAGAGCTCGTCTCTTTGTGTATCACGATCAAGTGCGAGCGTTGCAAGGATACTATGGACATCAGCAACCTGCGGAATAATGCAAGCCGCTCTGAGTCTTGTAAAAAGTGCGCCATGCCTCTTGGCGTCGGTTATCGAAGGGAGCTCATGCATGCGAATTCTGTGAGAGCTGGGTACCTGGATCTCGAGGGGTGTACTGTGCTTGATATGCTTCCAAGGTGACATAGCTACCCTCTTTACTTCCTAGTACCTCACTTACATTGTTACAGTAACTTTCTCCCAATTTGCTCTGAATGCTCAACCACACAGCCTGCGCCAGGTTTAGTATCGGTTCGCGGCGAGTCTTCCATGGCAGTTTGCCGAGAGTGTCATCGCAAAATGAGTAAGATTCCCTATTTTATGCCTTGATCATAGCGACTTTCTGACGAAACGCATCCAGCCTTCAAAATCCCCGAAGTGAAATTTCTCCTCATATCGGCCGCAGCCCGCGCAAACCGAGCCCCCGTCCGTAAAAGGCCCAAAGACTCCCTGGGCATTACCGCAGGCCAACCCCTACCCCGAAATGGCCGCTGTACCCACTATAGCAAATCCTACCGCTGGTTCCGTTTCAGTTGCTGCTCTAGAGTATTTGCCTGCGACAAATGTCATGATACCGAAAGCGATCACCCGAATGAGCATGCCAATCGCATGATATGTGGGTACTGTTCGAGAGAGCAGAATTATAGACCCGAGGATTGTGGTATCTGTCATTCGAGTCTTATTAAGAAAGCCGGGAGCGGGTTTTGGGAGGGGGGCAAGGGGACGCGCGATAAGAGTCGCATGGTTAGTCTTGCCACTCCACTACCTATCTCGAACCAGCAATGCTAACTCGGAAATCTGCGTAGTCGAGGAAAGGTATGTGGTCCTCGTGGTCGTCTGGGGAAGAGATAGATACTTGCGCTGACTGTGGAAACAGATCCCAGGAAGTACAAACGGAGACCCGGTGGTGTGGCGAGGAAGATCAAGGCCGGGGGCACCGGTGTCGTTACCGCGTCGTAAGTGGTATGGCGGACCTTTATATAGGAGTGAAGGGAGAAAGAGGATCCCACACTCGGCCGCTTGAATGAGCGCCTTACCAATCCCCGATCATCCGTCTTGCAACCTAGTAGGCTCGCCATACGGTCAAAATCCATCCAGATAAGAAAGTCATACTTGCAACCCCTTACCCCCCCCCCCACAAGCACAGCGCCCTCCCACCCATCGAACCCCCCATGAAACCAAAAACAGTGTTAATCCTGCACCACATCCAAAACAAACCATCAATCCAACCCGACAAAGCCCCCGCGGTATCCCCACCACCTCCCAAACCCCGCCCAGCCGAACCGCCAGCCATCAATCCCGAGCCGACACGGGCCCCAGGGTCCGACGCTTCGGCCGCGCAAAAGGGGGTCGCGCTCAGCGTCCCAGTCGTCTATCCCCCGGTGACGTTGCGGGCTCCGTTGCCTGTTGGAAAAGGTTCGTTGCTTGAGAATAGAGGACACGGGGGGGGGGGGGGGGGGGGGGGGGTAATTCTTGTGCTTTATGGTATCTAGTGTATCTATCTCACTTCTACCGGGTTTCTCTTCCGTTTCCGTTTTTGCCAACGAGAGCAGCGTGCGTGCGTGCGTGCGTGCGATCTCCCTTTTACGTACGTGGATCCGACTCACTGTTCGGGTCTGCGGTTGTGATATGATATGGTATGCTGCCCTGCTGTGGGACACGGAGACGATTTTCCGGTCGGCGGTCGTGTTCAGATCGATTCGAGGCACTCTCCGAAGCAGCGGGGCGGGGATGATGGAAAGAGAGGAAGGAAGGAAGGAAGGAAGGAAGAAAGGATGCTCCGTTGGCCGGGATAGGGCCTTGTCGTTCGACAAGGGCATTAAGCGACGGTTATTCTTGCGTCTGTACGTAGAGGGGGGACGAGGGGTTTGAAGATAGTGAGGTCGGAGGTCGAGGCTACGGTGGAGCATGTTGTGTTGCCGAGGGGTTGGAGGGGGGGTTTTCAAATTAAATTTGGCACACTTTTGGGGGAATTCGATCGGAATAGGTTGGTTGGTTGTTCATCTTGAGAGATTCGGGATCAGGGCTGTTTGGAGCTGGAGAGATGATTTCCCTTTCGCCGACGAGGATGGGTTGGTTGGGGGGTTGTCTGATCACGATTGTCCCTTGTTTTGGGAGAGTGTCTGTTGAGACCTGGGAAATATGAGAGGACTTTGAAAGTATTCGGAAACCAATTGGTTCGAGGAGTGCTATGTGTGGATTGAAAACAGTGGGCGATCTGATCTGGTCCCGGAAGTTTCCTACCTATTCGAGGCAAACGGCGATTCTAGACTGTCTCGCGCTCGCTTTCAATTACTTGCATGTTGGTGTCGAGGACGTTGGTGTCGAGGACGTTGTTGCTACGTGTACTGTCAGATGAACGTTGCCAGTCGCAACACTCCCTCCAGGTCCAGAGCACAACAAACGCCGACGCTCACTTTGAGAATTCGCTGCCACAATCATCATGCATCCTCTGCGTAAAAGTCTAGAAACTCCCATCTCGCCGTCAGGCAGTCCGCGCCATGCTTCTCCTGTAATCGCTGGATTTTCCTCGCATCCGTTGATTTCAAGTCCTCGTCATCTGATTCCGTCCACACACCTCTCCGATCCTTCGGCAACATTCCTTTCTTCGCCAGATGTCGTAAAGCCTTGTCTGCGAGAGTAGTGTCCATACTCGTACTCTTGAGCACTGACTCCACCTGCTCAACAGATATACCTTTGATGGCGTGAGCATCGATCCAGGCATCCATTTGATCTTTGAGGTCTGTTTGCGAGAACACGCTTTCAGCGCGTGGGGAGTTGGGCATGAGCGGCGATGATGGGGCTATCAAGCTGTTCCAGCCACCGTCGGGATCTGGGATGGAGAAATCTGGCGCTGGAGTTTTGCTCCGCAGGATTGCCTGAGTGTCTGGTAGAGTAGGCTGAGCGTCGTACATTTCTGTGTTTGAGGCTTTGAATTCTTCTTTCACCTGGGGTTCTTCCTCAGCCCAGCCGCCTTCAGGAGGCAGAAGATCGAAGTCTACCAACTGAGTAGATTCTTTGCTACTGTGCTTGTTGTCTTCCCTGCCGTCTTCCGGTGGTGAGACGTCAAAACCCAAGGGCTGGCTAGAACTTTGGACTGGGAGCTCATCATTGTCCCAGCCTCCTTCGGGCGCAGGGATGTCAAAGTCGATCAGCTGGGTAGCGTCTCCAAATACGGCTTGTGTATCGTTGACAACACGGCCACGCTCGGAAAGAGTGTCAGACAGCTGTTGGCCAAGAAGACTATCGTTTTTGGTGAAACCTTCGGGGAGACTAGGCTCATATTCTTCAAGCTCCAACTTGATCAACAGAGGAGAGAATGGACCTTCAATGTCTAGCTCTCGACTTTTTTCGGGGGTTGACGCAATTTCCAGGGGCAACTCTGACGCACTTGGCCGCCTACGCTTCGGAGAAATTGGTCCTATGGGCGAACTTGACGGGAGGTCCTCCTCGATAGCAACATGCTTCCTCTTGAGCGTCTCATGATATGGCGAGGGGGTTTTCTCAGAGGTCCTTTGGGTATGCCACTCGTTCTTGGACGGCAAGCTTGGCAAATGCATGCTGAGGATGTCTTTTGCTTGTTGAATCATTGATGGAGCCGTGGCTGTCACCGTAGGTGACTCAGGATGGTAAGATGGGCTTCTGGCCGCCGGGTTGAGCGAATAGTCTCTCTCAACAGAAGGCGAGAATCCGGATGAGGGGGGGACGACCATGGATCTCTTGGGTGAGACAGGGTTCCGAACTTCAAAGGGAACTGTTTTTTTGAGGGGCTCGGCAATGAGCGATTGGTATGACTTGGAAACGGGCGATAGAGTGGATGGCAGAGCAGCCCTGGACCTCTTAGGTGAGGTTGGGTTCTGAAATTTGGAAATCGTCTTCTGGGTGAGCTCTGGCATGAGCGAGTAGTCTCTCTTGAAAGACGAGAAAGCCGATGGAGGAGTGGCCACCGTTCTCTGGGGTGAAATAGGGATCTGGGATCTGGCAGGTATAGTTTTCTCGGGGGACGCTCTTCTGGTCTGTTTGGCCTTTCTTCTGAAATATCTAGGCCGCACCCTATCCTCCCAAAATAAGTACCATTGCTGTGCAGTGTGAATACTACCCTTCTAAACGTCAAAGTGTTAGCGGTTTCCATTAAATGTGACGACGACTTTGCTCCTGCTCACATCGTGGTCTCGAGTCCAGCTCTCCCAGGCCTCATTGATGTTGTCTGGGTGTATTTTCAAAATGTCATCGCCGTTGGCCATCAACGCTTCGGCATCATCATCCGAGAAAGACTGGTAATCGTCAGTGGCGGTATCCGATGTAATTGCCCAATTCTTTGAGGACTCGGTTGTGTGGCGAATGTCAAAAGGTGGTGTTGGTGGAGCATTGTGAGGAAGTGCAAACGGAGCCGTTCTCCCTTTAAGATGCCTTATCCACCGATCTCTCCAAGATTGCCATGGATGCTGTGGATGCTGTCTTGTGACTCAGCGATACTACCTACTAGAATTTCAACGCCCTCCTCGTACCTTTTTCTCGAGCTGCTTGTAGATTTCATTGCCATCTGTACCACCCCCCTGTTGAGGATGATCATTGACCCATTTCCAAAGTATACGGTCATCTGCTTCCGTGTATTTGTTGCGCGTCCCCTTCGGAGGTTGCACAATGGACCCAATGCTCCTGATATTTCCTTCAGGTGGCCCAACCTTGTGATCATCAAGATCTTCTAGAACGCCATTGCGTATTGACTTCTCGATGAAGGTATATGAGTGTCTGTGTGGGCTAAGATCAGGCTGCGCCCAGAGTAGAAGGACCTTGAGTAGCCAGCGGAGCAACATACGATCCAGGCGGAGCTTCCTTCCTTGCATGATCTACAATCTTGACGTTCGCATGCTTTTCCAGAGGAAGAATGTCACCGCCATTGGCCTGCGAAGAAGTAAGCAAAGTGATCATGACAATGATCTCGCTCAGCTGCTCTTTACTTTGACATCACTCAGGAACCTTGATCTCTGCGGGACTTTGTGCGAGATCCAGAACTTGATGCCTTGAAAGAGTGTTCCCTGCACATCGGCGTCGTTAGTGACACCGCTAAAAACTATCTCCGCCATGGTGAGTGTGTTTGAGAATGGCAGCAGTGGTGGGAGCTTGGTGAACGAGTGTTTGGTGTGTCGAAATGAGGCTCCTTGAGGTACGCGACAACCGCGTTTGCGCCACAGTTTGGTTGTCACGAAGTCACACGACCTCGACCGCTTCGTCTCCTCTCAAACTCGATATATTTTGGTATGCAGACAAATTAGCCAAATCTATCGCTTTCCATCATCACTAATATGTGATCCATTGTGCAACTCTGATGATTAGCGTCGGTGATAGGTTCTATTGGAGTAGATAGGTCATCAAGAAAGGCTTCCGTCTAGCTAAATACCTCCTACATCTAACTTTATATATCATGAATCTTCTCAAGAAGATCGCTGCAGCTGTGTTGCTTCTCTCATTTGTTGTTTTCGTTGCCTTTTTTGGCCGCCTCCCTGCTTTAAGGTATGTCTTTAGATATCAGTATATCGGACGCATACTAAGTAATTCCAGAAAGACTCCAATTGGTTTACTCAACCGCCTCATATGCCTTACACTGCCAGCCGGCCTTTGGAAGCTTGATGCTGTTCTTACAGGCGGGAGATTGGCTCCTGCTTTTCACCGGCTGGGAACTTACCTGATGAATGAGAATCATCCACTGGTTTTGGTGCGAGAACCCATGAATGGATCCTCGTCTTTTATCTGACAGAAGCCAGATCTTCTACCTTTTGGTCTTGTCAACGTCTCAATTGCTTTTCGTTCCCACAGCGTTTCCACGCTTGAGCCAAGTCCATCGTGGTTTGGCTATCCTGACGTGCGCTCTACCATACGTCTTCACTTATAAAGCAGTAAGGTCCAGGTCATCAGTGATCACACTAGAAAACCTCAGAACCGAAATGCAAAGGTATCCATACGACCATGTACTCTTTCAGCCGGGCCAAAGCTGCCGCACTTGTCACTTTCTGAAACCTGCAAGGAGCAAGCATTGCAGTGTTTGCAACGCCTGCGTAGCGAAGTCTGACCATCATTGCATATGGGTCATGAATTGCCTAGGCAAAGGAAATTACGTCTACTTCGTGGGCCTGATGTCGAGCCTTGGAGCCATGCTATCTTATGGTACTTACCTCGCTTACATGATCCTCGATGGGAGCCTGCAAGCCAGTACACTTCGCCGCTCAGATGGGCCTGACGCAAGAGCGCACTGGAGCACAGGCAAGAGCTGGTCACAATATGCTCAATCATGGGGTTTGGCTTTCGCTGATGATGTGCGCATCGGCAGCGTGGGGATGCTTGCCTTGATGACTGCACCGCTGGCTTGGGGCTTGTTCTGGTACCACATGTATCTGATTTGGGCCGGTATGACGACCAACGAGAGCGGCAAGTGGGCGGATTGGAGGGACGACATCGCAGACGGTCTGGTCTTCAGGGCCGATAAGGCACCTGAAAATCCCGATGATAGCCCCAGGAATGACGACGTAGAGCCGATTGTGGACTGGCCGATCTCAAGCATGCAACAGCTTGTAAGATCTAGCGATGGGGAACCTCCAGAAGCTCGTGCAATTTGGCCTCGGAACAATACCGCTACGGGGAACGTTCGCTGGAGAAGAGTCTCAGGGTTGCATGAAGTCCACAACCTGTATGATCTGGGTTTCTGGGACAACTTTATGGATGTCTTGTACACCTAGTGGAACCATACCTACTTGTGCCACTGTACTCTTCAAAGAAGTGTTTCATTACCCCGTATGACACCTTTCTTAGCATATTCCCGGATCGAAGTTAGTACACAGCGTTCCCTAAGATGGCAAAATGCTATTTGGGCACTTATGAAGACGTTAGCCTTCAGCCGCAACCGGCGGGCGGCTACCACCGGCTGACTCGAACCTGAGCACTCTTGATTTCAATCTTTCCACAGCTTGTTGGAAAAGGATCAAGAAGCTCAATCGCGGTGCAGTTCGAGCTATCGTTATGGCCTCAAACCAGAATTTGGCTTTGTCAAATGTTGGCAGGGCACTGGCCTCTGGATACGAAGAGGATGGTTTACAGCGCGCTCAAAGCAGACATTCACACCCACATGGAGCGGAAAACGAACATGTTTCCCTACCAAAGGCTGATGGTGGGAAAGACGCATGGCTGTTCTTAGCGGGCTGCTTCTGCATAGAAGCTTTGACATGGGGTGAGTGTATCTGTCTGCTACAGCTGTATTTCGCTGCAACGCTCCAAGAGAACAGTCATGATCATGGCCCATACCCAAGCGGACTGGCGGCGAAGGCGGTCGTTTCATCTGCTCATACTTAGCACCATTCTGTCCGTGTCTTAAATGCTGGCCATCCTGACCGTCGTCGCTTCGAACGGTCTTTGGCTTCTATGATAATTGGGTTGCCCCCAGCCAAGCTTCAGCTGTTTGCATATTGACCATTTGGAAGGGCAAATCCTATTACACACTGGCAGGTCCTGGGGCCAGATTGTTAAAGTGACATGCAATTGCGGCAGCTAGCCTCTACCTCACCAGCATCGTCTCCAGCTATGTCAAAAAAGCCGTGACTATGATGCTAAAACTTCTCTCAGGATTCCCTTTTTCTTTCGGAGTATTCCAAGAATACTACAGCACGCATACGCCCTTTTCGACGGAACCATCTGGCATTGCTATCATTGGTACTTCGGCAATGGTATGGTTTTTTCACAATAGACTCAAGTCTGTTACCCTAATATCACTGCCTTGCTAATATCGAATCCTTCCATTCAGGGTATCATGTACCTTGGTGCACCTTTCTCCTTTGCCCTCCTTCAACGGTTTCCACTTCGCCGCCGCCACTGTGCCGTCGTTGGCCTATTCACCATGATTATTGGTCTCGTGGCCTCTTCCTTCGCAACCCGTGTCTCGCACCTTATTCTAACCCAAGGCGTTTTGTATGCAATTGGGGGCTCCATGCTGTACACACCGACAATCATCTTCCTAGACGAGTGGTTCATCGCACGCAAGGGTCTTGCCTTTGGTGTCATGTGGGCAGGCACAGGTAATCATCCTCCTATCCACATTAAACTCAAGACTCCGTCTGATTATCTTAGGCTTCAGTGGGGTTTGCATACCCTTCTTGATGAACTGGGGTCTCAGCAAGTACTCTTTCAGTACCATGCTGCGCGCATGGTCCATCATCCTCTTTCTTCTCGTGGGCCTGTACGTTATACTTTCCGAGGCGATTCTTCCCCATTCATGCTGTCTTATGGGTCGTCAGACATGTTTGAAGAGTTCTCTGCTCCTAAGACTTGTCTCGCGACCCAGAAGTCCTCCGAAAGAGTAATGCTGACTCCGAAATCATCAAGCCTCCTCTACTACGTCAAGCCCCGTCTACCAGTCTCCCCAACATCTCATAGTCGGCGGCTCCATTGGGGGTTTCTTAGGGCATCCACATTCTGGATCCTTCAAACCGGCAACATCCTCGAGAGCCTTGGCTTCTTCATCCCGAACATCTACCTGCCTACTTACGCACGGACTTTGGGTCTATCCTCGGTTTCTGGCACCGTAACGGTATCTCTATTCAATACGACTTCGGTTTTTAGTCAGGTTATTTTGGGATTTCTTAGCGACAGACTACACATCACAAGTAAGTACTCTTGGCATCCATACGTTCTCTTCTGGACAAAATCCTAAGTCCTGGAAGGTGGCTTCGGAGTGTCTACTCTATAGACATGATCCAAGGCACAATATACCCCCTCAGAAAGGCATCATTGACCTTGAAATTGTAATCCAGCCGTCATCCTCATCTCTACCATCGGTGCCACCCTATCCGTCTTCCTCCTCTGGGGTTTTTCCACCTCATTCCCTCTCCTCTGCATCTTCAGCCTTTTCTACGGTCTGTTTGCAGGTGGCTTCACTTCCACATACACTGGTAGCATTCAAGAGGTGAAGAGGGTCGACGATCGTGCTGAAGCAGGCTTGGTCCTCGGACTGCTCTCCGCAGGGAGAGGGATAGGGAGCGTAGTGAGCGGGCCGTTGAGCGAGGCCTTGCTGAGCGAGCGGCCGTGGGCTGGGGATGCAATGTTAGGATACGGGACTGGTTACGGCGGGTTGATTGTCTTTACAGGAGTCAGTGCTATGCTGGGTGGGATGAGTTGGGCCGCCAGAAGGGTTGGTTGGGTCTGATTGTGGTGGAAAAGGCCTAAAACGGGCTAGACAAGGGCCAAGGCGAACGACTACTCAGTCATACCTATCATGAGAATGTATGCAGATTTTCCAGATTTGTCAGCTGATAACGATAGCTGATTTTGGCTGCTCTTTGACTGCTGGGTACTATATTTCTCCCTGGCTCCTCCGTCGTATTATCCTCGGTATGCTCTTCCCATTACACATAAGGTTTCCGGTATTGCTGCTCCCAGCATCGTGGGATTGCTCCTGAGAGTACAAAACGTCGCCTATGTGACCTCAGGGTTCTTCTATGAGGACAAACGTTCTCGAATGAAAGCATGTATCTTCTTAGCAGTAGCTGTCGCAGAGTGCTCGGTGACATCCAGGTCCAATTCCATGGGGCCACCAAAGTGGTAGATATCCTCTGTCTCCCGAACCATGCGAAAGATGCCAAGATCAGTCAGCTTCGTATTGCTTGATCCACCCCGGCCTACCGCCTGAAGGCGCCTCATGTTTTCTTCGAGATGGCAAGAGAGGATGATTGATACGAACGGACAATCTCTCTTCTTTGCCGAGGCTTCGTACTCTCGTGCTGTAACTGAGCCGATTTCATCGGATGACTGCGAGTCCGTGAAGATGTATGTGACATCTGGTGTGGACGCAATCGCTTCGTTCAGAGCTGAGCTGCGCTACAACATGGGTTAACGTCAGACGGAAAGACTATAGGAAAGGGAATCCCAAGGGTGACTCACCACCTCCTTCCTCATAGGGTAATATTCAGGCATCCATCTTTCGTACTTCTTGGCTACCGGATCAATGAGGCTATGATTGTCGACGACTTTCGATGATGGTATAAGTCTCCTGAAGCAAGATTAGTCAAAGGAAGATCGTGACTAGCGCTGAAGGCGAACATGCCAGAGTTCCTTTGCTACTGTTAACTTCCCAACACCTGGATAACCATTGATGTAGACAAAGGCCATGATGAGTGCTTCTTTAGCGAGCTTATAGGGAGAAAAAAGATGAGATAGAGAATATAGGAGAACAAAAATTGTAGATTCAACAAGAGAGATACAAGACGAAGCAAGACGAAGTGAGAATATGTAAGACAACTGCATGCTTCTAAATTAAGATATGCAGATCTAAGTCACCAAAAGGAACATCAACTTCGAACATTCTGTGTCAAAGGCAGGACAGCTCTGCACACTCTTATATAGTGTATAGTTTGGATATACTACTGCTGTTCTACACCTGTGAGAAGGTCAAGACTTTGAGGCTGTAGATTGTATATCGTAGCCGGCTTGATGCCCGGAAACACTCACACAATCCGACAAACGACATATTTCTCGGCATCCAAATTCATGTACTTAAGCGACTTTTGTTGTGCCAACTCGTGGTCAACAACAACCATCAGCATACAACAAGATGATTTTGACACCTTTCATAGTTCATCGAAATATGTGTCAATCAAAAGCAGCTAGACCCGGACAGTCGGCTGCCGACAATTTACCGGCCGAGGCCTCCACAGACGTTATCCCACCAATCCTGACTTTGGAACCAATCATTTATCCCAGCGAACTTCAAGAGCTTCGCACAAATGGAATAGACCCATGCACAAGGAGATTCATAGTGGGACGCTTCATCAATGGACTGCAGACCAATTATCCAGATCAACACAAGCTTCTTGAAGATGCTCTCGTCTTTTCTCTCAGCGAAATAAGGGAGGACCGTGAGGATTTGCTCCGCTCAGCAAAGGCAAAGAAAGCGCTTCCAAGGGAAGAGAAAGACTACAAGCCCACTAAGTTCCCCAGACTTAACGACGTCGACCCCGAAGGCTGGGTCAAAAATCTTCCGCTTCCTGTTCTCATTCTACTAGGACACCGCTGCAGCAAGCTTCGTCGATATCAACCCTTCGAAACCCCTTGCAAACCTCTTGCCCCATACGAAGAACCTTGCCATAACTCAATCCTTGAAGATCACATTGCATTCATCTCAGGGCTCTCCTCCGAATATATCCAGAGTGTTGACAGGATTGTTGAAGTTGACGAAGAACTCATCATGCCTGTACCAAGCTCTTTCAGGTCCAAGTTTGGGAAAGAAGCCGAAGAGGTGTGTTTGTACATGGTTTGCAGCTGTACCCAGGCTCTTTTCAGGAACCGCAAGACCTTGAACGATGTCGTCTGGGAAGATACATTGAAGTCCTGCAAGATCCTTGTCCGTCGAACAAACAACGATGAGAAGGTCAGGACACTTCTTGGGATCAATCCGGACAATTGGAAGGACATTCATCATGTGTTTACGCTTGCCATTCCTGTCTTAGAAGCGCAATCTCTCGCTCCCATTGACCCTCAAACTGGGGCGAGTGGCTCGTTCTCAGCATTGATGGCGCTGAATCACGATACCTTGATGAAAGATCTTGACCGCTTGAATGATATTCTGCTGGTTGCTCGGAACTGTCTGGCGACTGTCACAAAGGCTCAGAATCTTGCAGGGGAAAGCCTACTCGATCAGCAAGTCCAGAAACTTATCGATCTTTGCGTCCGTGTTACGGCCAGGGGCTACGATGGGGATACCGGCAGTCGTACAGAGATACAGTGGGGAAACGTCATTGGTGCATGTAAGTCGACGGACAGCTTCTGATTCCATATCATCATGGCCTGTGACTGACTTGGTATCTACGCTTTCAGATAAAAAGCTTCTCATCACATGCCTGCAATTCCTCTACAACTTTATCCAGGAGAACGAACAGCGTAAGCTTTTGTTATGGCTAGATCTCTTTGCAAGTTCCAAGGTTGCAAATCAGTACGCTGCTGGTGCCTTACCTGCTGGTATGGGTCGAGACCATTTTGCTGCCAGGCTTGGTGGTACTAAGAATCACGGTGCGGAGGAGGCGAAGGAAATGCCTGAGCAAGGCTCTGACTTGTCGGCAACTGATGAACCAGTGGGCAACACCAATGGGACATCCGACACCACAGCAACAGCAAACGGCCTTACAGACAGAGCTGGGCGTCATGATGACAATACGAACCCTCTGAACTCTATAGATCATCTGTCCATTAGTGACCCTGAAGCGGACTTGAGCAGAGGCGTTCATATTCAAGAGGAGAGCAAAAAGAGTGAAGACCTGGCTTCAGGCGCGGCTTTATCAAGTGAGGGTTCCATTAATGACCTGTCGATCGCGCATAAAACGGAAAAGGCCCAAACCGAGCATTCAAGGGAAACCCAGCCAAATGAGGAATTTGCCAATGATACTCCGATCGCAGACAAGAGTACCGACACCCAGTTTGGAGCAGCCCAGACTGACCGCGAAGATGAATTTGGGGCACTGAAAACACCTCAGTCAGCCGCGATTACTCTGCAAACCGCAAAGGACCAATTGATGGCTCGACTAGCTGACACAGCTACTGGTGTCATAAATGACGAGGAGCAAGACCTAATGACATTCCCGGACGGCGGAGATCCCAACAGCCATGGCGCGCCCTTGAGCGATGACGATGAAGGCTATAAAAGCCCCGGTGAGCCTGGAGACCAAGAACGTGGACTACTGACAGATATTCCCTTGGTTCTGGGCCCCCAAGAAATTGAGGCCTTACCTATGATTATCCAAATAGGGATCTGCGCTGCACGGGACGTGGTCATGCACGGTAGGGATATGCAAGGCATGAGATGCAACATCCTTCTCGCTGGTGAATCTGGTCGGAATCTCCTTAGAGAATTGCTCATCTTCATTGCTGCTTGGGATCTCCAGGATGACGAGATGTATTTCAAGCTTATGATGCAAATCATGGAGGCCATACTGGAAAACGGACTCATGCCGTACGCCTATCAGACTTTCGCCGAAGTCAAGGATATCGTGTCGCCGGCTCAGAGTATGGTCATCAAGATCCTCACGCAGATTTTTCGTGGCAAGCAGGGTCTGCCTCCTACGACTGGAAAAGCAACCTGGACAGCCGGCAATGCACATGCAGATACTTCTCGCCGAGTTGACGTCTACGTCGTGAAGTACATCTTCACCATCTTTCGCCAATGCATAATTCCGGAAACCTGTGCTTTGATCTATCTCCAGGGCGAAATCAAACAAAAGCACGCAATGCCAGAGGACTTTCCTTTGAACCTCTGGGACATGGAACGTGTCTACGAAGGCGTTTACCAATTCCTCGAATTCTTTGCTGTTCTTACCGAGAGCGAAGAATGGAAAGACCTACTTGTGAATTGGGAGATTGTATCAGAACTCGTAACCTTGCTCCGCGAACTCGAAGGCAGCATTCCCCACGCTGACGTAACTACGACCCCTCTGCCTCAAACGACAGCAGACGCACAACAAGCAGCAAAGCAGCAAGCGCAGCAAACGCAGCAGCAGCCACCGCAGCCGGCCCAACCATCTGTCGATTCAGCCAATCCAGTGGCAGTCGAGCGCCCTTTCGACGTTAACGATGTTGCCGGCATACCGATGCCAACGGATGGGCCGATGCCAGCTCCGTCTCCCTTGTCCCAAACCGACAGTCAAGACCAAGACGCTCTCGACGCTGCCGACCCATCTGACTTTGAGTGGCGCAACCTCAAGAAGCTCGTCATACTTGTTCTTTCCTCTCTGGTATGGAAGAGTCGCACGGTGCAGGACCAGATCAGGCAGTATGGCGGGGTCGAGATGGTGGTAGCTTGCTGCACATACGATGGCAACAATCCGTATATTAGAGAGCACGCGGTCATGTGTTTGAGATTCTTGTTGGAGGGGAATGAGGAAAACAAAGAGCTAGTGAGGCGCCTTGAGATGGGTGGGAATCCAGTCTTTCCTGGTATTCGCGGAGGTGGAATTGTGAGGGCGGAGGACATTGGAGAACGAGTCGTCAATGCGCCGCTTCAAGCGGCTCAGCGGACGGTGGGGTCGTAACGTCTTTCTGTGGGCAATGGGTCAAGAGCCTATCAAGTGCTGACGGCTCTTGATGTTGCGTTGCATGGAATCGTACGATACGGCGCAAAAACAAAGTAATAGGCGATCAGCAGAAGATATGAAGGACAAACGAGCTTGGGTACGTCAGACTTAAGTAGCATCGGCTTTGCTCATGCTATCAGTATAGATGCTCCATCAGATTCCCACTAATTGAAGCTCAGATGCAATCTGAATGGCCCAATCATTGTAAAAGAATGTAGCAAAAGTCATGCATAGAGAACTTCAATTCACCACAGGAGAAATTTCTCTTTCTTTCCATTTACACAGGTTTTTGTAGATATCGATTGAAATACATCGACTTTTTTCAGTCAAGGATCTTCAATTCACAACAGTTTTTAGGGAGAGTTTGTGGAAATAATTCCCTTTCTCTGGCCATACGCCTGGGTTGTACGACTTCTACGATTTACTCCCTTGCTAGGAAGAATTCGTGAAGACTGTCGATATTTTCTAGCAACTGTAGGACTGGGTTTCGCCCTCTATGCGTGAATTTTTCTCGATCCTCTTATATTCCACCCTCATATTTCCTAATTACTGCGGCGTGGAGAAGTGAAAGATACAGATGGAACAACAAGGGCTCTTCGAATCCATTCACAATATCCTACAACCACCCCGTCCCTCCCCCTCCCCCTCCCCCATAGCTTGTCTGCTCACTTGGAGCACTATACCCAAATTGCTGGGCCTCGATAGGCTTCTGTACCTTGTACGGCCGAGCCGCGTCATGACTCGGGTCCCTCCGATGTGAGTACGCCGTCTCAATCCCCTCTGACTCGTACGGACTCGGGTCCCTTCTCTGATCATCATAAGTCGCCTCCAAAGCACCGGTGTGATAAGGACTGCTCTCCCTCCTATGCGCCGGCTCAAATCCCTCCGCGCCTCCGTGAAACGGACTACTCGACCTCAGATCCGTCGGCCCCTTGACGTCAAGCATCTGATTGTAACTTCCCAACTGCGTAGAATTTTTCTGAACACGGAGATCGAGCGCCAATGCCAAAAGCGTGGACACAAGGCCCGTAACGGTGAAGGCGGTGAGGGCTTTGTAGAGACGGCAGACCATGATGCCGGAGTCGTTGTGCCAGGTGACTGAGGTGCAGCGGTGGCCGAGGGTCCAGCCAAGGTTCCAGGAGAGGAGCGAGAGCCCGAGGACCCAGAGGATGAGAAGAGAGAGATTGGAGAGGAGATTGTGTTTCGGATTTAGGGTGAGGGTGAAATGTAAGATGGTAGTTGCTATGAGGGCGATTGTAGTCAAGAGGGAGACAGTAAGAAGCTGTAGTTCCCAATCAGTACAAGGCTAGACATCGCAAAGTGGAGGGAAAAGGAATGGATATCGCGTACGAGGATGAAGGTCCAGGGAATGTAGTATTTTTCCTTGTGGAGATGATGGATGAAGAAGAGCAGAACGCTGGAGACGATGATGGAGGAGAGCAACTGGCCCAGTCGTAGGAGGTGGAATGCGAGGGTCGGGTATGGTGAGGGCTTTTTGGAGACTCGGTCCCTGGGTAGCTCGATTCGAGGAAACATGATGGATGGCGGTGTGAGCGAGTGACTGCGCGGTTTGCGCTGATGGACTCCTTTCAAGGCAATAATAGCAGAGAGCAGCAAGGACGTGAAAACATGGAGAGGAGGACGTGGGAGGCTAGGAGCTCCTTATCAAGGACTGCACGGCTGGCAGAGTCTAGCACTAGGATTAGGAGGACTAGCTTACCTACCTTTAGGTGGTCTATAAAGTTGCTGCCCTGTGCGGCTGGACATACCGTATACGGTACCGGTACAAGTAAGGTACACTAGTGTAACGACGGGCCCGACACTCATTAGGCGCGCCCTAGAGGACGGTTTGCAGGTCGGAGTTTAAGTACTAGCGTCTCCGTCTCCGGTACAGCCTTACAGGCCCTGGGCAAAAAAAACATGGATGATGCGGTCCATTTACATCATTCGCGTTCTGACAGCTGCTACTCACACATCAGACACAACTCATTAATAACTTTTCACTGACATCTCAAGTCCAGCTTGTCCATTGATATCCGACATCTTGAATGTCAGGCTTCATATCAGAGCCAGCACGCACAGACGAACACCAGATTGCCACCCCAAGTCATGGAAATTCGGAACAACCTCCGGGGCAGAGGCACAACATATCATCAAAAGGCGCGGCATCAAGAAGCAACTCGGTGACAATGAATGACTCCGGCGAGCCCGAGGTGGTGATGGATATATCTGCCGGACAGAAGATGCTCTCTGCGGTATCCGGCAGTCTCCTGACATCTCTCCTTGGTACCTCCGTCCTTCAACACCGAAGTATGTCTTCTCTACTAACGTATCTCTTCAATAGTCACACCTCTAGATGTCGTCCGAGTACGCTTGCAATCTCAATCCCAGACCTCGAACCTTCCTATCTCTAAACCCTCCTCGAATTTCACAAATCTGCCTCCAAATATTGGCGTCACAGCCTGCTGCCGCGAAGTCTTCTGGGTGAACAATACCTCGCCTTTCTGCATAGCCGCCAACCCCTCTCCAACCGCCACCCTCGCAACTCTCAATCCATCCTTATCCTCAACAGCATCTCCAGCCGCCGACTGCGCGGTCGACGAGACTCGCCGCAAGAACTTCACCTCCACTCTCGATGGGCTCCGCAAGATTGCCCGCCATGAAGGGCCTACTTCTCTCTGGAGAGGTCTTTCCCCTACCCTCGTCATGTCCATACCCGCAAATGTCATTTACTTCACCGGCTACGATTCTCTCCGTTCAAATCCTCACAGCCCGGTACACAATTACATCCCAGATGCTTACGCCCCTCTTATCGCTGGATCGATAGCACGAGTTGCAGCCGCAAGTGTCATAAGCCCTATCGAGATGTTCCGAACGCGAATGCAGGCCACTACATCTGGCAGCGGAACAGGTGTGTTCGCCGAAACGCTCACGGGACTGCGGACCATGGTGCATTCCCAGGGATACACATCACTTTGGCGAGGATTAACGTTGACGATGTGGCGGGATGTGCCGTTTAGTGGAATATACTGGTGGGGTTACGAAGCTGTACGGAATAGATTGGCAGACATGCGAGATCCTCCGCACTCGCGGACGAGACCGAGATCGAAAACAAGAGACAGTGGTAATCACACCTCGACATTCGTGGACAGCTTCATCGCCGGAGCCCTCTCGGGAGCTATAGCCTCTGTTATCACAACACCTTTCGATGTCGGGAAAACTCGACAGCAAGTGCTCCACCATGAGCCCGCAAAGGAAATTGGAAGAGAAGCTTCAACAGCGCTAAGACCAGAAGAGCAGGCGATGCCGCGTTTCATCTACCATATCTGGAAAGAGGAGGGGATGGCGGGCCTGTTCAGAGGCTGGGTGCCGAGGATGCTGAAAGTGGCGCCGGCGTGTGCTATCATGATCAGTAGTTACGAGGTTGGGAAAAAGATGGCGAAGAGGATAAACGAGAAAAAGAGGGATGCTGCTGGAGGTTGAATAGGTAGCTCTCGGAGTAAATCTTTTCTACTCGGTAGCAAGTTGGGGTCACACTCCATGTTTCGAGAGCAGAAAGCTATATTATTCTCCAGAGTTGTCTTCTTAATCAGGCGAAACGCCATGTTACCGCACCGGAAGATTCTTTCTACCTCAAACGTGTCTCTTTCCTCGTTTTGTCAACTAAGAAAAACGATGCTGACTCCGAAATCTGCGTAGGGTAAGGCACTTTTCGGAGTGGTCTCTTCTTGTTCGAAACTGGTTCTTGAGCCGCGAGACATGTTGGGGGAACAACTTATCCAATCTAGCACCCTCTCTACTCCCCAAATATGTCCCTCTACTCAGAGATTTTTTAACGAATGGGAATGCTTACTCCGAAATAAGGGCCGTCAACCGTCATCTACCTTTTCGCGACTCACTCCGGCTTGCTAGAGACTACAGGAAAAGCTACTCTTCGGGATTGAACGTTCCATGTCGCCACGGTTAGCAGCCCACGAGATGTCTTCGCAGCGATCACGTCTTCATTCTGTACTCTCAAAGGGGCAGCAAGCGGGCCTGTGAATGGTTCCGATATCATCTGGCCTTGCACTTTCATTTTCTTCTTCGGAGGCGTTGCATATTTACAAAGCATTCGCGTCTCCCTACCACATCATCCGCTGTTTCTTCTCCCACACCTATCCGGCCAGATCGGACCGCTGCTCCTCTCGCAGGTCAGGTATCTGGCACGGTCCACGATGCGGAAATGCATGAGTCCTGTATATGAGTCTCGAATCCGTTACTGGTGCGCGGTCGCCCCCTTTTTCACAAGTTCTGTTTCTTCTGATTGACCCAGTGTTTGGTGTCGATTCGCCTACGGGTAAGAAATGAACGTAGCAAATGTCATGCTTAGAGGCATTCCTAAAATGTCTAAGTCTCAAGAGGTGCGCTGTCAGACCGAACTTTAAGTATTATCTACCTAAGTGAAGGGGAGGGATGTTACATTTTTTATATCAAGTTCTCTTGGATTACGGACTATTGAAGATAAATAGTCAATCTGGTTTGATTGATATTCTTTGCATGACTTTTGCTCGAACCTCTTACCAGGGCACACATGATAGACGCCAAGCCGCTAGTAACCTCACCTCTTCCCCTCGATTCCGGCCAAGCTGTGCAAAGAAAGTAGCAATGTTGAGCGCCTGATCTTTCAACTTTAACACGACTCATAAGCATCAAGCCCAAATATCCCGTTATTATCATATGAACTTAGCTCAGCCAGAGCTTTCGGCAAAGAGAAAACCTGCCCCCCGTAGTAGTCATAAGCCTATCTTTTTGGGGCTAGTACAGCTACAACTACAACTTTTCTTTAGCAGATCGCCTGCATATCGTTCATTCTCTCCCATACCAGATCCTCCAGTCGGTTAAAGCCCAAATCGAAAACCCACTTGCTGTCGTTCCCACCACAATCGTTTCCGTAAATCAATCACGATGAGTATGCCGATCTCGAAGGAACCAAAGCTAGGCCTGCTATCTTTACCACCGGAGCTTCTCCTGCAGATTGCGAGCTATCACCTCGACGACTTTCTATTCTGGCAATCGAACCAATGCCGATATCTGAGCAAATATCTTAGGAAGAACCAGCTGTATCTATGGCCATACTTAGCTTTGTGTAAAGCCCATCCGTACCTCTATTCATTGTTGATCACACAGAGATTAGTCAAGCAGCCTGAAGACAAGCCGGTTACTTTTGATCTTTGCGGGCTATTGGAATGAGACTGTGTCTCATGAATCATGGACCGCTCATGCTTCCACAAGGCCAGCAAACATATGTTACAGCGCGTTAGATGTTTGGTCGTGTCTCATCTCCAGGATGGCATTGCCCCCTTATAACCCGGAGCCTTTGACACTTATCCATCCGTCCATTCACTCTCTTTGTCGGCGAATTGTTTTCCAATATCCCGGAATAAGCGCCTGAGCCGCGACCACACTGTCAACAAGCTACGAAAACATGGCACCGTTCAGAAACCCCTCAGCATCGACGGATCCGCACTCAATACTCCAACATGGAGCCAGACACCACGCCGGCCACGCCCACTCCAAAAACCAAAACCAAAAGCAAACTCAGAGCCAAAACCAGAGCCAAAATCAAAGCCAGACTCCAGTCCGAACCAAAGAAGAAGGAGAAGGCAACACTACTGTCCCTCCCGGCCGAGCTCATTCTCAAAATCGCCGACCACTTCCTGGACGACTACCTCTCCTGGAGAAACGGTTATCCCAGCACCTACCGCGGCAACCTCCGGCAACTCGACCTCTTCCGATCATGCACCGCTCACGAAGTGCAGTATATCAGTCTAGCGCGCACGCATCGGATCTTTTGGGATCTGCTCAAGGGCCGCAAGATCGCGGATGCTGTGCTGAAGGAGGCGAAGGCGAAAGCGAAGGCGAGGAGTGAAGGGTTGGTTTGGGAGTGCTCTTGATGTCGATGACTATCATTGGGGACCATTACGGGCAACGTTGTGAGCAAGGAGATGGATAGCTCGATTCTGGTCACAGAAGGCCACAGGTGCACCGGATGAACTTCGCCATATCTTTTCTGCCGTGCTCGAAATAGCGATCTCCATACAAGCGAATCAATCAGCTCCGTCTTCGGTAGAAGCAAGCTATGCCTAACACTCAATCCTGTCTCAGTACGATTCGATGGGTATCTTCCGCAGACGCCGACGCCAACACAATCATCAAAACTCGCCATCATCTTTCCGACTTCCACAGATTCCACAACGTCCACAGTCCGCAGCGTTGATGTACTGGCTTCCTTGGCATGCATCGCTTCGGCATCGCCAGTATCTTGTGATCTTACCCGTGTCCAAGACATGACTACATGCTATGCACAGGAGCGAGCCGAGCCCGTTTGACATGGAACAGATTGGACACATCATTTCCGAAGGTTCCGATGTTTCCGTTGGTGCCGTTGCTGGAGGATTGGACGCTGACGATGCTGTGGTATTGGGCGTGTCTTTGTCAGCATGAAGCAAGGGACGGATGTTAATTCGGACGGCTTTTGTATTGCTTGCGCTTGGCCGGTCCTTTCTTTCGACGTACTGCGGTATATCTTCCATGCGTATTCGATCTGGAGGGTCTATGTCGCTCGTTGCTGATGCTCGGCTCGAGCTTGTTCCCGCTCTATCCGCACCACGAGATTCTGTCCGCTCAATGGTAGTCCGGTCTCTTACTGCCGTCGTCCGTGAAATCAAACCAAGATCTTCCAACCCCTGCAGCTCTTCGATCTCTTGCTTCACGTGAACATCATCTTGATCCTCGACCTCGCAGACCTTGACCATGCCACGACCCTTGTCGTCTCGCATCCGCGAGCCATCAAGCTCAAAGGCCTGCCCCTCAACCTTGATGTCATCGCAATCACTCTCCGTCTCACTGCCACTCAGCATCCACTCTTCATCTTTAACCTCCTTTTCCTCCTCTTTCTTCTCCTCAAATCTCGCCAACGCCGCCGCAGCTCTCAACTCCCTTCCGCGAAGACTTCCCGCGACCCTGGGCTTCCCCTTCGCCTTATTCTCCCTTTCCAACTTCACCTTCGTCTCCTCGTCCCCGCCCAAAGCTTGTCCATTGACCCCAAACTTCTTCTTAATCCTCCTTTGCTGCCTTTCCGCATACGTCTCTTTCTTCTTCTCGGAGCCAGCTCCACCCCTCTTCCTCTTCCCCACCCTCGAACTCCTAAACGTCCCACCACACACGTGGGCCGGCAACACGTCATCTTCCGTCCTCCCCCCGGTATGATACTCTCCACTCAACAAGGTCTGCCCTCTCCCCCAAAGCCCGTCCCCCGTGTACCCATTCGCCCACAACCCCCTCAATTCCCCCGCGAACTGATTCCGCACCTTCCAAAAGTCCCTCCCGTGGTTCATCTGCAGGCAATGCGCCAGCTCGTGCATCATCACCATCTGCACGCTCCTGAAGCTCAACCAGCGACCCGTGTACGGCGCCTTGAGCACCAGCTGGATGATCTCCCCAGCGTTGAAGTTCCGGCCGATGAACTCGGGGTTGGGTTCGTGTTCTTCGAGCGTCATGACGGAGAGGTGGGCGTGCGTCATGACGGGGTCTACGCAGGTTTCGGGAATCAGCATTGGTTATTTCGAGGTGGGCAATGGAATTGCAAGACTGGTCCCCGGAGTAGAGAGGTCTTCTTGCTCCCGGAACATGTCTTGCGACTCAATTTCAATTACCACATAGGAAGGATCAGCTCCGAAAATGTACGTACGACAGATTGCGGCGATGCGTTCCAGGAAGTCGAGGGCGTAGGCGGAGGTGGGGCCGGGGAGGGGCTTGATGAAGATTATGCGGGAGGAAGGTTGGGGACGGGGGGCGTTGAGGCGTTGGATACCGATTGGCATCGTGGCGAGAGGGTGGAGCTTTTTAGATAGGATGGGTGAGTGCAAGGAAACATGTGAAGAGTGGGTTTTGGTTGAGCGGAAGTGCCGAAGGAGCGGGGATGTCCTCACGTGTGGCAAATGGACGCGGTAGCACGTGACGCCAAGACCGAAGGGTTCAAGTGGAAATTTCCGCCGCAATTTGGAAGCAGGATCAAGCAAAAGTCGTGCATGGAGGGGGATGAGACGGGCGAAAATTGAAAGGGAAATTCTAGAAGGCTTCTTTCTTTCCATTCCGGCACACTCTCGTGGGAATCAACCAGGATAAGTTGACTGTTCACCCCAAGGGGTGTAGAACAAAGGGATACCTGAGTTTCCCTTCGCCGAAAAGGACGATGATTCAAGGTTTCGTTTGCTTACAACTGTCACCTTGTCTGGGAGAATGCCTAAGGTTGCTGCCTACTGGCTTGTGCATGCCGATGCTCGAGGTAGGTTGCGAGACATTTTCAACATGGCTCTTGGGACCATACTCTTGCTACGCTGAGGGTAACTTCAAAACTCACACACGAGACGTAGGCAGCCGTAGCGGCATACATCTCATATCTTTTACCGATTCCATCCAATGTTGTCTGCTCTCAACTCGATAAATTCTTGGAGCAGATGTCGGGAAAGCGTACGCTTTTGTGAAGAATACTGAAAGCGGAGCTGAAACCAGCGTCGAGCAGATGATGAGGCCAATTTTGATGGTGTCATGGCCCTGGAGAACGAACGTCATTTGTCGTTGGAAGCATCAAAATACTGACGGTCAGGATGGCGAGGGAAACTTATACAGTGGTGTCGACTCGGTAGGTTCTAAATAAAGAAACGAACCGCTCGTCGGCTCTAGGGTCTTTGGAATTAGTCAGAAACAGTCTAATGTCAAGTAAGCTGGAGCTCGCACAGTGACAAACTTGGATAATGTCGAGGCCAAGTACGTTGATTGGCAAATGCCAAGACACGGTTCTCTCAACCAACCTCCCTCGCTCGCTCCTTCCGTTCGACAAGGGCGACGAGATCGGCGCTTTGCTCGAGGAACCCCAACTCTTCTGGGCGTACTGGCACTTTGTCCAGTATATGACCCGCAAATCCTCTGAAGATCCGGTGACGAGGGAGTTTAAGGGACTCGAACGACACTACGCTTTCCACCAATTGGTCTGACCCGGATCAGAAAACATATCGAGCCCAGACCAAGAGGAACTTACGGTAGAGAACGGGCTTTTCCTGTGCCTGCTGCAACAAATCCTGCCGCGATACCCTCGCGTCTCTTTGGTACAGGCTCCGACTTGTAGAACCTACACTCGTCAGGTTCCCATGTCATAGCGAGTGACTACGCATCGTCTACACTCTCACAAGACTCGGACCCCATCAGCTTCCTGAGGCCATGCTGATCACATAACCGTTAGTGGCTAGCTCGATGCTCGGAGTTGCCATCGGACTCGGCGTGGACATGACGTGAGCTGTTTGGTGCCCGAGGGACGTATCAACTCTGGGGTTTTATATACTTGTCGTGAAACAAAGGTTTTGGGATGGTGAGGAGACGCCGCAACGGGATCCACAGGCTGCCCAGGCGTCAGTGATGGCACCCTCTCTTGTCGCTTTGACGGAGTTCTCTGCAGAAGACCGTTATTTTATCTGCGAATGGAATGCTTTGGTGCAGTTAATCCTCTCTATTCAACATTCTCGAATTGAAACAGCCAGTTTATTCCAATTAATATCCATCCAGATATGCGTAAATGAAAAGAAGGGGAGCTTGCTCTTGCTGTGAATTGAGTTTCTCTCTATGCATGACTTTTGCTACTCTCTCCTATAGAAGCTGTTCCCAGACGGGAAACAATACATATTGAGCCCGAAACCGCAAAAAAAGCCTCTTCCTTGGTTGAACTCATTGTGTTTTAAAAGTAGGTACTGTCACTTTTCTTGAGATCTTGCCTGCCTGCAATATTGACGCAGTGAGACTTCATATTTACGAGGTCTCCCTCTAATCATGATTTTTGACCCATTCTTTTCCTACCCATTCCCTCGGCTCTTATTTACTCGTAGAGCAATCTTCGGCCCTTTCGAGAGCTTACCGTCAAGCCCTTAGGCGTAGAATTTGAGGCATCGTCCATCGTCATGCGCGCCTTTGCATTCTAGTCCACACACCCTAGCTCCACACTTCATGCATTTGATGGTGCCCCAATATCCACAGATTTCGCAGAAGTGTCTTTGAGGTTTCCCCGGAGGCGGAGGCGCTGCGCGGGCGGCATTGTAGGATAGCGCAGGACCTGAAAGAAGGGCCTCCATTACTTCGTCTGACGGCGCGGAGGGCACCTGAGATTTGAGCAACGGCTCATCGTCCAGAGGATCTTTGGCTCGTGAGTTGACAATTCCACCAGCACGTACAGTGCCTGTTTGCGAGGGTCCCCCATTTGTGGACTGCACTTCTGACGTCGAAGAGCGTTTCATGTTCGGCGTAGATCTGGAAGGTTTCAGAGCTGGTACCCGAGGGGCGGCAGAGGATGGATGCTGCTGTTGTAGGGCAAGGAATGCCTCCTCATCGGCAAGATGGTTGGCAAACGTCTTTTGGGACATGAGTATGCGGCGGACATTCGTCGTGGTCTTCTTCTGTACTGCTTGCCCAGTCAGAAACCTCCCAGTCCCACCAATAAAAGTATCCAATGTTCATTCAACCTTTCCCCGCGCTCTCCCTCTGCTTTGATGGCACAACGATCTGGACATCCCTTTGACTGTCTTTGTCCAGGTCGGTCAAGTGCTTCAGGACAGCATTCTGTTGAGCGACCGTGGTATCTGCGCCAGCGGTTCCTGCGAATCTGGTACCGCGTTTATTCCGACCGACTGTTGGCTGTACGGCTGCTTGAACGGTGCCTTGTCCATGGTCAGGGACCAGAGTGTAGCCTGGCGCCCTAATCGAAGTCGAGTTTGCAAGCACTTCGATCTGAGGCATTCCGGCGGCCTGAAGCCAGCTTTGATAAGGTTTCGCTGAGTATGTTCAGCGGGAATGATGTAGACTAAAAAAATGGTTAAACCTCGGCAACGACATGCATCAAACTGTCGACGGGCTCTTCGATCCTCTGTTCCTTTGCATCAAGATGACTTTCACTCCAGATTGCCTTGTATTCAATAATCCGTCAACTTGGTGAGGGTCACGAGGCTGATTGCAACTTCAGTGGTGGTGCCTTCGCATGCTGAAAGTGAAAGGGGTCGAATCCGATTTCTCCCGGTCCTGACAATGCCAAGCCAAAGTCGGAGCCACGGAAAATCCGTTCGGTCCTCGCGAGGTTCGGAATATGTCGATATCAAGAGTGGCGGAGCTCGTACTCTATTGCTACGGTATGCCTATTTCCTTTCTATTTCATTGGGCAATCTCGTATAGCACACGTCGGCGAAACGGTTTTTCCCGCTTACACATCAGGGCCTTACTTTAATGAAGTAATGCCCTAGCGCGTGACAGATGCCTTTGTTTTGTGGAGCTGTTGCGAATATTGCTCGGGGAGGTGAATCATACATAAGCGGCAAACCCTTGTTTGCTTTGTTCTCCTACTATCTAGCTCACTCATACATACTACCTATTCTTCATTAAACAACCCTCAACATATACTCTTAAATCGAACCTCTTGAGATATCCTCATAACCTATATTGATACCGGTACCTGCATCACATATGTATGCAAATGCAAAACCCACAACAACAGTCCTTGTCAACAAAGGAGCTGCAGCACAACTCTCACACGCCGTCCATACCCTCGTCGATGGATCAGGCTTTACGTGCTTCAGACCCTGTGCGAACTATTGCCTGGTCCAGCGCCCTGGGCGGCCATCGAAACGACACTTTACCACCACTCCTCGGACACAGTTCAAGGAGAAGTATTTTCCTCCAGCCGACACCAAGAATATTAAAATCACCCGTCCAGCATGGCACCACCCGGTGTAAGTACCCACCATATGTTGTTGGCAATACCAAGGAACCCTTGTGTCGTCAACGCAACGTACCCATACAACTAACATCGAGCCAGTTACACGGAACAACAGATGAATGCTATTCAAGTAGCCCACCGCGAGAAGAAGACCTGGTCCGACGTTTGGGCGTTGTCTATGGTGAGCCTGTTGCGATTTGGTATGGACACCGCCACAGGCTATAGTCATCCGACCGAAGAGGCCAAGAAGATGGGCAGTTGGCTCGGGCTCAGCAAAGTCAAGAGCTGGTTTGGTCCATCACCAATGACCGAGCGGAAATGGCTCATCAGGTTCCTCTTCCTCGAAAGCGTCGCTGGAGTCCCCGGCATGGTTGCTGGCTCGGTACGGCATCTGCACAGCCTACGGCGGTTGAAAAGAGACAACGGATGGTAAGCATCAGCTGGTCATTCTTCTAGACTGTGGCTGACTGACGATGGTAATAGGATTGAAACCCTCCTAGAAGAAGCCTACAACGAACGCATGCACCTTTTAACGTTCATGAAGATGGCCGAACCAGGCCGATTCATGAAGACAATGATCATCGGTGCGCAAGGCGTCTTCTATAACATGTTCTTCATGAGCTACTTGTTCTTCCCTCGGGCATGCCACCGGTTCGTCGGGTACCTGGAGGAGGAAGCGGTCCTGACATACACCCGTGCAATTCATGATATTGAGGCCGGAAGGCTTCCCAAATGGCAGCAGCTTGAGGCACCAGAGATCGCTGTCAGATACTGGAACATGCCGGAGGGTCATCGAACGATGCGAGATCTGCTGTTGTACATTCGGGCCGACGAGGCCAAGCATAGGGAGGTCAACCATACCCTGGGCAACCTCGAGCAAAAGAATGACCCGAATCCTTTCGTCAGCGAGTACGAGGACCCGGTCCGACCACATCCATCTAAGGGAATCGAGAATATCAAACCAACAGGTTGGAACAGAGAAGAGGTGATCTGAGAGTCGAAAGGTAGATGTTTTGCAACTATTTAGCGCTTGGCGTTCAGGTATACCATCTCTACTCTATTGAATGTGTTATAATTCATGCACAATGCAATGCAACTCAAAAGTGTAGTCAGTACATGGATCGAAGAAAAAAGAAAGGAAGAAAAAACATTAAATATTGATTCCAAGCATTGAATGTCAAAGAGCTACTCCGCACTACCCGGTACTAGTACACGTGATGCAATATTTATGCAAGCTTTCCTTTCCAGCCATTAATACCTAGGTATTCAATATTACCAGGGTGTCGATCTACAAGGGTGCTTAGCTCTAAGTACCTAAAAGTCTAAGGACAAAAATGCCCCTCACAGAGGCTATCGATAAAGCTACTAGTCCCCACCAACCACCACATGCCGTTCCAAGCTTCCCACAAGATGCTAACATGCCACTCACTCCTTCCCTCAATCGCAGCTTCAAGCTTACCTTACTCTACATACTTTTCGTCTGTCCTTAACGCCAATTAGTCTTTAACAAGCAGCATTCTTACCATATAATAAATACCTGGAAGCTGATCCTCGCTGAACACGCTTGCCTGCAGACAAACGATCGTTAGATCCACAGCCGCCAGGCATGCCACCGAAGACTTCCTTTACAAGCTCTTTCCCGGCATCTGATGTCAATAACGAGGTTGTCTGTCCATTGAGAAACCATGATGGGTCGAACTGTCGGAAAAGATGCCTGGGAGTAAGCTTTGCGACTCGTAAACAATGGGCGAATTTCACTCAGCTTGGACTCAACGAAAGCTGACCACCAATTGATCTATAGGAGAAGCGGTATCGGTCGATGCAAGAGCACATACGAAGGGCACACCCGGAACACTATATTGCAAAGCTACCTGCGACCGAAGAGAGCTTCCAGCTCATGATCAACACCCCGCCGTCGGAGCGCCCACAACCGCCTCCACCTCCACCTCCACCTCCACCTCCACCGACCCAGCCATTCGGCAATTCAGGTATGCTAGTAACCCCGGCAAGTAAGGTCCGATGCTGATGGTTCAGTCTATGGTCACGATAGAGATGCATACATCATGCGAAGCTCTCCCGCACCTCCTCGAACGTTGGAAGACCAATACCCAGCTGCAGCTACAGCCGCCGTTGCCCTAGCGCAGCTTCACAGCCATCAACCGCACTCAGAGTGGGGTTCGGAGGCTGTGAGTAGTCTCTTCGGAGCAGTTGAACCTCCATTGAGACCTCGAATGGCAACTGACGGTCGCCCTGCAGGACTACGCCTCCGAGAATGAAGCGGGTCAACCACCAATGCGTCCTTCGATTGAACTTCCTCCCATCCAAAACCATCTCAACCAGCAATTGATACATCCATTCCACTCGCCAAGACCCAGAGAGTTGCTTCCTTCAATGATGGCACATTCACCGCCTGGACGCTCCTCCACCCTACCTCCCCTGCAAAGGAAAGACTCCATACAAAGAAAAGAAAAAGCCAATAGGCCTCGAAAGTCTTCGATAACCCAGAACAGCCGGAAGCCCAAGCACGAAAAGACGAAATCAAAGGATTATTCGAGGAGATTAAGCATAGAGGGAAGGAAAGCATTTTCTGCAGAACCGCCAGGTGCGGCAGCAGCGGCCGCAATGGGCAAGAGGTGGGAAGATTTGATTGATGCAGCAACTTCCGCTACAGAAGCAGACTCTGATCGAGACATGACGCCTGTAAGACCTTCCGGCAGATCAACATTGTCCCTCCTTTCCGCCCACTCACCCTACAACAGATACCGCAGTCGCCCTCCTCAGTTAAACGCGCCTCCATGCCGCCCTTCTCCAGCGTGTCCCACAACAACCAATCTTACAAAGCATCGCCGCTCCATAGGGCCCTCACGCCACCATCCTCACACTCCTTCACCGGTCCCAGGCTATTTCCCTCAGTCGAGACATCGCTCGACTCCTCCACCTCAACTCAATCATCCGGCCGCAATTTTCACATACCTTCTGCAGGTTTGTCAAACTCCTCGGATACCACTTCACCAACGTTTTATAGCCAGCCGGTGCAGATATACTGTGCGGGTTGTAGAAGACTGAGCGTGCTGAAAGACAGCTATGCGTGCACCGAGTGTATCAGCGGGTTCTGTAGCGATTGCATCTATAGGCTGAGTAGTGAGCAGCATATGGGCAGACCAAGGCCTTGTCCGAAGTGCCAGGTGCTGGGGCCACGGTATAAGGCATTTCAATTGGAGCTGCGCTGACGAGTTTTGATGAACGTTTATGATTGATTGGAATTTTGAAACAGGGGCTACCCTCTGAGGTTAGCAGCATGATCTGGAATAAGATCAAGGAGCAACTTCGGCGTTGAGCATCGGCGGATAGACTCGTTTCAACGCGGGAGCGTTCGGGTTGGGTTGAAGGACGTGGGGGTTCTTCAATTGAAGATTTCGGCGGCTGATTGGGTGGCATGAGCATGTACAGAGAGCGTCAGCGAAAAGTACATAATTGCCTCATCTTGCAGAGCAAGAGGGGGCGCAAAACATTGCTTGTTCGGTTTGAGCAAATACGCTTCAAGTGCGCGCGATCTGAAACAGGGCTGTCAAGTCATCTTTTTCGATCCGAGCCGTATATGCATTTGTAGGCTCTAGATCGGAAATGTGAAATATGCATCAAGTCATCTGTCATCCCATCGTAAGTAGCGCTTTTGCGCTTCATCCTACCCCCACGCAACCCCGTCTTTCAACTCACAGCCACGCTCCACTTACTCACCAATCCCATAGCTTTTCACTCTACTCCAGAAAAAGGCCTTGTCGTTCTTCAGCCCAAATTCCGCCCAATCGTCTGTGAGCTTGTTGTAGCTCCAATAGCCCATCCATACCAGCTTGTTATTTCTTGTAGCACCTGCGTTCCTACCAGCGCTCCTGAGCTGAAGAGCCATTTTGTAGATGTACTTTGGATTAGCGTGGCCAGCGTCTGCGCCTTCGGTTTCAATGTGAATAGTGCCTTCTTCGCCGACTTCTTCTTTGTGGCCCTCTTCGCCGGTTGTAGTGTGATATGGATCACCGCTGAGCTTCCACCTGCCACGAAGGCAGTTGTTCATGACGGCACTTGGCAGACCGCCCGCGTGGCGAGTGTGCATGTTCTCTTTGGTGAGATAGTGCACTACGTCTGCGGGTTCGCTGGTCGTAAGTAAGGATGCGCACCCCCCATCACGGAAGAACCGTAGGTAGCGGTAGTAGGTTACGATGTGGACGGGGGTATTCCATGTGACCTGGCTGGCGGTGTTGCCGCCGGGACGGATGTAGTTTACGGTGCTGATGTAGCAGCCGTTAAAGCGGAGGCGGGGCCGCTTTTGGAACATGTAACGGTAGGATGGGTAGGTGGGCGACAAGGCAAATGGATCCGGGAGAGGAGTGGTATCTGAGAGCTCAAGTGAGTCGAGGTCTGCGTCGAGGTCGACCACGGAGAGTGGGAGGGGGCCGCCGGTGATAGTGCAGGTCCAATTGTAGTGCATAGCACTGAAACCAAATTCAGGGCCTAGGCAAACACGTTTCCATATTCGATCTTCGGTTGCGACTAGATAGGCGAAGCGTTTGCAGACCAGGGAGAGGCGGGCAAAGGAGGCGACGTCGATGATCGCTGTTTGAAGGAGGACGTTGATGAGAATCTCTGAAGGAATCGTTGAGAGAGGACATGACGGTTGGGGGGACTTGTCTGTGGGTACTTCCAGCACTGGTATTGGTAGGGAGGAGAAGGAGGCTATGAGCTCGGATATGGTCGAGGCGGGGGGCCCGTCTAGGGAGTGGTGAGCAGGATTTGGGACAGTTACAGCGGCATTTGATGGGTTGGGGTTGGTCGGTTTCGACTTAAAGGACGAGGGCGGGAAGTGCTTGTTCTTGTAGATGCGGTCGACGCCTGCATCGAGCTGGATTTGGGTCAATAACGGACATTTATCTAATTGGAATCGGTCGATGCGTACCCTGTAGGCTTTCCGGTAATGGTTCAAGCTGTCCCCCAGACTACCTTCCGACTCCCTCTCAACTGCCAGCTCATAGTGATCTAAAGCCGACCGTGGTTCTCGTTTGTTGCTTGGGTGTTTTCTTTCTCCAGCTTCCCCTAATCTTCGTTCCTCATCCTTGTCTTCTAGATCATGATGACTCTCTTCTCCAAGGTCTTCGGGGTACTCTTCTGCTTCTCTGGTCTGCCTGCGAATCAGTGGAGGGGCTGCTCCACTGCTACTCTGTGATGGCCGTGGCGGTCGTGCAGGTATATTGACTGATGCGTTTGTTGCTCCCTTTGCACGCTGCGTTACCTCTTGTTGCCATTGTTGGCGAAATATCTCAAGCTCCTCGGCCGTGTCTCCAGCCATGTTGCGGTATCGACTGAACTAAAGTCGCCGTGATTGAGTGCGGTCTCAAAACAATGCCAAGAGCGGCACCTTCGGAGACGGAAAAGGGTTTCCCCTGCATACTACATCAGTTTCGCGCCGCAGTGCTCATGATGATTCTACCCTTCAAGAATTGGTCTCATCGTCGCCGATACCAAAAGTGCATATCCAGGCCCCGACACCGGCTACACAGTCTACTTTGGAGAGCTCTACGGCATCCTCATGGCCTTGGACATGGCCACTATCGACAGCGGCGGCACCCCGGTTGCGATTTTTACCAACAACCAAGCGGCGATCCGCCCCGCGCACGAACCCCGCAAACAAGCTGGTGAGTATATGCAGATCCGAATCAACAAGCGGGTGGGATCCGGAAACTTCTGAGTGGAAACCTATTATATATTGTGTGGCATAAACCTCATAGGCGTGAAGGTTGGATGAATACCACTATCGCCATCACTATCACTGCATACTCGTACGGTACGGCCAGTGAATCTTAGCATGAACCGCTGATCATTCCACAAGTACATCATAGAGTTTGTAGATGCTGACAATTGCAGTTTGAAGTTCCTGGATTACTGAACCATGGCTCTACGGTTTTTAGGGTCTGGATTCGCAACAGCGAAATTATCTACATTAAGTGGCTTAACTCCCCAACAATCGGGTCGTTGTTGAACAGTGTACTATCTGTTCAAGATAATGTTTGAGGTCGTCCTTGCCGTCGCTTTTTCTTTCAAGAAAAGCCGCCATGGTGCCCATACACACAGCTCCAATTCGCTTCCATGAAGGGGAGAAGCAAATGCGGTCACTCCTCCGTGTCCCTGATGGTGACAATCCTACATCTCCTGGCCTCAGTCCGTATGCTAGGCGCGTACTACATATTTCCTCGTTACTAGCCATTGGTACGTTGGATGCTGAAGGACGTCCTTGGACTACGTTGCTGGGTGGCGAACCAGGTTTTGCAAGGTCTTTGGGCCAATCCATCATCGTGGTGAAGACTTTAGTTGATCGGACGTTTGATCCCGTGATTGGAATTTTGTTGGGCGACAAAAAAGATGGGGAAGTCCACGAAGAGAAAGGGGATGGACGGTTGGTCTCGGCTCTGGGAATACATCTAGCGACGAGAGGCAGGGTAAAGTTGTCAGGAAAGATGGTTGCTGGTGCTCTTGGATATCATACACGGGAAGCAGACGCAGATGAAAGTGGTGCGGCGGAGGTCCAGTTAGTCTTCGCTATCCAGCAAAGCTTAGGTACGTAATGATAGGCGTGGTTTACCTTCAGGCTAAGTGAGAATACAGGCAATTGTCCCAAGTACTTGAACCAAAAACAAATAGTTCCATCTCTGCCGGAACCTTTGCTGCTGTCCGATACCCTTCCTTTGCCTGAGCCGGCTCTAAGGCTGATCGCTAAGGCTGACATGTTCTTCCTTTCTTCATCGAATCATGAATCGAACATGGGAACAAACCATCGTGGTGGGCAACCAGGCTTTGTTCGTGTGGCGAAGAACAATGCGTTTGAGTCCGTTCTGGTGTACCCGGAATTGAGTGGTAACAGGTTGTATCAGACACTGGGGAATCTGTACACAACTCCTCAGGCTGGTTTGATCTTCCCAGACTTTGACAGCGGAGACGCTCTGTATCTTACAACTACCACTGAGATTGTGCTTGGCAAAGAGGCACCGACCGTTCTTTCCCGGTCCAACCTCGTTGTAAAATTGCACGTATTGGCAGCTCGCTTCGTTAAAAATAGCTTGTCTTTCCGAGGCGACAATCTCGAGCGATCGCCATACAATCCTCCCGTCCGTTATCTTCCCGCGGAAAAAGCCATAGCCGATGCACAGACCAACAACAGCAAGGTGGTCCATGCGAAATTCTTGGCGAGAGATCGGCTTGCTCCCACAATTGCACGCTTCCGGTTTAGCATAAGTGATTCTGAAGCGTCAGGGCGTTGGACGCCAGGCCAGTACGTGGCTCTAGCTTTTGAAGACGAATTATCAGTGGGCTACAGCCACATGCGGGACGATGATCCAAAGAGCTTGAACGATGACTTCGTACGGACCTTCACGGTCTCGTCATCACCTGGTGAGCTCCCGGAAGATGAGTTCGAAATCACAATTCGGAACGTTGGGACTGTCACAAATTTCTTGTTCCGACAAAACGTACGCACTGGACTCGAAGTCCCACTGAAAGGCTTTGGAGGCAGCTTCACCATTCAACAAGGCTCTAAGGGCATGGTTCCATTCGTCGCTGGTGGTATCGGTATTACGCCTCTTCTTGCCCAACTACATACTTTGGACTTGGCACGCGTACAGCTATTTTGGGCAATCAACGTCCATGACATTGGGTTAGTAATCGATACTATCGAGCGTTGTCCCGAGTTGGGTGCGTCCACAAGAATATTCATATCTAGACTCAGCGAACAGTCACCCCCAGAAAGTAACCTCCAAATTCAAATGCTTGAGGTTTACGGCGTTCACATCGCCACTAGACGTATGGTAGCTTCCGATGTCGAAGGACATCGAGACGGGTCATCGATATGGTATCTGTGTACAGGAGGTACACTACGTGAATCGCTATTGGCTTGGCTACCGGGGAAGACGACTGTCTACGAGGACTTTGATTATTAATGAAAACGTGCTGTTAAGTAGAGAAATGAGTGGGCGGTCTCTGGGTTTCATTTGTTGTCAACATAAAGCTTCCAAATATTTCGATCCAATCCGGGAGGAGCATACAAAGTGGGACACCCTATGAAACATCATCATTGCAGAGAGCGTACTGGTCTTATCTCTGCATTTTGGGGGTTAGAGATGTCATCTCGGGTTGGCCTTCCTGCCAATGACTTTATGCTGTACGCGACACGCGATGAGACAGAGACATAGATTTTCCAATCCCATCAGACAATCAGGTCTTTGCATAAGCGACAATCTTCAACGATGCGATGGTTGGTGAGCTAGAAATTGTTGAGCCAGTCAGCTGTGCTCATCCAGGTACCATTTACTGCCCTGATAGCGCTAGCGATCTCTCGCGCCACAACAGATGCAAAGTAGGTAGGATATCGCAGAGCCGATGAGACGCTAGAAAATGCATGATGGTGGAGTACAGTGCGGCACTTTCGTGGAGGTTAATTCTAAGGTACGGTGGCAGTTCCGACGTCACATCCTTTGGGACATGAAGACATCTATAAAAACGGATCGCTGTTTTTCAACCACACCAACTTCTAAATATTGACAAGCTTACCGAAGCCACACACCACAATTTCTATCAACATTCATACTCACGTCTGACATAGTATGTTGTCGACTTTACCATTGATTGCGCTATTCTTGGTGCAGTATACAACGGTCACTATAGAAGCTCCAGCCCAGACGCTCGGCGGTTCATCAGCCGTGCAATCTGCTTCAGACCTTGAGGGTCAAATAGGCGATCTGGTGATTCCTCAGGAAGAGGCAAAAAACATAACCACCGCGGAGACTCGCAAAATTCGAAGCACGCCAGATTATGCTACCCTGCTCAGTGAGATCGGTGACTTTACACTTCCAAGCAACATCACTGCAGGCCACGTGGCTAAGGTAGCAAAGTAAGTGCAACTCGGGTGACTTCCGACAGCGACGAAGAATACTGACAGACTCGCTCGATAGACAAGCCGTACCATCGCTCTCTGATGCAGAAGTGATCAACATTGTTCAGGCATTGCGGCCTGAGCAATTCAGCCTTCGGTGACGCATCCAATTCATCGCCGCACATCACTTTTACCAGCTATCTTCACAAATTCATGGAAACCTTCAAGATCAAGGACACAATATGCTTTAGTACAGGTTATTGCAGCTGTCTATGAAGGTCGGATCAGCCATGGTGGCCGGGGTCTCGATGATCAGAACCGGGAAACCTCGCGCTTTCTTTTCGATGAGCTTTCTAGTCCTGAGATTGGTGTCATCGACATGGCTGGCTTTCATCGGCTTGAGATTTCCAACTTGAGGCTTCGAGCGCGACGTGTTACGTGCACCCTGAAACGAGGGACGGCAATCATGCTGTCAGGGCCAACTCAGCATTTCAATGCTTCCTCTGGAGACGCTTGTGCAGAATGCAAAACCACGGAGGACTCAACAAGCCGCAGAGTCGCTGAATGACGGGTTGGTAGAGCTCGAATATATAGACAATGGACTTGCATGAAAATAATATCTAGTACACAGAATTCCATCATCATACCTAGATCCTCTCTTGAACAGGCGCGTGTGATGTATTAATCAGGGATCCTTCGCTGGTCGGTACCTTGCAGATAGGCGCACGGGCTTGAGGCTCTTGCTCTCAGGCTTGACGTGTAAAGCAGGCGCTAGCATGACGTGCATCACTTTAATTACGGCTACTAGATCTAAGCGAGAGCTTGGCAAATCTGCAGGGTCTCCTTAGGCGTGGAATTTTGATTGGTCGTCCTTTCTCAACGGTGGAACAGACCACGAAGCTGTTCTTGCTCTCTTTCAACCACGAACTGCTCTATATCCGCACAGAGCTTCAAAAATAGCTACAGGCGACGTTTAAAGTCTTGAGAAATCAACATGAGTCTCAAAGTCCCGACTCGCCAGGCCAATGGCACTTCGGCTACAACAGCTTCGACGAAGGCTGTCATCCTTGTAAGCTCGGTGCACCACCGGAGAGGACCTTGAGCTCATGCTTGCCACAGGTCGGCGGACCCTCTAGGGGAACCCGTTTCAGACCACTCTCTCTCGATGTACCCAAGGTTGGTGTTCCTACGAGAGTCTCGAAAAGTATAGCGTTGACACTGTGCTGTAGCCTCTCTTTGACGTAGCGGGACACCCCATCATCTGGCACTGCCTACGAGCTGTAGCCAAAGTACCGGGCATCCGAGAGGTCATTCTAGTCGGCTACTATGACGAGAGTGTGTTTCGAGAGTTCATCAAAGACTCTGCAAGAGAGCTGCCCCAAATACGCATACAATATTTACGAGAATACCAAGCTCTAGGCACAGCTGGCGGCTTATACCATTTTCGTGATGCCATTCTCAAAGGTGGTCCAGATCGCTTCTTCGTCCTCAATGCCGACGTCTGCTGCTCTTTTCCACTCGAGCAGATGCTCAAGCTCTTCGAAGAGAAGAAGGCAGAGGCCGTAATCCTTGGTACAAGGGTTAGCAATGATGCTGCGACAAACTTTGGGTGCATTGTTTCGGATGCACAAACGAAACAAGTCCTCCATTACGTCGAGAAGCCAGAGTCACACATCTCGAATTTGATCAATTGCGGTGTCTACCTCTTCTCGACGGAAACCATATTCCCCTCCATCAGATCTGCAATCAAGCGTCGTGCAGACCGACCCCGCCTCGTTTCCTATCCATCATCTGAGAACTTGGATTCTTCGTTCTTCGCCGAGAAGCTGGAGGACGGAGAGAAGAACGAGGTGCTCCGCCTAGAACAAGATATCCTGTCCGACCTAGCGGACAGCAACCAATTCTTCGTCCTTGAAACCAAGGACTTCTGGCGTCAGATCAAGACTGCCGGCTCAGCAATACCAGCTAATGCTCTATACCTCCAGAAAGCTTTCCAGTCTCAGTCGGAAGAGCTCGCTGCTCCGTCAGCTAATATCCTACCACCAGTGTTCGTCCACCCTACAGCAGATGTCGACCCCACCGCCAAGCTTGGCCCAAATGTCTCCATCGGTCCCCGTGCAGTCATCGGCGCTGGTGTTCGAGTCAAAGAGTCTATTGTTCTAGAAGACGCGGAGATCAAGCACGACGCTTGCGTGCTATACTCGATCATCGGGTGGAATAGCCGTGTAGGAGCCTGGGCTAGAGTTGAGGGCACGCCAACACCGGTTGGTAGTCATACAACAAGCATTGTCAAGAACGGTGTCAAAGTGCAGAGCATCACTATTCTGGGGAAAGATTGTGGGGTTGGTGATGAAGTGAGGGTGCAAAATTGCGTCTGCTTGCCTAATAAAGAGTTAAAGCGAGTATGTGACTCCTCTTATTCGTTGCGAATCTGAAGCTAATAACCATGCAGGATGTTACGAACGAAGTCATTATGTAAGAGAATCTTCAGTACTGCCCGTCACGACGCAGGACAACGACTTTTTAATAGACATATCACGATTTTCTAGCTGCTGGTTGCTACTAAGCGCCTTTCCAAGACGGAAAACGCTCAGAAAAGAGTCTCGAATTCCGGAGTTAGACGAGATTACTGCATAGATGATCACTGCTCCAGTATGTTCTAAACCTCACGCTTTACGTTCAGATGCATCACATCTCCCCATCCCAATCTCGCCCTCTTGCACTATCATCAAAAGTTCCCCTTAACCTTCCCCTCTAAATACTTCCCATAGATCACCTCTTCCTCCCCTTCTTTCCCAGGCACCCCAGCATCCCAATCAGGCTCAAAGAAGAATGGCACACTGACCCGATACCCCCCTCCTCTATGCAAAACTCTGTGTCTCGTCGCCTTCCACTTCCCTCCGCTCCACCGAGACATCATATCTCCAATGTTCACAACAAGGGCTCCGTCCATTGGATCAACGTCCACCCATCTACCCTCTTCCCCTTCACTCTCGACCCAAGCTTGTAAAGCGCCGGCTGTCTCGTCGGCGAGTAGAAGCGTCACGCAGCCGTAGTCTGAATGGGCGCCACAGGACACACCACCCTCGTCTTTGCCCGTCGTGCCATCTTCAGGCAAAGGCGGATAACCAATCGCCCTCATGACCCAGGCACTCCTCCTCGTATTCCCCACAAACACCTCTTCCATGCCGTGGCCGAGCGCTAGACCCATCGCTTTCACCACCGCCGTACCCAATTCCGACATCTTCTCCACATACTCCTCGTACACCTCCCTGAACCCTTCCGGGTAAGCCGGCCAAGCGTTCACCCCCTTGAGGAGCTCGTACGGCCCTTCCCTACCACCACCCGCGCGGCCATCCTCCCTCCCGCCGCCGGCGCTCTCGAACGGTTCCCCTTCCCTCACCGGCCTGTACCAATCGATGGCCTCGTGCCAATCCCGCTTCCCCTCCGTCACGTTGTCGCCCACGACCTGGTATCCCCTCGCCCCGTCTCCCGTCCCGACCCCGACGCCGAGCCGTCTGATCCGCTCCTTCTCCGCGGCGGGGGCGTGGAGGAAGAAGGCGCGGGCGAGGGCGAGGACGCGGGAGGTGAGGGCGCGGCTGAGGTTGTGGTTTGTGAGGTAGAAGAAGCCTGGGTTGGTGCAGGCGGCGGAGAGGGAGGCGGAGGTGGAGTGGAGGCGGGATGGGGTGGAGGGGTGGAGGAAGGGGGATATGTCGATTGTGGGGAGTGGGGATGCGGGTGGGGAGGGGGGCATGGTGGGGGGGAGGTGGAGCGGGGTAGACGGGCGAATAGGCGTGCTGGCTTGGGGAGTGGACCGATGTTTGTACGTTTTCTTTTGTTGAATGGGTGAGATGGGTAGATGGTTGTGTGGACGATTCTGAAATGTTCGTTCGGATATCTAAACTGTGCCTTGTCGCTGGACAATGCTCGCTCAAAGACTACATCAAATTTTCGCCAATCATGCATACATGTCGTCCCACTCCCCATCTTCTTCCTCGTCCTTGGGTGGTGGAGGAGGCTCTTTCTCCTTTACCAGATCTTTCCTGTCCAGGGGACATGTAGCGTGCAACTTCAACCAGGGTGCTATGCATTCCAGATCGAACATGTGGTTTCTGTTGCATGGGAGACGCACGACGAGAGGATACTCATCTGTAACCCGGTGTTAGCGAAGAAAGCAGTGAATGGTGTGGCTGTAGATATACCATCTAAGAAAGGATTGCCGCAAATTGGGCAGTCCATTGACGGCTTCAGAAGCTTGTTCGGCACTCGCTCGAGCTCTGCAGGCGTAGCCAGGGTCAGCCGTGGGACCGTAGAACGGTACTTTTAAACATGAGAGAGTCCCGGAATCCTTTTCCTTCAAATCCAAGCAGTAGCGGCGCAGTAGCCCAGTCTTCCCCGGGGTAGACTTCTCACTCACCATCCAAAAACCCTTGACTAACCCCCTTCACTTCCTTCGGCGGCGCCTGTGAGTTCGCAACCAAAAGCTCTATCATGCCATCCAAAGGCCCTTCCCCACTCCGATCCGGTCTCATTCTCTCGAATGCCTCGGCCAGCGTTCTGAAGGCGGCAGAGACATCACCGGGTACTGGCAATGCGTTGCCGTTTGATACGTCAGTGGTATCGACGTGTTGGAGAGTGGAGAAGAAGGTGGAAAGGTCAGGACGGCGAGGAGGGTGAGAAGGCTCCGTAGTGGAGGGTTTGGGGACGTTGTGCTCGACTGGTGCGAGCGAGGTTAGTGGGCGGTTTGTGACGAGGAGGGCGAAAGGAGTGGAGTACCTTCGTAAGACGCCATTTCGATGACAAGAGATCTTCACTCGGATTTTGAGGCGGTACAAATGGTGGTGGCAGTGTCAGGCGATTGAAGAGAGAGTAGGAGCGTGTGTGTCTAGCTTGTTGATTTGTCGCAAGTTTGCAGGCATCATGGAACTGCGCGTTCACACATCAGATCAATCTGATAAGATAAAGATCAACGCTAATTTACTATCCCGCTACCTGAGCGCCGTTTGCTTTTAAAATGCGCCGCTTGACCCGCCAACCACGCCGACAATTCCGACAAATATGGTTAAAGGCAGTGAGAGAGAGTCTAACAAAAAGCCTCACTTTGCTGATCATATGTATTACGAGTAAATATAGCAGCACCAGCAGCCCCGAACTTCGAGCTTGAACAGCTGCTCTTTCCCAATCAGTACAACAATCGAGAGGGGATCCACCAGAAAGCAGAGCAGCTTTTGTTGATTTATCAACTTGTCGACAATTTTGCTCGGCATGGCATGGTGCATAGGTTGAAAATCCCGCATGAATGCCACAAGACCTCGATTGAGGCAGTGAACTCTAGCATCAGAAAAAGATGCCGACGTTAACAGCAACTCTTCTCTTCGGTGTAAGTAGATCCATCCGATGTTCCTGACAGCTTATTTTTGCAAAGCCAGCGTTTTTGGTACCTTTGAACCTCTTCCAAAGGCTATATATTCATCCCCCTTTCCTATCTCGATGTCAAACTTGTTCCATAGTATGCATAGTCTTTGAGCCTTACAAGCCTCCCTGATCTCCTCTATTCGAAAGAACCAAGCCAAGCGCCACCCTTCCCCACGCCCTAATACCAGACGACCGCACCAACAACCCATTTCCGGCCGCAAATCAACATCAAGTAGCATGTCTTCCGGCTGGATAGGTCCTGGCGCCCGCACCGCGCCTCAGAACCAGGAGGATAACGCCAATTACGAAGCTATCAAGGCCCAGGTAGAAAAAGACGAGCAGGAGAAGAGGGAGGCGGAAAACGCTAAACGTGCGAGTGAGGGTCTGCCGCCTTGTAAGTATTCTGTTTGAGTCCATGTCAGAGTATTTAGGAAGCTGATAGGCGGTGATATGCAGTGAGAGACAGCGTTTGGAAAAAGGTCAAAAAGGGCATCCAAAAAGCCTTCATGGTTCGTACATTGCGGAGCTGATTCTTCCTCGTCGGTAGTAGGATCGAGTCACGAGACATGTCTCGGGAGCAAAAGGACCTTTCTACTCCTGAGACCTGTCTTGCAACTCCATTTTCTGCCTCGAATGGACTTTGCTGACTCCGAAATCTGCGTAGATGTAGTGAGTGAAATTTTTGGATTCTGACTTGAGAAGACACGAGATCGATACTCACTAGAGAGGTACTGACATCGAAATTGGGAGTGATTGTCGGATGCCCAGACTCGGGACTTCTGAGATGAGGGGATGCCGAGCATGTCCCATTACCAAAGGTTTGGGAGACCCGTGTTGTTCAACGCATTTCTGCTATATATCTGCATAATCTATTCCACTCGCTATCTCGAAATCTGCTATCGTTAACAGAATGCATGCCCCCCATCGTACAAGACCGAAGCTTATTGCAATATCCATTTACCTTAGGCTGTAAGCATCTCGCCTCAGGAAAAAAGTCACTGCTCGCTTGCTGTCGTCACATCCTTCTCAGCTCCAAAAGAATTCTCTGTCCACCGTCGTCTTCTCCTTTTGACCCTTCGGTTCTGGCTTCTGAATGTGCGACACGCCTTTCTTGATGATTTTGGCGGGCTTGGGTCCCTTTGCCTCAGCATTTGTATCTTGGTGGTTTCCAGCCGTCTTGTTGCTGTCCAACTTATTCCAATAGGTAATTTCGATGTCACTATCATCGTCATCGGTCTGTTCAGAATGCTTGTCCTTGCTGTTTCTCTTCCTCGCGTCAATAACATCGACATCGCTTGACGCCTTGTGCTCCTTGTTAGTTTCACGGTGACCTTTTTTCTCGCCTCTCGGATGCTTTTCGCTTTTGCCTTCGGCGTGCAGCTCGGAGGTTGGCCCAGCTGCCCTAGCACGAGCCTTTTCGGCATCCCTAACCATTCCAACTGTCCAAGCGTTATTCTCCGGAGCCCGTGTCTCACTACGACGAGACTCGTCGTACTCGAAAATCTCGACATCGGGGCTACCCATCACAACATCGACATCATTCAGTCCTCCGGCCACGGACGTCGGAGCGCTCAGCGCCTGAGTGCTGGCCTCCGCGGCCTCTTTTGAGCTACGCCCAGTAGCTGTGATGCCCTGAACACTAATAGTTGAACGCAGATGTAGTGCTGGGACAGGAGAGTTGGGGTGATTAAGTCGGGTAGCCGGCACATCAACGGCAGTACTACTCGAGCTTGAGGACATCGCAGCACGACCAGAGTTCCACTGATTGAGATACGTAGCGGCATGCTCTGACATAGGGAGCCTGGGGCCTGGGTGCGACTGAGCACCGCGAAAGCTAGACTTGTGAAACTGGGCAGCGGAGGAGTCAGCGAGCATGCGTCCTGGATCAGACTGCAACGCAGGATAAGGGTAGCTTGGATGACCTCGTATGCTGACTGGTCGGTCAGAAAAAGTGTTTTGAGTACCCGCTGGTGAATGCAAACCAGCAAGACGAGCCCGATGCTTGTCGAGTCGAGCTTTTGCTGAACCAGCGTCCGTACTTCTCCGAGTCGGGTTCAATGCAGGACCACGTGAGCTATTAGAGTGTGTTTCAGCTGCTCCAGACCCACCGGCAAAAGTCTTCGAAGACGAGCGGGGCTTAGAACGGGCAGAGCTTGCTTTTTCAAGCTGACCAGCTGCACTGACCAACCGTGAGACACCATTCTCATCTTGTTCCGAACGGAGACGAACTCCCGGAGTCTGATCTACTCCGGCGTAGAACAGAAGGGTGTCGGCTGCTTCGAGGATTTCTGGAGAGTGCTGAGACTGATGTTAGTGTTTCTTATTCGAATTGATGGGGACTGGCGGACATACCTCTCGAACCCGGACACCCCCCGAAGGTCCATTGGGATGATCTTGAGTGGCTATCCGATGCTGGGCCTGACGAGAAGTCAAGAGGGCCGCATGTTGCTGTGAGAGGAAGGCCTGAGCTGGAAAACGAGGTGTATTAGTAGCACCTCGGTATGAGAACGAGGTTTGGGGTGGGCCAGGCGTTGGATGATTTGCCTGCTGTCGTGAGAGATAGGCCTGCTGTCGATCGCGAGCCGCTATCATCTGTTCCACATAAGTTGCACCAGATGACGACAGCTGGTTTGAGATGAACGCTTGCTGGTTGTGAGCCGCTACTTGGTCCCTATCTGCTGCCGGCCGCGTGCTTTGGTGTGAGCTCAAGGCCTGTCCATTGCGAGCCTCCATCTGCTTTGCATTCGCGTAAGCCTGAGCCTGCTGGTTCAAGCGGAGGATCTGTTGACTGCGCACCGCCACCCGGTCCACGTTTGCTGCAGTGTGAGCATGCTGCGGAGAGATGGAGGCTTGCGCCGTACGAGGAGCCGGATGGACCGCCTGCTCGTGTGAGGTGGGGGCTTTGTCTGGCCGAGGAGCTTGACGATTCGTTGGTTGGCTGTTGGCGAAAGCAAGTTGGTTGCGAGCCGCCTGCTACCACACGCCCGCCGGGGGCGGTAGACGGCGGGTTTGATCTGATCAGGAGCCAACTCAGTGGCCTGCTGGTGTGCCATTAAGGGTGGAGCGGGACGAGGAGCTTGACGATTCGTTGGTTGGCTGTTGGCGAAAGCAAGTTGATTGCGAGCCGCCTGCTTATCCACATCTGCCCCAGGCCGGGGGCGGTAGATGGCGGGTTTGATCTGACTAGGAGCCAACTGAGTGGCCTGCTGATGAGATATGGATGACTGGGAAGGATGACGAGCTTGAGGGCTTGTCTCCTGGTCGCCAACAAAGCCATATCGACTAGACATTGTTTGTCTGCCTAGGCTGTCATAAACTCGCAGGATCCTCTGGTGCTCTGAGTCACCTTCTTCTCCATAGATGTGAGGATCTCTCTGCGTCGCCCGGGTTACGCTCTCGGATGCAGTTGTGTTGGCAGCTGGTACAACCGGCGTCAACACTGGCAATTCTCCGGATGCTACAACAGGCCACAATCTGGGCAAGTCATCTTCATGGTCTTCGTGATGGTCATCGTTCATGATGACGGTTATTTCCTTCCTATCTTGCTTGCTTGCATCATTCACCTCTGCGTTCTCCATTGTGCGAGCAGGCTCCAACATCGGGACATCATCATCTTCGTCGTCGCTGATGACCTGAACTCTCCTTCTAGCATGCGTCTTACCCGCCTTCTTATATCCCCGCTCGCTATCTGCATCATCGTCCTCGATGAGATGGTTAGCGTCCGATCCAGGCACATCGTGCAATCCACCACCGAAGACATGGGTCCCATCCCCGGCCTTGCGCCAACACAACGAACACACGTGCTGGCCGCATTCCGTGCAGCGGTACAGGGTCAGCTTGTTGTGCCTGTCACACGAGTCGCATTTGGCGGTGTGGACCCTGACTTCTACAAAGGTGGTGTGGAGCCGAGACACGCTTGGTGCGCTCGTTGTTGGATCGGAGACCGGTGTTGGAGGGTTGAGTCTGGCTGTGTGGATTGTTCTTGCCATGATGAGGCGGTGAGATTGTACCACCTCTCAAGAATTGAGGGGATTGATGGCCGAATCAAAGCCCAAGTGATAGAAACTTCGGATTTTATGCTGATGGATGGAAGTGTGGTTGCAAGTGTTGATTTGTGATGTGTTAAAAGAAGTATTTGTAGTCAAAGGGGCGGAGAAGAGGTCTTAAGTAACGGAGATGGGCGGAGGGGAAGTGAAATCTCGAGAGTAAGAAATTCAACACTTCACTGCAACTCTCACCAGAGTGAATGAAAACTGCTGCGGGCAATCTGCTAAGATGAACATGTCACACAAACTGAAAATGAAACTGTGAATGTGCTCTGTATGATTTCTATCCTCTTTGTGTTGGCTATTCACTCGAGTGTGGTATCTCAGGTATGAAACTTTTGAGGTCGTACAACCCACGTAACCCTGATTGGCTGACAACCCCTCACACCGGCTCATATGGTCTCACTCTTCGGGTTAGATTCCCATTTCAATCGTCCGTGTCTATTTGTGCACTGTACAATGGGTGAGACGAGATCACAAAATCCCCCGAATCTGCAGATTTTGACTTACAAATCCCCCCATCGAGACCGGTCACTACGGCTTCTCCCTCGGCTACAGCCCCTTTGTCCTTGCCCTGGCTCCGGTCATCCTTCATAAAAGGGAAGGCAAGTACCTCTTTGATGTTGTAATGGTTCGTCAAGAACATGACCAAGCGGTCAATTCCCATACCCCAGCCTCCAGTTGGTGGCAACCCATATTCCAAAGCCGTTATGAAGCTCTCGTCAATGGCCGGCACTTCATCATCGCCCTGGGCTTTCATTTTGGCTTGTTCCTCAAAAGCTTCTCGTTGCGCGAAGGGATTATTTTGTTCGCTGTAAGCGTTTACGATCTCTTTCTTGCAGACAAAGGCTTCGAACCGCTCACAGAGACCCGGATGCTTGCGGTGTACTTTGGCAAGAGGAGACATGATCTGAGGGTGATTGGTGATAAATGTGGGATTAACGATCTTCTCTTCGATGAATTCGCCAACAAGTTTGTCCAGCATCCGGGCGTTTGTTTGCGGTGGCGAGCATTCGATATTCATTTTCTTGAGAACACGCTTGAGGAAATCGGTAGAAGCCTCCGTATGTAGCTCCGGGCTAGGCGGAAATTTCTCTCCGCACGCTTCCTCGAGAGCTGGTATCATCTCGACACGCTTCCAAGGCTTTGCCCAATTGATGTGGTACTGCTCCCCTGTCTGGGGGTCAAACTTAGTCTCGTAGCTGCCGGTGACGTGCTTCACCAAACCAGATACCAGATCTTCGGTAATTTCCATGACATCAAACACATCTGCGTATGCCATATAGAACTCGCAGGTCGTGAACTCCGGGTTGTGGGTCAAATCAATGCCTTCGTTTCTGAATTGCTTGCCTATTTCGTAGACTCGATCGAACCCGCCAACAATCATTTTCTTGAGATCTAGTTCTGGTGCGATCCGCAAGTAGAGGGTCATGTTCAGCTCGTTGTGGTGCGTCATAAAAGGTTTGGCGGTCGCTCCCCCTGCTATAGCGGTCAATACAGGGGTCTCCACCTCAATGAAATCCATCCCGTCGAAGAATTTTTGGATGTAGCGGATAATCTCATGACGCTTGCGGAAGACATCCACCGAAGCCTCGTTCATGATCCAGTCCAGGTGTCTTTGTCGGTATCTTTGCTCTTGATCCTTGAAACCATAGTGATCTGATGGGAGTTGGTGTAGACTTGGTGTAAGCATTTTGACTTCTCTTGCGAATAGGGAGAGTTCGCCCTCGGGTCGATTCCTGGGAGCTGTCCGTCCCGGGTAGCCTGTAACCCATATAATGTCATTACGCCGTATATGTTCATGTTGTTGTTCGAAAGTCAACGGGCCCGCTGCCTCTTGAGCTTGACACATTATCTGGAGCTTGCCGCCCTTGTGCCTCAGATCATAAAATATGAGCTTGGGTCCTGCCTCTCGCTTGGTGAAAACCCTGCCTGCGAGACTGACTTCCACGTCTTTGAGGTGCTCGCCTGTCTTGATATGCTGGTATTTCGGTATGAATCCACCCACGGTTTCATTATGCGGGGGGTTGGCCCCATGAATGTCGAAATGAGGGGCGCGGTGGAGTTCGCGGGCGGTGCGCGATCGGATCTCTGTATATTGCTACGGGGCAAGGATCAAGATTCAGCGTCCTTCGTCGCTCTTGGATGGACCGCAAGAAACCTACATTTGGCGTCAATTCAGCTTCCTGAGCGACAGCAGACACCTTTTTCTCGGCCTGGGGTGGGGCGGTTGCCGCTTTGGCCGCCTTCTTCTCCTCACGCTCCTTCTCTTTCTGACGTCTCTTTTGCTCACTCTTGCTGTGACAGGGTCAGAAGGAGCAGTGATTGGAGTGGGATGAAAGCGAACCTGATCTTCTCCCCTGAGGAATCTTCTGTGGGGTCCATAGCTTCTTGCCCGTCCTTTGTACGAATTGGAAGCTTCACCGGCCGGTCGTTCTCCTCCTGAGAAGGGTTGCCATCTGGCGTTGACTGTGACATGAATGGTAATTCACACGGAGGAATTTCATCGAGGTCGCATTCACGGTTGTTGCGGAGGGAAGAAGGCAAGGACGGGCATTTGAATTGAGTCACGAAAAATAGATGGCTACGCGAGATTATGAAGTCACGTGCAATGATTCATTCTCAGCGAACGTGGTGCGAGTCACAAATTGCTTCAAGCAATAGCATGCCACGGACTACAGCTTCACCGTTGATATCTATAGAGGGTCAAGGCTTCAGTTGAGGTATGCAGAGCGAGACTATTGATCTATCTAACGACGCTGACACGAAGATCCCTCAATTTGATGTCAACGTCTCCGTTCATGACCCTTTCGCGCACAGTCCTCTTCAACTTCTAACGTACTTCCTTATTAAGTCGACAATTCTGACCGGCTCTCGTAACAATAAGCACTAACGTGGGGTGTTACTGCGGTAGACTTATCGCGGTGCCGACCACTTACTCACACAGCTCATCTTGCGACAGACCGTCGAGACGCTCCCGGGCTTTCTGAATTGTGTCTCTCTCCTTCTTCAATTGGGCACGACGCTCCTCATCTCTGGGATTGGCAGCCATAAGAATAGCAAAGCGCTCATACGCTAAGAGAATGTTAGTGCAACTTCAGTAGATTGACATCCAATTCCTACCTCCATCCTCGATCACACCAAATTGCTGCTTCATCTCTCGTCCAATATTGTCGCGGCATTTGTTAAATAGTTCGCAATGAATGCTAGCACAGACGACATCCACAAAGCGAGAGTAAGCACACTCGTAGTAGCCTTTGACAGTCTGCTCCCTAGTCAGCAAGGTCATTAACACCTGAGATAGCACCTACGCTCATAGCGACAATCTCTCTGTTATACGTCTCTGGTCCAAGCTGAGCATCCGAAAGCTTAGAGATCTTCTCGATGCGAGTCTGTCCACTTGTTGACTTTCCTGTCTGGGCCTCTTGTTCGTCCAAGTAAGCGCCTGCACGAGCCTCGCGGCGCTTGGTTTGAAGCATAGTAAGTGCTCTTCCTTCGGCCAACTCCAAAGATTCGTCATTGAAGGTCTTAGGCTTGGACGTCTCCCACCTCAGAACCTGCATCACGAGTTGGCGTTGTTGAGACAGTACTTCCTCGAAGAACGACTCGCAAATTTTCATGACCTTCTCGTAGAAAAGCGTCTTGGCATATTTGCCGAACACCTTTTCAACCTGTTCGAAGACCATTGCTTCGCATAGCTGCTTGGTTCCGGTCAAGAAGCGATTGACGGGCTCTTCCCAGTGCTCCATGCTCATCACGATCATTCTCTCAGTGGCCTTTGGATCGATCTGATTCGGCAACCCAATATAAGCATCCTGGATGATATCACGGACCTCGGAAAGGTCGAAGCGTCTGGAGGACGACAATGCTGTCAATCGAGGTGCGCTATTGAGTGTTCGTGGAATTTTCTGTGGAGTGTGCTGCACTGAGGCAAGCGGACGCTTCTGACCGGATCGTTGGACGACTGGACTTGGCTTGCAGGGTACGTCGTCATCGTCAGAGTCGATGGGGATAGGAGTTGTATTTCCCCTAGCTGTAGGCGTTGGTGTCCCAGACATGCTGCTGGGGCCAGTACCGCGAGAAGAATGGCCATGGCTAGGAGTTTGTGGGCTTGGCATCAAAACGAGTACAGGACGAGTGTCAGCCAAGTCCTTGCGGAACTTTCTTGCCAAGCGATTCCATTCTTTCTGAAACGAGTTGACGTGTGAGCCTCCGTCAATGTGCTTTTCTATCTCCCTCTCAAACCTATTCAGCTCCCCCATCACGATCGCAGGTAGGTTGCCATCTATGGGCTCTGGTAATTCTTGGAGTTTGGCGTCGATCAGCTCGGCCTTTCGCTGCACCTGGTCGGCGATCCGTGGAAGGCTGCCCATGTGATTAGTAGAAGCTAAGAAACATTGAGGCGATGTTTACCTTGCTCGAATTTGAGCTGTCAGGCGTTCTGAAAGAGCTGATACCAACTGCAACGTACCAAAGCGATGACTGTACGCGCTGAGAGTAGTCGTCCATGGCTCTTCTTCGTCGAAGAAGGCTTGCTCCTCAAGTCTTGCGGTGGCATGATCAACGCGAGTATCCGGGTTGTTCTTGATGACATGATAGCCAAATCCCAGACGAAAAGTCTCACCATTCAGTATTCCAAGCCACTGGTCCAACGACTCACCCACCTGCATCCTATCTGGTTTGGTGAGACACCCGATTGTTCGGCCCTGGGCTTTGAGCTCCCTTATGAGTCTAGAGGCCCTTGAATTTGCTGGGTCATGTGTCATTGGGATGGCGAGAACATTAATGCAGTCCTCTGCCTTTACATAGTCTTTGACCAAGTTTTGGACAAGGGCCAACAAGTAAACCTCCTCATCATCGGAGTCACTGATCACCCCGGGCAAATCTGTGAAGGATAGATTGGGCAATTCGGGGCCAGAAATGTCAAGACGGATGACGTTCGGGGAAAATTTGACCTGATGCTGCTCGTTCGGGTTCGGGTTGCTTGGAAGGTATCTCTCCCATGGGCTACCTGGGTTCAAGGTGGCTAGCTGAGCCAAATAGATAACATGTTCGACCTCATCCTTGGATGTCAAAGTGGCAAAGTGGAATTCCTCGCTCTCCTGAAGGGTCCAAGGTCCGAAGGGCCGAGCACGTGTAGCACCCTCGAGTTTGCTGGCGTTCTTTGCGAGGACTCGACCGGGGACGAGATTGCCTTCGTAAATGTATTTCTTGTGAAGTGATACCTTGCATGTCCACGGCTCCTCCAAACTAGAGCTTTCGCAAAGATTGATCTCTAGAGGGCATCTTGTGCAGGTACCAGCACCGCGAGGAACCTTGATTCCGCTGATACCTTCAATCAACGAGCTTTTGCCCGCGCTCTGATCTCCCACACAGGCGATCTTAGGTAACGGCAAGATCAAGTCTTCGACCCCAAGGTAGCGAAGCTCCTGAATTGCTTGAACCAGTTCTTTGACGCCTCGCCCTAGGGCTTGAAGACCTCCTTCAGCGACTTCGTTCGCATCACTTGAAATGCTGGCAGTCTGTACATTCTGACCTTTGGCGACGATGGTATGATCTATGGAGGGTGTCAGTTGGCGCAGACCATCCCTCCCCCAACAAAATTGTGACTTACCAGTCCTCTTGTGCTCACGGTTCTTCTGGTAGCCTTCGTCCGCCTGACCATCGGTCATGGTGACATCAGAGTCGATAGCAATGGTATCACCTGAGCTAATAGGCTGCTCGTTAGGGTTTTGCTCTGCGGCCACACGTGTGACCGGCATTCTCTGGGCTGCTTGTTGTTCTCTCTTGATCGACTTGCGTGCCATCTGTGACATGTAAGACCACTGTCTTTGCAAGATGGAAGAAGATAACGACGATCAATCTAAAACACTGCTTCAGCCTAAAAACCACGAGTTTTCTAAAGAGATGTGTAAAAGAAGACAGCTCACAAACATTCGTGAAATGAGTAGAAGCTGGAGGATGACTTCAGCGAGGAAAGGGAACCGACAAGGCAGGATATATGAAAGCCATGAATGTGGTGTAAAACTTTTATGACACTAGCAGAGTGGACGCAAATCTTGGGATGATGTCTGGCATGGCTAGGAAAGAAATGTAACATACGAGCTCTCTCTTTAGTAGAGGATTTTGCGTGGCTAGATAGAAAGCATGAGCGATGGCATACACGAGTGCGGTGTAATACAGTCTGGATCAAACCATGATGGCCTAGAAGGACGAGGTGCGTTGTATGGTGAAAGACGGTGGGTGGAAGTGAGGTTTGTAGAAAAGGAATCACTCACTGCGGACTCGAGCTACAAAAGTTCAACCGCTCGGCAGATCGTCACGAAGTCGCGGTGACGAGCAGAAAATATAGAACAGGAATCTGCTGCTTCAAATGATCTCAAGAAGCAGGCAGACATGCTTCCCTTTATACCCATATCCTCCTCTCCATTCCTCCCTTCCATGTCTCCCAATCAGAGGGCCCCATCCCACCACTCACACCCGGAAACCGCGTCCTTTCACGCATCAGCGCATCCCAATGCCCTTTAATCTTGGTCTCGCACCAATGGGAGGGCCTCAAAATGTTCCAGCTCCCGGAGTTGCAAGAACTTACAACTTCTGCCAGCTGCCAAAAGATAAACGTAAGCGAGGCGCCAAGCCTCCACCTCAAGAAGCCTGTCCGCTCTTCGATTTGCCCCAAACCCCTAAGTTGAGTTGTGAGAAGCTGTATCTATCAACAACGTTATCGGCATTAAAACTTGCAGGAGATGAGACATAAGTGGGGTCAGGGTCGAGAGATCAATTTACGAACCGCTACAGCTTGTGGGAGGATTTGGGTGTGGGGCAACGTACTTTCGGAGCATCGGATTGTAAAATGTCGTATCACAGCGCTTTGATGCATTTTCGATGGCCCAAAACGGCTTGCTAATAGATTGGCTAATGCAATGACCCTGACCGAAGCCACTATTCAGGAGCGCTCAAAGCTCACAGATGGCTTCTGTGAGAAAAGCTCACAATCATTGCCTTCAAGATACTAATTTCTCTTCCCTCCCCTGCGCGAGCACCATGTCAAGATTGTACATCATTGTGTGAACCTCTCCTCGGCCTATCTCTTGCGCTTGCTCATTTCATGCACTGGAGGTATGGACGCGTTGTCCGTAAACTCCTTCTATCCGACGTGTATCCATGCTTCAGTATCATTGACTGTTCACTCTTGCCGCGTGACTGGACTGGCTTCGAGCTTGGTCCTCTCAAGAAGTGTAATACTGGACTAGACATAGATCACCAAAAGAATGCGGCTGGAAACGATCTCGATAACGCCTTGTTCTTCAATGACTAAATATGCGCAAGGTCTTGGCAGTCTAGAGTGAAGAGAAGCGCATGTTGCACCTCACATCAGACCACTGCGGTCTTCTGTGCTCCTTCAGAAGCGCTGTTCTGTTTACGCATGCGTAGTTTTGATTGAACCGACCTCTTCGGGGTCATTTTAGCGGTCGCGAATCTTTTGGCCAGGAGCGTTGAGACCCGTCGATTGGGGAGCCAAGACCTACTTCCCAGTATGAGGACGTAAGACAGTAGCGCTAGGCTTCCCGCTTGGTGTGCTGATGCTAACGGCAGCGGAACCAGATAGATCAGAGTGCTGATGCCTAGGACTACTTGTAGGAATACGAATCCCACGACCCCGTGAACTCCTTTCCTGGCGGGGCCAGGTAGAATGGTCCGGACATTGCTAGAAAATCTAGAGTAGGCCCATAGTGCCATCACGGATGTAAAAGTCGTAGTTGCCAGTATCCGATGGTCTAGTTGCACCAGAGATGGATTCTCGAGTGGGTTACGCCACCAGATATCACTGTTGTCGGGTGTGTGCGAGTAGAAGTCTGAGAAGAGCTCAGACTTTGGAGGCGTCAACCCAAGTCCCATGTAGGGAAATTCATTGTATATCAGGCCCGCATCAAGACCAGCAACAAGCCCTCCGGACATGGCAGTAATGAAGACCAGCACAGCAAGCGCCCCTACGGACGATCTAAAGATGCGAAGTCTTGGGTTTCTCAGCCTTCGGAGACTGGCCTCTGCCACTTGAAGATTGCCCAGCAGCTTATGCGTACGAAGGATAGACAAGCCATTCCAAAGCATAGCACAGTAGCAAAGGAATGCGGTGCCCAGGTGCGCAACAAGTCGATACTGGCTGACACGCGGGTGACTTCCCGTGGCAAATAAATCATCCTTGAGCCCAGACTTTACCATCCACCAGCCAAGCACCCCCTGAAAGCCTATGAGGCCTGCAATACCTGTGATCCTCAATGCCATGGGCCCCGAGACTTTTCTCCGTGCAATGAAGTATAGCGCTGGGATGGCGAATGACAATCCAACAAAGCGGCCCCAGAGTCTGTGTGTCCATTCCATATAGTAAATCGACTTGAATTCCGATAAAGTCATGTTCGGGTTGAGCATCTTGAACTCCGGAGATGACCGGTACTTGTTGAACTCAGACTCCCAATCCTCTTCGGTTGCTGGGGGCAAGCTGCCCGTTACTGGCTTCCATTCTGTAATACTTAGGCTTTGAACAATTAGCACCTTGCCAGCCATTTCGGAACAGTGCAACATACCCAGACTCTGTCAGCCGTGTCAGGCCTCCAAACACCACAATCCCAAACACGCTTGCGGCACTCCCTAGTAGCCAATACGCCACGGACTTGTCGCTTTTATTGGGGAAGAAGCGGGTTTTCGTCTTTGCCTTTTGTCCACTCGTCCTGTTCAAGGATGACAACGTCGATGAAGAGCTTGTTTCTGCTGCAGAATTGCCCGAAGCTGTTGATGACACTCGTCTTGTGCTAGACTCGGAAGCTCTTATATACTTGGGAGACGCCTCCTTGAAGATGTCAGTTCGGGTCGCCACTCGAGGGAGACATCGACAGTGCGAGCATTGGAAGAATTGCCTGGTGAGCTTCGGAGCAGCCTGTCGCAAAGCAGGCAATAAAGAAGCCATTCATTGAAGCTCTTCGCTTTCCAGTGGTGTCGAACTGATACTCATTTTGAAGTCAGGTCCGCCAGGATGGGTATCCTTGTCGTTCTTTCTAAAGAATAACCCGCCAAGAAGGCCAATAATGAGCCCCCACCGTCACCTACCCCCCACCAATTAAGCACCACACCGCCCCGCCACACCCAAACGCGCGCCGCGCCCCCAACCCCAAAACGCGCGTCGCAGCCCCCCGAGGGCAGACGGGGGCGTGAACGGCAGCAACCCAAGGCACAAGTCCCCCAAGGTTCCAAGAAACCCGCCAGGGCCCCAGGAGCGAGGGAGTCGCGGCACCCGCGCAGCGCCGCGCCACATCAACCCCCCCCCCCCACCCCGCGAAAGGCCTCATCAGCCAAACAAAACCAGCCAAACCACAAACCCGATACCGAGGCTGTTTACGCTAAAATATTATCAAATAAACGCCCAGCAGTTTAACGCGTATAACCTCTAGTTGATAATTTCGGTAACAAAAGCCCGACAAGCCGCTACTGCCAAGGCAGTCGGTTATTCTATGGGGCGTTTACAAAGGGCAGACTATCAGCAACACAGGTACAAAAAGCAGCGTCCGTCGATCCCTAAAGATGAAGCAAAAGATAAAGACCCAGCGGGTACGGGATGGAAAACATAAGGGAGCGTATTCGCCAGGGGCGATATACCAAAACCGGGCCTATTCAACAAGGGGTTAAGAACCAAAAAGGCCCATGTATCAACCCCTAAGCCCAGCAGCGAAGAGGATTAACAACTAAAGCAACACACCGATAAAGTTCTCCCCGAAAATCCCCACCCGGGGCGGCGGTCTTCTTCCCCCAACCCGGAAGGCGGAGGCCTTTGCGAAACCACGGTACAGCGAGGTCACAGGCCGCGCCTTATTTATGACCCCAACAAACGGCGCGGCCTATCCCCCGGTATTTTTACAGGGCGAGGTTTAAAGCACCGTTCTTTCTATGCCGACGGAAAGCGCAATGGCTAAACCCGCGTCTATCCCCACTTCAGCAACGACCACTCTCCCGGTCAGCATTTCACTCTCTACTCCCCTTATTCTGGGCATCGCTTCCAAATGACATGGGGCTACTTTTGCAGCGATGACCATGCGTGTCTCATTGAAGCCATTGAGATTTTACAATCAGTTACGGTGGCACAAAGGACATACTCCCCCTTCCCGGTGTTACTCGACTCTCCCTCCAAACGCCCGTCTGAACATCCCAATAGACTACTCCTCCCATCCTCTCCTCAACCACAGTCCATCTTCTCTCCGTGCCAATGTGTCTTACCCTCAAAGTTCCTCTTTCACTCGCCAGAACCTCTTTCAGGCCATCAATGGCGCCCTCAAACATTCCCTCCGTACCGATGAACGCACGCTGGTGTTTGGCGAAGACGTCGCCTTCGGGGGCGTCTTCCGCTGTAGTATGGATCTCGCTACTGAATTCGGCTCCGAACGAGTGTTCAATACGCCCCTGAGCGAACAAGGAATCGTGGGCTTTGCAATTGGATGCGCTGCGCAGGGGATGAAGCCGATTGCAGAGATTCAATTCGCAGACTATGTGTATCCAGCGTTTGATCAGCTTGTCAATGAAGCGGCCAAATGGAGATACAGGGAGGGAGACACTGGGGGCCATATCGGAGGTTTGGTGGTCAGGATGCCTTGTGGGAGTGTGGGACACGGGGCTTTGTACGTAGATGGTCTCTTTCTTAGGTTACGTAGCTTTGCTGATCAAACACGAGATATCACTCCCAGTCGCCGGAGGCACTCTTCACGCATATTCCTGGTCTACGAGTCGTGCTGCCTCGTTCCCCTGCCCGAGCTAAGGGGCTACTGCTTGCTTCCATTGCCTGCAATGACCCTGTCATCTTTCTTGAGCCTAAGATCTTGTATCGTGCTGCGGTGGAGCAAGTGCCTACGGAAGCATATGAGATCCCTTTATCGCAAGCTGAAGTTGTGAAAGAAGGCAAAGACATGACCATTGTGTCTTACGGACAGCCACTCTATCTGTGTTCGTCAGCCATTGCTGCTGCAGAGAAAGATTTTGGTATAAGCGTTGAACTACTGGACCTCCAGACCTTGTATCCTTGGGACAAGCAGACCGTAATTCAGAGTGTGCAAAAGACAGGACGTGCGATCGTCGTGCATGAGAGTATGATCAATGCAGGGGTAGGAGCCGAAGTCGCAGCTTCGATACAAGAAGGGGCCTTCTTGCATTTGGAAGCTCCCGTGCAGCGGCTTGGAGGTTGGGCCACCCACATGGGGCTGGCTTTTGAGAGATTCAATATTCCAGATGTCACAAGTAAGCTCTTGCGATAGGTCAAGATTTCATCGTTGACAACTACCAGGAATATATGATACAATCAAAAGAACGATGGAATTCTGAGTTGTTCTATTTCGCTTTTCCAAGCCAGATGGATCTCAATTCCAAGGGCACCTGCAAACAGTATGTTCACTGTACTACACGTACTAGTACTTCTCAACTTGTCGCTGCCAGTAGAAGCTTTTGCCGAAACTAGCAGCCAGGTAGTGTCGTGTTTTGGGATTCGACGAGTGGCTCTGTCGTCAAGCCAGAGTTGAATGTGATCCTTAGTATGAAGAACAAAGGAGGCCGTATTGACTGGGGGGGCAGAGAGGCTTTCGGGTCAGTTTCTGGAGAACAAAGAAAGTTGGCTTTTATGGCTACATATTCAAGGCTCTCTATAAAGGTCAAAAGAATGCTAGGCTTGGAGTATAATGCAAGAGTGAAACGACGAAGCTAGGATTCTATCTAAGAGCAAAGCATACACCTCACTTAGTATTCTGCTAGCTTACTCAAAACAGAGGACCGAGACTCGACGCAAAGCCCCTTAGATCCATAATCCGAGGCAAACCGGTGTCGCGACCGCAGGATGTTCACTGCCTTAAATGCAACTCATAGGTGTTGAGGATCGTCGGGGTTAAAACAACGTGTGAGGGAGGGGACGCAAGCAGCCGAAGTGTTGACAAAACTGCTGCAAGAGTGAATTTTAACAAGGTGACTCTTAACCAGCCCCTCCCAACACACAGATGTAGGACTTAAATTGTGAACTTTCCGCACATTAAGGTACTTTCTTACTCAACCATCTTTCTTACATCTTACACACCGCGAGGCCAACTCCACATCTTACGGACCACATCAAATCATCAACCAATATCATACTATTCATACACCACTTGCTCGACTTAAGCCTGAAAGCACTGTTCCAATATTTCGCCGACAGGGTGTAAACCCGCACATACAAAATTTTCCCTACGCTTAAACCCTATACATATACAGTACCATACCATGGGTCAACAGTTCTCAAGACTTCCTTCGGGCTTCCAACCTGGCGTAGACTCTTGGTATGGTGTACTATGCTCCCAGTTTCACTTTATCCCGGATTTCCGCGAGCCAGATATTCAGGATGTAAGTATCAGAGTGTCGAATAGCTTGACCTTGCAAGCTGACTAGTGTTCAAAGTACTTTCTCAAACAATGCGTCTATTCTAGCTCTTTCATAGGGTTGCTTCTCCTACTCAGTTGGTATTACGGCCAGTCCAGCTTGAAAAATCGCCTGGATCCTGTCGGAGCTGCTAACGAAGAGCGAAATGCCGCCGTTAAGGAGCGTGATGACGCGCAACGTGCCTGGGTAGAGATGAGGACAAAGCATGAGCGAGCAATGGAAACAAACCTGGAGCTCCGGGCCGAGCTCAGCACGGCTTTCAAGGATCTACCATGGTTGAAGCATAGAAACACCGAACTTGCAGAGGAGAACAGCGTCCAGCACAACGAGATCGAGCGCCTGGAAGGTTTCAAGCAGGACTATGATGAGCTTCTGCAACAAGTCTCTGTGTACGGAATGTCCGCGAAGCGACCAGAATACTACCAGCAGAGATCCGAGCAAACCCAGAGACAGCTCGAGATTTCAAACAATCTCCTGGAGAAGTCTGAGAAATGCGTCAAGGCTCTCGAGGAGAAGCTCGGGACTCAGCGCGAAAAGGACAACAAGGAGAAAGAGTGGCTACGATCTCAGCTCAAGAAGAATGCAAGAAGCACCGCGTACTGGGCAAAGTACCGCCCAAATGCCCTAGATACCAAGCCCGCTTGGGGAGTGCGTTGTGCATGCACAGAGCCGGAAATCGCATATGGCCTAAAAGACCAAAACCCTAGAATTGTTGAGCTGGAGGCTACAGTGGCTGCACGCGATCTAACGATCAAGCGTCTTCGAGAGAGGCGCCCCGTATGGAATTCGGGCAAGAATGACGCCGCGTCCACGTCCAACGCCGATCACACATCCCTTCCTTTAACAGAGGTTTCAAAATCCGACTCTATTACCGGGTCTCAAACCCTCACGACGACCCTCGTGCATACATGCGAGTATGAGGAGCAATGCAAAACCCTTGGTAAACAGGTCGCTGATGATGCGGAGACCATAAAACAGCTCCGCAAAGAGTGCCAGGATTTGGGGGAACCAGCCTCGAATAAGGCTACCGCAGATACTGTAGAATTCGATGCTACGGCCGAGCTAAAGGGGCAATTGGCTGCAAAGGACACGGAGATCAAAGACCTTCGAGCCGAGAAGGTGGTGATGAGCGATGAGGTAGGAGCGAAGAATGAAACGATCAACGGCCTTCGAAAAGAGAAGGTGACAGGGAGCGAAGAGCTAGCCAAGAACAATCAAGCTATCAAAGACCTTCGAGAGGAGAAGGTGACCATGGGCGAAGAGCTAGCCGCGAAGGATAAGGAGATCAACGATCTTCGAGAAGAGAAGATGACAGCAGATAAGAATGCAACCACAGCAATCTCAGATTTGCGCCAGGAAATATCTGATAGTCGCATCAGTTTGGTGGAAGCACGTAAAGTGAGTGCCGAGTGTGAACATGAACTGGGAGAACAGAAGACCAAAATCAGCGAACTGGAGGCTGCTCACCGTGGACTGGAAGACGCTGTCAAGCGAAAGGATCGCGAAATCAATGACCTTCAGAAAAAGAATCAGGAAATCGCCGAACAACCAGCCCCAGGATACGCAGAGAATCTCCAGCGCCTAACGACAGCAAACTCCGATTTGGACGACTTACGCCGTGAACATTGCGAGTGTAAAGAGCATTCAGAGAGTCAGAAAGCCAGAATCAGCGAATTAGAGGCCGCTGGACGCGAATTAAGGGCGACAGTCAAGGTCAAAGACGACAGAATCACAGAACTCGAGGGTCAGATCAATAATGCCCCAAGCAAAGATCTCATCGAGCGTCATATTCAATCCCAGAATGACGCTATTAGCAATAAGGATCGGGATTACCAAGCGCTGTACGATCTCTACAATAAGATGTTGGGTCAAGAGGCGCTTGCGGAAGCCAAGCATAATGAGGACATGCAGTCACTGAACACAATGCAGCAGAGCGTCACCGCGAAGCAGCTAGAGCTACAACGTTTGTGGGACGAATACAACAACCTCCGCTCCCACCATACAAACTGTGAAGGACGAACCACTGATCTCACGAACCAACTTCGTCAAGGTGCCAATACCTACACTGACCTACAAACTAAATATAACACCCAAGCAACGGAGCTGGACGTGGTAAACCAAAATGCCCGCGGGCTGCGAAGCGAAGTCGCCAATTTACAACAAACCAACGCCAACCTCGAGCAGATGAATTCCTCTTCTGAAAGCAATTTCGAAAAGTATCGTGTCGAAGGTGAGAACCGCGCGCGTCCAATCTGGCAAGCGAACCTTGATCGTGAAATGTCTACTCAGGCATTGAAGCTCGAGGCAAGTGAGGGACAGGTTTTCAAGCTGGAGAACCAACTCCAGCAAGCGAAAAACCAGGCAAGTCCCCTCCGGGAAATGCAGATCAAAGCGCGAGAGGATGCCGTCCAACTCAAGGAAGACGCGCTCAAGCTCGATAAGGATGCCATGGTTCTTGACCAGGATGGGTCCAAGGCGGATCACGAGGTCAAAACATTGGAGAACAAATTGGCGGCAGCGAACAAAGACGCAGGCGACGCTCGTGTTCGAAACCGTGGCATCCAGAGCCAGCTAAACAAGGAGAGAAAAGAGCGGGCAGATGAGAAGGCGAGGCACGAAAAAGTGTTGGAGAAGGAGCGGGAGGACTCCGAGAGGAGGAGCGATTTCTTGAAGCTTCGTCTTGAGAGAGAAAACCCTCTCAAGGGCACGGTCAGCAACCTTCAAGACGAGGTTGCAAGACTCTCGAAAGAGCTCGGGGAGCAGCAATCACGTGGAAACGATGCATGAGCATGAGGCTGCGGCTCCAGATCTTATGCGTCCTGGAGGATATAGCTAAATTTAAAGCTAGCACTTTTATATACATCGAAATAGGCTTTTTGAGTATCGTTTTCTATCATGTTGAGGTGTGAGAGCCTTGTGATGGGGAGACAAAGACGTTTTGTACCCAGGAAATCATAGAGGTTTGAATCGTGGCTGATCGCTATCTAAGTACTATGCCATTCCTTGATATCTTATCAAGCTTGTCAACCAACAAGCCAGCAACGATACTTTGTTTGACTAAATGCTGTTCTGGTATTCAGGAACTCACCATTTGCACATTTACTGAACCTCCTTAATCTGAGCGATTCCTAGGATGAGCCTCTGTCTGCCAACACAACAAAGAAGGTTGTCACGTATGAAAGAGAAGATGCTCGAAAAGCCTGAGATTGTACGTGGTCAACAAAGAAAATTGGCATTCATGGAAGCGACCTCAATGGAATCATCTGCTCCATGAAGCTGATATTTTGCCCCATGATGAGAAACTATACAGGTGCGACTTTGAGTAAAATACTCTTGATAAAGTGGCATCCTAGGTCTCCAAAAACACTCCATTCAGGCTTAGCACATTCGTCGAAGGAGAACACAGGTAGATGCTAAGGACGGTGTCCACCAATAGTTGCTCGAGGCTGTCTGGAGCGGGGAACAACAAGGTGAGGTGTTGAGAGCGTCGTGCCGAACACAGCGAGAGTGAATCTCGGAACGATGACCCGTGACCAGCCTCCTCCCCTCAACACAGATCCAGATCACCTATTTAAGCACCCTCGTTTTGACCATCCTCCACTTCCTTCCGTACATCCTCCACATCATCCACCTTGCACCACATCAACCACCGTTTAACCACATCCACTTTCTTCTACTACCATCATCCAGGAGCTATCAAGCTCACGAATACTGCTTCTGACGCATCCTCGAGTCTTCACACTCTTGACTGTCACAACAAACTCTGATACCGTGATAATACCGCGTTTATCCCGGTCTCCGTCCCACACATCGTGCCCAGCAAGAAAGTACACCATAGGGTATCAATTCTTGCCATACTCCAACCACAAGAGGCACTTGAACTCTTACCGACATGGGTGCTTCTTTCTTCTATAAGCTTTTCTCGTCCACCGTTGGCAGCATGCCCGCACAGTACGACCCAGACGTGGATAGTTGGTGGGGAATCGTCCTCACAGAATTGGGGTCTTTAGATCCTTTCCGAGAGGAAGTGAGTGTTGAGATCCTCAAAGTCGGGATCGAAAGCTAATTGGCCGCTTAAGAACATCTCCTATCTCCTCGTGAAGTTCCTCTGCACCGCTCTTCTCGCTTTGTTCCTCTGGGCTTTGAGTTTATGCAATACCTACAAAAATATAAAGAATCAGCGAGATGAGGCGAGAGAAGACTCGAGAAAGGGGGCGTACGAGTGGTGTGATCTCCACTTGAAGCTCAGAGACACGGAGAACGAGCTCTACCACGCGAACGAGAAGCTGCAAGACGCTGACAGCGATATGTGCGAAGAACGAAAAGGACTTCGCGACACCATCCAGGGGCTGAATGACCAACACCTGGTTTATCAAGAAGAGATCCGCTCTCTGGAACAAGATGTGTGGAACACCGAGAGCGACCGTGATGGGTACAGTAGGCAGGTGGTCCAGGTCTCAAAGGAGAATGAGAAGCTCAAGCGGGACTTGTCCAAAGGGAACAATCAACTTAGCCTGGCTCAGGCTGAAGTACAAACGCTCCAGGAGAACCTGTCCGAAGTGAGACGCCAACGTGACCTGGCTCAGGGTGAGATGGAAACGCTCAGCATGCAGGTGGAGCCCCAGCATGGACAGGCCACACCCGTCGTCGCAACGCTCAAAGCTCGACCCAAGCCCACGCATCGACGAACCCAACGACCGTCTTCGTTGCCGAAACCCCACAGAGAGCTCTTACTCAAGGGGTCTAAAGCCGCCGAATCAAGTACCTCTTCGTCTGCGGGACCTACGGGCCTCCCAAAATTTTTTTGGGGGGGTTTGGAGAGAGGGGCCCAAAAGTCAAGGCCCTCAAGGAACCGAGTCAGACTTCAACTGTGCAGGCTGATGCAGAAGCAGAGCAGACAGTCGGAGAGAAGACCCCAGAAGCACTTGCGCTGGAGGCATCTATAACGGCCAAAGATCAGAAGATCAATGATCTCGAACAAGAGAAAGAAACGTTGACTGCACAGATTGGTGGGCTGCGTATTGATCTTGAGAAACTAAGCGACGAGCATAACGAGCGCAGTGAGCAATTTGACACGCAGTTAGCCGAGAAGGACGGAGAGATTAGGAAACTTCAAGCTGAAAAGACCACAGCAGACAAGGATTCAGCCGGGACTATTGCTACTCTCCGGACAGAGCTGGGGGAGAAAGAGAAAGAAGTTGCAGATCTTGAGGAGGCGAACGACACATTGGTCGCCGAGGCAGCTCCTTCTGCGGATACTGTCCAGCGTCTGAACACATTGAGTAATGAGCTTGAGGAGTCTCGACTTGCTCATGGCCAGTGTGATGAGGACTCAACTCGCCAGAGTTCCAGAATTGACCAGCTGGTGACCGCAAAAGAGCAGCTGGAGGAAGTGCTTGAAGTCAGGGACCGCGAGATTGGCAGTCTTCAGGGGCAAGTCACTCACTTTGACAGCGTGCTGAAAGAACTACAAGAGATACACGCGAAATGTGGCGACCATACGAAAACACAGGACCTGGAAATCATGCAACTTCGCAACGCAAGCGGACCACTCCAGGATTCCAACAACAGCTTACTGCAACAGCTTGGAACAGCAAGAGCTCAACATGCAAACCTGATTGGAGAGGGTCAACAAGTGCAGAACCAGAATAAAGCGTTGATAGACTTGCAGTCAAGCAGCCAGAGAGAAATCCGGTCGCTGCAAGGGCAAATCGAGGCCTTGAATCAGACGGTCGATCATCAGCAACGACGCATCCAAAGTTTGGAAACCAACTGTCCAAACTGCCAGAAACTGAGAGAAGCTCTTGATGAGCTCTTAAAAGACGCTAACATGTCTGACGACGCTGCTAGGGTCGAAATGAGGAGAGAAGTTGAGGAGAGTGTCCGCGCGCAGCTGAGATCTCAAGTGGGAGATGACCTTCGGCGGCAGATTAGAGGCGAAGTCGAGCGTGAAGTGCGCGACGAGTTCCAAAATCATTACCGCGACGTGCTCGCACTCAATACGAAGAGAATCCGAGAGCAAAATGCCCTGCTTTTGGAGAAGGATGCAAAACTGGAGGAGGCCAAGAACGCTCCCACCATTGATCACGCAGCGTTTGAGAAGGAAGCCAACCTACAGTCAACCATAATTAAGTTGGAACAAAACGCGAAAATAGCCAAAGCGAACAACTCTCGATTGACTGGTGAAGCAAAACATTACCGCCAGCAGTTCGAGCAAGCGCAGCCGGCTACCGAGGATCTGAGGAGCGAGCTTGAACAAATCAAGGCAGATCAGCGACGCGCTCAGAACGTTAATCCTCTGCAGAGCAAACTCCTCACGTGTCAGCGTGAGTTGGAAAACATGAAGGTGGATCGGAACAAAGCTAGAGATAACTGCAGCACATATTCGAACCAAATTTCAATCCTGAGGAAAGGATACGAGGCATTGGAGAATGAGCTTGTAGCGTTCCGAGAGAAGAGCTCCATGAATAGCGACAGCACAATGAACGACGGACGCACCGAAGAGCCTATCGCAATCCAAAAGGAGCAGCAGACGGCTGCCTCTGCCAGCGATAAGAGCACAGAGCCTGCATACAAGCCTGCTCATAGATTCGGTCGTCGACCTGCGCGCCTACCAGCGCACCAACCCACGAGGAAGCCTGTCCTCGGAGAAGGAGCAGGAGTGAAGAGAGAACATGATGAATGCTCGGACGGAGAGGCGGATGACGAGGGGGACGATGACCGAAAGAAGGCCAAGATTGAGAGGGGAGGATGTCTTGAATAGCGACATTTGAGTGGGGAGAATGTTTTCTGAGGGAACAAAGCTTCGGGTATTTCAGTGCTTCCGGTATTTCAATGTCATTGTCATCAAAGAATCTACCTATGTCCATAATGTGAATTGCCTCACGTTTGGGGTGGAGGCAATTTGATAAGAAGCAGCGTAAAGTAAAGTATAGTAAAGGCCTGGCCCTGAGCTGAAAGTCGATCCTGGCCCCTCACTTTAGACCCGGCGCCAAGTCTCGCCAAGGGCGCTAATCAGACTTGGCACCACCTTGGTTCCCCTTCCCGCTGTCATCGATCGAGGGATGCAGGAAGCAGCGTGGACCAACGAAAGCCATGCGCCGTCAAGCTCTGCTTCGCGCCCCTCAAACCTGAAACAGCATGCGAAGTAGACCACCATCACTCTCATTAAGTATCATGTATCATGATACGTTGACACTTCACCTTCCCTTTCATTCATTATCTATTGTTCGACTTGCTGCTCTTCTTCTTGCCCTTATTGACACGTTCTTGACTCTCGGACCACCGACATTCCTTGCATACACGCTGACACCCAGTCTCATTCTCATCCAGCGCCGGTCGCAGTCCCTTGAAGGCCTGTTCCTAGCCTATATCTCTCTTTTGCCATCTTGCGACGAACGGAACCACGTATCTTTTATTGTTGCGCCTCGCCATAGTCCTCATTGTGCATGCTCCATAGATTCCACAAAGGAAAATGGCTCTACCCAGGTGATGCGGCCGCACTCTACCTTCTGCTTGCACCACCGCCAGCAATACTACCTTGCCATTGAATATCTTGCATACGACTTTCAACAATTTGGGGGCCTCTCTCACGAATCACGAGTGTTTCTGAAGGAGGCCGCAGCTAATTCGGCTTCTTTGGGCTGGCCCGGAAGCTATCCACTCGCTTCAATATGAGCTGTTGCGCCCTGCGCGAGAAGGAAGGAGAGGCATCGAACGAACAGAAGTGGGACTATATAGTAATCCATTTTTAGATGTCCTCTTTAGCACCTATGACTGATCGTTGCACTGTATAGAACCTGTCCGACTTTCGCTCGACGTCCTGCCTTACTCCGTTATCCTACGGAGTTCTCTACCTCTTCCTCATCATCAGCATCGCTGTATATGCAGTCGATCTGTTCACATGCGCGAATCTATTAATCTTCGACCGCTGGTCTGGTCAGGTAAAACCTGCCATACCCTTCAAAATCTCTAGGTGGATCTTCACGGCTTGCATCATCCTTTCTTGGATCCTATTGGTATACAGATGGATGAAGGCAGTGCGAGCCATTAAGAGCGGCGTTATTGCTGCTAGCTACCTCGACCCACTTGCTGTCCGAGTACAGAGTATACGCATGGGCGCCAACGGACGCGGCTGGAGGCGATTTCTTGTCTTTGCTGCTCTTACGAAGGGGAGGAAGGGTAACGAGTATGTAGCTTTGTTCACGTACTTTTCATTTGAAGGTAAGTTTACATCCTATGTTCTTCAAAGACATGTATTGACTTGTCTTAGCATGGCTGCGCATCTGCTTTGCAGAAGGTCCTCGAGTCGCCATCAACGCCCTTACTTTGTACTCGGTTATGCAGGCGGATCTTGTGCCGACAGGGCAGCACTCGGCCAGCGACGGCCATACTTCTGTTGTCCAATTCTTCGTCAACGTACAGATACTGGCAAACAAGGACAAAGAGCAAGCTGCAATATTGTTCGGCATGCTCTTTACGCTCATAATTTGGGTCATTTCCGCTCTCAGTCTGGCCTTGGCGGTTTTGTTTTATGTTCTTTATCTATGGCACCACATCCGTGATGGTAGCCTTTCACGGTATTGCAGAAGAAAGATTGATACCCGACTGCACAAGATCGTGATGAAGAAAGTGAATAAGGCCTTAGCGAAGGATAGCAATCCGCGAGCAAAGCAAGGAGCAAAAGGCCCGAAAGCTGGAAATTTCCAAGCCGATGCCAAACTTCAGCCAACATTGCCCGTCTTAGACACTACAGGCGCACAAAACTTCGCACCAGGTTCGGGACAGACGGCACAGACAGATACTTCGTTCAATCCGCATAGTCTCACAGCTGTCGTCGGCCCGGAACCTACCGTCCCCAACGTATTCTTAAACCCTCGGCGACCAGAGTCGCCCTCTCGGTCCGTCACTCAGTCTTCTTTCCGCTCCCATGGAAGCTATGAATCGAATGCACCTCTGCTGAGTTCAGCTGGTGAAATGGGCTACGGCGGCAACGGTCACCCTGGCCCTAAAGGCGCGCCGTCTAGGATGGACTCTGAAGTTCGCACATTGCACAGCGCGCGGCCTCCTCCCAATCGGAGTCTTACGGGCAACTCCCAGAGCACACAACGATCTTTTGACTCGTCCTCGTCAAGATCCGGGCCACCGAATCGAACTTTAACGGGAAACTCACAGAGCACACAAAGATCCTTCCGCTCGTCCTCGTCAACATTCGGGCCACCAAATCGGCAGAATAGTGACATGAGTGGGAGGATGACACCAACTTCCGTACCCTCTCAACCGCAAGTTCTTAAACCGATGCCGCGAGATATGTCTTTGGGTGCTGTGGGAAGGCGTTCTTCAGGGCCCCCAGGCTTCGATCCACCTACACAGGAGTTTGAGATGCATCCTCCGGTTAATAGGGCAACTGAACCGCCCAGAAACGGTGGCTACTTAGCCTTCAACCCCCATACATTCAATCCTCACACACAGAGCGCCTCATCTGGATTACCGGTCTCAGTATACTCAACGCCACCGTCTGCGGCGCCACCTCGCGAATTTATGCTACCGCATGGACCACCGAACGATTATTTCGGATCAATTGACCGGCCAGCTCAACGATCTGGAACAGCGCCTCTACCCCAACCCACTACCTTGAATACTTCTCCAGATGATCCATACGAGGGGAATTGGCAACAGCCTTTTACAAGTCCTGTGGGTCCTTCGAGACCTGCAACGGCTATCCCCAGTGCTGGATACGGGCAGAGAAGACCAATGCCTCCTCGCTACTGATCTGAGCCTCGTTCGATCTTCCTATCACAATAACCCATCTTACGATTTTAATGACGATGATATGCGTGCGGTATGAACCATACTCTTTCTGGGATATGGCATCGCCGTCAGCTTTGTACTCAGAGGGTCTGGGTTATATAACTCCCTGGTGATGCATTGGAGAACGCATATACTTAGGATCACACATAGAGCGCAAGAAATGAACGTCTCCATACCTATTAAAGTATTGATTATACCTATGCACTGTGAATCGTCAACATAGAAAAAGTCCCCTTGGCCCCAGCACAGGGCATAGCCCTACTTAGGGTTAGGGTTTTACTAAAGCCACGCCCCGCAGACCCGCGGACAAGAGCAACGCGCTGGGGCCCCCCCCCGGACAGGTACATCAACACAAGGGCACCGCACCCCACCCGCTAACCCACCCAGCAAGCCGGCCAAACGCCAGTCTGAGGCAGGCCACAAGCCACCGTCCACCAAAACACAATTCAGAGCCAACAAAGCGGGCGGAGCACGCCCAACACTATAAGCACAAGTTTTACTTAGACATCCAAATATTTACGTTACCGTTCCCCAATGCTGTTCAGATACCACGACACGTCCAGGCCGATTGTCGAAGCGAGCTTATCTTACATGTTTTACCGAAGCTCATGGCTACACTGTGTGTGGATCTGACGAAAGCTCGTAGACTTCTGCCAATAGAAACATGATACACAAGCCAGTCGATGGCTGCTGTCCTTCCGCACCTGCCTCGACCCTCCGGCACGAACGAAGAGCCAGAACCAACAGAGTACAGAAGCTACTATAGTGGAAGAGGGGTTCAGGACATATTCAGCGTTGACAAGGACTATGACAATGTTCAACCACCGGCACTAGGCCGCCGGAGACCGCATCTGCTAGAGCAGGTTCAAAGCATGGGAGAGCGTGCTGGCTTTGACGAGGATAATGAAAACAGGCATATGGAATGGGCAAAAGAACACGACCCAGCGATTGCACATTCGGATGGATTTGGGAGTGCTAGGACGCGTAGTCGTGAGATCACCGACGGGTCAGGCTCTTCTAATCGACCTGAAAAGGCCAGGTTGGGATCCAGAAGAGATGAGTCCGGAAGCCAGACGGAGTCATCGTTCGAGAATCACGCACGAGAATCCAAGGGGAAAGAAAAAGTATCGAAACTGTTGCCCGCGAAGATATACGACTTGACATCATCACCGTTGGTGCTCCCACCACTCGACTCTTCTGAGGATCTCAGCGATGCTTGCAGTCCAACCCTCGAGCGCACACCGAAGGGTAGAGGACGGTGGACTATATCGGAGGGGGGAGAAATACCGAAGGGCGAGAAAAGCAGAACGAGAGACAGAAGCCAGTCTATCAGCATTGTTGGTACTCCTTCGGCAACAGCAGAAGAGAGCCGGGACACTCCCTTATTCTTCTCGGAGAGAGACTCGCACTATACTTCAAGGCCGGGTCAGACTGCTCGCACTGTTTCCACGCCATTGTCGAAGAGGAGATCATCTTCTTCAAAGGCCAATGGGTCCGCAAAAGCCCCTCTTTCGTCATCTACAAAGCAGCCCAAGGCTATCATTACGCCCTTGCGTTTCGAAGACACGAAGTCAGGTGGTAAAGTCGCTGTTATTGAAGAGCCACAGCCTTCGCCGATGCCCCAATCTATACCTGTTCCACCTCTTTCACTGCCTACATACCTTCAGCTCGAGCTCTCTTCTCAGCGACCTTCACCTTCGTACATCCATCGCTCTATCACTAGCGACTTCCCTTACGAGTCATACCAGGTAAAAATTGAACGCCTGCTGAATTTTTTACTCCTACCTCCTCAACTAGAGCAAGTGTTATGGTTCGGTGCACTTGCTTGTCTCGATGCGTGGCTATTCTCCTTTACAATCCTGCCTTTACGGTTTCTGAAGGCTTTGTCGATCCTTGGTCGTTCTTGGGGAGAGAACCTTGTTATGGAGGTCAGATTCGTTGGTGCTTTCATTTACGCTGGCACAGGCAGAATGTGGCGTAGGCGACGGCGACGAGAAAGCATCGATGGGTCTGCAGCCCCGAAATCTACGTCTACTGCCAAAAGTCCTGCAGACTGCACACCCACGCTCAAGGCTGAAATAGAAGAGGCCTCGAATGCTACACCGTCGACCCCGGACCTGAATCGAAAATTTCGACGGGCTTCTGGCCAAAGACACCGGAAAGCAAAATTTGTTCCTTCTGCTTTACAACCCGATCATAAAGCGGACATCTTGAAGGGTCTCTTGATCATGATTAGCTGCACCATTCTCATGTTTTTTGATGCCAGTCGGATGTATCACGGTATCCGAGGACAAGCTGCGATCAAGCTCTACGTCATCTACAATGTGCTCGAAGTCTGCGACCGATTGTTCTCTGCACTTGGTCAGGACATTCTGGAGTGTCTTTTCTCAAAAGAATCGCTTGAGCGCAAACCTGACGGTCGTAGTAAGGTCCTGAGACCGTTCTGGCTGTTTATCTTGGCCCTCTGCTACAACCTGGTCCACGCGACAGCTTTGTTCTATCAGGTCATCACGCTAAATGTGGCAGTCAATTCTTACTCGAACGCTCTACTGACTCTCTTGATGTCCAATCAATTCGTCGAGATTAAATCTACAGTGTTCAAGAAATTTGAAAAGGAGAATCTGTTTCAGCTGACATGCGCGGATGTAGTCGAACGCTTCCAGTTGTGGTTAATGCTCATAATCATTGCATCTCGAAACATCATTGAGACAGGAGGCCTGAGCGTTGGGACCGGAGGATCCGCCACGTCCTCTGCTTCTGCTATCGGAGGATCTGGCATCCTGCCCAAGAGCTTTACCATGTTCCCTGAATGGAGTGGCCAGGTTATGGGTCCCTTCTTCCTCGTACTCGGCAGCGAAATGCTCGTCGACTGGATCAAGCATGCCTATATTACCAAGTTCAACAACACCAAGCCAGCCATCTACGGCCGATTCCTGGACGTCTTAGCCAAAGATTACTATTCCAATGCCTTTGCAGACCAAAATCTGACCCGCCGTCTTGGCCTCCCGGTAATTCCTCTTGCCTGCCTCTTCATCCGCGCCTCAGTCCAAACCTACCATATGTTCCTCGCAACTCACATGCCACTTCCGCTACCTTCGACTGCCACCTCCCTCTCCGTTGACAATGCAGCCGCTTCTCCAGCGACGACAGCAGCCTTACAGCACATCGACCAGATTTTCAGACGCGCCTTGGGTCGCTCTACGTTCGGCGTTGGTGATCCTACGCTCGCGCCCGAACATAGCAAGACTTGGAGCACAGATGACATAATCGCGTTCATAACTATGCTTGTCTTCTTCCTCGTCCTGTTTCTTGCCCTTTTGGCTTTCAAGCTCGTACTCGGCATGTGCTTGCTCTCCTTCGCACGTCGACGCTATAAAGGCATGAAAGAAAGGGAGAACACTTCCACGCACGCGGATGGTAGACGATTCGGAGGCTGGGGTGTTGTGGAAGTTGATGAAGATAAAAGACGGTGGATATACAAGGATGATCCTGATGGTGCGAAGAAATTGCGGGAGAGGGAGAGGGATGCACGAGAGAGGAAAGGGGGGGAAGAATCTTTTGGGAGCGTGACTCGGTATAGTATGGCTGCTAAGAGGATTTGGTGATCCTTCCTGGGGCCTACATCTATATGTGCATTTAGCGAAGCATTAGGGTGGCGTCCTGAGCGTCTCTTTTGTAACAACGATTCTTGACTTCATCGAGAAGGTCTGTTGAATGTGCGTCTCCGCGTGCTTTTAGCATGTCACTACCGCTCCTCTGCTCTCTAGTCTTTCCCCCCGCAGCCACAGTGCTGTCCTACACTCAGCACCATCAAGCACGGCTAACCTCCCTCGTCTTCACCTCCATCTTCTCTCCCATCGCCGTCATCACAACCACCACAGCATCCACCCCCCTCTTATTCACCAACCCCACCACCCTATCCCTCACCTCCCCATCCGAACATCTAACATCGTCCCTCCCCTCCCCTTTCTTCTCTTTATCCCACAACGACAAGAACCCATCATCACTAACCACCCGCACCAATCAACCCTTCTCACCACAACATACACGTCAATATCATGACCAAGGGAACGGCCAACGAGGAATCCTTGATGTGCGAAGATGTCGTCGGCTTCGAATCGATGTTGACCTGTGCGTGCCCACGATCGCCGGGGTTGGAACTTCAAAACGACGAGATGCACTCGGAAGGAAGGAAGGAAGGAAGGATCTTTCCACAGTCGTTGTCGGAGAATCCTAGCAACAGTTCACGCACGCAGGGCTGAAAATTCAGATGGCGTTGTTGAAAGCCGTACGGTTCAGGCGCGTTGCCAAGGGAAGAGGTGGCGGTTTTGGCAAACTCGGCCTAGAAAGTCGTGATCCTTGCCCGCAACGGAGATTGTTTTCGTGCGTTTGGTCCTCGTGGTTCGATATCGGTTGGTGGAAAGGGTCGATTTGTTCTGGTCGATGTTCAGAAAGAGCTGCGAATATGGAAGGAAGGAAAGATGGAAAAAAAGGAAGGAAGGAAGCTTTCTCCTCCCCAAACGTGAAGACTCTGAGACTCGCTCTAAAGATATGCATGACTTTCGCTACATCCTCTTCCATTCCTCGTCATATCGGTCTACACGGTATCTGAACCCGAACCCCTGGCCCGCCGGGCCCAGTGCACACCATACCTACCACTGTTCCACACCGCTGGGTGTCAAAAGACAGAAGAACCTGATAGAAAACTGTCAGCGATGAAACCATATCATCCGAGATCCACTATGTAAGGTACCTCAGTGGACGTCATGGTCGCATCATATTCCCGGCCTCGAGATCTCCAACGTCGCTGGTACCAGACTACCCAGTTCTCCAGCGCCCTCCCTTGCTTCCCTCACATCATCATCCAGCCAAACCATCACCCACCCATGCTCGCCAACCCCACCGATCCGGTACCTACCCCCGCCCCTTCTTTGCGCGGAGCTTGCGCACCGGGTACGGAATCTGCAAGGGCTCGGGATCACTTACTCCTGGCTGGAGGAGGGCCGGAGAGCATGGGTGCGTTCGGGCCGTCATAGCGGCGACGGACGTGATGAGCAAGACCGGTTGGCATGGAGTGATTGGGTTGGAGTTCATGGAGATGTGGGAGCGCTTTCGATGAACATGGTCCACGTGTCAGTTGGGGAGCTTGGAGAAGATAGAGTCTTGGCTGTGAGGGTGGAGGTAGGAAGGGATTTCGCAAAGGATCTTGGTGGTGGGAAGTGAGAGGATGTTGATTCTTGCCATTTTCGGGAGTGTAGCAAATTGTTTGGAGGAGAAGGCTCTGGGTGCATGGGACGAGAAGGGTGGGAGAGATCACATATAGAGAATGACCGTTTTGTCATCGATTAAGTATTGAGTCTTATGTGATTTCAAGGCGGTCAAAAGGTGAACCATTCCCATCGTTTCACTTTTCCCAACGATATCATCCAATCATTGTTTCCCCAGTCGATCCCGGGCACATGTTCTCTCAGCTTCATGCGACTCGTTTCTTCTCTTCACCCCCCATACCGCCTCATATCAAAAAATCCCAGTCAGCCTTTGATCGTTTTCTGTATGAACAATAGATTCGGGTCCAGCCTCAGACCGCTAGTCCGCTCTCAGACTCGAGTCCTTCTCAGCGTCAGTAAGTTATAGAACACAGGTTCTTCACATTCCAGCCTCCACGCTGAAAACATTTCACAGGTAGCTGCTGGTCATCGCCAAGGTGGCGTAGGGGAACATGTGACAGAGCATCGAATTAACATAACCTGGGCTGTGATAGCACTCATTGACATAGGTTATGAGTAGTTGGCGACGATAATACCTGCAGAAGACGTTGACATCTCTGAAGTACTAGGCGATGTGCAAGATGCATTCTGGTGGGATGGTGGGAAGGCCTTCGCGTGCATTGTGTTGGCGCGACTGGAAATGAAATGACCGCGCGAGGCTTGACTTGAAGATGGCAGGGTACTCTAGAGTGGGGACTGGCTTGTATGTGTCGAGGAGGTTGAAGCCGTGAGGTAAGAGCTGTTTTCGAAATCTGGCCAAGGAATGCTCTCCATATTAATTGAAAGGCCCAGACGATCAGATCTTCCAGTCTGACGCCCAGAAATCCGTGATTCAGAACGTAACGACGACTAAGACCCCCATCATGGGTCAATCGCGTCAAAGTGGTGTAGTGTTGCTGTTATGTAAACATTAATCGTAGAGGGGAGGGTTTCTTGGCTTTTTTCTCTCTCTTTCCCTTAGACCCTCCCTGCTCACTCTCCTTCGAGCTTCCCCTTGAGCTTCCCCTTGAGCTTCCTTTGGAGCCTGTCTTTGATGATGTCTCACTTGCGCCCTTGGCACTGCTCGACTTCTTGCTTCCACTCCCAACTTCCTTTCTTCTGGTCTCTGAGGCGCTCTTGTCGTTTAGGTTGGACTTCGACAGCGTGAATGCCTCTGGAGTAATAAATTCCCCATCCACGCTCGTCCCCAAACTCTGCTCTTCTGCTTCTGCAATGCCTCTTCTCCAATTATCAATCGCGCTGACATCTCCTCCGATTTCCAGCATTTCATCCATCCCCGGATCCTCCACGGCGTTGTTCGCCCTTATCTTTTTGATGATCTTGTACCCACCTAGTGCAACGATTGTAACTCCCACAGCAACACCGCCAGCGATCAGGAATTGTGGGCTCGCGAGCAAGGCGAAAACTGCTGGAGCGCTGCCTTTCATGGTGACAAGGACGCCTGGCGCCATCTTTGTAGCGATATTACTGATCTCGGCCAGCGTGAGAGCGACAGCGGCCATAGCGTCAGGGTTCTTCTGTAAGGAGGCTATTGTTGCGGATACGGAATACTGTAGGCAATCCGCTTCTTCTAGGAGAGCCTTCACTTTGTTGACGAGGCCTTTGAATTCAGAGTCGTCGGCCGGATTCGCCACAGGGAGAGGTGGAGGTATAGGGCCATATGCCAGGTCCATATCTATGATTGATGAAGGCGACGAGGGAGAAGTCATGGATCGGGGTGGAAGGCGTGGGGCTCGTGACACAATAACGTCGTCCAGACCGGAGTGTCTTCTTGTAAGCTCCTGGTGCGGGAACGTTGGAGAATGTGGAGTGCGAAGTTCTTGCGAAAAACGGTTGTGTGATGATGGGTAGATCGTGTTTGACTCGCTTCTAGAGGCCTCTTCTGGGCGTCGATGGTCAGTGGATGATCTGCGATTGCCGTGATGTGGCCGGGAATGTTTTCGGGGGCCTGCTGCAGGGCGATTATCGTAGACTGTAGCTGCTTCTAGACCCTTGCGGGCTTTCCTGTCTTCGATTTCGTAGTGTCGGCCAGCGACGACTTCAGCTTTTCTTTCGCGATACGCAGCTTTAGCTTCTCTGAAGACATTGACAAGATGCTTGCTCTGTGACGCAGGGATCAGCTAGTTGGGCTGGGAGGTGTGGATGAAACGGTGACTTACTGTGCTAATCGCCTTGCCAGAATTGTCCAGGACTGCTATTGTTTGTATGAGTGCTGCCATGTTGAGTATCAAGATGCCTTCCACTTATGGATGGCCACTCCGTGCAGACAGAGCTTGTTTGTCAATCTATAGTTGCTTGACAGCCACTTAAATCAGCCAAGGACTTCTAGCAGCACACGTTACATGCGCAAGAGATGGACATAGAGGCCGTGTAGACGTGTGTACAGAGCAAGTAGTAAATTCACAAAGGGAACAATGAGATTGCTTGAATCACAAGTCGGCTTTCATAGCACGATAAGAGCTTTGCTGACAGCAAGATATAGGAGGTGGAACTGGCACGGAGAGCATAGTCAGAATCAAGGATCAGAGGATGATGGATATGGTTATGGATATTCATTGTCATGTAATGAGAGGCCATTGATAGTTCGGGAAGTGCATCTTTGTTGTCACGCTGCGATTGCTCGCTCGCCTCCGCTGCCTTGATTGGGTTCGGACCATGGATCAAGCAAGCCTGCTTTAGACTCGACCATCTGAGAATAATCAATTGATCATTATTGCTCCAAATCTCACGGGGCGCGTATAACACAGATATCATTGGTCTTTGAGTATAGATGTTGTAGGAAGTGTGATGGCGCCAATGATTCAGGCGCCGTCGCCAGCTGCGAAAAGGACGCACAATGACGCGGACAGCACTGCCCTAATCTATCGCCACATTTAGCCACGCGCTTTTTACGTCTACTCAACTATGTTGTATACTGCTTAACTACCATTTCGTTCCATGGACACTTGACAGGCTTTTTCCTTTATGTCGTCTTCCAAGAAACCCATTGATAGCGACAATGTTTTCAAAGTACACGGGCCATGGAGCGCCATGAGGCTGCGCTTGAAAGGTTGACAGATATGCTTCCTGAACAGTAAGGATGTACATATTGGAATCTGCAGTGCCTCCCAATTCATGTCAGATGATACTACTCGGTCGTCTAACATGGACGGTGATCTTCCTCGTATTCTGCTATCTACCGCGATGCACATCACATTTATGGGGGATAGTACGTGATATGCTAGGGTTGTGTCCGCCATTCCTTAGCGGTTTCGGCAATAAGGAAACATTTGGTTTGGTGATCCCTGCAAACTATATAGGAAAAGCCCGTCATAGGTAACTTACGGTAGTCAAAATTGGCAACTGTTCATTACCAATATGGATTGCTTTCTGAGCTTTGCCGTCGTTCTCGCTCCTTTGTGCATTTTGCAGCTTGATAGGAATGCATATATAGCAAGTCAATGGACAGAGCTCTCTTAACGTAGCTCAGGTCTTCGGCGGCGCCTCCAACACTGTTGCTAAATCACTCTGATACTGGGGATATTCCGGTGTTTACCTCTCAAGGTAAAGAGCTGCTAGTCATCTATGTCTTGCGATTGGAATGATTCAAGCCCCATACAGAACGACTTGTGCTCACCCTCGTTCTAGGATGGGCTCTGGCCACTCCGACTCCACCCTTGCTACCTCAGAGCAGTCCTCGCACAGCGCCCCAAGCGTCGAGAAGCCTACCACGCAGACGATGAGTCGATGGACAAGATCAGAGGGAGAAGACGTACCGATTGAAGGAGCTGCCGCTGCGCCGGACTTGTCGCCTAATCGAAGCACCGAAGGAGGTTCTGCCAATTTACAAAGGTCGCCCTCCTATGGCAACGGCTACGGCTGTACGGCTTTTAACGATGATGAAGGGACTACCAAGGATGCAGAGAAGGGACAAGATCCCAATAAGCAGTTCGAAGTTCGGTTCGATGGTGACTCTGATCCTATGAATCCAAGATCCTTGAGCAAGACACGCAAGTGGGTGATCGTGGCCATTGTATCCGCCGGCTCAACGTGTGTCACATGTGCGTCGTCGATGTATACGTTAACATACGGTCAAATTACAACGGAGTTCCACGTTTCCCGAGTCGTCGCTACGTTGGGACTGAGCTTGTTCGTTATGGGGTTGGGCCTTGGGCCTATGATTCTTGGGCCTTTATCTGAGTTCTATGGCCGCCGTCCCGTCTACGTTTTTTCATTTGGATGTTTCCTGGTTTGGCTTATTCCTTGTGCGGTGGCAGAGAACATTGGAACAGAGCTTGTTTCCCGGTTCATTGACGGTATTGCGGGCAGTGCTTTTTTGAGTGTGGCTGGGGGCACCGTTGGCGATATGTTTGTACGGAATGAACTGCAAGCTCCAATGATGATCTTCACGGCCTCTCCGTTCATCGGGCCGCCAGTGGGTCCCATTATCGCAGGCTTCATCAATCAGTACACTACCTGGTGAGTCAAACAGGCAAACTATAGAATAAAGGCTAACAGATCAGGCGGTGGACTTTCTATGTGCTCATCATCTGGTCCGCGCTGATGCTTGGCTTGATCGTATTAGGTGTGCCCGAGACCTATCATCCCGTCCTTCTTCGTCATAAGGCTGCGAAGCTACGGAAAGAGACTGGCGATGAGAGATGGAAAGCGCCAATCGAGATTATGCAACGCTCGATCTTGCAGACTATTTTGCGGTCCTGTTATCGGCCATTTTTGTTGCTTACCCTAGAGCCTATGGTCCTGAATCTTTGCCTGTTCTCCGCGATATTGTTGGGGGTCCTCTATCTCTTCTTTGGCGCTTTCGAAATCGTATTCACGAACAATCATGGATTTGAGCTGTGGCAAGTCGGCCTGAGTTTCACGGGCCTTTTGGTAGGCCAATTGGTTGCAATAGGAACGGACCCGCTGTGGCACAACAATTATCTTAGGCTACTCCGGAAAAAAGAAGAGGAAGATGGAGAGTCTGGGGGTTCAGAACCCGAGTACCGTCTGCCACCAGCGATTGCAGGAGGGATACTCGTGCCAATTGGCTTATTCTGGTGCGCATCATCTATTGCCGTATTTCAAATCGCAAATCGCGAGCTGACCTCGGTGCAGGTTTGCCTGGACCACGTATGCCTCCGTACATTGGATAGGTGAGGAGGAACAAGAGGAGTTGCCTGAGCTAAGCTAAACTTCTACCCAGTGCCGATCATAGGAAGTGCTATCTTTGCAGCCGGGTGAGTCGCTGCGGATTGTCCTTGACTTCAATGAATAGCTACTGAACGAGTATCAGCATGCTACTTACATTTTCAGGAATCTTCACATTTCTGGTGGATGCATATCCTCTATATGCCGCCTCTGCCTTGGCGGCAAACAGCTTTGCTCGCTCGAGCTTCGCTGCAGCGTTTCCACTGTTTGGTGATCAAAGTAAGATTATCTAGAGTTCCACGTCTGACGCGGTATCCGCCAGGTGTGACAGTGACAGGCTAACAAATGTTTGATAGTGTACAACAAATTAGGGTATCAGGTAATGCAGGGAGCAGTTCTGACCAAAGCTTTTCCACTGACGAACTTCACGTTAGTGGGCAACTACCTTGTTGGCGGGCCTTACGGTTATCATGGCACCTTTCCCGTACGTCGATGCAACAGCTGTCACATTTTCTCTACTTGGCGGCTTGGGCATATATTGATTGGTCAAACCAGATATCTGTTTTTTAGGTTCGGCCGAAGGATACGTGAGTACACTTTTCGGAATTCCCTTCCAATCAATATCATGGTTGAGTCCCGAGACATGTCTCGGGAGCATACTCACAGTGCTTCCAATCTTGTTTTGTTACCTGAATTTTCTACCTCAAAGGAGTCAAACTGATTCCCCCATCTTAGGGGGTAATTCGCGATTCGCTTCTGGGAGATAGCCGTACATGATTCTAGTCTTTAATTATAGCTAAAAACGATGATCACGATGGCGTGTGGGAAGGAATGATAAAGCCAGTGCCCTACTCCGTATTTCCAGGCATACCTGCATGATGTATGAGTATCGAGCTGGAATTGTCAAATCTCAGACCAACAAGGAGCCGTATCACCCACACCCGATGGTTGGTAGCCTTGTTCCAGCTGTACATGATCGTCATTCAAGCTCAAAGTACGAGGGTACGGACACATCGAGGTCATGAGATCAGCTTGGCAATATTTGTTCAAGAAGGCTTCTGTGCATTAGCTTGAGCCAACGACGCATCTTGTGCCATGTTGTTGCTTTGATTTCTTTGCAGCGCATGATCGCCCTTTGACCCAAGGCATGCAAGCACGCTGGCGAACCAGAGCTGTGGGTTTTCCAGAGAATAAAAAGCAGGGATTTGGTGTGGGTGAGGTAAGAGGGTACCTTAGGAGCTTAGGTAACTAGCAGTAGCGTCCTGCAATAGTGCGCAAGTTAGAATTTCCAAAATTGAGAATAATGAAGCATGACGACGAAGGGAGCCAATGGATGGGAGGACAAAGCAATTTTTCCGTGCGGGCAAGCGGCCACCAAATCCTAGGTGCCGCTTTAGCAGTTTTAGTGCCACCTGCCCAATGAACACCGTGAACCCAAGTTCATCAGAGACTGACCGCTTACTGCTGCTACATGACATGACATGAGAGTAGCACCTTGCTGCATGGGATGGTAATTATGATCATGATGACCTGCTCCATCACAATAATACATTAAGCCTAATCATCATCATCATTCCACTTCAATTCGGAGACGATAAGAATACTACCCTCCCAGTCCACCATCTCAGTCGTAGGATTCTCATCCGAATTACTACGATACCATCACCGACGTAGAAATCAAATACGGCTCCAAATATCCGATCCAGCACATCAAGTCGTCCTACAACTTTACACGACAAGCCTTGCATCAGAGGGAATCCTGCGTCCGTCCATCCAATCTCCAAGGTCCAGCAAAACAAGGCGTCCCAACGTATCTGCAGCTATCCGGTCGCTCGCTCTCTCGCAACTGGACAAGGGATATCCCCTCAATTTCGAATTTGAGGCTGTCCCCAGGCACCCCAAGTAGATCTCGTTGAAAATATCGGCAGAGCTTCCTTCTTCCAATCTGCACTGCCTCCTGCGGTAGTAGGCTACGTGGACACTGTTTTCTCTCTCACGTGCGCCGTCAACGGTGCACGGTATTACGCAAGTCGTCAGGAACTGATTGGCTTCTTGGGACTCTGCAGCTTGGAAAGGGTGACTAGGCCGCAGGAAGACTTGTTCTCGTCGTGCTATTGGTGAAGGTAGAGGAGGGCGTTGGGTTATTGCACAGCCAGGCTCCACTTGCACGGGAAATAGCATTAGACTTGCATGCATGAACCAGGCTATCTGGACCTCTGGCATCGTACCGCATTGGCGCCTTTTGGTAGCCGCGTGAGCTAGCTATATATCATGGCCTTGGACCGAGATGAGAATGCTTCCTCAAGATCGCAGTCGGAGTCATCAGACGATAGTGACAGTCAAGACTCAGACGACATGCGCACACCTACCACCGATTCTAAAGGCGATTTGTCAGCCCGTAAGCCGAACGATGACAAGGTGAAAAAGGCTGCCAGCAAAGATCCCAACAGGGTCAAGAGGAAAAAAGCTCGTCGGGCCTGCGAGAATTGTCAACGTGCTCATCTGACCTGCAGTAAGTCCCTTCTACCACTTGCCACCATGGTCCTCGACTTTGACGCTTATGCTTGACAGGTGACAAGCGGCCTTGCGAGAGGTGTGGCGACAAGAAGATTTGCAAGGACGGAAAGAGGAAGAAGGCAAAGTACTTGGCAGATGCTCCAGACGAGGATCTAACTCCAGGCCAGGATCAAGTCAAAGACAGTCACTTTGCCAACTTTCCTAATGACTGGCATGGTGGCCCGCCATTTCCCAGGTCAAGTTTCCCCAGTCCGGGAGTAGGTAGCCTCTATGCCAGCCAAAACCCAACCTACCCATTGTTCGTAACGCACGGTCAGCAGAACCAGATGCCTTTCCAACCCTACTCTAGCCAGCAGATGTCAATGGGACAATCATATCCTCTCGGCCCTCATCAACAACCGATCTTGCCAGATTACAGTCGTACTGTGCAGCAGCCAAACACCCTCGGTTTCTCCAATCCGAATCAAGACCTCTCTGTCGGTGAATTCTATCCCAATCCGAACACAGAGGAAAACTCTTTTGCGAATCAATACGGGTATGGGGAGTTAGCATACATAACTCACCTCACTTCTGGTATGGCAGACACTCCTCCAAGCGAAAGCACGGGGACTCTCAATCCTAGTGATGACGCCAACTTTGTGCCAGGTGTTAATACCCCAGGCTACGGATCGGCCGCCCAACCCTACGGCTACCCTCAAGACCAGGTCATACACAATTCTCGACCTAGCTCACGAGAAGAAGCCGATCCTTTCAACTTGAGGGGACAAGACGAGGACTCACTGGATGGGTTGGTAAAGCAGGAAGAGCCTACTGGCTACCCGATTGGCGCCTATAACAACTATCCCAGTCCATCATTTTCCGGGTCCAGTCCGCAAGGTATGACGGCGGGTATCGACGAGAGTCCGTCCGTCAAGAGTATGTACACTAATATTAACCCATCTCGTCAGGCACAGCTCCGAGAAACACTCCGGCCAATGACCTCTTCGCAGCAACAGCAGAACAGTTCTCAGGCCTCACCCTCAACGCCGACTGTCCAAACGGCAACGATACCTTCTTCTATCCAAACTCAGCCTTCGACTTCCAATCGCCGCCACCGGAAACCCTCAATGATCTACAATGCCGTGACGGAGCCTTATTCTTACACCAAGGCTTTCCACGATTTGATGGCATTGATCCGCAAGCGGTTTTCCCCGTCTAAGACGGCTCGGATTGCCAAGGCACTCGCTTCCATTCGTCCTTCTTTCATCTCATCTCTTACGAAGTTGGATGACGATGACCGAGTCTTCATGGAAAAGTGCCTTCAGCGAACACTACTAGAATATGACGATTTTTTGAGTGCAACCGGCACTCCCACAATAATTTGTCGACGCACTGGAGAAGTGGTAGCGGTGGGTGAAGGTTTTAGTGTTCTTACTGGTTGGAGGAAAGCTGTCCTCTTGGGCAGGGAGCCCAACCTCAACGTGAACAAGGGGGGTGACACTTCTGGTCCTTCCGGTATGGGAACTGCAATTTCTCGCGATAACATCACTCCTCGAGTGTCAGATAGTTCGAGACCTGATGCCCTCGACGAATCTCGGCAGAACCCGGTGTCTATAGTGGAATTGTTGGATGACGAGAGCGCGTGCGATTTCTTTGATGACTACTCTCATTTAGCTTTTGGAGATTCTAGGGGGAGCGTGACCACACCGTGCAAGCTTTTGAAGTACAAGACAGCGAGGGATGCTGAGCTTGACAAGACATTGGACAGCGAAGCTGGATCACGGCTGAAGCGGCAGAGGGATGCTACACGGTCTGGAAAAGATGGGAATGCCGGTATGACCCAAATTGGAGATGATGATGGCAAAGTCGAATGCATGCTCTGCTGGTCAGTGAAGCGGGATGTCTTCGGTATTCCTATGTTGTTCGTTATGAATGTCCTTCCTTGCATATGATGAGACTACGACGTTTGCTTTCTTTTGTCCATTGGGAAAATCGAATGGCATGGACGCCCAATCGCTTGGTGCTGGCTAGCACTTTGGCATGAATTATGACAGCACAGCTGTACATATCCCACAGATTAGACGTCAATAACGCATTCACTTATACTGAAACGCACCTGACAATGTCTTTGTGAACAGCAGAATATCCTTCATAGTACACGCGTCCGTTGCTTTATCCTCTATCTCTATCCCATATCTTCGTGCGACTACCCAGCTTGACACCACGCTTCATGAATCTTCCAATGTGTCTGTACCCACACTCAAAAACCCAACATCCATACATCACTCAGCTCGCCACCGCATTCTCATGCCCTTCAACCCCAAACTCCAACAGATACTTCTCCCCTTTTAACTTTAGATAAAGCTCCCTCTCCAGACTTCTCTTTGCAACTTCAATATCCACATTGATATCCTCTATTAAACTCTCCTTACTCACATAATCATACTCTGGCCGTATAAACCCACAAATCAGCAGATTCATCCGCGCGCCGTAGAAGTCATGGTGGAAAGCGTGCATGATGTGGACTTCCTTGGATTACCATAACAGATCAGCATGATGCCCTCCATCAGCTTCAACCGTTTTCTTTCTTTCTTTCTTTCTTTCTACAGCAGAGCATGCGTGGAAAAATACGTAGCCAGGAGGTACATACCACACTCCTAACCTCATTCTTATAGTAAGGATTCCACCCAATACTCATCACCATTTCCCACACTCCTCCTCCTGATCCTCCTCCCTCTCCTTTCCCCCCCCTCTCCTTCCTCAACCCTGTATCATCAATGTCCACACCCGCCCACCCGTAATAAACTCCGCTCTCGACATCCTCATTTCCCCCAACGCTCAGCCCCGCCAACGGTATATTCGCCGTCGGTATCCCTAGATCTGCGCTACCACGTCCGAAGCCCTTTACTATGGGTCCTGAGAGGCGGATCGGGAAGGGTCGTTCGGGGCCGGTTGAAGGACCGGCGACGAGGGGGCGCGGGGCAGAGGGGCGCATTGGATTTGTTAAAGGACGGGTAAAAGGGGGTCTGGACTTTGGAGAGGGTAGAGGCTGTTAGTAGGGGGGAGAGGTAAAGTAGATGCGTCTGGGTGTGCAAAACCGGGTTTGATATTCATCTGGGTGGCAGGATTAGAAGGAAGGAAGAAGTTCCGACCCCCACGCTGCAGGCTTAGAGTAATCTTAGGGACGGGCCGAAGGACGCAGCGTTCTTTTGTTTCGGGGCGTGGAAAGTCCTTAAAGTCACTTTTTCTCAGACACTAGAATTATTTTTGCAATTGGGTCAAGATGCATCTTGTGATATCTAATTTCTGAACTCGATGCAAAGATGCCCGAGCGGGTGCATAAACACCTCGATGGAGGATCTGTGCCCTTGGAGACCGCGGTTGGGAAAAGTGCCCCATTATTGACCGAGGATAAATCGTCGAAGAGTAAGAAACGGAAACGAGAGCATGTGGATCGGACTCACCTCGGAGAACGTGCCATATCGCTAGAACCTGCTCGCAGGAGCCTGCCTACACATAGAAACACTAGATTAATAAGTCATGTCGAGGGCAACCACGACCAGCGCCCGCAATCGAACGGTTCTGATCGCTTGCAGCTCGCCACTTTGGCAAAACCCAAATCAAAAGGCCTATCAGAGGACTTCGTTCGACCATCAAATGGCAGCCACAATCTGAGAGACAGAGCCAAAAGGCTGGAATCTTCCCGCAAAAGCCTTCCGGTCTGGTCCCATGTTAGGGAAATTCGCGAGGCTCTTCTCGGCCAGGATGTCATCATCTTGGTTGGTGAGACTGGTAGTGGGAAAAGTACGCAAGTGCCTCAGATGCTTGTGAATGAGCCATGGTGTAAATCCCAGTCGGTCACCATTCCAATGGACCGCTCCCCTCAGACTGTTACAATCGGCGGCTGTATTGCCATCACAGAGCCGAGAAGGGTGGCGGCTACTACCTTAGCTAGACGAGTAGCAGAGGAAATGGGCACTCCGCTTGGTTCATCTAGTCCGAAAAGCACAGTTGGTTACAGTGTGAGGTTTGATCAGTCTACCAGTCCGAATACGAGGATCAAGTTCGTTACGGAGGGGACACTATTGCAAGAGATGTTGAGAGATCCATGGTTGAAAGCTTACAGTGCTGTGTTCGTGGATGAGGTCCATGAGAGGGGGGTCAATGTCGATTTACTGTTGGGTTTTCTGAGGGACATGGTCGCAGGGAAAAATAAGGGAAGAGGGGGGATACCGTTGAAGGTACATCGTATTTCCGAGTTACTCCTTTCTGTCCGAGACTCCAGTCTGGGTTTCGAGACTTGTCCTGGGGCCGGGCTGGTCTTCTTTACACGCTGTGCTCCTAAATACTTATTTACCGCGTTCGACTTTCTGTCGTGAAACAGATCACTTACCCCACTTGTGCTCACCAAGATTGTTTTAAGAGTTAGCCCTACGTTTTGGAAAAGGGACGCTGATTCTTTGATAAGGTTATCATCATGAGCGCAACCGCCGAGACGGAGACTTTGAGGGCATTCTTTGAGGAGGGATATGGGCGAGAGGCAGGGAATGGAGTCCATGGAGATAGAAAGGATCATGGGAATGGTACCGATGGGCTTGAACATCAAGACGAGTCAGGGTCTGAATGGTCCGGCATCTCCTCCTCTGATGAAGAAGGTGACACTGCAATCCACAGCAATGGAACCGTGAAAGGTTCCCATCACGAGGTCAAGAAGCCGCAATTGAAGACTTCAGACCGTGTAGCAACTTGCTATATCAAAGGTCGCCAGTACCCTGTCGATCTTAAGTATACAGCAGAGCCAGTCCAGGACATCGTCGAGGCGTCTCTTCGAATGATCTTCCAGATCCACCGTCAAGAACCCATGCCAGGGGATGTGCTTGTGTTCTTCCATGGACGGAACGTTATCGAGTCCCTCGAGAGCCTCGTGAAAGAGTATGCCCACGACATGGGGCCCGAGCTACCGAAGCTTCTAGTCCTACCACTCTTCGCCGCCCTATCGCAAGCTGCACAGGAGCGAGTATTTCAGCCTGCTCCTCCAAATACGCGGAAAATAATCATCGCAACGAACATCGCTGAAACCTCAGTGACAGTCCCAGGGGTCCGATTTGTCATAGACAGTGGAAAAGCAAAGATCAAGCAATTTCGGACGAGCATTGGGATGGAATCGTTGCTCGTGAAACCGATCTCGCAAAGTTCGGCCATTCAGCGCCAGGGGCGTGCTGGTCGCGAAGCGTTAGGACAGTGCTATAGGCTGTATACAGAATCGGACTATTCTACCATGCAACAATCCAACACGCCGGAGGTTTTAAGATGCGATCTAAGCCATGCAATTTTGACTATGAAAGCAAGAGGCATCAAGGATGTTGTTAATTTCTCGTTCCTTGATCCTCCGCCGCGAACTGCGTTGGAAAAGGCTTTGCTGCAGCTTTATCTGCTCGGAGCGCTGACTGACTCTGGAGGAATAAGCGACATTGGTCTGCAGATTGCTAAGCTTCCGGTCACTGTGTCTCTCGGAAGAGCTCTCATTGCAGCGGCTGAACCATCGCTAAATTGCGTACCCGAGGTTATTGACATTATCTCGTGCTTGAGTGTGGAGGATTTGTTCCTCAACCTGGCGTCCGAGGAAAAGAAAAAGGAAGCTGAAGTGGCTCGACGCGAACTCTACAAAAGAGAAGGAGATCACTTGACCTTATTAACAGCAGTCCAAGCATACGCAGCAGAGAATACGGATAGGAAAGCCTGGGCGGAGAAACATTTTGCATCGCATAGAGCCATGAAAGCGGCCATGGATGTTCGAAAGCAGCTGCGGGCTCAGTGCCAGCAATTGAAATTGCTAAAGCTAATACAAAACCAAGCAACCTCAGCAATCACGCCCGAGCTTGCAAATTCCATATTGAAATGCTTCCTGAAAGGTTTTGCAACCAAAACGGCCCGACTGTGTCCAGACGGCAGCTACAAGACCATGGTCGGAAATCAAGTGGTGGCCATACACCCTTCCAGCAGCTTGTTTGGCAAGAAAGTAGAAGCGATCATGTTCAATGAGTTCGTCTTCACAAATCGCAGCTACGCAAAAGGCGTGAGTGCGGTACAGATGGACTGGATTGCGGAGGCATTTGAGGTATGATCAAGGCTTTAAGAACACTCCTCCGAAGGCTGCAGGGGGTTCTTGTATCATACTTTCAGTGTAATTACAGTGGTATCCTGGTGGACTAGTAGTGCGTAACAGAATGTTACTCTAGTCTACAAAACGTATGCACAGTGCAGTGCGCGAAGCATTATTTCCGACAATCCATGGGTATGAAACTAGTGTCAATGTTTAGGGGCTACCTTTCCTTGTGACTGCTTTTTGTTAACGCTAGCAGATTTCGCTGTGTACCAATACATTGGCAATAGACCAGATGAACGTGTTGGAGATCTCCTGTTCAGCGTTGAATATGTCCTGTATTCTTGGACTCGCAGCCGCCATGATTGCCGGTTCTCTCTGGCTGTTCGCCTGCCAACCCGATTGCGTTGCTGCAAGCCACAAGCGCATTGGCCCACAGTTCGGATTATCAAACATTTTCCATCTGATACACCTCATAGGAAACTTCCTCGTACGGATGGGCTCTGCGGTCACATACAGGTTATTGCCTGCGAGTACACGGTTGCGACGGTGAAGAGGAGGGACAGGATCAACTTGTCTACCCACGGCGTTGATCACCGTTCCGGAAACGGGGTCAGTGCTTACCTCTTCAACGAATCCACCGCTCCGGTCATCACGTCCTTTCCCACGCACAGCACCTCCACCCTCGTCTCGGGTACCCTCTCCAACTTGCCCACCGCGCCAATATTCGGGACCGCACCCTCGCCGGGCAGAAATTGGCCCGTGCCCGGTACCTCGAAGCAGACCATGGAATACTTGCCGCCGGGGTAGCTGCCAGCTCCTGGGTCGGTCCCATGAGCAAAGGAATACGGTATCGAATATGGCAAAAGAAAGATGGGAGGAAAAGGTGAATGGCGGGGTACTCTTTTTTTTTTTTTACTGGCACGAGAATATGCGGGATGCTCACCTTTTGCGAATACGGCGGATTTACAGGCTTCGAGGGATGAGTGAGGGACGGTGAAGATGAGCTTGTAACGCGGCTCCAGGGTGGGGGTGGACATTCTTGCAGGTATTTTCGGATTGTATTTACGGTTGTCTCTTTACTTTTGAAAAGCCGAGAGAGCTTTCGATCCAAGGGATCTTCGTTCACTCCGGGGCTAAGAAATGCTTGATTGCGGTGGCGGCTTTCCATCACCATCGTGACCATGACTTGAGACTGAAGTTCTGAAGCTTGGCAGCATTAACCATAAGGTGCTGACAGACAGACCGGTTGATGTGGGACCTCGTATGTTAGAGTTGCTTTATGCTTAGATCGACTTATGGACTGACATGCATGCCCGAGCATGCAATTGTTTGAATGCCATCCGAACATCCTTGATCGTACTTAATACATGAGCCCCCACCAGCCCCGCATGTAAATGAATGAATGATTAGAATGAATGGATGAGCCTGGCCGACTGCCGAATCTGGCCGTGGGGCAACCCGGGGTATGCGTCACTATTTTCCAATCCAAGGAGGGTGGGAGGCAAGCTTACGACAACACCAACACTAATTTGCCCCGGAGAACACATGACATCTTCTCCCAGTAAACCCACTCAACTTCCTCAACATCGCTGCTGCCATCACTCCATCTCGACTCTACCTTCATCCTCTACCTCCTCAGCTCCGTCATGGCGCGTATGTCAATCTCCGCCGAGACACGGCGACAGCTCAACGGCCATGATCGTCGCTGGCCAATCAAGCTCGGCTTGCGCGCCCTCGCCGTTCCTCTCGCCTTCATCGCTATGATCCTTTTCGCCGTGACCACCTCGGTATCGAAAATGAACTACGGTGGTAATGACTGGACTGATGGTCTACCTCTTGCTCCTGTAAGTTGGAAATCCTTGCGGCTATTCTGCACATCCGCCACAATCCTCCTCAAACATGCGCCTTTCGAAACGTCGATAGCAGAGCCATATTCGACATCCAACGCTAGCGCCTTGACCCTTTACTTGGCCGTTCAACTGACCTTGGTATCCGCAGGTCCTCCTCGCCCTCTTCTATGACCCTCTTGTCCTCTTCCTCACTCTTTTCCAGCGCCACGGCCGGCCAATCCACCCTGGCTGGAATGTCGGAGTTGATTTCCTTGTCTGGGGCCTTGCTATACCTTCTCTTGTCTTCTCTGTTGGTGACGGCTGGTTCTGGTACTGGCAGCCCGTCCTCGTTGAATTCGATGGCATGGTGCCATGCGACGAGTATAATTACTGGAGTCAGATCTGTAACCCGCTGATCTACACATTGGGACGGATTGAGATCGCAGCAAATGTGTTTCTGGCACTCATTCTGTAAGTTGTTCGGTCTATAGCTGATTGGTTGTGAGCTGCTACGCTTGGCCATCACTCGCTAACAAACATGGTATTAGAATCATCCATTTCACCCTCTTCGTCTACGCCTGCATTGCGACCCACAAATGGCGCAAAGCAAAGAAGCTTACTGCTGCCGAAAGACGCAATATCGAGTTGCAGTACAACCGGACTCCTGAAGAGCATCGGGAATCACAGCCACCAGCTTATACGCCATCCGCAAAAGGAAGCGCGAGGATGCCAGTCTCAGCTGTCAGCGAGGAGGACAATCCTTTCAAGGATGCGGAAGCCAGTGCGGAGAGCAACCCTTTCCATGATGAACATCGGAGTGCGGTCAAATATGCTTGATTCATTGATTGGGGCAGCCTTGAGTGATCCAGAACGGTCCGAGCAGGAAATTTGGGAGTCGATGGGAATTAGGATTGGGGATATATGTGATGTCATTAATGAAGAATGGAGTTATTATCATCATCAACTGCAGCATCTATTTTGAAGGTCCTGGTAGCATACTTACCTAGTCAGCATATGGCTTCAAGGCTTTCAACGTAACTCGCACACTATCTAGCATTCCTATAGATAGAATTAATGCAGGTTCATCTGTGAATCAAATCAAAGATGCTATCGAGTACACCTAGTACCTTACACAATCACTTGGCAGCTGCATCTTTCACGCCCACCCTTTTCTTGGCAATTCTGGGGAAGGCGCGAAGGCGCTAAAATTAAGACAGCGACGGTAACTTCACTTTCAACGCTCATCCTCGGACTCTACACCCACCAAACACCAAATATGCATAAGTATAACCCACTCACCGCTGTCTTCTCTTGACACCGGCCCTTTCTCCCCCCCCCCAAATACTCTCCGAACATGTCGAACAACCAGCCCCCTCAGGGATCTGGCCCACGCGTCACACATGGCTACACGGCCGCGAGACCTCTGTTTCTCTCTCTGGCGAAGCTCTTCATGCTGGGCTTCTTGCCACTCCTACGCGCTGCTCCTCAGCGAAGGGGCCCTTTTACCGTGTTTGCAGAAGATGAGGAACCTCCTATGTCACCAGACAAGCCTACTCTATGGATCTATCTCGCTGTTGCTATTGCTTTAGTGCTTCTCGGCGGAGCCTTTGCAGGTCTCACCATTGCATTGATGGGTCAGGTAAGTTACAATGCTATAGCGGACTAGGCAGAAGGGTGCAACAGCTGATCAAGTGCAGGATGAAATATACCTACAGGTCATCAAGACGTCTGGCGAAGGGTCTGAAAGGAACCATGCTGCCAAGGTACTACGGTTGCTGGAGAGAGGGAAACATTGGGTTCTGGTGACACTTCTGCTGGGCAATGTCATCACAAACGAGACTCTGCCTATTGTGCTGGATCGCTCCCTTGGTGGTGGATGGCCTGCTGTGTTGGGCAGTACGGTCCTTATTGGTGAGGAGTGCTAAAGATAGCTTCTCTGGATTATACCTGACAGGCTCATAGTCATCTTCGGCGAGGTCATCCCTCAATCGATCTGCGTCCGCTACGGTCTCCCGATAGGAGCATGGATGTCACCTCTAGTGCTCATACTGATGTACATTCTATCGCCCGTTGCATGGCCTACAGCGAAGCTCCTTGACAGACTCTTGGGAGAGGATCACGGTACGACGTATAAAAAGGCTGGACTAAAGACACTCGTGACTCTGCATAAGAGTCTTGGCGCGGACGGCGAGCAACTCAACTCGGACGAGGTCACCATCATCAGCGCGGTTCTGGATCTCAAGGCGAAGTCCGTCGGCAGTATCATGACCCCGATGGAGGACACGTTCACGCTGTCTGCAGATACCGTTCTCAACGAGAAGACCATGGAATTCATCCTTGGTGCTGGTTTCTCTAGAATCCCCATCCACGCACCGGACAATCAAAAGAACTTCGTCGGAATGCTCCTGGTTAAGATACTCATCACTTATGATCCTGAAGATGCGAAACTCGTGAGGGACTTTGCTTTGGCTACGCTGCCGGAAACAAGGGCCGAGACGAGCTGCTTGGACATTGTCAATTTCTTTCAAGAGGGAAAATCGCACATGGTTCTTGTCTCGGAATTTCCCGGAGAGGACCATGGCGCCTTAGGTGTTGTGACACTAGAAGATGTCATTGAGGAGCTTATTGGCGAGTATGTGCATTATCCTTCGATTACCTGAGTCCACTACTGACCGACATACAGAGAAATTATCGATGAGTCTGACGTTTATATTGACGTGCAAAAAGGCCTCCGTCGTATGAACCCAGCACCCAAATCGAGAGTGCCTAAGGGCCAAGTCATCACTGATGTGGAGGACAACTTGGCCGACCGTGAGGAGGCCCTGATCGACCTCGGTGAGGACAAGAAAGACCCGCACCAAGCCATGCGTCGCCATGCAACAAGCTCCGATACTCACGCTCACGAAGCCAATGGGCGTCCCGAGGATCTACGACGTCACTCAAGTACAGCCTATACATCTGATCGAGAAGGTGGCCAGAAGAAACCAAAGCCTCAAATACGCGACCACTTGAAGCATTTGGGCCCCTCCAATCTTGCCAGCCGGCCTAGACAGACTCGATACAACACGGTAAAGATCAAGCCAGGATCTGGCACGCTCGGCGACGCCATGTCCAAAGCCTCAGACAATTCCGATACCACCCCTCGTAATTCCATAGCCGCTCAGGGAGCGGTTGGCGCCGGCCTACTCAGCTCTGCTGGTAAAGATGCGAAGGACGGCGTTCTCGCTGTAGCTGCCGGCTACGGCAGCATCCCCCTTGGAGCATCCCCACCAAGTCCCAACAAGTCCCGCAGAGGCTTAGCTGCCCTTGCTGAAAACGGCGATCGTGAGCGTGAAGAAGATAGCCCGGGCGAAAACAGAACAGGATCGAAGCACAGATCCCGAGTCAATTCGGAAAGCACACTCGGGTCAATGCATTCGGGGACGAAGTCACCGCCGAAAACAAAGAGAGGCGCTGCACGCTCGGGTAGTATCACCGAACAAATTGTTGACGCAGGGGGGATTAAAAAGACGGTGCTGGAGATGACGAGTAGTTCTGATAGCGGAGAGGGGGGCGCTCAGGTCCAAGGAGACGAGCCGTCGGATGTACCTGATGGCAGGAAAGAGAATACCCCGGCTGCCGAGTCAAAGAAAAAGAAACGGCGGAGGAAGACGAGGAAGGGTGGAAGCGTGGATAATGAGGATACGCCGTTGTTGGGCAATGGGCACTGAGCTCCAGGATTTGCTAAAAAGAACAATCTTGTAGATGGCTGGTGTTTCTACTGGACTGCATGGTTGCTAGGCACACGGAAAAGCGAAGCATTGCACTTGTACATTACAACCCGGAAGGCTTTCACCGTAGTTCCGTAAGTAAGCTCCCCAAGAGCTTCGAGGACGAAGCGGAAGGTCCAAACATAATCACACCAACATTCCACCATGGGACATGGCCGGAAACACAGAGACCCAGAACGAGTGCACTTTTGCGAGATCGAAGCCATGCGAAGCAATCATACCAAGGGTATCGCCTGTCCATCACCAGCGGTGCTGCATAGTTGATCGTGTCACAGCAGAGCCTTCATGTCTAGCACGCAACAGGCGCTGGTACTTTGGAGGGCCGACCCTTCCCGTGGTGGCCATCTGGCGTCTCCACTGGCCGAGCAGCCCCGGGTCTTCGAGGAATACGGCGTTGGCCTGCCACCCTCCTGCCTTCCCCCCCCCGCCCCCCAAACAATGACCCCAAACAGATCATTCCCCTAAGCCCAACCCGAATCACTACCGGCAGTCATGTTCTCAGTGTGAGCTGGGGGCGGAAGTGGAGGCGGAGGAAGGTCGTGTCTCGCGGTTGGTGTTCCCATCGGACTGTGACCGTACGTCGGTGGTGGCGGCACTGGTTGCGATAGGGGTCATCACTACTCGCTTGTTAGCGTTCTCCGCCTGCGAGAATCTTTCAGACCCTCATCAATTCTCAGTATTGCATCTAGGAAGCGTCAGCATGTTGGGGATCATTGCACTTATGGGCGTGTGGCGTACCGTGCCAGGTGAGATCTTCGCCAAGATCCCAATTGACGCACAAGTGATCGAGAGATTCTGGCTCGGCCGTGCTGATGTTGGAATGGAAACATGTTACATGCTGCCAGGTGCTGCAGCGGTCGCAGTATACTGTATTGCCGTCATCCCCATCAGAGTCACATATACACTTGATGGTGTACCCCTCGACATTTTCATTCAAGAGGCCGTCAACTGGCTCCACCCACGAACACTGTTCACAGTAGAAGCCTCCCGGCGGGTTGTTGCCGTTCGCAGTCCCAACACAGCTTCGGTGTTGCCAGGCTTTGCAATCACCACACTGTATAAGCCACGCTCTGATTTTTCTTGCGGAAGGTGCATAATGCAGGTTGTTTCCAAGCAGCCCCAAGTCATCGTGCGTCCCGCAAATACATCTTATCATTTCCTCTCCAGATCTTAGGGCCTCAAATTCTGCTTCGCCTTGGCTATCCTGGTTTTCTGCTCGTTGGCGACATCTGATACGAACCCGGCGAAACTGTCTCGGCTCGTCATCACTCTCGGGCTCTTCTTCTCGCCGTCTCTTCAGACATGGCCGTTTGATTGGTAAATCGGTCTTTGGTACAACAGGAGCCACATCTGCGATGGTCTCTACTATCCGCTGATACCAGAGACCACACCCATTGCTACTGGCAGTAAGCACCCGGAGTCACAGTCCTAGGTAGACGCCTCACCACTTCACTCGTGCGTCAGACGCCTCCCCAGTATCAAGCAAACAGGCTGGGCAGGAATTCTGTGCGCGTGCGGCATTGAATTCCATGCTCATGTCATAATGCTGGCCCGGGAGAAAGCAGCGATTGAAAGCAATGAAGCTGCTGTCGACATCCTTGTTGCTGAAATTTGCCCGCAGAACGTATTCCTTCCGCTTGATCTTACGATGCCCCGGAAGTTGTCGAAAGCGTGCTTCGAGAACGGACTCCAAAACCTTGAAGGTCAGCTCGATATGCCATATACCGCAACTTCACGTGACCAACCTCCCAAGAGTCAATGAACTCCAAATGGAACGGCGTGACTCGACCAAGAGCATCTTCAAGCATGACGGGGTCTTGTGTCCAAGTTCGGTTCAATTGAGCTGGAATACAGGCTTGTAGAGATACAATTGCGTTGCAGGTCATCGAATTGATTCTCCTATGAATAGTTTCTAGGGTCAAGCCCGTCCATTTTGGTATGAGTGAAGCAACTTAGTATCTAGACTCACAGAAGTTCAGTCCCCAGATTCCTGAAGTAGTCGCTGTAGCCACGGATTAATGAACTGCAAGCTACCTGATTCAAGATTTCGCATACACGTCGATTCTTGAACCCAGCGCCTTAGACTCCAACGCTGCTGCTTGTATTAGAGTATTGTTTTCCTGCAAGCGGGTGTTTATATCCACGAGGAGCGAGGTTTGCGTTGCTGAAGAGCTCGCATGAGCTAGATCAGATTGCTTCAGTCGCTTATGCATGCCCTCATCGTTCAACATCGTAAGCTTACTGTTCTCATCAGCTCGGGGAACGCAAGACTTAGGGAGTGCCTAAATCCACTCACGTGCCAGCTGTAGCCAAGAGCATGTTTAGCGACAAGTAATGCGCAGTGACCTCTGCCCTGAACTTCGCCAAGTCATCCTTTTCCGAGACATGCCACCGGAACTTCGCAGTGGTGTCCCTGAACAGGTTTCCCGTGCCTCCTTTACGCAAGGATCTCTGATATCTCTTCATCCTATTCTGAAAGTCTTCGATGCATTTGCGGCACTGCTCCGCGCAGCTTTTCGCGTCCTTGCGTAGGCCACTCAATTCCATCGACTGCGCGCAAGACTGAAGCAGCAATTCGACTTCCAGCAACGCATGGTCCAGGCTCCATAGCTCGCGTATGACAGCCTGGTATTCCGCCGGTGACCCACGGCTCTCGTCGAGACACTTGACGAGGTCTTTGATGAGGCAGCTGACCGAGACTATGTCACCGACGGAGCCAAATGTGATAGGCATTGTTTACAGATTGTTTCTTGACCATTGTCGAGACGTTGTAGGAAAGATTGACTATGACGCATGTCGTTCTGACAAGGCTACCGAAATGTAGTAGTGGTGGGGGGATGCACGCAAGCTTCATGCATGCTTACGCCATAAGGTTGGCCAACCGTGGCGTAGAAACGCCACGACTGGGTCAACGTCTCTATAAAGATAAAGAAGGAGGGCAGGATAACTCAAGGCGAAAGGGAGACACTCTGAGGTAGAGGTAAGAATCGACTCAGAGAGATGATGAGAAGAAGCCTGAGGCTGTCGAAGTTGATGATCTCCAAGCATTTAGATGCTGTTTATAGCAATAACTCCTGCCTGTCTTTCTCACGTCTTAGCTACACCTATCTGTAGCAATTCCCTGGACGATTTCGTTGCATGGAAGGAACGCTGTGTATGTTAGACAGCTCTCTGTTCCCCTGTCACGGCGAGCTTCTATTCCTAGACAAAGCACAAATTGTCCCTTTCATCACAGGGATAACACTCGCGAGTGCTCCTCTTCCTGCGTGGAGTAGCAGAGCGCTGAGCAACTGTCATTACTTTGCTCTGCTTTAACTGTTTTGACCGATACGGAGTAGGTGCCTACTTCCCAAAGGAAGCGGGAAAGAAAAAGCCGCACACGCCAAGCAATCCTTCACCTCTACCAACGAAATAAACCTCAATACCCTCTTCAAAGCTAATACTTGCCATAAGAGCTGTTCTTTATACAATATCTGTAATTCCAGAGCAAAATCTTCTGATAGGACCTTTCGTTGGCAAATTTTAGATTAGTTAGGGCTTTTTACCGCAGAAATAAAAAGCACCGCAACACAGTACCAGGCAAGGAACGAACCTAATACGAACTAAATACCCCAACCACACCACTTCCCAAAGGAAGGTTTGAGACTTTTCAGGGATGTTCCCTCGCTCATAAAGCACCTAAACTTCTAAATATCGGGTAGAAGCTTTGGAGATTAGCCTGGTATCGGGTTCAGTCTACAGGTATCTACAGTCTACAGATTACAGTGCATGTCCGTCTTGTACTCAATTGCCTTCGTCCTTTTTGCTGGAATATCTCTCCATCTTCAGAGAAAGACGATATTGCAGAAGGCATTCTCGGTTGCAGTATGACCGCGTTGCTTCTTGAACATTCTATTTTCACCTAATTCCAAGCCCCTTCATCCGCGTTGCCGCTCTGATATTGGTCCCATGTGCTAAAATCCTTCGGGCAGTCCGCAGCATCAAATCGCCATGCTTCGCCTCTTTGCACCCAAAGAGTGCTTCTCAGGCATCTCAGCCCTTGTTTCACATTCTAATTTTCGTCCAAGTGCGCCTGCTTACAATGATCTCTTTATTGTCTCCCACTTCTACACACTCTCGTGCAATCGCGTGAGGGAATCGGACATATCTTGATTTCCCTTTCATCTGCCGTTGGCTGTTTCTGTTCTCTACACCCTACCGATGCTGCCACAACTAGCCGGCCACCTTCTCTTCTTCCTCGCAACCACCTCTCTCCTACCATCCACAGCTTCTGCTGATACGGCAAACTGGCTGTTCCCAGCTTATGTGCAAAATGCCCCTCCGATCACGTTGGAAAGCCAAGACACAATGGATGCATCTTGGACGAGCGAGTTCGTGGCGCCCGTGCTCGTCATGTTCTGCCAGACCGGTAATGACGGCGATTTTTCTATCAGTAAGTCGTCTTTTCAAGCTCACTTGTCCTAAAGCCTAACACTCCCATTCTCATTACCATGGCTGAAGAAGCAAGACTTCGAATCCCCCATACCTGTACTGCCGAACGGATCCTATGCAATCCCCCTCAATTCGGTGCAGGACACCGACTCAGGATGTCACCTGAATCTGAATGAGACAAACGGGCCCCTCATGGGCACCGCCAATAGCTCCAATAGTGGAAATTTTCTCGTCAACGTGCAGTGCGTCTTTTCAGACCCCCCCTCCCCCGTTTTCAACGCCTAACAGAGCCTGAGTTTGCAAGACAAGTGACTGCTTCAAAGGGTATATGCTGACTTGGAACTACCGCAGATCTGATCGTTCGGCAACTACATGGTCGACGTCAATCGCGGCAGCTACCACATCCTCCTCCATATCGACATCGACATCGACACCCACTACAATATCAGCTTCCACATCCTCTTCGTCGTCAGGAACACCAAGTGCGGCAGCTGCAACAGCAACGGGCAAGTCAGCCAGCCCGCAGCCAAACAACGGTCTCAGCAGCGGGGCAAAAGCAGGCATAGGTGTCGGAGTTTCCCTGGGCGTCCTCGCGCTCATATCAGCTGGCCTGCTCCTCTGGGCGCGAGCACGCAGGAAGCAGCGACAGATTCCGCCTCCAAAATCGCAAAAGCAAGAATATGCTGGAACTTATGCCAGCGAAGTGGACGGCAACCATATACCTTCGGAAATGGATGGAAGAAACTTGCAGGAAGAAAAGGACGGTTTCCCCATCGCAAGGAGGCAGACCGCTGGAGAGTTGGAAGCGGATCCGGCACGATAACGCCAACGTATATATTCGCAATTTGAGACGGTCTCGTAAATATAACCTCGACTACCCTCCAGTGTCCCCCTGTTTCGGGGGCAGTTGCTCCGACTGTCAGCCGCCGCATTCCGGTATCGAGCCGTGACTGTGCAGACTTTGACGTCGGAAGCTAGAGATCTATCCATCCTCAAAAGCATCATCGTCATCGTTTGCAACTTCGGTGGCCTTGTCGCTAAACTGGGGACTTGAGATCTGGGTTTAATACCGCGAAAAGATACGCGTTTGGAGGATCTGGTCGGACGCCTTCAAGGGTGCCACAACCCGCTCCATCGCCGAGTGACGATCTGAGCCATTATCGACTGCATTTCGGATCTCAGATGGCTCAAACACGGGGCTTCCAGGGTGTATATTGGAAGGTAGGAAGGAAGTCGCTCATGTCAATTGTGGAACAGGAACAGTGGTAAATGCTCTAATTCTACGCTAGCGGACAGCGACAGATAGATGCAAAGCCAGTGAAACACCAGGGAGGAAACATGTACCACACGTGCCACATACGCACACCACTCATTGAAACATTCAAACATTACCTAATCAAAATCAGCAAAGCGCATGATGAATGCTTCTTTCACAACATACCAATCACAACCATGAACCGGAGCCGTCCATCCCTTCCCCCCTTGCCGTTCCCACCGCTATCTCCACCGCCATCATACCCACATAACGCATCGTCTAACACCATAGTGGAACTCTTCCAACCCCAGCTCTGACTGAAATTGAATGAATCTGGGGCGCTCTCGTATACACTCAACATCCTACCACCCTTACTTGGGCTGTAGATCTTGAAATACGTCTTAATCGTTGAGCGACCATCGACGTATGTCGGCAGAGTTGGGACACTGTGGTTAGTATTGCAAGCTTCCCTGTTGCCAGCAGCTTCGTCATTGTCGTCGGAATCGTTCAGGTTTGGAGCGCTGTTGTATGGTAAAGACAAACTGAGAGGACTAGGCGTCTGTGAGGACTTGGTAACAGAAGAGTCATCGCGGCTGCCACCACGGAGCAGATTGCTAAGTGTCGCCGCTCGCGAAGGTTGTCCGGGCGCGACCAAAGTGCTGTCCGGATCGGTACCTGAATTACTGGCGTCCTCATCCAGTGATTCGCCTCGTGAACGACGGCGATTGCGGTTGCGGCGCATTAGCATCTCGACTTGTCCGATGCGTTCGTCCACGCTGTTCGTATGACGGTGATGGATATCTTCGGAGCCTTCCTTTTCCTTAGCGCGGTGCAGGTAGACGCCAAGCTGAGTGTTCTTTGTGGTTTCGACTTTTTGGATGTACACATTCCAGAGACTGCCAGCATACCAGACTGTGCGAGAGTAAACACGTTTCTTTTCCTTGAGATTGCGGGGATTGGGAAACTCGGCTGCGAAGCGGAAGGGTGGGTAGTTGGTGTAAGAGATTGGAGGGATTGGTTCATTTCGGTCAGCTGTTGTTGGGCGCTCGTTTGCTGATGCTGTGAAGTCTGATGCCCACTGCACATCCACTGGGTCAATGGAGGCGGAGAGTCGTGAGATATAAGGCCGATTAGTGCTTGGCGTTGCATACAGCGAAGTATCTGGATTCGCGCCCGTTACGGAAGTCGAGTCGACGTTAGGAATCCAGAACTTTCGAGGTCTTCCATTGCCGTCCCAGCTACCTGACTCCATTTCATCATCATCCTCTTGGTCATCGTAAAAATCAGTATCGCGCTCCTTGCCTTTCCCATTAGTGGCCTCACTAGCGTCTCCTTGCAGATGGGCGGCCTCCTGAACTTCCTCGG